>NC_143140.1:66503971-67128971 GCF_059928025.1 Delphinapterus leucas | reverse complement strand
TTGCTACCTTCATCTGTTCCCATACATACAGTAGAATGAAGAATCTACTGCCCTTTCTTCTCATCTCAAGAACAAGAGGTCACTTTCATATGACAAAACAAGGCCAAAGTAACGATTTCTTTAATAATGAATAAAATTTGTAAGACTTTGAGGGCAATATTTTTCTGATGAACAAAGAAGACTTTGCACATATAAAAAAGTCCATAATATTTGATTTCCCACTAAAACAAGAACATATTTATAGATAACCTGTGTGGACCCTTTCCTACGTATATGTGAATATGTATAAATATTTATGAAAAAATATGGTTCGCCTTTAACTCATATAAAATTCTTCCTTTTCTATTTAAAAATAGCAGCCACGATCTCAGATAAGAAAATGAATGTGTAGACACTTTGTAAATGGTACAAAGTGTGTGTGATTTGTTATCATTAGCCTTTGTTAAGTTAGGTCATCAGAATACAGTTTACCTGTGTGTGTAGGGGCCGAGGCGGGGGGCAGGGGTGGTTGCTGGTGATGGTGGTGGAGATGGAGGGATTGCTGGGCTAGGGTGGGGCCACTTGCTAGGGAACAAGACCAACACTGACCCAGGACACCAGCTGAAACTGAGTTCAAGTGTAGGATCAAGGTCTATGTCAAAAAACCAAAACAGATGGAGAGGCTGGGACTCAAGGATGGCATATTAGGGACAGAGTAAAAGAGTGTACAAGTGGGTAGGAAATGAAACCAATAACAGAGCCATCGCAGTACGTTCAGCTGAGGAGTCACAAGTAGGAACTATATCTGCTAATGTGGACAATTTTGTTCTGATGAAATTCTTCACAACTGAGTTGTTGCTAGGCTGGCCCAAGGTCAAGCTCTTCTCAAAGAAGCCCACTCCTTCATTTTCCAGCATATCTGCATATATTCTAGAATAGTCCATAAACCATTTCAAAGAAAAATCAATTTACTTTCCACCTCCTGAGCAGAAACCTTTAAAGCTAAGAAATGAAATAACTCACAATAGCCACTGATCAGTAAATTTTCATATTTATGGCAACTGTTCACTTTTCTATAACTTAAAAATAAACACAAATTCATTCTATTGAAAAGATAAATAAGCCCATTATAGATAACAGTGTTCAGAGTACAGAACTATTAGTAGAGTACACAATTAAGACTCAAGGCCGTACAATTTATTTAAGACACATTGGCATCAAAATATAAGGAAATTTTCACCATTAAAATTAATCAGCACTGTTTAGTTTCTATCAAGCCTACTTAATGGCTCAGGTATACTAAATAAAGATATCAGAAATCCCAAATTCTCTCATCAATACCGGTTTATCCTAGCCAAAGCCACATATAAAAATGCTAAAGAATTACAGTATGCAGAAGAAGTTCAATGTATGCCTTAAGCCAAGTTCAGTTAAGTTCAGAAAAGTACTAGAAACCACAGGTATTACAGTGGGTGTCTTAAGCTGGAGAGCAACGATGTAGCTTGTTCAGGAAATCCTCAGTAATGAAGGACCTAAATTTAGATGCTTACTATAAAACAGGCTTTCCTTGCCCTTTGGTTTGCCTGCTGACCTGTGCCTGTCTCCCTTTCCCCCAGATGGGCCCAAATCATTGCCTTGAAATTGAGTCCATTTGGCCAAACCCTGAAAATGTGTCCAGGCTTCCTGAAACCCTTCTGGGGATTGGATCTGCCTTTGTACACCACTTACCTGCTGGGCTAGAATTAATCCTTAGACTTATATCAGCCCAGATCCAAAATGACTTCATGGTACCACCCACCTGATTCCACCCTGCCACAGAAGAAACCCAAAGGTGTTGGTTCCAATCTAGACTGGTCTCAAGTTCAACTCAGTTTCTGAGATTTTATGATCTGGATTTGGGGCTCAGTCCTATAGTCAATAAATTGCCCCTAAGCCCTGACTATTGTGGGTTAACGTCCCTAGGCCAGTCAGCCCATTTAGGGTCCCAGCATGTTTCAAATGACCCCTCAAGAGATCTTTGAAAAAATTCAATAGCATTAGACCACATACTGTCATATAATTAATCCTGAACTTGACTATGAGAAGACATGCTACAAAAGTAAACAGGTTGAAAAAATGTATTCACTCACTTGGGGAGACTGCTGAAAATCAAATTTCAATAGATGCTATCCATTCCGCACTAACTATTTCACTTGTTGAATGGTAAGCTTTTTTTTCTCCTTAAGTGGTAGTTGGCTTAAAGCCACCATCCCCATTAGCTACATAGTTGGTGAGAAACAGTGGAAATTTTTGTCCTGCTTATCTAGAAATCCTGCTCTCCCTTAGCTAGTCATTTGTGAGTCGTTTTTTTTTTTTTTAATTCAACTAATGCAAAAGTCCTTTGTTTCAATGATAGAAAAGAATTTTCTAAATTCTGTTCAATGTACACCTCTAAACTAGAATTTATTAGACTAGTTTTATTTGAAAGTCCATAAAGCTAAATCCAGCTGGAATTTACATTTTAATGTTATAGTGGACTCTACCAAAGGCTTCACTGTTAATGTTTCATCCACATTTCTCAGGAAAGGATCCAGATTAGTTCACATGGTAAAATAGAAAGAATACTAGCTTTGACCCAAATGTGGCCTGTCAATCCTGGCTTTACTACTTACCTTTATAGTTTAAATTACCGTGTAGGTTAAATTCATCCACATGTCCATCCAATCCCTTATTTATTCAACTAACATTTAATGGATACCTACCATGTTCCAGGCACTTTGTAGGCACTCCCGGGTAAAGCATGAATGAAACAGACAAAAATCTCTGCTTTTTTGGTGCTTGCATTCTAGTGAAGTCAAACAGACAATAAATAAGTGAGCAAGGAAAATATATGGCATGTCAGATGGTGATAAGCGCTATGAGAAATTGTAGCTGGAAAGGAGATTCAAGAGGATGGGGTGGAGGAAACAAGTCCCACTAATAAGGTGATATTTGTACAGCGACCTCATAGACATGAGAGAAAAAGTCTAGTACAAATGGGAAACAAGCATTCAGGGTCTGGATGCGTACAAGTCCTAAGGCAGAACAGTGCTTTGAGTGTCTGAAAACAGCAAAGAAGCCAAGTGGTTGCAGAGGAGTGAAAGAGAGGAAAGGCCCTTGAAGCTGAAGTCAGAGGGAAGTGATGATATTGAGCCCTGTAGGCCAATAAAGCTGTGGTCTTTTACTGTTAAGTCACATGGGTAACCACTGCAGGGTTAGAGCAGAAGAACTGCATGGCTGATGTCAGCGATTTCAAAAGAATCTCTCTGGCTGCTTTGTGAAGAAAGAAACATAGAGGGGTCAGGGAACACATAGGAAGATCACTTCAAGCCTGTGCCACTAATCAGTGTGAAATTAAAGGGGGGAGGGTGAGGAGTAGTTAAAAGTGTGTATGGATTTCGAAGACTTGGCCAATACAATCTACTGATGGACTGGATTTTCAACAGAAGTTACTTATCATGGAACCAAAAACGTATGAAATGATAAAGTTGAACTCCTCCTACATGTATAATGTGCTGTGATACAGGCCCTGGACATGAACCCTGGATCTGAGCACCCTGAACACACATTTTAAGAGAAGGTCTTCCAATTCCCCAAGGAAGATTTGCAAAAAACAGCACTGGATAAACACAGGGAAGAGATGCCTAGCCTACCCAAAGGACCCACATTGTGAAATGTGAAGAAAGGAATGAGGGTGACCTTGATAACACTCTAGGTCAAACTTGCCCATGCCCTTCTGAATGGCACAAGTCAGGAGTGCAAGATGTGTGTGTTCAAAGGGGTAAAAGCAGAAAAAGAACCATTCTTTTATCCAGTCGAGTGGTCCAAAACCAACCTGTCAAAGAATGGCACGTGAGTTTTTACAACTGCTTCTTGGCTTTTAAATTCTGTTTGTCTAAGTCTATAACCACAATCCCTCCAGTAAACAGAAAGGGTGTGGAATAAACTTTTGCCCATGCTTGAACACATTAAGCCTATGTACAGTCTTGACGTTGGTGACAATTTTTTTAACTCACTTCAATGGATATGACAAACCCTGATATTGTGACTTAACACCCCCTTCTCTTCTAAGTCTTTCCCACCACCTTATACCCATACTGGTTGCTAAATTTCACCAATCCCAGGATCAATGTTCCAAATATCCTTGTTGGTTTCAGCAACTCTTTTACACACCTCTGTAACTCATCCCTGACCTTCATCCCTGATGACTCACTGTCATATTACTAACCTTTTCTGCCCTCTGGAAGCACAGTCCTTCACTGCCTCAAAGGCAGTGACCTCCCATTTCTTCTCCACTTCAGCTACTTATGAACACTTACCTGGACTTTATCATAACTTGTTATTAATCAACCTGTCAAAGCTTGAGCTCTCTTTAAGCCCTCTCCAAACACAAACTCTTCTCTATTATCACTTCAAAAACCACATGACTACTGAACATTCTACCCTAACTACAGGATATAGGCCCCCTTGCCTTTTGTGTTTCATTACACAGCCAAGAATCCACGATCATCTTTTCAGAGGATAATCTTACCAATAAGCAGGAATGACTTTTCGCCCTCATTTCTCTTGCATATTTCCATTTAGTCTCTAGGGATGACCTGTGTTTTGCAGACACCCATGATCACATTTTCCCAATTCTAAAAACAGATAAATCTGATATATTCTTCCACTGATGGCTCTGTACCACCTTTGCCCTTTGTACCAGGTTGCAGTCTGATTTAACCGCAACCGTGATATACCTGCTGGTCTCTAAAGGTAAATGTGTTTGCAGCAACTGCTTTAATGCTCTGAAGCTTCAATCCCACAGGCTCTTTTGACTCAGTATCTGAACTTGTCTCCTTCAGAGACCTAACACAATGGAAGTGGATCTATCCTGATGGACTCACTACCTCGTGCTGCTTCAGCAGAAGTCCAAAAAAAAGTCCTTTTACCTGGTCACTTAGTCACTTCCCTTAGACCATCCAAACTCTCACCAAAAGATGATTTCATCAACAATGACTTGTACAAAAACATATGACAAGTCTGTGACCCAGTCTGCACAGGACCCGGGTTTCCCAATACCAGCACGATGCTTTCCTTACCACAGCCAGCATTTTCAGCACTGATTCCAGCACTGAATAAAGTGTTCTGATAGTGATAAAAATGAGTACGGCAATCAATTTCTAAAAGAGACCAATGATGACATCATCTTCTTCAAAAAACTCTCAAGGATTTGTATTTTTAGTACATAATACATCTGCCTATTTCTGAGATGACAAAAAAAAAGAAGCAATTGGTGATCATTTTCTAAATTTTATCACGTGCGTGCGAGCGCACAAGCACATGCACGCATGCATACACACAAGAGCTAAAGTCATTACCTCTTCTATAATCATCATGCCATAGTTAAGTTAAACACTTCCAAATGTGGCTGCTATACTGTTTCCTAAGAAATTCTTTTAAGGCACAAATGTGGCACTGAGCAAAAGTACAACGCAACTGAAGTGTTGTATCAGGGGCCATGGTCTTATGTTCAACTATCTGTCATTTGTTTATAGATAGAGCTTTAGTAGAGGCTAGATGGCTATGACATCTAACTGACTTCTAGAGGTAAAAATAAAAGGCTTTCTTTTTTATGAACTACTGTCAATGTAAATTAAGTAGAGATTTTCCTGAAAGAACCATCCTGGAATGGAAGTACACATTCAGGTGAAGTAAAACAAACCATCCAGTTACCTCTTATTGAATAAATATGACAAAATATTTGTGGGTGGTACGAAAAAAAAATTCCCTCACTATATATATAAGGCACAAATAAAATTTTAGTTTAAAATGAACATACATTATCAACATCAAATGCTAGTGAAATTACGAACTTTTTTCTCTTAACTTACTAGAACTTTTCTTGTGTTTCTAAAAACGAGTATCTATTATTTGTGGTAGTAATAATTTGGTAATTTTTTTGGCTAATGATTAGACAGGTCAGCCCATAAAGTAAGGCCTAAAGTATTTGACTTTTTCCAAACCCTATAAAGAATTAATGTTAACTTTTATATTTGAAAAAATTCTGAAAAAAGTAAAAGTTTAGGGCTTCCCTGGTGACGCAGTGGTTGAGAGTCCGCCTGCCGATGCAGGGGACACGGGTTTGTGCCCCGGTCTGGGAAGGTCCCACATGCCGCGGAGCGGCTGGGCCCGTGAGCCATGGCTGCTGAGCCTGCGCGTCCGGAGCCTGTGCTCCGCAACGGGAGAGGCCACAACAGTGAGAGGCCCGCGTACCGCAAAAAAAAAAAAAAAAAAAAAAGTAACAGCTTATGTAATGTTTTTCCATAGTATAGCTTCATAGAGAGTAAACAGTTGAGAAAAGTGACTTTTAAAATATTACCACTACTTGAGGACACGGGGAGGAGGAAGGGTAAGTTGGGACGAAGTGACAGAGTAGCATTGACATATACACACTACCAAATGTAAAATAGATAGCTAGTGGGAAGCAGCTGCATCGCATGGGGAGATCAGCTCTGCGTGCTTTGTGACCACCTAGAGGGGTGGGATAGGGAAGGTGGGAGGGAGACGCAAGAGGGACGGGATATGGGGATATATGTATACATATAGCTGATTCATCTTGTTATACAGCAGAAACTAACACAATATTGTAAAGCAATTATACTTCAAAAAAGATGTTAACTAACTAACTAAATAAATAAAATGTTACCACTAAAAAAGAACTTATCATTTAATTGTCTGAAAACCATTTTAAGCAAGAACAATTAGAGAAGTATACCAAATGCGTGATATTTTGTGCAAAAGAAATGTACTACAGTAATTTCTAAAAGTCTATTTTTCCAGCCAAACTACTTAACTACCCTGTATAATCAAATGATACATTTTCACTTTAATTTCTCAAAATATCTCAAACCCATTATGTCTAAAACCAAATCAAGGGACCAAGTGGTGACCCTCCACTGGAAAACTACAAATTTTCTTCGGTAATTAGTATTCAGTCTCTAGGGTGATACTAAGAGATCACTAGGGTGATCTAATGGTTTTAGCTTCTGTTAATGATACCCTAATCAGTTATTATATTAGGAACTGCAAAATGGTGACTTTCTATCATTCCTCTACTTGTAATAGCTGGCTTTTTTCTGTGAAGAAGAGCTTTTCTCCACTTCACCCTTCCCCCAGAGAATCACTATAGTTCACAGATTTTCATTTCCTCCATTTGTGTTATAATAAATCACAATCATTACTTTGAATCCTCTATTAATGCCTCTAACCCCTGTTTTACAGTGCAGCCAAAGTCATCTTTTCGAAAAGCAAATCTTTTTCTCACCCTCTCTCTCTCACACACACAGACACAGACACGTTTAACACTTTAAGGGCTTCCCAATGCTCTTAGGATAAAGACCAAAAAAATCACCCTTACCTTAACAGTATAAAGGCTATTCCCCTCCTGGAATGTTCTCCCCAACCACTTCTTCCTGCTGAACTCCTGTTGATCAGTTTTAGTCTTCAATCAACCCCTTTCTCTGAGAAAACTTTTAACTATTTAATCTAACTTTGCAGTACTTAAGACAGGTGGCTTTTATATTTATTTGCATGGCTACTGGCTTTAGACCTCTTTTACTAACTTAACTGCAAGCAACATGAGGGCAAGAACAGAATCTGTTATTGTTTTACCCAGCACAGTGCCTGCAACATAGTAAATGCTCAATAAATACCTGTTGAATAAATGAGCCTAATGCATAGTGTCACTAATTATTTTTATTTACCTTTAAACTATTTAGAGACAGAATGGAAGTGTCTGTAAAAGATGCATAAACAATCATCAAAGTCCCCAGGACTTATCATCGAGTACATCTACAATTAGCTAAAAAGGAAAAGCAAAGCCCTAAGCATTACAAAGGCAACACTGCTGAACCACTGCTGTAGTTTTCCTTTTTTTAATCAAAAATATTTTTGGGCGATCTGGAACAACGGATCAATGGACTACCCTGAAAAAACTGAAATGCAGAAAGGCCTTTACCACGTCATTGGTCATGTCTAAAAATAACTTTCCTTTCTTCTGTAGAATAAAGAATTCTCTCTTATAGCAAACACTTTGTGTCATAGCAAAAGCAACGTAACATGATCCATTAGAGCTTTGACAACTTTCTTAATCCAAAACTTAGCTAAAGATTATTATTTTGGCTCGATCTATATGTAGTTGTTACCGACTGGATTTTGAAATTTCAGCAGCGAAAGCAAATTCTCAACACAAGATAAATGGTTGCTAAGTTATTCTTTACAAAGGTACTATTTCTAATATTTATGCTAATACTCATCAACCTTCAGACTACATAATAGAGCCTTAATAAAATGAACCTTAATCAAATAGACTATTTTATAAACAATTTGGTAGAGGTCACTAGGGTGTTTTTTTCCTGGCTAAGAGTGATCAAATAGATAGCCTGGCAAAGGCATGCTCATGTAGGAAAACTACTGAAACCCAATACAACCTCTAGCTTGTGCTAAAATGTTCAGCCCTGCTGATACATGCCAACTAGACACATGGTAGCAGAGACTGCTAATCACAATTACTAATACAATTTCCAGATACCACTTAAGAACAAAAACTCCTGCTCTGAAAGTCTTACTATTACTACTAACCTGCAAGCAAACAGATCATGTTGAAAGAAATGTTCCATTCTAGGCTGGACTATTTTAAATTTCTGGTTGCAAAACACTGAAGGCTTGAATCTCTTTTCTTAGACATGAGGAGCATGAGGAAATAGTTACATGGGGTTTCTCCCTACATGCCTTTGAGGGATATCACAGACAACTTATGCTTGTAAAATCAAAATTTTAAAAAAATGATGTTTTGCCTTTAGCATGTGTATCTGCTAATTCAAATTTCTGTCATAAGTTGAAAGCTATAAGGTGGGATATAAGATTCATTGTCACTGAGCAAAACAGCAAACTGGGCTGGAAAACTGTAGAGAGGCTCGATGTTTCTTCTGCTCTGTCTTTGTAATTATACTAAGTGGTCAAGATTGAGAGATAGCTGAGAGCAGTGGAATTTTACCAGTTAAAAAGAGTTACTTCGTGTGTGTGTGTGTGTGTGTGTGTGTGTGTATACATATATATATGTATATGTGTATATATATATATCCCACCAGTAAAGTTCCTAATCATAAAGAAAGGCAAGATAATTTTATTACCTGCAAAAGTTTTGTCATTACATAGTAATAACATTCAAAATGTATAGGACAACCTAATCGGATTACAGAATGTGATAATACTTTCTATAATTCTCATGTTATTTATTTTCCCTTTATTTTTTACACATTCATCACTATTTTAATATATTAAGACAGGTGTTCTTGCTAACACAAGTGGTAGGAAATAAAGGGAAAAAAGAATCATAGGGGATTATTTGGTGTTGGACACTGCTGCTATGGCTAAAATATTGAGCCTGTTGTCTCAGTTTTTACACAGTATTCTCAATAAATATGTAAAGAATAAATTAAAACATGTTCAATTTCTTTTATGAAGTGAGCATTGAGAGACTCTCACCAGAAGTAATAATGTCTTAGTCAATTAGTAAGCAATTATTTATTGAATGTTTCCTAGATGTTAGAACTGCCACTACACAGAATTAGAGTTAAATTTTATGGTCATCTATATCCATTTTTTTTCTGATGCTTAAATTCTCTTTCTCTTTCAACTCTAACACAAGTTATCCAGCCTCTTTTAAAATATTTCCAAGGATGGAAAGTGCATTGCATCTTAAGGAAGCTCATTTTAGTGTCTAGAGTAAATTGTTAAGAAGTTCTCATCTCTGTTTTCATTTATTAAGTATTCATTAAGGGAACACTATGTACCAAGTACCGAGCCAGGGTTTCAGCATGTTCCCTGCCTTCATGAGGCTTACAGTCTAGTGGGAAAGAGAAATAATCACAGAAAATGAGTACAAAATACACATTTTGATAAGTTATTGGAATGAAAGCAAAAGCTGCTTGGCATGTGGTAAGTCCAAAATAACACCATATTGAATGAATCAATGGAGATGTGATGAGAGTCTATAAAACAGGAAGAGAAATGATTTAGACTGGAGAATCTGGGAAGGCTTCTTGGAAGAAGTGACATTTAAGTTACGATCCGAAGGATAACTAAGAATTCATCTGGAAAAGATCCAGGAAAAATCGTGGCCCCTTCCATTCCTAAAATAATATGACTGGGACTATACTGGAATGAGCATGTGTGTGTTGGCGGGGATGGGGCATGGGTGGACTGAAGAAAGCTGAAGAAGTTGCAGAAGTTTCGCAGGCCTAGTAAGGATATTAGATTTTAGTCTAAATAAAATTAGAAATCTGTTGAAGAGCTTTAGTCAAGGGGGATGAGATGATCAGTTTTTGTTTTTGTAAGTCCCTCAGTCTGCTTTCCTGTTAGTTTGGCCCTCACCCTGATTTCTATGGCTGCAAAGAATAGGTCTCATTCCTCTTTTTATGACTGTCCTCCATTCAGGCAACCAAGGGAAAAAGAAGCCCTAAGACCTGAGCAAACGTGGCCAGGGTTTCAGGGAAGGCTCTGCGTGGTGACTATGTGGATGCCCAGTACTCCCGGGGCACTGCTGAGTCCCCAGTGAATTCTGATCCAGTCAACTGACCCACACACGGTTCATTCAGGATGGGTGTAAGCTTGATTGGAGGCCAGTACCCAACTACCCAACTTGGACAGATTTGTCAGGAACTGACAGACCATTCATAAGAGAGCACAATTACCTACTTATAGTTGATCACAGAGTGTGACTGCAATTAACTACTTTTAACCATTAAAGGTGACATTTTCCAAAGCTACAAACTTCTAGTTAGAAGGTGATTAACTTCTGGGGATCTAATACACAGCATGGTGACTATAGTTAACAATAGGTTATTATATACTCGAAAGTTGCAAAGAGAGGGAATCTTAAATGTTCTCACCACAAAAACAATAAAGTGTAATTATGTGAGGCTATGGATGTGTTAACTAACCTTACTATGGTAATCACTTCTCAATATATACATGTATCAAATCATCGCACTGTACACGTTAAACTCACATAATTTTATACGTCAATTATATCTCAGTAAAGTAGGGGGAAAAGGTGACATTTTCATACCTGAATTAGGAATTTAACTCATATTATTTTGTAAAGATATTTTGTGCCTTTGACATATTCAGCACACTTTAAAAACTAAAAATTGCTTCAAGCAAAAAATCAATGGGTACACTGAAAATGCATAAATTCGGAATTCAAATCTGAAAGTATTGACCAATTATCCTCTCTCTAGGTTCTGAAATAAAAATCAAGCCAGGCTCTTGGACGATCACATTGCAAGGACTCAGCACGGCTGGATAAAAAGCACTGTTGCAGTAAAGTAGGTCCTTTCTTAGAAATGGAACAGACAAAGCCTTTCATTTATTATTCATCGTGCCTTGTGCCCATGTCAACTCCTGATTAATAATTAAAATTAATTTCATTACAGAAGATTTCATTACAGGATAATTTAATTAAATGATGAATTGGCTCCCAGATGTTACCTTCTGTGCCATCTTTTAAATAATGCCGACGATGACACAGGGATTCGCTAAGTATCAGTCTGGCCTTAAGAAAATAAATTATTTATAGGGTTCTGCCATTCTGCCGACAATAAATGATACTGATCACACCTATGCTGTATCCTTCTCCAAAGTCACATTTTCACAAGATGTCTGATATTTTCACAAAATTTTTAATGTCCATTGGAAATTTAGGGCCATGATTTTGTCAGTCATAAAAATGTGTTTATTTGGTGAAAATTTTAATTCACAGAACATCCTCATTTTAAAGGAGAAGTATACAAAGGAATCTCAGAATCTAAAATCTGAAATTTCAACTTCAAAATAACAATGAGGAGGAATACATTAATCAATTTTTGCACTTTTGGAGCAAAAAAGTTCAATTATGCAAAATAATCAAGCAACATTAGCAATAAAACTTCAGAATTTTGTTTGATTTCTATACAATGAAAAAGTCCCCAGTCAAAAGAGTCTCACAAAGTCCATGCACTTTTTTCAATTTGCCATGAACCGACATAAAGCACAAATTTTAAGGGCTTCCATACCACATACTTCACTGCTATCCTGCTTTCACTGCACTTTGCAGAATCAATCAGCATAAGAAGAAATGAAACCCATCAACCCAGACTTTTAGGGGGTGAAAATATTTAAGAGACTTTTTTTTTATTAACTTGGGGAAAATCTGAGCTTTTTGAATGCCACAGTGCATGACAAAATCTAGGCCATTTCAAAACTTATCAGCCAAATATATAGGTTTTAATTATTCTGCTTGGTTTATTTTAAGGATTTTGATCCAAAATAAGATACTTATATATTAAAATCTCAGTCTAAGACAGTAGTTTTGGATTTTTGTTATTTCTACTAGCAGAGGGCAGATTTTTCTTAAATGGGATTTAGAAAATGTGACATAATCTTCCTATAAAGAAATGTACTGCTCAAAAAGATACATGCACCCCAATGTTCATAGCAGCACTATTTACAATAGCCAAGACATGGAAGCAAGCTAAGTGTCCGTCAAAAGAGGAATGGATAAAGAAGATGTGATGTGTGTATGTGTGTATGTGTATATATATATATAGTGGAATATTACTCAGCCATAAAAAAGAATGAAATTACGCCAGTTGCAGCAACATGGATGGACCTAGAGATTATCATACTAAGTGAGAAAGGCAAATATCAAATGATATCAGTTATGGGTGGAATCTAAAAAAATGATACAACTAAATGTATTTACAAAACAGAAATAGACTCTCAGACATAGAAAACAAACTTATGGTTACCAAAGGGGAAAGGGAGAGGAGGGTTAAATTTAAGAGTTTGGGATTAACAGATACACACTACTGTATATAAAATAGATGACCAACAAGGACCTACTGTATAACACAGGGAACTATATTCAATATCTTATAATAACTTATAATAGAAAAGAAGCTGAAAAAAGAATATATGAATATATGTGTGTGTGTGGTATGTAACTGAATCACTTTGCTGTACACCTGAAACTAACACAGCATTGTAAATCAACTATACTTCAATTTTTAAAAAAGGGATTCGCAATGTTTTAGAAGTGTAACATACAGCATACATATAACAAAGAACATAAACCTTAAAAAAAAAGAAATGTATTGCTTCAGTAGTGTTTTGTTTTTTTCAAAAAACTCATTAACAGAGTGGGTAATTTATAATTACAGAGCAATAAATTGTACTGTCATATCTTTGACATACACTATTTGCTGGCTAATCAGCAATATAACTGCTATAATCAAAGCATCTCAGAGGTGGATCGTATCTTGAAAGGCGCTGTCTAGAAGTCTATCTTCTATCCGATGTATGAATTCCCTCAACATTCAACAACAAGGAGATGGTCTTGACTTGAGTATTTCTACCAGAGCCACAGTCACAATTTTTCAGGGCAGCCTATTTCATTTTCAGTCAGCTGATAGGATTAGAAAGTTCTCGTACAGGCCCTTTCCGAATCACTGGAGATTTTCCACTGTTTTCCCTTTTTCTCTCCTTCATACTACACATTTTTCATTCAACGGGCAAGTTCCCATCTCTGGCCAAGCTGATCTCCCTTCCTTGGATAGCTCTTGCTTATTCCTTTGCATTTTGATCTCCTTCTCTGCCAAGTCAGGTCATTTCTTCTATAGAGTTGATCCCAAACATGTCCCATTTACTTCCACAAGTAATCCTTATTAACCCTATTGTGGTTTGTATCATTTGGATTTACATGCAGCTATATACTCTACAACAATGGCAGGTCTCAAGCAAATAACACAAGGGAATTGTGGGAAAATGTTATGCCTTTTGAGAAATACCAAGTATTTAATTCTATCAGTATGAACTGGTAACAGTGTTACAAGAAGACATACGACTACTTTTGCAATGTAAAATCAGTCATAAGCATACATAGTTCTCATAAAATTAATTAATAACTCACCCAAGACTGTATGTTTCCAAGATTTTCTATTAATTGATGTTTGTGACTTGTTCTTTCATAGTAGACAGGCTAAGGTTTTCTAAAACTATAAAAAAACATTTTTTTTCTGTGAATTGGGAAAGAATTATCATTTCACTTCCAATTTCCCAGCTAGAATTTCAGCTCTTTCATGAGGGGTTACACTGCTATTTTTTATATTCCTCTTTAGTATCTGTAAATGTTTTATAGTAGTTACTCAACAGGTATGGGCTCTAGACTGGGAATGGATTTGCTAGTGCAGAACAAGACTCTTAGGGTAGATATTATGTACATTGGGAAAATAGAAATGGGAAAAATAAACTCAAAAATGTTTTAAAACTTCGAAAAGTTTGGATGGTATAAAAACAAACCCAATCCTTGAATCACAATATACTAGAATTAATTGTCACCACTCCAAGAACTAGGAGAGGCTGCTGCTTTAGGAAGCAACATAAACATCCATTGATGGAGGAATGGATAAAGAAGTTGTGGTATATATATACAATGGAATATTACTCAGCCATAAAAAAGAATGAATAATGCCATTTGCAGAGACATGGATGGATTTAGAGATTGTCATACTGAGCGAAGTAAGTCAGACAGATAAAGACAAATATCATATGATATTGCTTATATGGGGAATCTAAAAAAAAATGTTACAAATGAACCTATTTACAAAACAGAAATAGAGTCATAGATGTAGAAAACAAACTTACGGTTGCCATGGGGGAAAGACAGGGGGAGGGATAAATTGGGAGACTGGGATTGACATATATGCAGTACTATATATAAAATAAATAACTAATAAGAACCTACTGTATAGTACAGGGAACTCTACTCAATACTCTGTAATGACCTATATGGGAATAGAATCTAAAAAAGAGTGAATATATGTATATGTATAATTGATTCACTTTGCTGTACGGCAGAAACTAACACAACATTGTAAATCAACTATACTCCAATAAAAATTTATTTAAAAAAATAAAGATTAGGCAAATAAATGAAAGATACTTTGAAAATGACAGAGTAGAAAAATTTCCTTACACTCAAGTGGCCCTCTATTTTTTTTGAACTGAATTAAATCTTCAAGTCTTTGAAGTTGATATCAGATGAGACTCTCACGTAAACATCCAGTAACATTTTTATAAGCCAAATGTTTACCTGTAATGTCTTCTGCAAACCTGTGGATTTATCAAAACAATCTATCTTCAAGATTTTAAAATTCATCAATATTGAGTCTTTTTTTAAATCTGTGTATGTCTTTATTTTCCTTTATTTATTTATTTATTTTTCAATATTGAGTCTTGAGGGACAACTTTCAATATACACACTTGTCTGGTATTTCTTGCCTATTTCTCTATCCATACAAAATATTGAACTGGATTTAATTAGTGACTACATTTGAAAATATTTATCAGTGGAGGAAAACTAGAAGCTAATTTTAAATAAATGACATGTAGGAGACAGATTTTATTTCTCTATATATTTCATTTTCTCCCTAAAAGCAGATTATTTAAACCAGGTATTTTATCTCTTTAGAGAATGCTAATGAGTATTATCATTTATTGAGCATTTAATATGTGTTAAATGACCACTACCAATATTTATCTAAATAAAGCCTTAAATCTATTAAATGAAATAGGTTAATTTCTCCTACAATAAAGATAAAGATAGTTAAACAAAGGTAACTTAATTAATTTGCCAACAGTCATACAGCTAGTGAATGGTGGAATAGGGATTAAAGCCTATGTCTGTGTGAATCCATATAATAATAATAACTTTCAAAAAAATTTTTAATAATTCCATTTTTTAAATGTTAGTGTCTTCCATGTCTTATCTCATTAAATCTTTACATAACCAACCCTATGAAATTGGGTACTTGTTTTTTTAATTGAAGTAAACTTGCTTTATAATGTTGTGTTAGCTTCTGCTATATAATGAAGTGAATCAGCCATCTGTATACCTATATCCCCTCCCTCCCACTCCCCCATCCCACCACTCTAGGTGGTCACAGAGTACTGAGCTGATCTCCCTGTGCTATACAGCGGGTTCCCACTAGCTATCTCTTTTACACATGGTAGTGTATTTATGTCAAACTGAATCTCCCAGTTTGTCCCACCCTCACCTTCCCCCCGCTGTGTCCACATGTCTGTTCTTTACATCTATGTCTGTACTCTCAACAGCACTAGTTTTGGGATGAGAAAACTAGTCATAAAGAGGTAAAATAATTTTCCTACCACTAAGGTGGAGAACCAAGCTGTAATATCATATCAGGCAGTCTGACTGCTTGGCATTGCTCTTAACCTCTCCTCTAACATCACGTTCTCAAAGCCTCTATCTAACCCCCCCTTTACCCCAAAGAGTTACACTGATTACATATATGATCCTGAACTTTATTAAAAGTCTACCAGCTTGACCCATATGGAAGTGACACAAACCAGTTTGCAGTCTCTAGGAACTTCTTCCATCTCACATCTCCCAATCCACACAACCTGTCATCTATGTCATTTAACACATATTAAATGCTCAACACATATTAAATGGACAACTGCAGTGGCCTTTTACCTGGTCTTTAAGCATCTAGTTTTTTCTCTCTCCAGGGCATATACATATGAAACAGTCTCTATAGATTGATTTGTAAGAAAAGAATGACTATTACTCAATATAATTTCTAGAAATTTTCTGATATAAAAGATAAAGAATCACTAGTTTCTTATGCATGTCCACTTACTGAATTGTATCCAGAATTTTGACCCTAGAATAGTAAAAGACAATTTAGAAGCAGAAAACCTCCTAGTACGTTTTTATCACTGAGGGAAACCAATACTTTTAGCCTTTTTTTTTTTTTAACCTCCTGTGAACCTCAAATTCCTCCCTGTGCTGCTCCCTATGTATCATGATCAATATGGGATCCCACTGATCTTTTCTCTGGTTTTAATTTGTTTTTAATTTATTTGTAATATCTTTGAGCACTAATTTTAAGGTTCTGTGAAAAATAGCTCTTAAAATCAATATTAGTGTTTTATTAGTGTTTACCTAACAATAACTGTAAGATGTAGGGATTTGAACAAAAAATCAAATTACGTATCACTGCACTGAAAAGAAGGACCATAATCTCTACTTTGACATAACTCATGCTGGGCCAAGGGTGAGGCATGAGTCTTCAGCAACAGGTACCCTTGGGAGGTCAAGAAATAGGGAGGATGGAGCCAAGGAGAGAGCCCAAAGAGGCTTGGTTCAGGCAGGCACTGAGAGCCCGGAAAGGCCAAGTGATGGAACAGGCAGAGCCACTGGAGACCACAATGCCACCTGTATTTAAAAAACAAAGGGAGTCAGCTAGTTGCCCATTAGGCAGCACTTCATCCACAGCGAAGAAATGAGGAAGGTAAGTCAGATCTCTAGAGAAGAGTGAATCACCCAGTCCAGCCAAGCAGGCAAGATCTCAATCCCAACAGAGGATCAGAGCCCTCTAAACACAAGGGGGTGGACGGGTCCAGCTCTGCAGCCGCAAAGCCCTGCCCAATGTTGACCCGCCCTACCAGACACCACTGACGGCAGCAGAACTCACCCCACTCTGCCAGCTTAAGGGGCTGAGGTCCCCCAGCACATGTCAAGCTCTAGTCAAGACTGGCTCTGGATCTGGGCTGCTCTGGGCATCACTGCCTCCACATGTGAGGGAACAGAAAAGAAGGCAGAGGCTGCACTTATCTTCCCAAATCTGAACCCGTAAAGAGGTGTGGAAGTCCCCTCAGGGTCTTCCTAGGAAAGGATCTATAAAGCATAAGACGCAAAGAGGCAGAGCCCGACACAGGAACTGGGAGATACAGTGTTACAACAGAACTAACTATAAGGCAGGTGGGTGATGATAGAGAGGGCTCAGTTTATCACTTGTGAAAAGCTAGTGGCTGCTGGGAGAAAGGGAGTGTGGCAAGGGTTGAGGTCAGCAAACTCACTTCCTGCTTTCCTGTAGCTGAGCCAGCCGGAAGCACACAGCCACACCCATTGCCTATGGCTGCTTTCTCCTTCAGGGGCCGACTGAGTCATTGAAACCAGGACAATAGGGCCACAAAGCCTAAAACATTTACTACCTGACCCTCTCCACAAAGAGTCTGCTGATCTCTGCCTTAGAGAAATACCGGTCTATCTATATGCAAATTTATACATGCAGGTAAGTGCACACAATGAAAATTTAGAATTTTAAGATTGGAAAGGACAGACCATAAAAACATCATAAAGTCAATCTCCACAGCTAACCCACACTAATAAGATGGATCACACAGATGTGGATATAAACAGTAGTAATTCTGATCATGACAAAATGGTCCACACCAATAAGATACGCTATTTCAGTTCTCTGTCTGTCTGTATGTTTTTTCCTCACCCAATCAATGTTTGCCTTCCACAATATGCTCTATAAGTTTCCAGAAAAAGAACTAACAAAACTTGAAAGACATTAATCTGATTTTTTTTTTTTTTTTTTTTTTTGCGGTACGCGGGCCTCTCACTGTTGTGGCCTCTCCCGTTGTGGAGCACAGGCACCGGATGCGCAGGCTCAGCGACCATGGCTCACGGGCTTAGCCGCTCCGCGGCATGTGGGATCTTCCCGGACCGGGGCACAAACCCGTGTCCCCTGCATCGGCAGGTGGACTCTCAACCACTGCGCCACCAGGGAAGCTCTGATATTTTTTTTATATTGGCTTATTTTTCTAATAAAAATTTTTCTTTTAATTTATTATTATTATCATCATTATTATTAAGATCTATATTCAAGAAAGTCCATGAAAATTTTCATTCAACAAGAATTTACTGAAAACCTACTCTGTGCCATAAGCTATGCTGGGATCCAGTTTGAACCAGAAAAATAACCTAGCATTGGTTTTCTATCTTTTCCCTTTCACAGGAAACCTCTATTTTCCCAACACAGTAGAAGGATTTTGTACATTTATTTTACATAAAAATAGTTCATAAAACCAAAATAATAAATACCAGTATATGCACTTCTAAATTGAGTTCTTGAAAAAAGTTGGTGGTCAGGTATTATATTTGACACTTCTCTCACCACAAAATACCAAAAACAAAACCCCAAAAAACCCAGAATTTTAAATCTTCACAGATTTTAGATTTCTTATATTTTCTTCAAAATTACAGAAGCTGAAATATTATTATAGACACTGCTTGAAATTATCTTGGGGGAGAGTAGAATACAGTATAAATTTTCTGTCATATGAAGAGACGCACTGTATAAAACATAGTGCACTTTTCCAAATTTCAGAATTTTAATTATGTTTCTAATATGGAGCTACAGCAAGACTTGTCATCAGTTGAGAGGTTACATGAATTATATATGAACTGGTATCCAATTTTCAAGTTGCCTTTGAAAACCTGAGGAGCTTATTTTCAAAATTAGAAGAATAAATCAATAATATTTGAACTTGTTCAGATGGAGGTAGAAATTTCTTTAAAAGTTAATGGATGAGTTTTAACCCCAAAGAAGTCCTTTTATTATCTGAGAAATAAGAGTGGCTACCCAGATAGATCCAGATACTACACCAAGGAGCTTCTTGTAGATGTGTTTGTACCACCTCTTCCTGATGTGTGCCTTACCACCTGAGTAGAGACTATGAAACATCTTTAAGATTACAGAAATAATGGTGATAATTTTATCATTTTTGTCTATGTTAACACATAAAACCTAGTCATTGGAAAATAAGTTTTTGGAAGTATTGACCCCTGATACTTTCACTCCTATTCCTCTTCCTGCTCGCTCTCTCTCACACACACACATACACACACGTTCACATGCACTAATAATCCTTGATTATCCACTAGAACCACACTATCAACTATTAAGTTATTACATACTTGTTAAAAAATGCACATTTATACTGAGCCGTTTGGGGATACTAATAATGATAGTTTCAGTAAGAAATGAAAGTACTGTCTTTGAATTTTATAACTGTTTCTGTTAACCAAAGGTTATATAGTTTTTCAGCCTCTAATTCAGATGGATTACACTGCGTCTTTATTAAAAAAAAAAAAATGGAAAGAACCAGTAGCAAGACCTTTTCACTTTTGTTGAAATTCAAACTCAGAAACCTAGGCAACACTCTGCAGTTCAGAGTCTCAAAGCTCTCCTTGGAGTCACTTTAATTCTTAATGTCTTAATTACTTGCACTTATTAAATAATTGAAACTCTCTAGCAAACAAAAGACGAGATGGCTATCCTTCTCCCTGACCAACATGATGGCATGAGCTTATTTGAAAAAGAGAAAAACAAGAATTATGGTGGCTTGGGGAGATGTGCTAATGAGTAGAAAAATGTAAAGCCTGTAGTCATCATGGGTTTTTTTGATACATAAACACACACACACACACACACAGATTTTGTACTGACATATATTAGATATAGATATATAGAATGGAAATGCATTTTGTCCTGATCGATAATACTTATATTTAGAAACAATCACTAGAATCATAGGCCCTCAAAGATAGCAGGTTAGTTAGAGATCAACTTGTTGTATTTCCTTAGCAGCAGGCATGTGCAGTGCAAATTTTGTAAGGCACAGAAAGTCTAAAATGTATTTGTAAAATATGATCATTTTATGCTACTAGTTTTAATTAAAGTTCTGTATATTGGTTCATTCAGTATTCATTCAGTATTTGTAAGGCATACTGCTTCTGAATTTCTTTTATATATGTCTATTCATGAGATTCACTGGCAATTATAGCATGTTACAATAGTCAAGATACAGTTACATCACATAATGTGCATCATATAAAAGTCAATGCAACTTTACCTCAGAATCAGCTCCTACTACTGACATTCGGGTGTCTGTTCCTTTGGAAAACAGCCTCAATTATCATGAGGATCAATATTATAAATATTTTAAAGACGGAATTGTAAGCATTTGCTAAATAAATTAATGAATAAAATTAGCTTCAGGTTTACTTATTCACTATGCTTTCTTCTCAGTAGCCTTGTATTCCAAGTGTTCAAAGTCTTCAGGCTTTTATAATTATATACTAATCATGTGTTTCTTGTAGGAAAAGCTATCTTTAATTCTGGGTAGAGTGCAGACATCAATGGAAGACTGTCTATGATACTAGTCACAAGTATTCATATCTAAAAATTAAAGGAGAACAGTCTTTTATAGCACAATGATTATACAACTCAATTTTCTGTAGAGGCCTTGGTTTACTTATTGTTCTATATTACTACTTGTAGTGCCTTTTTCTACTCTCAAAAGTGTCTCCTTTTAAGGAATAAATAGTAAAGCCATTCAATCTAAAGAACCAATGCTCACCCTTTTACCCTTCAGTAATTATTACCTATGTCTGGTCTCAACTTCCAGTCAAGATGCTTCCATATTGTCAATCACTGACATACCTCTGGTGGCTCAGAAACCATAACAATAATAAACACAATAGGAAAATATAAAGTCAAAAGCTGTAATAGAGATTTTTTTAAAATATGGTAATTATCTTTAGGCAAGAAATAGAAAAGTAGTAAGGGAGGCAGAAGCCATGGACCTCTATGTCTAGAAGCAAGTGGGAAAACCTATGGCCTCTAAGTCTAGAAGCAGGTGGGACTTAGGCTTCTAAACATCATGAGATCGGGGACCACACCCAGGATCACTAATTGAAACTAAGCTAAATGAGGTTTGACTGCCTCTCTCACACCCAATTTCATTTCATTGTGAAAGACTGTGTGGGAAAAAAATTTGCAAACAACAACTCACAGAAATTTAAAAAGAACAGAAGATATAAATATTACAAACTAAAAATACTGAAAGGAAATTTAAAATTTTGTTGAAATAAACAGACGTTGCAGAGCAATGAGAGGATCTACCACATATCTGATAGCAGTTGTAGAAAAGAGGTTATAAATATATTTTATAGATAAAGATATACAGATTATGGATAAGATAATAGATAAAAAATATTTGGAGATATAAAAGTAATAAGAATTTTCAAAAAGTTATATCATTTTTCAAGTCAATAATTTACTCTATCATACAGGATAAATAAAGCTAAATCTATACCTACATATAACATAATAAAATTGCAAACAAAAGATTAGTTACTGTCAAAAGTCATTAGAGAGAAAAAGAAATGGCAGATTATTAACAAAGGAGCACCCACTGGAATGACAGGAGTTTTTAATCAGCAACAGAGGTCCTTCATTTACTCAAAAAATATTTTATTTTTTACTGTGCTCCAGGCAGAAGACAATAAGATAACATCTTTAAAGTGTTAAGGAGAAAATAAATGTTAATTTAGAATTTTATACCCAGCTAAATTATTATTCAAAAATGAAATTTTTAAAAAGCCACCCTTAGATCAACTCTGAGTCAATTATTTAAAGATATACTTTAGTACGTAGAAAAATAAATCCAGAAGGATGCAACAGAAGAAAAGAGAAAAATATATTGTAAATTTAATCAACTATTTACTGTAAAATAATAATTATATTCCATTTCAAAAAAAGTAGAACTGAAACTTTAGTCAATATTAACAATGAGAATTATCCACTGAGCATTTATAACATGTCAAGGTATAGTCAGAAAGAGGATATAAATACAGATTAACTCCAGACTTTAAAATGTAAAATAATTTATGTATATTTAAAAAGTAAAGCGATTCCTAAAGAAGTAGAACTACAATATAACTTTCAAATAAGCAGAGTAGAAGTAAAACAAAATACAGGAAGCTTTAGCAATCCAGTAGAGCACAGGAAGGGGGAAAGAAAAGAGCAAAACAAACGAATGTTAATTGAAAACTCAAAAGAAGATAATAAATATAAATATACCTGCAAACACAAGAAATGTTAACAATAAACTTCCTAATTCAAAGACAGGAATTATCAGAGCTATCTAAAAATAAAGAAATCAAGCTTGTTCTGCTTGGAAGAGACACCCCTAAAACAAAACCATGCAAAACAACTGTTTTAAAAATGAGAGCATGGGGATGGAAGGAGGAACACTGAAAAACTACTAACCAAAAACAAAGCTAATATAGTAATGTTATGAAAAAATAAGGTTAAAGTAAAAAAATAGGAGTAAAAAGACACATTGTCCACTAACAGAAGGGAAAGTCCAGCAAGAAGATATAATAATTACAAACTTGTATGCACACACAACATAATCTCAAAACATACAAAGTAAAAACTGAGTCACGGAGTAAAAAGAATAATAATAAATAACAGACACAATCTTAAAGGGAGATTTTTATTCATCTAGCTTCATGGCAGCTGATATCTAAATTCTGACTACTAACTCCAAGCACAGAAACACTAATCCCCCAGTTGTCTCTAGACCTGAAATTCTCCACCATTTGAAACATATAATCATGTGGATATCCTCAAAGATTTAAGCAAATCCCTGAGAATAAAATAACCCCACCCAAGAGCTGTGAAGAGAGGCTTCCTGGGGTCTAAAATATGGTAAGGGAGGTTGAAGAGGAGAAGCGTGGATAGGTTTTATTATGCTCTAGATTCCGTCAGAAGGAGGGCTGACTAGATGGCATAGCCTTTGAGGTGCCTGCTGCGAGTGCGGTTAGTAAAAATGCTTTAAATGTGGTCTCCTGTAAGTAGATTCACTGCTTGGACACAACTCCACAGATTCATACAGACTTTAGAAAAATGGTATTTTTTGTTCAGATGATCACATTCATACAGTGTTGACTGCCTTAAAAAAAAAAAAAAAAGTGAATGATGCCAAAGGAAGTGAAAGAAGAAAGTAGAAAGCGCAGTCCAGGTCTCAACAGGGCAACCCAAAATTAGAAACACTTAGATAAAATGAGAGTACAATAATAGGTAAAAATAAGCAAAAATGACATCCGTAAGTGGTGTTGATAGTGGTACAGAACATGTTCAGGTATCCTGGGTGTTTAAAAGGGCAGTTAAAGCTGCTGAAGTAACTAAATTAGTTCAAGAGACTCTGGATGGTGAAAAACATTTGTTTACTTTTTGAACTGGAGCATATGGACAGCAGAATAAAAAGAGAATCCAGAAAGAATAAACCAAGTGCAAGTTTTATCAGATGAGAGACAGAAGGCATGAAGGTGAACACAAAGGTGCCACAGGAACTAAGGTGTGAAAATAACAAGGACAAGCAAAGAGATGTCATTAGTTTTTGCTTACCTCCACAGACAAACAACAATTTTCTCTAACAGTTTATTCACTGTCAGAAAAATCTTTACATCAAATTCTAAACAGTCACCAAAGAGTATTTGGCTACAAAATTCTGTTTCTAAGTTTGTGATAATTCTGCTCACATCTTCCCCTTTAGTTAGTTCTATGTTCAGTGGAGCCAGCAAACAATAACCAGTCACACCCACAGAAAGTTCCAACAATTACCACAAATCAGACTTAAATTGCTCACAAAGTGTCATGCTTCAGAAAAAAAGCAATTCCAATTGAACAACCACATGCTAAGAAACAAAGCACTAGGACATCATCACCCTGAACTATAGATCAACAAACAAATACAAGTTAATTTCCACAGAAGTATATATTTTTATCTTAAAAGCTGCAAGAATAAAAGAAAGTGTCATTACAAGATAAATAGTGTGGTCACACTTGTATAAGAGATAAATAAAGGGACTTCCCTGGTGGTCCAGTGGCTAAGACTCCATGCTTCCACTGAAGGGGACCCAGGTTTGATCCCTCGTCAGGGAACTAGATCCCACATGCCGCAACAAAGATTCCGCCTGCTTCAACTAAGACCCAGTGCAGCCAAATAAATAAATAAATAAATATTTTTTAAGAAAGAGATAAATGATACATGGATGGATGGATGGATGGATGATTAAGGGTGAAATTGAGAATGGTTATATAAAAATTCAGATGGATACACACAAAACTATTTATGTGGCTATCACCTAGGGACTAGGAGTGTCATGATGAGAAGGCGTCATTCTTTTTTGTTTCATATACTTAAGAACACTTTGACTCCAGAAATTGGATATGTGTTATTTATCATTATTTTTATGTTTATTAATCTAAGCAAATTATTCCAAATAGTGGTATAACAGTAATAAATATAAACTTAGAATTCTGTTAAATTAGGATTATTCCAACGTAAAACCAGAGAAGGAGACCAGAAATACACTGTTATTATTAGTACTTATACAAATTGTTAATAATAAAATCATAATTACTTTGGTCCCAATGCTTGCCCAGAACTGATGACTGGATTTGTTACATGAAGTTGAGATTCTTTGGAGCATTATGAAGATCTGCAGTCACTTATTTGGTAGTTACAGGTGTGGACTATTAGCTATTGAAATGAGCTGCCTCTGAGTGTTTCCATTTCTCAAGGTCCCAGAGCCTTCTGACCTTTTGATATACCAAGAGAATGAACAGAGCTGTACAGTTCTGAGCAGCTGCGTGATGGTGATAACATCTCCTAGGGTAGACTCTGTCTCCTAGCCCCATTTCTGTCTCTCTTTATCATTTTCTTTCTTGTTCCAAAATGAACAAGGAATTTAGATGAGGCCCCAACAGTCCAAAATGAATAAAACAAGCTTAGGCTTCCATGCAGGCCAAAAGAAGAAAATGCTGTTAAGCCACTCGGACACAGGGAAGGTACCAGAGGGCCTGAATGTTGCATGGAGAGCAGGATCATCAACAGTTATTGATAGTTAGGAAGTGGTCAGAGCCTTTGCTCCCACTGATAGTACCTTGAACTAATAGGTACAAGGCAAAGGAAGGCTGTACCAGAGGATCAAAACAGTGATTTGAGGAAAACACTGAGATGAATACTTTATGTATCTGTTAGATGGGGTAAGAGGCAAAACACAGTATTAATGAATAGCCATATATAAGTAAGGAAGGGCCAAAGAGGGGTAGGGTAGAAATTCAATGGAAAGTAATTAAACAACAACATGACAGTGGTGGAATTTGGCAGGCTAAAGTAATATTTCAATTAGCACTTGAGTATTAATTTTCTGAATTATCAAATTACCTAAAAAAGAGCATCTACCAACAAATAACTTCACTACCCAGAAAAATCTGCTCTAGCATTCATTACCTTAACTAATACCCATGGTAAAACCTATTTACATAGCTGATTATAGAACTATATTGGTTACGGTTGTACACTTAAGGCTATAAGGGTTTTACCTTGGGGCCCATAACCATGTGAGGTGGAAGGATTATACCTGAGAATTTAACAGAACAAATAAATGCAGCTTATTTATTTTTTATATGTTCATCTACACACCTTCTAATATTAAAGAAATCTCTATGTAAATCTTCACTATTATTAACTATTTGCTGAGAAAAAAGTAAAGCAAGCTGCCAGGCTTTTGAGAGAACTAGGGAGTTTTCAGTTCACTGAAGTGAGAATTAAAGTCTCTTCAACAGGAATACAAATCACGTACCCACCTCCATGGTGATATCAGCTGAAAGGCGTCCTTGGGCCCTAGCAGGCTTTGCCGGATGCTCTATGGGAAAGCAGAAGTGCTTTCTGGAGTATGTGTTGCGTAGTCCCACAGCTTGGTCCCGTTAGGCCAGACCTTTCTGCTGACACTTAGAAAAACACTCTGTTCCTGTTGATTTTACATCTCCCCCTTTTTAGAAATTACCACACTGTGGCTGCCACTTTATTTTAATAAGAATTTCTACCAGAAGATGCAAACCAGCTTTTTATAACACAAATCTTAGCAGTGGAAAAAAGAAAAATGCTTTCAAAAGGAACTAAAGTAAGAATCAACGTACCTTCCTGATCATTACTACAGAATACATTTCTTACCAAAATTTAATTCTACAAGCTTCCTGCTTGTGTCATGACTAAGTTCAAATTTTTACTTCTATTTAAAGACCCTATGAATTTGCTCCAGTCACCCTAATCACTTCTGTTCCTAACATTTATTTAGAATCTTTCCACTTTTCTATCAGTGGCACTTCACTTTCATTAATCTCCACTCTGGGGGAAAATTCTCCGCAAATTTTCTGAATTTAAGAACAGGTGATAAATTGAGTTTGGGATTAACATATGCATGCTAATATATATATTCGATAAAATAGGTAAACAAGAACCTACTGTATAGCACAGGGAACTATACTCAATATCTTGTAATAACCTATAATGGAAAAGAGTCTGAAAAAGAATATATGTACATATATATGTATATATATATAACTGAATCACTTTGCTGTATACTTGAAACTAACACAACATTGTAAATTAACTGCACTTCAATAAAAAAAATTTAAAGAACAGTTGATAACCAAATCTCAAATAAAAATAGATTTTTTCTATTTGCTCAATAATGTCCCACAAATTATTTTTTTACTGAGGTATAGTTGATTTTCCCACAAATTAATTTTAACATAATTTTATCAATTAAAAATACAGTTTACATATGATTAAAGAAATATCTCACCTTAAGCTTGAAATCACCAATAAGAGGAGAAAAAAAGAATCACCAACTTTCCTAGAAAACACTTAGTTTTAACACTCGATGCGTTTCCAAAAGCACTGGGAAAATACTCTATGAAAAACGGACTCTGTGGTGGTTGTCCTGAATAATATCTGCAGCCTCCCCTGACTACACAGCTGTACAAGCTAAGTGTGATGTAGTGGCCTGAAAACTGAAATTCTGTGCCGCTTCAGTAATCACAGATCCTTACTGTCCAGGGGCTCCATTAACCATGTTCCAGGAGACTGGCTCCCGTCCATGCAGGTGGATTTCCCTTCAGCTTAGATACGTCCTTCCACCAAGGAGAATTAGGGGAAGTAAAATATTATACAGAATGTTCTTTTAAAGTTGTATTAGAAAATCAGCCATCACCCAAAATTACACACCCATATTAGACAAGTAGGGAAAACAAGGTGATCCTGACATTGGATCATAATGGATTCCAATTTCAGCTAGAAATTTCAATTGATTTGCAGTTCCCATCACCAACTACTGAAAGGAGAGAGCTATAGATTACTTTATAGCACCATATAAAATGCTTTATGGGCTGAAAAGGTTATAACCGTTAAGGATGATGAAGAAAGTAAAATCAAAATAAAATTAATCATGTATAATATTTGCTTTTGATTAATATGATTGTAATATTGCTACGTTAACTAGATGTTAGTTCTTGAGAAGTATGGTTTGAGAAGCTGAAATATTTTCATGCAGAAGACAAGTTATATCAGTGTGCCCGGAAGAAAAACAGTACTTTATTACCATTTGTGAGAATTAATCCATTCAATAAAGTAGAATAATAAAAATAAATACGTTGTATATTTTCACGTTTCATATCAAGAATAGCTAACTTTTCATCATTCACATGAAAGGAAAGAAGGTATGCATGGCTAATCTAAAATCAAAAATAGTTGACTATGAGATGTTTCTGATAGATTATCTTTCTGCAAACTAAAATTTCTCAGTAGGTTTCACTTAAGTACATAGTTAAATGGTCTTTCTAAATCAAGTAAATGCAAGTTAATGGGTAAAACTGAAAAAGGTGAGATAAGTTTTGCAAAAGTTAACAAGTTTTGTGTATAATATACAAGTTTCTATATAAAAATATGCAGTCAAACGTAAGCACCTACTGTGGTATTTAGTGTTCTCGTCTATATTTTTCTTCCAGCATAACACTGAATCAGTAATGATCAATGTATTTTTCAATTTTGAAGTACAACTCAGAAGTCATAAGTAACCTGTATCAAATGAATGACTTGGCCATATTTACATTTTTATGGCTCTCATAACCACATATGCCTCTGTCCATAGAATTTACTCAGATACTAATGTAGAACTTATAAACTTTCTACAGCTTAAAATAATTTTTTTAAGTATAGAAATAGTTTTTAAAAATGAAGCTTCATACCAGGATTTAGCCATTTTCAATTCCATAAAAGGTATTTTGAAAAGTTAGCATTCTAACTTTTCAAAACATACAGCCTGCCTCAGAAAAATAAGACATTAGAAAGAGCCTCATGGAAAGAGAAAAATAATTCATACACATTCTCGAATAGGATTCCTTCGTAGCAGCTTAAATATAGAGTACAATCAATGAAGGTAACAGAAAAGTCCCAGTCTAACAATTATAGAAGGAAAAGAAGCCAGATAATTATTGCAGATATTTGTGTATCAAAGAATGGAAAAGAAAGTTTATAAAAGTAAAATAAAAATAAATTATATAACATAGATTCAAATGTATCTGAATAGTTGATCATGCTTAACATATTTTGGCAATAAATAAGTAAATCTGGTTTGATTTTTTTATTGAAATAGCAACAATTAACCTCACACAGATTTCATGTTTCATTAAATTATCCTGATCAGCATCTAAATCTATTATCTCCTAGAAAAAAGACTGTAGACCAACTGGGGTAGGGAGACAAAATTAAAAAGGGAGAATTCTTCAATCTAAAAGATGTTTTCCAAAATAAAGACAATAAATATTAAATACGAATCAGAGTAAGAAGCACATAATATGCGTAGATCCACAATCTCCATCTATCTGAGAACTTTTTCCAAGTAATCTGGAGAGCACACACAGGCAGAGGGCCATTCCTCATTCCCCAGGAAGGAGTTCTGTTTGGCTTGGGGCAAACTTCCTTTCTCCCGAGGGAGAGTGACAATGTCTTCCAATCATAAAAGAGAGCATCTCTTTCTCCCTAAGCCAAAATGTAACAAATAGAACTCTCTCACACTCATGTATACTCATACATACATATTTATACATAATTATACATATTAGACATATGTATATATTTATACATACTATGAATCTAATATGTAATTTATATCTTTAAAAAGTAATAAAACGTTATAGCCATGAGTTTTGAAAGAGATTTTAAAGCAAGAAAACCTAGTCAATAAAAGAAAATGAAAATAAATATAAAGAATATGAATGATCTTAAAAACTGAACATTTCTATACTTAATCCTAAACTCCTCTTTCCCATAAGGGAATATGAAGTAAACATAAACGGGCATAGTCTGACTCAATGCTATAGGAGAATGGAAGAAAGTCATATCCTGAAAGTGAAATATAGACCAAGATGGAAAGAAGAGTAAAAGAAAAAAATGAGGAGGATACAAAAGAAACAAAAAGGAATATAAATTTAATAGAGGCAGGAAAAGAGTATGGAAGCAAAGAAGCTATTACAGAGGGTGATTTATAGGGAAACAATCTGCTTTGGGTGAAGATAAATGTTCGAGCAAATTCTTCCAGTTTAGTGAGGAAGAATATCTAAACGGCAGTCTAGCTGGAGAATGGCTGGAAACTAATATTTGAGGAATACAGGGAAATATTTGAGAAATAATAACAACAATAATCTATGTATATACCAATTTATAGTTTGTAATGTACTTTCACTATTTCATTTGACTTTCACCACAATGAGTTAAGTATTTTTATTACAAATAAGATGAGGAATCTGTGATTCATCGTTTTAAGTGATTTGCCTAACATAGGTTGCGCTCTCTCTCTCTCTCTCTCTCTGACTCACACACACACAACCACAGCAAGTTAAGTGGTACCACCAGGACTTGAACCTACATCTCCAAATGTTTTAATTATATTTGCCAACATCCACTCAAGCACTTAACCAAGAACCTATTAATTCCTCCCTTTTCCCCCATTATATTTAATCCATTAGAAAATCCATAAATGAGATCCACAGCATTTCTTATGCCATCCAGCCATGGTCTGCCTCTGCCACCGCAGGCTTTTGACATACTACTTCTTTCTTCTGGAAAACTCTCCCCTACACCTCCTCACCCTTCCGCCTTCACACAATCACCCATCCTTCCACTCAACATAATTAATTCCTACTCAAGACCTCAATCACAACTCTCTCAGTACAACTTCAGTGTTGTACAGCAAGCAATGTTACTTGCTTTCATAAAACCATGAACCTATTCTCCATAGTATTGGTCAGTTGTACTTTTACAGTTTTTTGCTTGCGATTATTTGATTAATATTTGCCCTACCACTAGACTCTAACTTCCATGCATACAGGGTCCACGTGTGTTCTTTTTCTTTTCCTTTTTCTTCCCTCATTCTTATTTATTTATTCATTAATTGATTGCTAACTGTGTCCCCACTACCCAGCACAGCACAGAGCCTATGTTGTACACAAGTTTTATAAACATTCCTGAATGAGAATGAATGGAGTTTACATTCGAGGGGCAGCAGATCATACAGGGCTTGTAGGTAAGGAATTTGGTTTTTTAGCTGAGTGCAGTGGGAAGCTACTTAAGGATTTTGGGAGTGAAGGGGGTATGATCTAATTTTAAATTTTTTAAAATTGACTCCTTCCATTGTATAAAGAAAAGACAGGACACAGAAGAGAGAATAAGGAAGGGATACCTGCTTGAAGCAGCAGCAATAGTCCAGAAGATGAATTACCACAGCCTGGCAGGGGCAAAGCAGTAGAAACTAGAAAGATGTGAACAGACCGGGCACATATTGGCCAATAAATGGACAGGCTTTGATAATGGTAATGGGCTGTATATGGGGAATGAGCAAGAAGAAAACAGTGAAACTTAGTTTTAGATACTCAAAAGACAACTAAATAGGGTAACTAACTTCAAATACAGATAAAGGGAAGAGCTCTTATGGCAGAATCATCAAAAGAAAGATTCTAAGAAATAGAAATTTTAAAATAATAATATATATATAACCTTCTAGAAATCTAATATAAAGGAAAATTTAAAAGATAAAAATCATAGTCATTTCCTACAAAATTAATGCTAGTCACATAGTTTTTAAAGTATCCTAACACTGTAATATTTAAGAATCTATTTTTGGACTTTGGATCTGGTAAACATGAGACACCTAAATCACACAATTGTGTCATAATCTGTGATGCTTCACATTTCTTCTCAGAGTTTTACACATTTATTTATCCTCAGGACTCCTCCAAATACAGTTCAGAGTCACTAAAGTCTTGAAACCAATGGAAATATCATTAATGAAATCTTAATGCCATATCCAAGTACATAAGTCCTCAGAAAACTATCACCAACTGCTTGATAACCATTTCCTATGTCAATTATATGCTACAGTTTTGCTTTACAATGACAGTGGTTCACTCAGAGTTGGATTGAAAATGTTAAAATTCAAACTAATCAAAGTCATATCCTAGCATACTATACTAAAAGTATATGATAAACAACTAATGGGTGACAGGGAAGGAACAGGAGATACATGTTGCAATAACATATTAATAGGCAATAAATAAAGAATTATTCCGAATCAGAACTATTTATATATATATAGATAGATAGATATATAGATAGATAGATATAGTGAAGTTAAATTGTTTTCAAGTCAGAAGAAGACCTATATATAGCTGAGAAATAACAAGGCACTAAGATCCCTGTTCACCAACAACTGCTCTGCTAAGAAAAAAACTTTTCCCCTTCTGCAAGTAGACATCATTGAGGATTCTATAAAGCAGGAATTATCAAAACACAGCACAGTGTTTTCTCACAGGCTCTCCACTGTAAATTGCCAAATAAGTAGACTGTACCGCTTCACTTTCCAGCCAGTGTGACCACTGAGGCTACTGGTATGAATACAATGCTCCCTCACGCCATCTTCATAAAACCTCACACTGAAGGAAGACTGTATTTAAGACCTTGGTAATTAGCATCGAATTACAGAGGCTTTTCCAGGTATCTTTTTTGCTAGTCCCCTTCCAGTCCCCAGAACCTTCTCCCTGCTACTTGCTTCATCAATAGAAAATACTGTCTCATACCCAAAAGAATAAGATGAAGCTCTCACCCCCAAGGTCCATATGTTACCCCGGGGTTGGATCTGCTTTCTTCTTTCCACAGACTAACCTCACTTGACTCCCTTGTGCCAGAGAACTTAAAGACTGACAAGTTTCAAGCCAGAAAAAGAGATCTGGTTTCAAAGCAAATAGGCATGTTAGAACATTATCTTATTACAGTAAATGGTTTTATTAGACTTCTATTGAGGAAAGAATGGCAGAATGGTAAGATTAATAGTAAATTAATGAAAACTACCCCCCAGCATTGTGGAGTGGTGTGACCTTAATCAGAAAAGGGGACAAAGATTTGTTTAAAAATGTCTACAGGGCTTTAAAACAGAACATTTTTATGGAAAAAAACAAAACAAAAAAAACCTACGTTTTCCTATCACATCTGCGTATATTCATAAAGATATTACTAATAAGTTAAAATTAGAATTTTTCAAGAGTATTTATCTCTGCCTCATTTATTTAAGAATCTTTTTATTAAATTTCAAGGTTTCATTCTGTGTAAAATTACTGCCCTTCTGGATAATCATGCAACCATTATCAGACTCCACTTAAACTCGAATATATTGAAATTTGTTCCTGAAAACAAGTGTAGTATCTCCATTAAATCTTAGTTTAATACAGAGTGAATTAAGTCAGAAAGAGAAAAACAGATATCGTATATTAACGCATATATGTGGAATCTAGAAAAATGGTACAGATGAACTGGTTTGCAAGGCAGAAAGAGAGACACAGAAGTAGAGAACAAACATATGTGAACACCAAGGGGAGAAAGGGGAGAATTGGGAGATTGGGATTGACATATATACACTAATATGTATAAAATAGATAACAAGAACCTGCTGTATAGCACAGGTAACTCCACTTCGCTGTACAGTACAAACTAACACAACATTGTAAAACAACTATACCTCATAAAATCAATCAATCTATCTATCTATCTCAATTTAAATCTCTTTGATTTCCAGAGTTTGGTGATTTTTTTTTTCTCATTGCCCATAAAAGAATATTGTATTGTTTTAATAAAAACAAAAAAATATATATCTTAGCATAACTACTAAAGAACCTGAATTATACTGGGAATCATAACAAAGCTACACTATAGTCTTATCAAACATAACACTAAAAATGTTTTTCTGCGCATGTTATTTTTTGCTATATTTTGTTTTAAAGGGTGAAAATAATATTCCAGTACACCTAGAAAATTTACTAGCTATAGAAAATCATATCCACAATTATCATTCTGCAATCTTTTCTGATTCAATTTAGATAAAAAAATTCTAAAAACCTCTCTGAACAACATAAAATTTTTTAATTTATACGTTAAACTTATTTAAATAAATGCACAAAAATATAAAATTATTGAAAATAAGACAACTTGTTTTAGTCTAAAATTATTGCATATGGAATCAGGAGTCCTGGATTCAACTTCCGCTTTTTCCATTTATTAGATACAGTGTATGATTTGGGAGAGTTGCTTAACTTCTCTGATCCTAGTTATATCACCCGTAAAAATGGAGCTGATGCCTGTACTGCTGTGAAGGCTGAATTAGAAGGCTAGCACTTTCTAGCCATGTCACCTTGGGCAAGTTACACAGTTTTACAGGTCCTCAGTGTCCTCACAGATAAAATAATGGTGATTATAAATGTATCTACCTCTAAGATTGCTGTTACGAATAAATAAGATTATTTGTGTAAAGGGCTTAGAACCATGCTTGACACATAGTAAGAGCTCAGTAGCAAGATCACTATTTGCATGGTTGTCATTATACAGGGAAAATGCAACAAACACAGTGTCCTAGAAAGAAAACACTCAGACAGGTTTCACAGGCAGTCCGAGCTGGATTAGAATGCAAGGTTAATGTTAAGGTCTGAAATGCCTCCAGCCCATAGCCCTTAATGGGTACTTGATTAAATACCTACCTGTTATTATGACAACAGATTCTCAATTCAGGTGAGTCTACTCTAAAAGGAAAACTCCTCCTTTCAAACTGCCAAATCCCACTAAGAACTTTTCTCATCAGATGGGACATTCTGTTGAAGCTTTCAAAAGACACAAGCCTGAGCTTCATCTCTCTGGAATAAAAGGAAACTTAAATGCAGGAACATTTAACTGCATTGATTTAGTTCCTTATGAGGCCAGAAAAAAATGTCATGATCTATTAAAAACACTCAAAACCTCTGGGAGCTAGGACGGATGTTGGAATTCTTTCGAACCATGGAAGAAATGATTCAGTATGCAGGGACGTGCTAGGAGGCTTCTAATGAAACTCAGCTCACATCCATCATGTGCTGGATCTTGGAAGAGCTTTTGCTTTGTCCCAGATGGTAGTTTAAATATGTTTCAAACTATTGTTGGTTTATAGTACATGACAGAAGATAATTTAAACACAATGTCCCAACTGTATATTTGTTTTGGTTATAACACTTACTGTGTGTGCAATAAATGCCCCACTACAAAAATAATAAAAAATGTTTTTCTTGTACATAAATCATTCCCTGCTTGGTTGCAGTGATTGGAAAGTGTGGATTAAATACATGTCATACTTGTTTTTCAAGTTCCTACTGAGGATCTCTGTCCAGTTGAGTTCTTTTATGATTTAAATTTATGTGGGTTATAAATAAGACATATTTTATCCCTTATATTTGATTTATAGAAATAACTATGTAAACATGGCTATAGTATAAGTTTTTTTAATGTTAAATATTATAAACTAACAGGCAACAAGCAAGAGAGAATCTGATTTTGCTGATTTTTCAATATCATTAAACATACAACATAACTGAAAGATACAAGTCTGGTTTTCAAATTAAAGGTTCCATTTTTAATAAATCTCCACAATAAAACTAAGTGGCTCAGAAACATTGAGAGAATAAAAGAAGTATTTGTTTTTCCCCTTGGAGAATACACTTTTCACCTGGAAAAACAGCTGACCAAATTAAAGCCATGCAGGGTAATAGAAGTGACAGCATGGACTGCTGCATGGTACTGGCTCTACCCATTACTGGCTACGGTATGTCATTCCACTATCAGAACCCCACTTTCTTTACATGCAAAGTGAGAAGCGCGTTCTATAAAGTCCCTTTAACACTGTATGCCTGTGACTCTGCCCTTTGGTGCTTTTATTCCATAAGAATATGGGCTCTGGAGCCAATCTGCTCAGTTCTAATCTAAACTCTGCCACTTACCTAGGCAAGTATCTTTACCAAGGCGTTTAGCCCCTTTCTGCCCTAGTTTTCTTGCTTTTGTAATTCATGATAATAATCATGCAGTATGAAAGCATTGTCTATCTGGCAGAGAAAAGGACCTAGAAGCATCATAGAATTTTACAACACCATTAAAACTGCTAGGGAAAATGGTTATTTGGCCCAATGTTTACTGTGATTATATCAGACATACCTTCGAGAAGAATAAATACCCATACCACACACTCACAGGCACACAATAACATTAAGCCCATTTATAATCCTGTTACTTAAGAATTATGAATAATGGAAGAAATATAGATATATCCTCCATATGTTTATTTACTCACATATTTTATTCTTTGGTATAACGTACTTGAAATTTTGAATAGATGTGAGGCAATCTAACTTAGTTGACAAAGACAGACCTGCTTTCCAAACACAAGTCTGCCATTTCCCAATTCTATGGTCTTGAATAGGACACTCAACTTCCTCAGCGGCTTCATGTGCAGCATAGCTACTGGTATAACAACAGCTACCACATTAAGTTACTGAGAAGATTACAGGGAAAAGAGGTTAAGGAGCCTGCAAGACGCTGGCTCACCACGAGTGCTCGCTAAATGGTAGCAGTTATCTTCTTGGTTGGCTCAGTCCCTGTGCTTAACTCCTTACGGCAGCGACTGGCAGGTAAGGCTGTCATGACTCAGCTGTAACTGAATGTATGTTTTCTCACTCAACTTCCAAAAAGGCATGCTTAATCTGCTCATCAACTCATGGAGGGCACCGTGCTCAGCAATGCAAAGTAGAAGAATATGCATTGAACCCTCTTTGCTGAATGTCATTAGAGGTTTTAACAATCAACTAATAGCTAACAGTTACTATGTGCCAGGCACCATTTGAAGTGATGAACAAGTTGTTCAATCCTTACAAAGACCACTTCTCACCACTCCTCTCCTATCACACTGGCCTCTTAGCTGGTCTTCCTTCTTCTGACCTTGCCCTACCTAGTCTATTCTCAAAATAGAAGTCAAAGCGTTCTTATTAAAACAGTCAGATCATGTTATTGCTTGTCCCCAATTCTCCAATGCTTCATCTCACTCCAAGTCATAACAATGACCAACAAAGACCTACAAACTCTGGGCCCCATTACCACTCTGACCATCTCCTACTGCTTACCTGCCCTGCTCCTGTCACAGTGAATCCTTACGTTCCTCAAACACGTCAAGCACTTTCCATCTTGGGATCTTGCATTTGCTGTTCCCTCTGCCAGGAATGTTCTTTCCCAAGTCACCCTCACTGATAGGACCCCTACCTCCTTCAGGTCTTCACTCAACAGTCATCTTCTTAAAATAGTCTTCCCTGACAACTTTGTTTAAAATTGCAACCTCCTCCATATTCCCCACTTCTGACCTTAACCAGGTTAGAAGTGGGGAATCCTCCTTCTGTCATTTAACACACTACACATTTTCCTTACATTGTTCATTGTCTTTCTCCCCACTCCACTCTACCCAGAATGTAAGCTCCCTGGGATAGGGATTTTTGTTTATTTTTTCAGTGCTATATTCCCAGTGCCTAGAATGTCCTGGAACACAGTAAGTATTAAAAAATTAACTCCTGAATTAATGAACAAACTCTAGAAGGTGGATCATCTGTATCTCCACACTTTACAGATGAGAAAAATGGAGAAGGTGCCTAAACTTGCAGTAAAATGCAGAGGCAGGATCAAAACTCACTCTCTAGAATGCACACTTGATCACTATTCTGCCTCTCGAGATAAATTCACGATTTCTTACCATGATGCACCTAACTCTCCATAATCTGGGCCAGCCTCTTTCTCCAGACCTATCTCTTAGCCCTCCAACAACAGAGCTGCTTGTGGTTCCCAGTGCAAGCCACAATTTCTCACCCACTTCTACCTTTGCTATAGCTAGTTCTTCTCCTAAATGTTCTTGCTTTCTTCTTCTGCTATTTCCCTAGCTTTCTTGTACTCACATTTCAGGATGTATCTGGGGATGTAGGAGAAAGAAGGAATGTCCACCTTCCTGAAGGAGATTCTTGAGTGGGGTGCCTTCCCTTGGACTACCATAGACCACTGCACATGTTCCCAGAGATGCATGTCCCACGTGTTATTAAAATAATATATTAATGTTTGTCTTACCCATTAGATAACTAATTAAATGACCAATTAACTAATTAATTATGTGTATCCCCAGAATCTAAAAATGAGACATAGCATAGGACTGATAGTTAATCAAGTTTGAACTGAACAATGGCCACCAAAGTCCACTAGAAAGTTTATGTGTTAGGGTGTAGAAGGGAAATCCCTGCTACCAACAGTATCAAATACCACTCTTGTTCTTTCAAGGAGAATATATCCATTTATTCTGAAACGAAGGAAGGAAGGAAGGAAGGAAGGAAGAAAGAAAGAAAGAAAGAAAGAAAGGAAGGAAGGAACGAACGAAGGAACGAAGGAAAGAAAGAAAGAAAGGAAGGAAGGAAGGAAGGAAGGAAAGGAAGGAAGGGAGGGAGGGAGGGAGGAAATAAAGAAAGAAAAAGAAAGAAAGAAAGAGAGAGAAAGAAAGAAAAAGAAAGAAAGAGAAAGGAAAGAAGGAAGGAAGGAAGGAAAGAAAGGAAAGAAGGAAGGAAGGAAGGAAGGAAGGAAGGAAGGAAAAGAAGGAAGGAAGGAAGGAAAGAAAGAAAGAAAGAAAGAAAGAAAGAAAGAAAGAAAGAAAGAAAGAAAGAAAGAAAAGAAAGAAAGGAAAGAAGGAAGGAAAGAAAGAAAGAAAGAAAGAAAGAAAGAAAGAGAAAGAAAGGAAGGAAGGAAAGAAAGAAAGAAAGAGAAAGAAAGAAATATCCATTTATTCATTCATTCAGCAAACAAACTTATTTGAACCTTCTATGTGAGACTCCATGAACACCATGAAGATTGAGAAGCTAAGCCTTCCCCTACCTGAGCCCTGTACCTACTCCACCACTACCTCCAACTAGGAGCTAACATTCTCATATTCACTGTAGTGCCACATAATTTCACATGAGTGATACAGACAAGGTGCTACCAGAACTGTGATGCATGAGATATCACTTCAAGCCTGGGGGATAGGAAAGACAATATGAAGGGAATGATATTTAGCTTGAATTAAAAGAACTGGTTGTATTGTAATATTCATATTTTATATAGGAGGAAAAGAAGATTTCTCCTAAACCAAACCTTAAAAGATGGGATAAAGTGAAGTATCCTTTGTTACATCCAATTATAAGGACTGAAATAATTTAGGTGTTTCTAGGAGAAAATTGTACTGTATGCTAGTAAAGTATTCAAAATCTCTACAGCTGACCCCAGGAATGAGGAGAGGCAGAAAAGACAGGGAGAACAGAGACCAGTCATAGTCACCATCGTGGAGGCAGTGCAAAGGGAATTTATAAACATTGGCTTCTCCAGTTTTATAACAGTGTCTGGAAAATACTGGCCTGGCTTTCGCACCTGCCTCCAATTGGACTTTTGATGGGACTGTCTCTCTGTTTAAGTAAATATCTGAAATAATTAAAACGAACAAACCATAATCAAATCACCATGAAGAACTGCTTTACCAGTTTCAAACAGAAGAGAACATAAAAACCAGCACAAAAAAATTAATACACTTTGTTCTACCAAATACAAAACTAATCTATTCTGCTAAGGAAAAAACAAATCACTGAGAAATCACCGAAAACCAATATGCTTACGCTAAGCATTTACTAGGACCAAACACACACACAAATATTGTTCAGCACAAGCCTACATCTTATAGTAAAATTAAGAATCATAAACAAGCAAACAAACAAGCAAAACTATAGAGCAGGAGTCAGCAAACAAGGGCTTGTGGGCCAAATCTGTCCTGCCATTTGTTTTTTGTAAAATAATGTTTTAGTGAAACATAGACACATTCATTTATTTACATACTGGCTGTCACTGCTTCCGCCCAACAAAGGCAGAGTGAAGTAGTTACAACAGACTGTATGGCCCACAAAACCTGAAATATTTACTAACTGGCAGAACAAGTCTACAGACCCCTGCACTAAAGTAGTAATATAAATCTTTTATCTGTGATTAGTGTAGCTGATGTAATACTTCCTGATTATGGAAAACTTTTAATTCTACATATTTTCAAAAAGCTTTTCATTTAATAATATAAATTTATTATCAACATATGGTGATAATGCTCTCATCTGTTCATAAATAATAGATTTTAGTTTTCATAATCTATAGCTACTTGGGTTTTACTATAAATAGTAAGTTGATGTGTAACTGTGCATTTGTGTGTAGTGTGTATACATTTTCGTAAAAGTTTCAGCTTCATTGCAGAACATAACCACTAAGCTAAAAAATTAAACCAAGCATAACTGACCATTTGTTACGAAGAATTTGTTTATAGAATGTCAGGGTTTCTGGTTGAATAAATTCCAAATTCATTCAGTTGTGAAATAATTATTTAATGAATAAGCTGTAAAAAATGTTATTGACTTTGGTTCATGGGAATACATAGTCTAGACTCTAAAAACCAACTCAATACACTACAACTCTAGTACTAATTGAAATCTCGGGCACTCAGGTATTTTTATCTCTGCCCTATTCCCAAAAGGACTCAGGCCATGGGGTCCTGACAGCCTTCAGTCTGGCCTCCCTAACTGCACACTCCCTGACTGTAGCCAAACTTCTATTTGGCTGCTAGAGGAATCTTTGTAAAAACGCAAGTCTAATTCTATTACTGTTTAAACTCTTATAATGGTTCCCCATAGTTCACACCACAAAAGTTCAAACTCTTTCACCAGGCATTCAAGGCCTTTCAAAATCTGGCCTCTGAGTCATCTGCAAAACCACCATCTTGCACATGTTGTCCTCCCTTCCTGGAACACCCTCCTCCCCTTCTATGCCAGTTGAGCCTAAACATTACTCCTCAGAGAAGTTAACCTGATGCTTCCCCTGTCTTCATCCCAGGCAGATCTGGTCATGCTCTTTTGTATTTCCTCAGTCCCTGGTCCTCAGAGCTCAATGACTATCACCCAGTAGACTGTGCACTGAGTTTCTATATGGATACGTCACTGTCATCTTTCTGCTTCTGAAGTCCAGCACATTCCGTCATCCAAAGTGCAGACTGACCAAAAATCTGTTGCATGAATGAACGTTATCAATGAAAACCAACACAGAAAGTCAAGTGAAACATACTGAATAAGAATGTGAATTCTGAAGACCGATCCAAATCCAGCTCCACCACCTACTGGCTTTTACATTATTATTTTGTTTTAGTTGAGTAAGTATAGTTGATTTAAAATGTTGTGTTAGTTTCAGATGTACAGCAAAGTGATTCAGTTAGACACACACACACACACACACACACACCCCACACGCATATATACGTACATATATATATGTGTGTGTATATATATATTCTTTTTCAGATTCTTTTCCATTATGAGTTATTACAAGATTCTGAATATAGTTCCCTGTGCTGTACAGTAGGTACTTGCTGTTACATTATTAAATATCCGTGAGTTCCAATTTTCCTCATATATAAAACCGAGATAAAATAGCATCTACTTCATATGGTTGTATGAAGATTAAACAAAATAATGCACATAGAATACTTAGCACAGTGCCTGTTATGCAGTAAGATAGCTATTATTATCATAGGTACAGCTATTTTCATTTACTTTGTATTAGGATATTGCTTTTTTCACAGAATTAAAAAAAAAAAAAACCTCGAAAGGAATCCAGGAACCCACTAAAATCTTGATAGTCATAAAAGTCATACTGCTGCACCAAGGGAAAACCTGGAAATTCAGAACATACACAAAGGAAAAAACTTACCAGCCAAAGACAACGGTGGTTAGAATTTTCATCATGTGTTATTAATACAATAGTATAATATTTAAAAGATAAACACGTTCATTCGTCATGTTTTCCTTAAGGAATTTCTCCTTAAAGGGTTATTTTAATGACTAGTTCACGTATTTAAAGTTTCTGATGAAGATGGTTTAATAGACCCTTATGATTGTAATAATTATGCATGTTCCAGAACCCTCTTACAGGGCATGAACTCAAACCACGTGTCCTATTCATGGGCATGACTCACACAGATATGCCAGTCTCATCATAGTCAAAAGTGTACAAAATACGAAACATGTGCTATGAAAAAATCAAGATTCAACTAGAGTTAGCCTTTGGCAAGATGCAGTTTCTTAGGATTTTACAAAAACTTTTCTTTTAATTTTTTAAGCACTGGAAACTTAACTGGACATACAGAATACAGAAGGCAAGCGGAACAGAGTGGTAACGATCCAACCACTGTGCCCATTAGAAGTTGTAAAAGGTGATTTTTGTGAGGAGGTACTCATAATACTCCTCCACTCTGACACTTCCATCAATTAAAGCCCATCTGAAAATGATGGCAACCAGTATAAGAATGCATCACTCCTGAAAGACGCCAACAACCTGAAACCAACACCACAACCTGAAAGACACTCCTGAAAGACACCAAGACATTACAACATATTTTGTACGAATATGTGTGATTAACACTGAGATTAACTAAATATTGGCCAATAAAAGTCACTCGTTCCTGAAGGATCAGCTATTTTCAGTCACATATTTGTACTGAATTCTGTGTTATTCTTATTACATTAACATTTTTTTAATTGAAGTATAGTAGAGTATTCAGTACTGAATTGACCTAATAATGTCAGTTTTAGGTGTACAGCAAAGTGATTCAGTTATATTTTTTCAGATTATTCTCCATTATAGGTTATTACAAGATATTGAATATAATTCTCTGTGCTATACAGTAAATCCTTGTTGTTTATCTATTTTATGTATAGTAGTTTGTATCTGTTAATTTCATACTCCTAATCTACACCCCCCTTTCCCCTTTGGTAACCGTAAGTTTGCTTTCTATGTCTGTGAGTCTATTTCTGTTTTGTATACAGATTCATTTGTATTATTGTTTGTATTTTTTTATGACACTACATATAAGTGATATCATATAACATTTGTCTTTGTTTGACGTACTTCACTAAGTATAATATTCTCTAGGTCCATCCATGTTGCCGCAAATAGCAATATTTCATTCTTTTTTGGCTGAGTTCATTACATTAACATTTAATAAGAGATGATGAGAGAATGATTGTGAAGGGTAACCACTTGTTAGCTTGATGTTAAGTATTTAATGGCACCATTTCAATGACAAAAATATCACTATGGCCTTAGGTTTGCATTGAAAGGTGGAAAGAAACTTTTCTAAAAAGAGTTAACAAAGGAATAAGTAGGATTCTAATGTACATGTTCATTTTTCTCATATTATGGAAATAGGTTCATGATTATGAGAATTTTTTACTTGCATAATTGAACACACATTACTGCACCCATGTGGTTTGTTTTTCTAATTCACTCCCTGGGACATCCCATGGGAGTTCCCACCTTAAGTCTGGGGTCTCCAATCTACAACCCCACCCTTCTTGTTCTCTAGATTTCCAGACTTTGTCTCCTGCCCCCAATTGACACATGATCACCTAAGAAGAGTCCTGCTTCACTCTCCCACTACATAAAAAGCACTACTGAGAAACCTAATTTATAGCCCCATCACTCCTCTGTCATCTCCTTCAGGGCAGGGACTCTTGTACTTACCTTTAAGTGTCTACTGTAGAGTCTGATGCCCAGAGTCTGAGTGCCCCTAATAGGCACTCAGTGAACGAAGGTATTCATACATTTATTATGTTGAACCACATGAAATTATCATTTTTGGAGGTCAAAAAAGGTCAAACAGTGGTAGTTCTATAAGGTCCAACCTAATATTTTTAGCAAATGACTACAAAGTGCATACTCTGACTTAGGGACAGTTCTAACATATATCAACACACTTACTTCTCATAACACCTCCTAAGTAGTACTTTTATTATTCTGATCTTGTAGATGTGGAAACTAAGAAAGACACAGTATGGTTAAGTAAACTGCCCAAGGTCAAAAGGCCAGTGCATTTCACTATGCTATTGTTCCTGACATTGATTTTTATAGAGCAAATAAACTCTTATAGTTGAGGATATCAGTATAAACTTCTGATTTTAAAAATTAAGGCTTTTTGGTTGTTTCCACTGAAAGGGCCTAAACACAATGACACTCCAGAAGCAATGAGCACATCTTGGTTTATAATTGCCATTCCCCACCTAAAGAAGGAGGATTCCTTGGGAAAACTGGCTGATTTGAGAGCCAGTGAAGTGATAGCACAAAGCAAGCCTGGGACACCTTCTTGCTCCAAAGACTAAAAACGGACTCAAAGATTTAAGTGGGGCATATCAAAAGGACACAGGAGTTGGTTTGAGGGGCTCCCACTTCAATTCAGGACAGTTTGAGGATCAAAAATAATAACCTATAAAGGATAAAAATATATTTAATTAAAAATAATCCTTGAGACCACAATAAGAGAAAAAAGGTAGACAGGTCAGAGAAGAAAGCTCTTCTTTACAGAAAAATAGCAAATAATACATATAGAAGAAATAGACCTTGGAGATCGCCATTTCGCAGCCCTCAGCATCATAGTTAATTCAGGCAATAATCATTAGTGGACGCTAAAACCACAGAGTGAGAGGTTGAAGAAGAGGATCTTCATGCAACCTGAAGGTATTTACCCCATAAAGCTGGGAAGAGCCACCTAAATGCTGGGCTTGGACTCAGACCCTTGTGTGTTTACAACCTTCTGTGCCAGCAAGAACCACTGTGGAATAGAGAAACCCTTCCTGCTAAGACAGGTGTAAAAGTGCTGCATAAAAATCAAATACCTTTTAAAGCATGGCAAGAAAGTAATGAAATTCCTCAGAGGACAAAAATTAAAAGACTGGAAAATTCTGCAGGGTTAGTGAGCACAGGCTGGGGTTTGCCCTAGAATCAGTCCCCATTGGACTCAAACTTGGGTTTCAGTGAGGCAAAGCCAGGAGTTCAAACAGGTGAGATATTAAGATCTGGACATTCACATCAAGGTGGGATCCTTGAATGGCTGCACCCGCAGAGATGAAGCAGGAAAAGCCCCATCTTGCATAGGACGATGATGGGGCCACATGTCTGTCTTGACCTTGGCTTAGATGGGAAAATAAGAAAACGCTTTCCTGAGAATTCCTAACCACAAGCCCACAATCACTCAATCTGGGAATCAAAATTCATGCTACATGGGTTGCCAAAAAAATTTAAATCAAAATTTAGTTTAAATTAACCCCAGATGATTGGGCTTCCAGGCATCTGGCAGAAGCAAGTACGAATTCTTTGTGGAGGAACATATTTTAAATCCAGGTCCCACAGGATTCCCACAGATAAAGTTCAAAACAACATGAGCTCAAAAACAAGAACACAAATACTAACCAAAAGAATGACAGTTGTAGCTAGATTAATATAAAACCAAATAGATTTTAGAGCAAAGAGCACTTGATAAAGACATTAACACATACTGATAAAAGCTAATTCACCAGGAAGAATGCACAATTCTAAATTACTGGGTGCATGGACCCAGTAACATAAATATATACAAAGCCAAAATACAATTGTGAGATAAACCAATAAATCCACCATTACAATGAGAGATTTTAACACACCTATCTCAGTAACTGATAGATCCAGTGATGCCCCCCACACACAAAAAATTGATAGGTTAAGTGATAAAAATCTGTAATATGGAAGCTTTGAACAACACAATTATGTCTAATTTAATGGGTATAAGTGGATATCTGATAGATGATAAATGGAAAATAGACAATAAATGAAAAACAGCCAAAGCCAATAAATGTGCTTGGAATGATGAGACATTTAGGAAAGAACAAACCTACTCCACACCATACAAATACTGAAGTTTTGATTTCCTTCCCAATCTTCCTTCCTGAAAATTTTCTCATGGCAATATTCATAAGTCAAAAAACTTATGGTCATCATTGACCCTCTTTTTTCCTCTTAACCACATCCAATCCTTTAGCTTATCTTGTTGGCTCTACTTTTGAAATAGATTCTACCACTTATCATCACTTCTACAGTCACTACCCTAGCCCAAACCACCATCATCTCATACCTAAACCACTGCAATATCCTCCTAACTGGTCCTCAAACCCTTTCCTGTGTCCTACGGTCTACTCTTCATCTAAAATATAAGCAACTTCATATCAGAAACACATGCTCAAATCTTTCCAATGACTTCCCATCTGCCCCCAAGTAAGATCCAAAGTCTTGACCAAGTTTTGGCACCAAACCACCTCTGGTCTCTGAACCTACCTTCTTCCCTACACTCACTGTGCTTCAGGCACACTGGTCTCATTTTTGTTCCGTGTTCACGCCAAGCAAGTTCCCATCTTCACAGCACTGCACGTGCTGTTCCCTCTACATGAAGGCTGTTCCTGCATATATTCCCATAGCTCATTCTTTCACTTCCTTTACACCTCTGCCCAAATGTCAGTTTTACAAAAGGAGTTGTCTCTGCCCATCTCTAACCATCAACCTATAGAAAAATAGTATGCACACCTCTTCCTCTACCACTTTCTATCCTGTTACACATCTTTGTTCGTTTTCCATAGCATTTACCACCACAGGAAAAGTGTATATACTTTGTTTCCTTTTTTATTTCACTAGAATGTAAAATATTTGAAAGCAAGAACTTGGTGTCTTTTTTTCCACTGCAGTATTTTCAGCACCTATAACAGTCAGTACCTAGCACAGAGTAAATACCCAATTAAACTTTTTTTAATAAATTCACCAATAAATAATACATATGATATAGCAGAGTAAACAAGGACCCCGGGGTCAGACAACGTAGATTTGGATCCAGTCTTTGCCACTCATTATGTGAATTTGGGCAAAATCATAACCTCACTAAGATTCCATTGTCTCATCTTCAAAAAGGGACTGTAAATACCTAAATTGTAATTATAATTTTTGCAAAGATAAAAATTACATATATACACATAAACTTAATATGTGTGAAACATTAATCATATATAAATCACTGTGGTTTATAATTAGTAGGTGCTTAATAAATAATATGTGTCATTATTTTTTATTTTTGGAGACACCTTTCTACTATATCTCTCTCTGTAATGACCAAGCTGGATCTCAGTGCAAGGTCCTAGAATATTGCACCAGTAAGACAGTTGCCCTGGTGAGGCTAAATAAAATTCTTTGAATACAGCTTCAAATCTATTTTTTCTAGGTGTGTTCAGAGTCCTAGCATTAATCAATGATTTGATTTGTCACCATGGCAGGGGACCACTTGTATACATAATCAGATGAAGAACTTATTTATATAATGATCATTTAAAGAATCCTTTGAAACTCAGATATCACTTGAAACATTAATTTTGTATAACTTGTAAAAAAAAAACTGTATTAATCACAAACAAGCTCTGCATGCATAGCATATTACAACTCACATATTAACTTTGATGTAGCAGTAAGAAAACAACCAGTTTTTAAAATGGACCAAAGACCTTAATAGATACCTCACCAAAGAAGATGTACAAATGGCAAATAAGCATATCTCATCAGAGAAGTGGAAATTCAAACAACGAGGTACCACCACGTGTCTATTAGAATGGCCAAAATCTGTAACACTGACAGTACCAAATGCTGGCTAGGATGCGGAGCAACAGGAACTCTCACGCTCATCTTTGGGGAAAAAGGTAAAATAGTGCAGCCACTTTAAAAGACAGTTGGGCAGTTTCTTACAAAACTAAATATGCTCTTACCATGCATTCCAGCAATTGTGTCCCTTGATATTTACCCAAAGGAGTTGAAAACTTATGTCCACACAAAAACCTGCACTTTATGGCAGCTTTATTCATAATTGCTAAAACCTGGAAGCAACCAAGATGTCCTTTAGTAGGTGAATGGGTAAATAAACTGTGGTACATCCAGACAATGAACTGTTATTCAGCACTAAAAAGAAATGAGCTGTCAAGCCATGAAAAGGCATGAAGGAGCCTTAAATGCATATTATTAGGTGAAAAAATCCAATCTGAAAAGGCTACATACTGTATGATTCTAATTATATGACATTCTGGAAAATACAAAACTATGACAACAGTAAAAAGATCAGTGGTTGCCAGGGGTTGGAGGGAATGGATAAACAGGTAGAGCACAGAGGATTTCTAGGTCAGTGAAAATACTCTATAAAATCCTATAATGATGGTTACATGTCATTATACATTTGTCCATACTCAAAATCATAGTACTGAATATAGCTCATCTTCCTGGAGCATCACTTTTAACAATGGGGCTGGGAGAGAGAAACAGTGCTTGAGTGAGATAATCTAACTACATTTTTAAAATGTATTTTCTATTTTAAAATATAAAGATACATTACAGAGGAGAATGTAAAACATGAATAATTCTTTCTTCAAAATCAATCATAAGCCTCCCAAGAAGTTTCATTTGAGACTTTCTATGGACAATTACAGACTCCATCCTCAACTTGATATAAAGAAATATAAGGATTCTGTTCTCTCAACTGCTCTTCAACATGGTACTAGAGGTTCTAGCCACTGCAGTAAGGCAATAAAAATAAAAGGCATTTAGACTGAGGAATGGTAAGGTAAAACTGTCTTTATTCACAGACAATTTTATTGTCTATACAGAAAACCCCACACAGTAGAACTATAATTACTTGGCAAGGTTGCACAATAAAAGATCAATATACAAAAATCAACTTATTTCCATATACAAGGAATGAACAATTGGAAATTCAAATTAAAAACTTTTGCAATAGCATCAAAAATATGAAAGACTAGGACATGGATCTGACAAGCTGTAAGACCTATATACTGAAAACTACAAAACATTGCTGAGAGCAATTAAAGAAGACATAAATATATGGGCAAAAGGCCTCACACTGATTGTTAAGATGTCAATTGTCCCCAACTGATCTGTAGATTCAATGCAATGTCAGTCAAACTACCAAAAGGTTTGTTTTCCTTCTTTCTTTTTTTTTGGCAATTAACAAGCTAAGACCATGAAAATGCATGACAGACTGGGAGAAAATATCTGAAAGTATATGTCTGATAAAGGATTTGTATCCGGAATACACACACACATATACACAAACACACAAACACACATGCAGTTTGTTGTATATAACTTATACTCAATAAAAGTTTAAAAATTATAACAAATTAAATAAAGCAATCTCTTGTTTCTGAAGGATTCTTCTGTCATTTCAAAAATCAGTTTTAAGAAGCACAGGATTATGTGATCCTTAAGGTCAGGGACTATGACTTCTGTTTTTTCTTTCCTTTCCCCCGGGGTCTGAAACCACACATATAAGTCTTAACAGAACATCTCAATTTAAAACTATAATTATCTCACAAGCAAGAAGTCTGGAAGGAGGATGTGCCAGGCTTGACAGCTCAATAATTTCATCAAGGATGCAAGTTCTTTCTGTCCTTCTGGTTAGTCATCTTTAGCATTTTGGCTTTTCATTCTTAGGCTTATCACCTCATTCTTAGAGAATGGCTAAGGCATCATATTCTCCAGCAATAGCCTCCAAAGCAGTAATCAATGAAGGGATGAAAGAAAGGAGTCCTCCCTCCTGTAACACTCTATTTAGATGAAATAAGACCTTTCCCAGAAGCCCCTTGGGTCACCCTCCCAGCACTTGACCAATCACTGTCAGGGCAGACTAAGATTACCATAAATCTGCCTTCAAGCAATTCCACATCTAGAACAGTGGGTGGCCCTCAAAAAAATCAGGATTCTGTTAACAAAGAAGAAAAGAGGTAAATGACTAGTAGGCAACTGAAAAAGTCTTCTACCAAGGTTGAGTTACAATATAAATAGAAACCCTGAACTGCTTTTACTATTACCGATATACTTAACTTCCTATCCTTTATATTCCAGAGAAAAAGCATGAATATAAATGTTTCACTGTTAACCCATAGATAAATGGCTTCAAAAAAGCACTTCTGGTAGTTTATAATACAATATGCTTTAAAATAAGGGTTAAATAACCTACACTCAGTTGAAAGAAAAAGAGAGAGGGGGTATGACATAGGTATTAGTAATTGTGAAATATACTAGAACACAGGGTTTGAAAACCTGCTGCTACCATTGATTTCTGAATCTCAAAGAAATAAAAACAGAAAGCAAAACACACTAATAAAATCGATCTTGACATGGACAATACAGAATATGAAATAGTAACTTTCTTTGTAACGCTTTAGTCATTTCTTGTGATCATTTCATTTTTACCAATGTCATTTTCTTCGGAAACAATTAAAATTAGTTCACATTCTCTGTGCAGTAGAGCACTGTGGTTGGGTTCAGTGTGAGAAGCCTCAGATTTATTCTGTTGAGGATAAGAAATCCTGGATAAGGGTTTTCAATGTGTTACAGAACACTGGGAATTGAATATGGTAGGGATTCAAATCAGTCTGAAATTATCAGTAAAGCTTTACCCTGTGTGACTTCAAAATTCATCAGTGGAAGTTCTCTAGACTCAAAACTTCAACAAATGTCCTAAGTGAAAGCTCTGGGACATGAAAAAAACCAAGCATGCTTGGATTGTAAAGAACACTGCCTGGGACTCAAAAATCCAGGTATGAATCCTCTATCATCCACTGGCTGTGGGTGATAACCTCTTTAATCTCCCTGGTCCATAGTTTCATTGTATCTATGAAATGATAGAGTTGGACTGTTTGGTCTCTGCCGTCTCGTCAAGCTTTAAAATGCAAAGATTATGCCAAAGGGGCAACATTTAGAAAAAGGGAAAAGCTAATTAAATAGGCATCATTAACTTTCTAGGAGCTTTTTCATAAACATCCAGATGTCAAAGGATATTATTTAATAACATTATAAAGTCTGAAAAAAGCTTTAACAGCACAAAAATTTTCCTTTTCTATCAATTCCTAAATTTGTTACTTGTCCCAAAGACAGAGAAAATCAGACACTGGGAGCACAATTTTCCTCCCAATTTCTTGTATAAAAGTTGATACACTCAATCTAATAGAATTAACAGCAAAGCAACTTCCGGCTTAAGAGCCCAACATCAACATTCAATCCATCTTCATGTAATGAACACCAATATCCTGAAGACCTTCAGTTAATTGCCTTACATCTCAAGCTTAACGTTAAGGGCTCAAGAATGGACATAATGTACATACAATTCCAATGACAGTGAAAGAAACAATAAAATAAACTAAGGGGAAAAAATTAGTCTAGCATTAAAATATTAAACCTACTAAACCAGAAACGCTCGGTGTAAAATGTACTCCCTTGAAGTTTAGCAAATTCACTTAACATTCTAAAATAATTATGTGTAACCTGAAATTATCATGAATGATTCCTGATTTACTTCTGCAGAATAACTTATGCACAATGGAATGTGTCGGAATCATCCAAAAAGTAAGCAGATACCATTACAGAAAATACCATATAGATGTTTAGCAGACAAGCACTCCAGAAAGACGTCTTATCCAACCATTGATAACAAGTTACTGAACAAACGTTTAAACACCTCTTAGGATTTTTCACAGAGTTTCAATCACAAATTATTTTCCTAAGATAATATGCAAGTCCTTTAATTCTGAATGACTTTCAAAATCCAAGGTGTTAAACAAACAAAATGAGGGAAAAAAGCATCAGTCTAGCTGGGATCCCAGCCTATAAAAACCTTGCTTCATGGAAGAAAAAAAATAAGAAGTCCACGATCTCACAGTGAGGATGGAAACAATCAACCCAACAGGAATCATTATGGATATTATTATGCAAATCACAGAGGATTGAAGAAAGGGGGAGCCTTCAGTCCAGGGTGAGTGAGCAGAGGTAACTACCTTTACAAGAGTCTCACTGAAGGATACCTGCACTGCTAGACAGCTCCAGTTAGTAGTGCCCTGACATCGTCCCTTTCATCTTATGAAAGTGCTCTCAAAACTGAAGTCATAAAGGCTTTTTACTTTAAACTTACGGACTCCCAGGGGCTTCCCTGGTGGCGCAGTGGTTGAGAATCTGCCTGCTAATGCAGGGGACACGGGTTTGAGCCCTGGTCTGGGAAGATCCCACATGCCATGGAGCAACTAGGCCCGTGAGCCACAACTACTGAGCCTGCGCATCTGGAGCCCGTGCTCCGCAACAAGAGAGGCCGCGATAGTGAGAGGCCCGTGCACCGCGATGAAGAGTGGCCCCCGCTTGCCACAACTAGAGAAAGCCCTCACACAGAAATGAAGACCCAACACAGCCAAAAATAAATAAGTAAATAAATAAAAAGCCAAGCATTTGAAGCCCTTTAAAAAAAAAATTAAACTTACGGACTTCCAGACTTACTTCCCTTAATATTAATATTTGAAGCATTGTTATGATCTGTGACATCTACTCTATACTTTTCATATCTGAGCACCATAACTAAACTGTGGCCATATGTAGTTAAACAATATACAAAAGCATACAATGTATATCAATTTGTCAAAGTTATGCATAAAATCACTGATTATACATAGTAGTTATCAAATACCTACATGTTATAAGATTTGTAAAATAAACAGAAAACTTTGAGGCAAGGGCTATTCAGACAAAAGTTAGCTAAAATAATGGTATAAAGCTATAAGGTATAAAGACATCCTAAAAACAACCATAATATACTTTTAAATCTTTGTTGAATAAATATTTTAACTTCCTGTGCAAGACTTTAATCTATTGTTTAATTCCGGGTCAAAATGAAGTAACCCAATTATGCACTCTGTTATATAAAAGGCCCAGAGGATGAAATTACATCTCTCTTTAATAAGATCCTTTGAAATCCTATCCTAGAGTAACTTAGCAGCCAAATTATTTTTCTTCTGTTAATGCTGATTGAGCAGTAAATAATAACTGGGAGAAAAATAAACATGTAAAATAAAGTGTTTCACACCTTTGCTGGAGAGTTCTTAAATGACCCTGAGCTACCAATAACTTCAGTATAAGCTCAAATGCAATTATTTTATCAACCTCTAAATAAAGCAGTAATTCAAGGCAGTTTTCAGGGTGTTAATTTTAATTTCTAGCTGTTAAAAATCTGTATACAAAAGTATTCAAATTTTAGTGCTGAGGTTGAAATGAATAAAAAAATCTTGTTTCAAAACACAGTGCTGAATTGATACAGCCACTACGGAGAATAGTATGGAGATTTCTTAAAAAACTAAGAATAGAACTACCATATGACCCAGCAATCCCATTACTGGGCATATACCCAGAGAAAAACCATAATCCAAAAAGACACATGCACCCCAATGTTCATTGCTGCACTATTTACAATAGCCAGGCCATGGAAGCAACCTAAATGCCCATTGACAGAGGAATGGATAAAGAAGATGTGGTACATATATACAATGGAATATTACTCAGCCATATAAAGGAACGGAATTGGGTCATTTGTAGAGATGTGGATGGACCTAGAGAGACTGTCATACAGAGTGAAGTAAGTCAGAAAGAGAAAAACAAATATTGCATATTAACGCATATATGTGGAATCTAGAAAAATGGTACAGATGAACCGGTTTGAAAGGCAGAAGTAGAGACACAGATACAGAGAACAAATGTATGGACACCAAGGGGGGAAAGTGGAGGTGGGGGTGGGGGTGTGATGAATTGGGTGATTGGGATTGACATGTATACACTGATGTGTATAAAATTGATGACTAATAAGAACCTGCTGTATAAAAAATAAATAAATAAAATTTTTTTATAAAAGGGTTTAAACATTAAGAACGAAGCAAAAAAAAACAAAGGAAAAAACCCACAGTGCTGTTGCAATGGACTTAGGCCGATAAGGTGCTTAAGCCCTCCCAGCCTCCGTTTTTGCATCTATAAAATAAAGGGTTTGGAAAGAGCAATCTCTAAAGTTCCCTACCACCTCTAAAACAAGCCCACTAGCCCTCAGTATCAAGCATGGCTATACGAAAAGGAGATAAATTAGGCGAGACATTTAATATAAAGGAAACATGAGTGTGCTTTTGAATCTTCCTGAAGACCCTGGTATGGAAAAAACAGCAGACTCCAAATTCCACCTACGCCCATTTTTTAATCAGTAGACTGAAAAATAAAGAACCATCTATTTTATAGTCTTCCCTCTGCCCCTTTCACATCATCTCTGGTGTGACCTGCGAATTACAGAAAATGTTAATATAAAAGAAATGGACACAGATCAAAGTTTTTTCTCCTTCAGTATTGAACACTCAAAACATTTCAGTGTCGTTGCTGCCACTGCGGTTGAAAACACAAGTCAGGGTGGAGGACTGAAAAATCAAGAGCGCATTTTCCCCGGGGACTCGCCTAGCAGTTAATATTGGAGCCAGACTGCCTCGGTTAAAATACTGCTCCCTCACCCACTAGCTGGGTGGCCCCCTCATCTATAAACTGGGGGATAATAATAGTGCCCACCTCATCAAGCTGTGTGAGAATTAAACGAGCTGATATACACAAAGCATTCAGAAAGCCCAAGTGAGGACTGCATAAATGTTAGCTGTGAGCATCTGGGGCTCACAGTCTAGGTATAATCCGCTGTCCACAGGTGTCGTCCACAGCAGTTTGGGGAAAACAGTAAAAGTTAAAGGAAGTAGGCAATGCCTGCCCCTTCTTTTTGAACTCTCTTTTACTTTTTTGGCAGACCTTTCTCCACCCTGCCATGCTGGCTCCTGCCAAGAGATTTAACATGAACTTCTTCCCATGTGAATACTAACAAGGGTATCTGCATCCTAAAGAAGTCTGAGCAGAGAAATCAGTCCTCTATCCAAGAAGATATGAAATAATAGTATTCCACGTACTTTGAGGCAAGTACTTTCCCAGTCCGACTCTATTGTCTAATTTGCCACAGTCCCATCTAAATAAATAGGCTCTTCTTTTTGTTAGATGTACTGATATCCAAAGAAAACAGAGAAAGCAGTTTCTTCCAAAGATGAGAGGCATTTTCACTGACCACAAAAGTGTTTATTTTTCTCTTGTCTCTTCCTAATGGTTTTGATGCAATAAATAAATAAATAAATAAATAAACTTTCCATGCTAACACACAGCCTTAAGTCCTAATCAGTGTGACCTACTTTGCTAAAAGAAAACTGAAAATGTCTCACAATATTGAGTTCTAGGAGAGCTCCTTCCATATTTTAAAATAATGCCTATTGCTGATCTTCTTAAGCATTTAATACTAATTATACTACCTAAGCATTTAATCCTACCATGCTTCCATTCACTTCCTGATCTTGCACTTCCCTCCTATGGAACTAAATAAAAAAGAATGTCATCCAGGGAGAGCACCTCAGAATATCCAAGGACACGGCCATTCTCTAACATTTTCAGTCAGAGGGTGGATCCCTCCTTCATCCCACCGTTATCTTCTCCATTCTGACCTCCGCTGACCCTTCCTCCCTCTATGACAACTTGAGTCAATTCTCCACGGAGTCCTTTTCCCCCAGTCACCAACCACACACAAGCTTCCCCTTGTTTGAAAAAGGTGTTCCCTTCAATCACTCATCTGCTTCTCTTCTTTCAACATACAAACTTGCTCTTACTTCCTCATCATCTCTTCTGTGTTCAACCTCTGAGATGTCTCTACATCTTTCTTTTCTGTGTTCAACCTCTGTGTTGAACTCTAAAAGGACTGTGTCCCGAGGGGCCACCAATGGCCTTCTAATCAACAAATTAAATAGCCTTCTTCTCAGCCCCCATTCTGCTTGCCCTCTTGAAATGTCAGAAAGTGATGACCAATTCCTCCTGAAAGTTATTCTTGGACACTGGCTCTGAAGACAGTATTACCCTGACCTTCCTTTCTTTTCCCTATCTCAGTCTCTCCTGATCCATCTTCCTCCTTCCACTTCATAAACATGGTATTCTCCTAAGTGTATTCTCATCCTCCTGCCCTTTTGCCAGCTATAATTTCCCCTTATATACAGCACCTTAAAAAATACTGTTCTGCTCTATGTGACCAGCCTAGACATCTCCTCCATGGCACCACAGAGCTTTACCAGTTGCTAGTCTGACATGTTCTCCAAAGTTCTAAATTCAAACACATCTCTCTGATTACCTAAGTCACTGACACGTGGTCCTGAACTCTTACTGGTATCCCCTAAGCTTGAAACTCCAGGATAATCCTTGCCTTTTCCTTCTCCATATGTACCACGCACCTTCCTCCCATTAACCCTGTTGGTTAGTTACCCAAGTTCAGTAAAGCTTCAAGTTCTTTACATTGATTCTTTCCTAGCTTTCTTTCCACTGTCACACATTTAGGCCAGGAGTTGGCCACGTATGGTCCACAGCCTGCCACCTGTTTATGTAAAAAAAAGTTTTATTAGAACACAGCCATGCCCATTCACGTATGCGTTACCTATGGTTGCTCTCACACTCCACCAGCAGAGGTGAGGAGTTGTACAGAGACTACATGGCAAAAGCAGACTTATTTACTGTCTTGACTTTTGCCAAAAAAAGTTTCCTGCCCCTGGTTTAAGCCCTTTTCAGCTCACACATAAACTGCTTCAAGGGCCCCTAAACCATCCTTCGTGCCAAGTTGCACACCTTCACTAATCTTCCTACCATCTGGTTAATTTTCCTAAAACAACATTTTTAAAATACTATTCTCTTGCTCAAAAATTATGGGACTTTCCATTACATCCAAGATAAAGGTCCAAAGATAGAGCAGCATCTTATACATCTCTACACTTCATGTCATGACAAGCATCATGCTGGTAACCCGGCACTATGTAAATACCGAAACTTGGCTTCAAAGACCCTTCCAGTCTGGTCTCAGGACTTCTCAGCCAGAGTTCCCACCACTCTACATCTTCATCCCCATAAAGCTTCTCATTCAGTCATTCTAATCCATCTACAGTTCCTGGGCAGGCTTTACTGCCTTATATGTTGCACTTTTGAGTTTTCATTCCTGCTATTCACCAGGCCAGGATAGGTCCTATTGTGTCCATACAGTTCCATCTTTTCTTTCAAGATCAAGTTAACATATGACCTAGCCTATCTAGAATTCCTTTCTTGACCTTTGTTGAACAGACTTTCCCTGCTGATAGCATAGTACTTATTATTCTATACTGTTAACTTGGCAATGTTGTTTTGCTTAAGTTCTGTATTATCATGTGTTTGTCTTTTCATCCCAGTTCCCTCAATAATTTAATATAGCATATTATATTAATGTTCAGGTAAACTTCCTCAAACATTTCGCAGGGAATAAATATATAAACAAATAACTCATTGAAAGTAGACATAATATAGATCAGTGATGCTTGCCTCCCCGCAGAAGACATCTGTCCACGGCTAGGGACATTTTTCATTGACTGTCACTAAAGAAAGAGAGTGGGGGAGGGGAGGAAGAAGGTGCTACTGACATCTCGTGGGTAGATACCAAAATGCTTCTAAACATTGTCCAATGCACAGGATAGCCCCCACTACAAAGAATTACCCCACCCGAACGTCAGTAATGCTGAAGCTGAGTATCCCTGATGTAGATCAATTCTTTGCTAAGCTGGGATGCATAGAAACATCATATCTAGGGCTTCCCTGGTGGTGCAGTGGTTGAGAGTCCGCCTGCCGATGCAGGGGACACGGGTTCGTGCCCCGGTCCGGGAAGATCCCACATGCCGCGGAGCGGCTGGGCCCGTGAGCCATGGCCACTGAGCCTGCGTGTCCGGAGCCTGTGCTCCGCAACAGGAGAGGCCACAACAGTGAGAGGCCCGCATACCGCAAAAACAAAAACAAAAACAGACAAACAAAAAAGAAACATCATATCTACAAACACAGCAATAGGAATGTAATACTTGTTGACTATTTTCTTCTAAATATTTATGGGTTTTTGTTTCTTGGACAGAAAATGCAAAGAAGTAAATGCTGTTTGAATACCTATTCGGCTGTATGCTGGCTTTTTCTCCCGAGAGGGGTAAATCCAGTAGCCAGTAACTCAGGCATAATATATGATCCTTAGGAAATTTGAAAGAAAGCACATCAAAGGAGAATTCACTGACTTTGGCAACGTATACTAGCTGCGGCATACCTCAGTGCTTACAGGTGTTATGGTAGTAGGACAAAGACGCTGTCTTATGTAAACTGTCATCTCTTTAACGTCTAAATTTGAATGCCCCAGAGCTCAGTCCTTTCAATTTGTCTCTATCTAGACTTCATCTCTTGGTGATCTCAACCAATAATAGTTCTTTAAATACCATCAATACCCTGGAGCCTCCCAAATTTATTTCAAGTCCAACCTTCTCTCCTGGGTTCCATATGGTTACAACTAACTGACTCCCTCAACATTTCCACTCATTTTTCAAATATCAGGTAAAACTTATTATGACCCTATTAACTCAGTTGCTTAATACTCTCCTGGGAAGCTGTCCTCCATTCAGGGCCTCAGCAATTCAATCTTCCTCCATCTTGGAGCTCTGCCATCTTTACCTGCAACCCTCCTCCTCATTCTCCACACTAGGCAAACATAGAGACTAAAGAATCACGCACAGGCTTCTCACTGCCTCAGCCTGGAAATAATACACACATCACTTCCCCTAAACTAGCTATATCGTCCTGTCTAAATGTAAGGAGGCTAGGAAGTGTAGTCCCGGATGCACCAGAAAAGAGAAGTATGAGACGGGGTTGGTGAAAACACGGCAATGTCTCTGCTGCCATGTCTAAAATTGAACTCCTGATCTCCAACCCTCAACCTGTTCCTTCTAACTCATTCTATCTCAGTAAATGCCCAACTCCATCCTTCCCACTGCTTAGAACAAAGACCTGGAAGTCAAGGTCTTTCCTTCTTTCTCTCACAATCCACATCCAATCCATCAGCAAGTCATCTTGGCTCTACATTCAAACCATATCCTGAACCCAGCCATTTCTCACCATTTCTACTGCTATTTTGTCCATTTCACACCTGGATACTTAGAATAGCCCAGTTTCTACTCTTGACCTCATATGGCCCATTTTCAACATAGCAGAAAGGATGATCTTTTAAAAACTTAAGTCCTATCATGTCATCCCTAAGCTCAAAACCCTCGAATTGCTTCACATGTCACTCAGAGCAAAGCTCAAGCTCTTACAATGGCCTAATGACCTCTACACAACCTGTACTCCTCACCTCCACACTCCCATTCTGATCACTTCCTTATCTCCGCCTTGATTTCTCCACCACTGCCACACCACTGGCCTCCTTTTTATTCCTTGACTGTATCAGACATGGTGCCATCTCACTTTTTTCACAGTTGCTGTTCCTTCTAACCAAAATCCACTTTCCCCAGATATCCACATGGCTTCTTCAAATCTTTGCACAATGCCATCTTCTCAGTGAGATCCCCCTGACTACTCCCCCAAAACTGCAACTTGCTCCGCCCGTACATCTTAGCTCCAGAACTTCCTATCCTCCTCTCTGCTTTATTTGGTTTTTCTGGCCGCACTATTACTTTCTAGTATATAATACTGGTTTCCTGTTCATCTCTCCCCACTAGAATATATTAAGTTCCATGAAAATAATATTTGTCTACTTTGTCCACCAAGTATTTCCACCATCTAAAACTATGCTTCAAATATAGCAGTTCCTCACAAGCATTCACTGAATAAATTAGTAGCTACTGTCCAAATCTCAGTTTAAAATAACTCTAGAACATCTTACAATCACATATTAAACTAAAAGTTTGGGCAGGACAGAAACTGTAATATATTTATCTTTTAATCCTTAGTTTAACAAATTTCCTGAAAGAGGGTGAGAAATTTTTATTTGTTTAATTGAGTTTGTTGAATTATCATCAATTTTCACATACTCTTCTATCTTACCACTCCCTGTTCTAAAGATTTAGTGACGACAATTGTGCAATTGATTTATAATCGTAGTGGAATAACTTACATTTCTCTCCACAATATTTAAAACTTCTGCTCTTTGTTTAAATAAGTTGAGATTAAGTTGAGTTTCAATCCATATTTTAAGATACCAAATGTATTGAAGGGTCTGAAAGCCATTTAAGTTGATGAAAGCAGGTAAGATAATGTGTGCAGCAGCATGGATTCTGGAATAAGACTTGGCGAGCTCACACTCCATCAGCACAGCTTTCTAGCGGTCACAACCTTGAATGTGATCTCTAAGCTCAGCATCAGTGTGCTCTCCTTTCAGTCGGGGTTATGACGGAGGCTGCCACCTGGGGCTGTTGTGTGGTTTAATGAGATGAGTCACACAAAGCACTTAGCATGACAGCTATCAGTGAATGCAAGCTGTTTTCATTAGTGAATATTTTCCATTTGGCATATACCTTATAGCAAAAGTTACGTTACATTAATTTTCCCACTTCTCAAAATTATCGAAGCATGAAAAAAACAGATTATATTTCTATCATAAATAGTCACTTTTATTTTAATTCATAAGGTAGAATTATTGGACAATCAATATACCATATGTAAGTTGTAAATTTAGATAAGAGACTTCTGGTACCCAAAGATATCATCGCTCTCATTTGCACCTATACTATGCAAACAAAGTGCTCAAAGCTGGATAACTACCCAGCTCAGGATCAGCAAGTATGTGCTTTGGTGCCACCCCTCCTCCCTACCAAGTTCATGGCAGATTGCACTCTACTGATAATGTTACTCTTCCAATGAGCCAGGAGGTAGCTTTAGGGTTCTTTTCCACATAGTTGCCACAAACTGATCGGAGCTGACAGAAGAAAAGTCTAATATTTACTCTCTAGATCTTGACAAATGGTATGCGATTACAACCCGTATTCTGTATAATATGGAGCTTTCCTTCTCTCTCTCTTTACATGTGTGTGTGTATTCTAAAATTTGTGGAAAAGTTTTACTAAATTAAGTTATAATTTTAGAAGGTCATAGAAGATAATAATTCATGGAATCTTCCTGTGAATCTTCATAAGCTCATGCAAAAATATAGAAATTCAAAGTTAGAAAATTGCTTAAAATGAAAGAGCAAGTCTCAATGACTAATAAAAATTAAAATGTATTTAACGTATCTACTTGGTAATTTCACCGTTTAGGTACTCTATTATCTAAATGCAAAGCAAAGCCATAATTGGCAATTGGGAGTTACAATAGTTCTGAAATTGATTCAGCTTTAAGCAGAATTCCATTGAATTCTGAAGTATATTGTCCAGTTGGGTGGTATAAAAAATACATATTGTAAATATGGTTCTTTTGACTAGTTAAAAGGACAAGTTCTTCCAGATTTGTAGCCTCAAAAACAATAACCTGATTTCGGTTAGATCTGAATAAAATACACTGTATGCATGATCTAAAATCAATTAGACTATCCAAGAAAAAAGCAACAGAAGAGTAATAGGATTTCCAGATATTGATAATGCTACATTATCAAAAATGAAATAGTGATTTAAACTGAAACTAATAAAAATAATTCTTTTCTACATAGTGTTGAAACACTGATAGAAGTTGGTGATTCGGAAGCTCTACATCTAGATGATAAGTTTGATGGTATATTCAATTCCATACAACAGCTAGAAAACTGTCTAAATGGCTCAGAGAGCACCTCAGGTTTTAAAGATGTGCTAGTGGCTGTAGTCAAAGATGATAATATGGAATCTCTAAGAACGAACAGCTGAGGAATAATCTAAAATCATTTGGTATTCCAGGGGTGAAAAACAGAGACAGAAAAGAGATTAATTTATTAAACTAACTAGAATTTTAATATGTATTATTAAATTAGCAGGTTTGATGCAAGAAAATAAATACTATTAATATCTACATATATATGAACTTCTAAAAATACTGCTGAAATATATGATGCAAAATATGTATCCAATGGATGTGACTTAATTTAGACATCATTAGTTGAAATATGTCATCAGTAATATAAATTAACTGATTCAGTAACAATGTTTTGCATATGTAGGAAAAGTCAGGCCCTTAATGTTTTAATATTAGGGAATGCAACTGTACCATAAACTGTAACTAATTTTATCTAATGAGTAGCCACTAATATTTTATTGTATAACATATACTACATAAAATTAACAAACAGCATGTTTTCAACCTTCTAGCTTGATGATTAATTTAGGTCAGACTCCCACTCACTTCTTTTTTTTTTGCGATACGCAGGCCTCTCACTGTTGTGGCCTCTCCCGCTGCGGAGCACAGGCTCTGGACATGCAGGCCCAGCGGCCATGGCTCACGGGCCCAGCTGCTCTGCGGCATGTGGGATCTTCCCGGACCAGGCACGAACCCATGACCCCCTGCATCGGCAGGCGGACTCTCAACCACTGCGCCACCAGGGAAGCGCCCCTCTCACTTTGATATGAATGAATCAGACCAGAAAAAATCTGTGGGACTCTTTAGCACCACCAAAGTAAGACTTTAAAATACCTCAGTGTATAAAGATACTATAGAAGCTATAAAAACATAAATATTGCTCAGCCTTTATTTGAATACAAGGAATATAATATATTTCAGAGTATCAAATGAACTTCTGATTATCAGTATAAATACTGTTTTGTATAATCTAGATTCATATTTATTAACAAGAGCAACATTTCCTTAAAAACTGTAACAAGCTATAATTGGATATAACAAACTGCTACTAAATAATTATGAAGTTCTAATAAAGAACTTCAGACAAATATGAAAGTTAAATCTTAGTTTAATTGCTTACCTCTTAAAATTTCCTAGATTCTCTAAGCCATACTGCAAAAAATGATCCAGATATAATGCAAAAAAAAAAAAAATTAAGGACCAAATTTTGTTTTGATCACATGCTGTTAAACTAGTGTTATATGCAATTTTTTTAATGTTAAGTGATACATGAATTCATGAGTCAGTAATCCATTCTGAGAATAACATTTTGGCTTTCTAAAATTTGTCAGGCTGTTCATTAACATACCTTACCAACAGTATATAAAAGCTTTTGAAGAAAACATTTATTGAATGTCAGCAAGAATTGTGCTAAGAAGTAAGGATACAAGATGAACAAGACCCACTATTACTCTTAAGTAGTTTATAATCTAGTAGAGAGGCAAATAAACAGATAAGATTTCAGTTCTGTGGGGTAAGTCCTGGGATAGAGGTAAATGCCAAAGGGTACAGCAGCACATTGTAGAGGCCCCTGACCCAGCGTGGCTGACAGCGCGGGGAAGAAGGAGGCAACCTGAGAGGCTTGTTCAGAGGGAGTGAAGCCCTCAGTGACTCTTCGAGATTTACAAGTTCTCCGGTGGGGAAGAAGTCCGTATGGGAAGAGGCTATAGCGCTAGCAAATGCATAGAAACCACAGACTCTGCAAGATTCAGGGAACTGAAAGAAGCCAGAAATAAGACTAGAGATACAGACAAGCAATTAAGTCTGTGTGCTTTACTATACACACTTGGGATTTTCCCTTGAAGGCAAGAAAAGGCCTGGGAAGGATATTAAGTAGAATAATGATGGGATTAGGTATGTAAATTAGGAAGGCCACTCTAGAAACAAAACAGAAAAAGACAGTTAAGAGATAAAAATAAAGATCCAAAATAAGGATATAGAGATAAGAGAACAACTTTGAGAGATATTAAAAATTAAGAATGGATAGGACTTTGAGATGGGGATGCAGGAGCAAAGGATGACTACCTGTTTTCTGAATTAACGTACTCAGTAGCTGATGATGCCATCCACTGCGATGGGAAGTAATGGAATAGAGGAGAAAGAGGGGAAAATTGTGAGAGGAGAGCTGCTGAGAGTCCATAGACCTCTGTGCTTCCAGTCAGGGATGGCTGCCAGAAGGTAGCTGAATATGCAACAATGAACACACATACTCATTAAAGACCATATGAATATATCAGGCTATTGTAATATTTGCTAACATTTATTGAGTTTTTACTCTAAGGAAGGCATGTGCTGAGTCCTTCTTATAACATCTTTTTATTATCCTCCCCACTCTGCAGTTGAGGAAGAGTTTGAGAAATTTCCCAATGGTATTTAAGTGTCAGAGATGTCTGATTTCACAACTCAAGTCCTTACCTTACGTTGTATCATGCAAAATCCATTCATTACAGGTTTTAGGACTAGATAACAGTGGGTTCAACTCTAATCTCTGCTACTTAAGAGTTGTTTGAGCTTAATAGTCTCTAAACCACAGTTTCCTTATCTGTAAAATGGTGACCATAACAAACACATTACAAGGATACGGTAAGGATGGGAGAGAATATACAGAAAATGCTAGATGTGCATTAAGTGCGCAAACTGGCACCTATTGTTATGTCTATGCCTAGAGAAAAAAAAACTCTTTCTTGAAGTAAAATAGCTATGATCTAAGTAAATTCCCTTTCATCTTATTATGAGCTCTCTTTTAATTTCACCCTATTTGTTCTATATCTTAATAAACACTAAGTATCATTTTTCAAAAAACTTTGAGACATTAATCAATATACTCTGGAAGATTTAAAGATTTCATTCAAACAGGAATAATTTCAATGTAATGGGAGTTGATTCTATAGTGAGGAAAGTCCAAATAAGAAAACTCAATTGTGATAAGGCATGGAGAGAGCTTTGGACTTGGAGTCAGAAGACCATTGCAAAGTCCCAACTCTGACTTGGGACTTAATAGACTCAAGTGTCCCTTTGCACATGGACAAGATGAACAGATGAGCCTGTATGTTCTTATAAGTCTAAGAATGCTGAAGAAGAAGGCTTTATGATGTTTATAAAAACCAAAGCAATTAAGCCATGAACACTTGATGCAAACTTCAAGTTTCCTGTGGTTTAAAGCAGAAGTGCCCACTCTTGATGGCCTATCAAACCACTCCACAGATCAGGAGCTGTCAATCTGACTCTGACGGGATCATAACCCTCAGACGGAGAGTTCAGTGTTGGCGAAGGAAAAGAGAAAGGGAGAATGCAGAGCAATCTTTCCTTCTCTCAAAATCTCTCTCATTCTCACCACCGATTCAGCAGCTGGGTTTGAGCTGAGGTCACCCAAGACTTCTGATTCTCAAACCTGGCTGAATATTAACAACACTGAGAACTTATTTTTTTTTTAAATACTGAGTTCCACAGCCCTAAAATATCACTGAAGGAAACTCTATACAATTTACAAGTGCTGGGTTTCACTTTGTAAAAGGTGGTATGAAGCATTTGGGGTAATAACCTCACTCTAATGGTAAACCTAAAACTATATTCTCTTTAACCTCTTTTAACTGTATTGAAGCAAAAATTTGTTCTTAAGTATATACACACCCTAAGGTAATTAACTGGATCAACCATCCCTGTTTGCACAGACTCCACCTGCTTTAGCTTTGAAAATTCTATGTCCCAGGAAATTCCTGGGTCTCTGGAAAACAGGGACAGTTGGTCATTCTAACACAGACACACACACACACACTCACGCATACTTGCACACATGGACACAAACTTTTAAGTAATCCTCAGTGTGTTAGAACAAAGTACAGATAGACAGTAGTCCTCTCATGAAGCATCGCCACCAAGATCATGTCATCATTCACTCAGGTACGTATATGGTCACACTTACAGACCTCTGACGCCACTGGGATCCAAAAACATAAAATGGCACGGCGACATATCATCATGCTCACTATCGTCCCTTTTGCTAGAGTTTACACTACCAATACTTATAATTCAATAACCAGAATTTAAAAAAAACTACCTTGAAGCCCCTGCCTACCAACTGCCTTTTGTCTACTTTTGTAAAAACTCGAGCCATTTCTGAGGAATAATATCTCTACTATTTGACAGATTTTTTAATAGCCTTATGGCATTGTAATTTTTTGTTACATTTTTCCTGTAATGATGCCATGTGAAATTAAATAATAATATAATATACAAAGAAATTAGATAATGGTCATGATGTCTGTCTGTAAATTAAAAACTTGATTAGCATTTCATCTAAATGAAATACTTAATAGAAAATAAATTAAATTAACTTAGAATGGCATGTATACACCAGAACACACATTATTCTGACTTTTTAAATTGAACTTGTTATAGAAATCGTTTCTAGAACCACATTATTATACACCAATACACTGTCCTCTATTGCCTGATGGAAACATGAGACTTTAAGTTCAAGTCATAATTATACAAGCTAATGGAGACTAGCATCAGTCTGCATAACACACACGTAGTAAGTACACGTATCTCCTTGCTTGTGACATCACTAGTTGTCTGTGGGAGAACAGCTTGGGCCGCAGTTGGCAGAACTGGGGGATTGTGGGGGAAGATCTCCCACTGACGCCAGTTCTACACACTAGAGAACTAGTGTCATGGAGACACTACTAATAAGTTAGGAGGAAAGGCCATATAAATCCTTTCCCTTTGATAAATCCGAATCTTAAAATGGTTGCCACCAATCTCGTGCATTCTTCACTCTCCAAAGAGCTTAGCAAATAAGGAAATCCCTTCAGGACTGTGGTCACCATCCTTGAAATGAACAATAAGCATGCTAGTAATATGCTTCTCCTTTCTGACATTCAACAACACATGCACTATTCAAGCACATCTGGAATAAAACCCAACAAGGGAGGTGTGTAAAGATGTTGAGACTGTCAAAACACTCGGCATGATTTCAATGCCCTCATCTTTCTACCACTGGCTTTACAAGTAGACAATCAAGGAACACCTCAAAACATGATATCATTAATCAGAAAGAGTATACATTTCCAAAGGTCTGTTTTATGATCTTGAAAGAGGATTTAAAAATCAACTAAAAAATAACAAAAAACTTGCTTTTTACAATATATTCTTTTTAGTATGATTTTGAGTAGTCTTACCACAACATTTTTCAGCAAAACTGAGATTGAATTAAGACTTACTGATTGTTCATTTAAATCCTGGGAGTCTTCCATGTGGTTTTCTTACTTCTCCTGCCACTCCCAAGTAGAAGCAGCTTCCTTCAATTAAAAATGGACTACCTAAGACAAAAAGATGAAAACAAAGTGGAAAAATGAAAAAGTTATCTTTCGAAATTATTTGTAAAATTACCAAAACTTTGATTTACATGATAGTTGGTAATCTGTAAAAGCATTATTTTTAAAGAACAAAATTCATTATCCCCGTATCTGATAGAAATAATGATCTTGAAAATCACATCACAGTAAAACTGAGATATATAAACAGCTACTCAGGCATCCTGCAGATAAGGAAAAACATCTGAGGACAGCTTCAGAGACCCAGGCTGTAATAAACACCTAGTCTGCTATTTTGCTGAGAGAGGTCTGTCATTAAGCAATTGACAGATTAAAAATTAAAAGTCTGCATTAACCATTCATTTTCTAAGGCACATAAAATTGAAAACATATAATGTGTATTTTAATATGACAGCTCTCTATTACAGGAAAATTTGTCTTAATCGCCAGACTCAGTTCTAAAACTTATAATGTTATAAAATGCACGCCCAATTTTTAAAAGAGAATGAAAATAAGACTATTATGCTAAAGAAGGTATTAGAGAAGTATGTGGGAAGGACAACTGGTCAGTAAACTACTAAAAAACAATTCATCTTTACTCCATATCATATATTAAAAATTTTCTAGGCAAACTGACGTTTTAAAAAAGTCTAAGAAAAATAGGCATATATATTTTTAATTCCCAGATAGAGAAGACTTATATAATAAAAGCAATAGAATAGAAAACAAAAAAGCCAAACACCCCCTTGAGTTCCCCACACACACAAATAATCACAATTAAAAGATACATGAAAATATAAAAAGAAGTATCTCCGCAAATATCAAACTCAATGGGCTAATGTCCTTAACATACAAAGAGCTCTTACAATCCAAATAGAAAGGCACACACACCCCTACAGAAAAATGCTCAATCACCGCAAAACGATGTTCAGACTCACAAATAAATGAAATGTACTTTAAAACAGCAACGATACATTTCTAGCCCTTCATATTCTAGTTCTAAAATAAAATTAAAAGAATATGAGAGATTAAAAAAGATTTATATAAAAAGTGTTCATCACAGGCATAAACAGATATAAATTATTAAATGCACGTTTCAAGGAATATTTGGTGACATCAAAAATTTCTGAGAATATAATTTCAGTGCAAAATAAGTATTCAAATCTGCAGAAACAATATGTTCCCAATTCAGTTTATTGAACATTCAACATATGCAAGTGTTTTGCTCAGTTTTACACATTCCCTACTACAACCAGGTAGGCGTGGTTTTAATTTCTGCTTTGCATTATGGTCTACAATAAACCTGTTACTTTCCTTATTAGAACACAAGACATTTTAAAGTGTAAATTGTTTTATGCATAGACAAACACAGAGACACAGATCAAACATTTTTTTCTAATTTTTTTCTGATTTTCTCAAATTTTTTCTAATTTTAATTTTTTAATTTTTAAAAGTCATAAAATGGTAATGGTAACATGTAATGTGATAGTCTCAGTTAGATACTGATTGAGAATACTGCAAAACCAGAAAAGTGTCATTTTAAAGAAAAGCACAATTTTAAAGTGCATTTAAGATGGGAAGGGGGAAGTGTAGATATTAAGGCACACTGAGGTGTTGCAGTATACATCGGAATTCAGCAGGATAGGTAGGCAAGAAGTTCTAGATTTAAAGATGTCATTCTTTGTGTTGGAGGTGGACCTGAGAAACGGTGACTGGAAAAAGGCCAACTCTTTTCCTTTTACCTCACACCTCCATCTTTCTTCTCCCATTCTCCCCCATCTCCTCCTTATGGACCCTCATATCACATCTGGGTCTCTCTCTCTGTTCCTGCTTCCTGCTGATCTCTTGCTTGCTCCTCCTATCCTAGCAGGCCTCCTGATCCTTGGCCCTGCACACTGTCCCCTCCCCTGGTGACCAGGACCTCCCCGGCTCAGCCTCACCTTGGATATGGTGCACACCTTAGGATGTATGGCCACCAGTCTAATTGATGCTGACCTGCTAAGACTCAACACCTACCAGCATCATGAGCCCTTCCTCTCTCCTCCAGGAGGGAATCTTGATGGATCATATCCTTTTGATGGATGATCCATCACGCCATTTTCTCCTCACTACCTGGATAACAAATTAGCCAAACACTCTCCTGAAGGGGAGAATCTGATGTTCCTTTTCTTTCTAGTAGATGGGTAAGATGAATGGTAAAAACACTGTACCATAGTACAAAGGGAAGGGACACTATATTCAGCTATGTAAAACAAAAAAACAAAACAAAAAATTTGTATTTGTATTTCTGAATAGAGAAAAACAGACCCAAAAGTGAAAGGACACAACAGATTATGAAAAATATCTTCAATAAATATTACAAAACTTTGTGACCTTGAGAACAAAGAAATTGGTAAGGAAAAGTTAAAGAACCTTTTAAGGTACTTAAGCAAGGATGTGAAAATACAGATCATTATTTTAAATGTAAATAATAAATAAACATTTAGAAAAGTGTTCACTTTCACAGTTGCCAAAATATGTAAACTTAAGCAACAAGCATACATTTTGGATTCCTGTATACATCTTCAATAACTAAACCATTTTAAATATTACTAACACCCAGTGTTGGAAAGGGTACAGTGAAAAAGCTGTCCTCATTCAACTGCCACTGATAATGTCAAGTTTTCTAATATTTTTAGAAAGCAGTCTGTCACTGCATTTTAAAATATACTTAAACTTTTTTACTCAATAACTTTCCTAAGGAGTAAACTATTCCACTCCAAAAGTCACAAGGTATTCACTACAGTGTTATTCATAATACAAACTAGAAGCAGCCTCATCTTTGTAGAGCATTGATTAAACAAATTATGGTCAGTAAGTTTAATATAATATAATTTAAGGATCGAAAGTATAATTATAAAAATGACATGGAAAGGGCTTCCCTGGTGGCGCAGTGGTTGAGAGTCCGCCTGCCGATGCAGGGGACACGGGTTTGTGCCCCGGTCCGGGAAGATCCCACATGCCGCGGAGCGGCTGGGCCCGTGAGCCATGGCCGCTGAGCCTGCGCGTCCGGAGTCTGTGCTCTGCAGCGGGAGAGGCCGCAACAGTGAGAGGCCCGCGTAACGCAAAAAAAAAAAAAAAAAAAAAAAGGGGGTTAAGAGACTACATTCCCCCCACCCATGTTCCAAATGTCTAGTCTATTCCTAGGGAAAGATGTAAAGATTGCAGGCCATCCAAACTCTTGTTCTAGCCCCTGTGCAGACTCTGCAATGGGGACAGAGGTGTGTGGATAGTCCCATCCGTAACCTCTGGCACAGCCCCCTTTTAACCCAGGTGGGAGCTTTGGAGGATTTATTACACGTGCAGAGTTCCCTGGGCCAAGGGAGGTGTCACTCCATTGTATTCCATCATTCAGAACAGCTAACCTACTGTTTGACTTGCAGATTATCAAACTTCAAGTTAATTTTCAAAAACATTTGTGTACCAAATTAAGGCTTACTTGCATGGGGTTATATATACACCTATTACACTGACCCATATTCAGCTTATAACACACTAGGTCCCCCAGGGCTTTCCGAGTGACACCAAATTACCTCAGTCTAATGACTCGTCACAGTCTCTTCCAGTGGCTTAGGATGTGGGCCTGGGAAAGTACCAGGCTAGTCCTCCTTCAGTGGTAAAATCTCTAGGACATAGAACTTGGGAGCTCTTTACTGCCATGAGTAAAAAGTTGATATGCTAGGAAGAGACAGAGAGGAGCTGACCCAGAAAGAGAATCAAAAGCGGGAGACGGCAAGAAAGTCCTGGCAGAATTGAAGTCCCTGGATCCTGTTACTCCTGAAGCCTCACTGTCTCTCTTGCTCTTCCTGCTGCTTCGTTGTTCAATTCTTCCTTGGATTCCATGAGCGATCCTCATAATCTTCAATTAAATTCTCTCCTTTACTAAGCATATTGTCTCACATAAAACTGCAATTGTATAAGAAGTCTAACAACTTATATTCCCATTACATTCTTGAGATATTATAGCTGGGATCAACTGTCAATAAGGGCGTTGCTTTCACATCCTCTGCACCAAGATCCCATCATTTCCCTACAAATTTCATTAATGGGTCTGTAAAGCTGGGTCAGGCACTGGCTGGTTTCAACTGCTCAGGCAGCATGCCAGAGAGGGAAGCCAACAGCACAAAGAACACCTAGCTCCAATTCTATGGCCATCTGTTCAGAGAGGTAAGATGGGCATTCTGTGACCATGCACATGACTCTTGTCCCTGCTTATACAAAAGGAAAACAGCAAAGGTGTCCAAGAAACAGATCTGGGTGAACAGTAATGCCTGACTTCAATCGCCTTAAATGAAGCCAAGCTACAAAGTAGATGCTGAGCTATTTTTGAACTGTTTACAAAGATAGGGCATGGACTTTGCAAAATGGTCCATTTAACACAAAATGTTTAAAAATAATGTGGTTAATTTCTCATGCTAAAAAATTATAACAAGCTGAATTTCATGATAATCATCTGGGTCCTTAGTGATAGGTGCATTTGATAGCAGTAATCTTCCTGGAATTATAAATTACCATCACTTGGTTTTTGACAATAAGGGCCAGCCAAGGTTTTCTATTTTGTTTGTGTCTGCTAACTGTTGATGGTTGGCTAGTCAACTTAGAAAACATAGACGCAGTTGTAACCAGCTGGTCTCAGAGACACATCTAAAAGAATTCTGAGCTCGGGCAACTTTTATTACACCTACAAACTCAGACCGACTCTGTAAACCTACTTTCCTTTTCGCGTGTTGCCCCTGTTGTTCCTCCCAAACTACACTTCACACTGACTGTTTCTGTATTCACTGTGAATAGTTCATCTAACTGGCTCTCCTGTAGCCTGGCAGAAAAAAAACTACCTGAGCCCTTCTTTATAAACAGTCTGATTTTTTCTCAGCCATAAACCTCTCTTCCATATCTAGGAACGCTTTCTGATGAAGAATATAGGACCACATGCATTACTGAACACACATCTGCTGCCTTTACACACTTCTGGAGAAAAATGTGTTGCAAATTTAAAAGAATTGAAGAATACATCTTCTAAGTTTAGTATTCAACTCTTGAAACCCTGGAAGTCTAAAAAATGGCTTGTTGGAGGAAATATACATTTAGTGATTCCTAGTAAAGACTTTTGGAATAAAACAAGTCTATACGTGAGTCCTTGTTTTACTACTGGATAGCTGTATGGCCTTGGGATACTTCGTCAATACCTCCAAATATCATTGTCTTCATCCATAAAATAGAGACAATAATAATGCCTGCATTATATTTTGTGAAGATTAAATAAAATCATGTATTTTAAAAATGGAAGCCATTTACTAGTGACAGAGTGGAAGAAAAATTCTGCTTTTTTATTCATTCTTCATATAATGAATCAAAATATTTTAAGTTTCTGCCATACTGTGGAATTCTACCTATGTAAGTTCTGTGAAAATGATTTTTAACTCTGTTCAATTAAGAATATTATACTGATCAGTTATTTTCGGAAACTGCATGAACTATCTACGTATAGGTAGTTAGTAGCCAAAGTCACCAGTCTTTAACAAATTCTCTGAACTCACATTAATTTGTAAAAATGAACAATTATTTGATTTTTGATATTTTGATCAAGTAATTAGCCTTTACCCCTTTTGAGTTTGCCATTCTATGTAGCATCAAAATTGTGAGTGGTTTCTTTAGCACTGAGAGACTGATGCTTCCAATAACAGAATTATGGATGAGTATGTGAAAGAGAAGGGAACACATTTCCAGAAAAGAAAGCAAGAGAGGAATGGACATTCAGTGTGAATAGGATGCTAAGAAGTTCTTAGCATCCCAAGAATTGGCAAAAGCAGGAGTAAAGTGCTAAATATTAGTGAATAAATACAATCTGTTGTTACTGTATTTTGATATCTTTAAAACACAAAAAAAGAATGGCAAATGTGATATAATTGCAAAAACACATCTACTTCAAATTTCTGAAAAATAGGGAACAGCAACTGGAGTTAAGGGGCAACTTGAAGGCTGTTGTGATGACCTAGATAAGAAATCAGGAGAACCTGGACTGATATGGCTGCTGAAAGAAGCCTGGAGAAAAGGTGGATATGGGGGATAACATGGAAGACCAATCAACAGGACACTGAAAATATACGAACGTACTGTAACCAACAAGGCAAATATAACTTGCAGGTGTCGCACCTGGATTCTTGAGAAATTGGCGATACGGAAAAGTGGAGCAGAAAAGATATGTTTGTGTGTTATTGTTTTTGTTGTCATTATGTTCATTTATAAAAATGGGCAGAAAACAGCAAGAGGCAATGCATGAAGGAGAAATTCTGAGAAGTTTGTCTCTTTTACTGAAGGAGGGCTAGAAAAACTCAGCCCACCATCCTACTCAACAAGGAAGCTTGTCATGGGATAGAGCCTTTGGGAGAGAATAAAAGAAATAATTATTTGAGACAAATCAATACCTCAGCCTTGCACAAATGTAAATTCTAAATAGTTACTACGTTGCTACCATGGAAACCTCAAGCCAAAATATTAAAATCAAGACTGATCCAGAGGTTTGAAATCCCTAGACTGCAGGGGAGCAAATGAAAAATTGGTCCATAGGCCACAAAGGATTCTGAGAGAAAAATTCATCAAAAGTGATAAGCTACATCAGGAAACAAACACCACAGAGACAACAGATGCAACAACAGGGGGACTGGAATCCAAAAATTTGAGATTAATGACAGTCTGAACAGTATCACATAATAAGTATGCTTAAAACAATTAAAGAGACAGAAGAAATAGAAACAAAATAGTAAGAACCACAAATTACAAAAAGTAAATACACAAATTTGGAAAAGAACCATAAAAGTGTTTTTAAAAATATATCCATTGAAATTTCAAAACAGAGATGAATGAATTAAACAGCAGATTAGATTCAGCTAAGGAAACAATTTGTGAAGTAGAAGAAAAAACTCAGGAAGTATCCATCCCCACAGAGGAAATTAATGAAAACAAAAACAACAGCAGCAACACAAACATATCTTTTCCTCTCAAATCTTATATATCACCAATTTCTCAGGAATGAAGGTGTGACACCTGAAAGTCCTATTTTTTTTATTTTAAGGGTAGACTATCCAATGTATAACAAAGTAAACATGAGAGATATAAAATATAGCAGTAACTTTGACTTACTGAAAGACAAGTTACATGCTTGAATTGTGTCTATAGTGAATAATAGTTAAGAATTTAATTAAATATAATGCTATTTGCCTTCCTAAAATTTGGGACACCTAAGGAGAATTTTATTCATCTAGATTTTTTAATTGAGGCATCCAAGAAAGTCTGAATACCTTCTTTTCTCTCAATAAATTTCCCTATAGCATTGGAGTATAAAAGCATCCACTGACTTTGTAACTGCATTAAGAGTAGGATCACATTTACAAAATCTGCCATTATAGCTTCTAGAAATCCAAAGAATTTCCTAAAGGCTAAAGCTGAAAGAATTCATAAAATAATATCTCAAATATATTTGGTGTTGCTCTTCAATTCCATGTTTTGCTTCCCTGAAATATGTTTTGACTTTAAGGGCAAACTTAGAAAGAAAGAAAGAGAGAATATGAATGAAATCCATAGCACCTTATTTCTTTGTCTTGGGATATGAGGAGTATAGAAGAAAGTAGGGTTTACTAGACTGATCATATGAGTTTTTAGGTACAATACTTAAAGCTTCTTAGCTCCACTGAATAGAACCATCTAATTCTCTTTCCTTCTGTCAATTCTTCCTTATATATTTGTTTAAAAGAATCTACCTTTCAGAACTTCTACTCTGGTCTGCCCACCAGAACCACAAAGCAGAAACTGAATCCCGCTTTCATATGTATAGCAGGCTATTAGCTATTAAGAGAGTGCTATCATTCATGTCACCCCTAAATCTTTCTTTCCTCAAGTTAAGTACCCCTAGTTAATAAGACTGTATCTTTAATTAAAAAACTCTTTGTTTCCCAACGGGAATTAGGGAGCAATTCAGTCAGCCACAAAAGCATAACTGCATAGGAAATGCATTAAACAGAAGGTAGATATGAAGTAGGTCATAGTACATCATTATTTTAAATTATAAATTGACATAAATCAATACAGATCAGCATTAATGTATAACAAATATTACATTCATACCCAGACAAAAAATGGAAAGGAAATCAAACTAGCTGAAATGGAAATTAGTAACAATAAATTTTCAGAGCTGTAAGAATGCTCCTTTGAGAAAGGCCCTAGAGGTTTTGTTTGTTTGCTGGTTTGTTCAAGACTGAATTATTCTCTGGAAAAATTAAGAAAAAAAAAGACTAATGTTTAAACTGCAGGAAGGTTGGTTTGCCTAGGACTTGGCCATACCTGAGCCTGTTTGTAGAATCTACGGGTTTGGTTCCCATAGCTCCAAGTGCCCTTGGGCCTCAGGACTGCCTTGGGAAAGAACTCTTCCACGGGAAGAGCTGGTGAGCCATAAAGCCAGAGCGAAGTCTGAGTCCTAAGTCTCAGGGCTGCAAGGACAGGACAAGAAAACAAACCAACCAAAAATGTGTTAAGTGAACTCTCTGGAGAAAAGATGAAGGACAGATGGCATCCCTCTGTCCTTTGGATTCTCTGTTATAGGGTGCTGTGCAGGGGGAAGATGCAATGTTTTGCTGATTTGAAGCTACCTGTGGCACCAGCTGTTCCATCAAGGAGAAGTGAGGTCTGACCCAGAGAAATACTATTTGCTTTTTTAATATGACAAAGGGTGGAGAAGAAAAAAAAAAATGAAGCGGGTGAAGAAAGCTGGGGAAAATACTGGTTAAATGAGTATGAAAAAGATCACAATGAATAGGAATTTAAAATATGAGACTTGAAACTCAGGAAGATGAGAGAGGAGCAGAATAATCGGCCCCCTCCTGATTAAACCAAATATAAAGACACCGGTTATAAAGATGCGGACGCTGGTCTTTCTGTACTTTTGATGGCTGTTGTGGTTTCTCCTGGTCATTACCCTGCTCCAGAGCTACCTGGAGCTTCCACCAAGCTCTTGTTCGAACGCTTGAACAAACTATATTAGCCCTGAAGAAGCATCAGATGCTTCTCACAGACACTGCTGTGGCCTGAATACAGACGATCCAACTTAGGCTTTAATGCCTTAATTTTTTTTTTCATAGTCATGAAAAAGAAAAATACAGTGAGTTTCTTTAAATAAAATATCCAAGATATATAAATGCACAATATTATTTATAGTCCCTACATTAAGACTGTATCTTGTGAAAACATGGTTTCCTGTATAACGTATGAATGAATGAACAAATAAGTAAATAAGGAAACACTCCTAAGGCACATGTCAGGAAATAGAAAACTTGAATTTCATGAAGTTTCAGACTGAATCAGGCAAACAGGATCATAGATTTCCGCGTCTGCCATGATTCAGTGTACAGCTTTGGGAAAACCTTGTCATTTCTCCATATTTCAGCTTCTCACCCTATAAAAGGAGTATGTGGCTTGAAATTTAATTCCCTCACAGCAGTGAGAGTTTTGATTCAACATTTATAAAAGGCTTTTTAGCTTCCCAGATTAATAGGCAAAATACTGTGGTAGCTGTATAATCCACTTTCCAAAAAGTATAAAGGTAACTGGTCAAATCTGATGTAAAATAATACTTGACTTGAGAAATAAATACCAGTCATATTTATTACTCCTCCATTCTGTTTTCTAAGTAATAAAAATTATTTCTAACAGAAAAAGTATCAAATTAATATTCAAGCCAGTTGAAGTGCTATCATCGCAAGCTTACCTACGTTTGGGAGAAGGGGAGTTGTTTTATTTTTCCAGACTGTCCCGCGTGTTTATATGGTAAAGTCAGGAATGCTGGGTATGGTTTTGAAGGCCTCTAGCGTATTCGTTGGTTTCTGGCATTCTAATGCACTCTACTCTTATAACCATAAAAGTACTCTTGAGTGCTTCTGGAAATATATAACAAATGCTTAATCAATTTAAGAGTGTTTTAACTGCATACATGAAATTTCTTGGGAGGAAAATGTTAGCTATTCTACACACATATAGTACTTAAGTTAGCAAGAGAGTTCCTTCTCAAAGGCACAGAGCAGTTTCCCCATAGTAATATAATTTTCAGTTTTATGTGCCTAAGTCCTATTGAATCCCTTAGAATAACAGGAAATTCTGCAGGAAGAAAAAACTCACAAAAATTGATAGCTATATTTACCCAATGCTGGAGGAATAAGTTAGCTATTTTGAGTTGGATTACTCTTTTAAGGCACTAGATAACCATTAAAGGTTAGCCAGAATCTTAATTAACCAGAAACTATAAGAATTGAATATTCTGGAGACAGACTTTTCTACATATAAGACTCTAACTAACAGTAAAGCCAACTGATTAACATACTTCATTTTAAACTTTATGTGTCATGATACTTTAGCCAGGACTTGAGTAGCAATTCTCTGGATTTTGATGCTTTCACTTTAATGTTCACATTAAACAGATTATGACATTTCCCAAATTTACAAATCAGAACACTGATAAGATACAGTTGGTATTTTGGTAGTATTTAATAACATTCAAAATGGAGTGATCTCATTTATAGTAATACAATGTCTATGCCTTTCATCTACATGTTTAAAAGCTATAGTAATATATGTAAGGTGCTTAGAACTGTACCTGGCACATAGTTGGCTCTTAACAGAATAATAACATACAATTCCTCACAAATTCTCAACAATATCAGTGTTTCTCTTAACAATTCTTATAAATATTTTATGGTGCTAAGTAAAAACATGTCATGAATATTATATACACTGAGTTTTTTTCTTCCTACCAAGTGGTTTAAGAACTATGAATATATATAATAATCATTCATGTAACGGAGTAGTAACCATTCTTAAATGAGATATTAACTACATATAACATAGATTTGTTATATATGTGGTTAACAGAATTATTTGCTCTTATCAGTGAACTCTTCCAATTAGTGTGTGAGTCTCATTATCAACCAGAGCACAAATAATTACAGTGTCAACTTAGCATAAAATTTTGCCCTTGGCTTTTATGAGAAAAATGCAAGCATCATCACAGGGACACAAGGTGTTACAAGCTCTTTGAAAAGTATTTTGGCACCATTTATGCAAGCTGCACACACTCTTTCGTCTATTATTCCTACATCTAGAGTTTTACCTAGACAGGAATTTTGGGTCAAATTTCTGACAGGAATTTGGGTCAGATATATAAAAAGATACATAAAAATCATGATTGCAGCAGTCTTTGTAATAGTAAACACCCGCAAGCAACCTAAATATATACCAGGAAGGGAACAGTTAAAGTATAAAACATATCCATACATTAAACAGAAATACCCCAAACTATATGTAATGATATGAAAAAATACCCAAAATACAGCGAATCAAAAGCAAGCTTTAAGACAACTGATGATCCATTTTGGCCTAAAATGTAAAATAAAAATAAATTACATCCCCAGAAAATTCTTACATTTACGCATGTATAGGAAAAAATGTCTGAAAGGAAGCACGCTGAAGTACAACAATTTGCCCTGATTTGTGGGATGTGGAAGAGATGGATGAAGTGAGGGATATCAACTTATTTTAAATATATCTGTCATTTTTTAAAATTTTATTGAAGTATAGCTGACTTACAATATTGTATTAGTTTCGGGTGCACAGCAAAGTGATTTGGAGATATATATATATATATATATATATATATATATATATATAGCATTTTTCAGATGCTTTCCCACTATAGTCTATCATAAGATATTGAATATAGTTCCCTGTGCCATACAGTAAATCCTTTTTGCTCATCTTTTATATAACTATATCTGTATTTTAAATTTTTTAGGAAAGTGTAACATACACACAGTAAAATATCAAATCAAAAGCTGACAGCCGATAAATTTTTATTACATCTACACCCCCATCTCACCATCAATCAGATCAAGATAAAGGGCTATATCAGCATTCCAGAAGCCTCTCTCCTTACCTCTTCTAGTCAAGCCCCTCAAAGGCACCTCCTATAATATCTGTTTCAATATGTTACACAAGATATAGGTGACTTTTGTTTAAAAAAAAGATGGATTAAAAAAAATCTTGCTTCGGCATTTTTTTGAAGAGCCCTTTTTTGAATATTAAATATGCTCAACAATTTATTCAAAGAAATCAATTCAATAGACATAAACATTGAGCATTTTCAGTGTCTTTCTGGTATAAACTCAATTATTCCTTACAACAATTCCACGAGGCAAGTACTATTATTATTCCCTGTTGACACATGCTGCAACTATGGCTAAAGCAGGTCAGTAAATAACTTCTCCAAGGTTACACTGCTGATGAGTGGCAGCCCGGAAGGATACATACAAAGGCAGTCTGATTCCAGTATTTGCAACTGCTTGTGGAATTCAAACAAAGAAAAATAAAGGCAGCAAGTTGTAGAGGTGGCAGCACTAGGGTGTCTTACAGCACAAGGTTCTCTTTTTAGCTTCCTTTTGACTAAATCACTTAACGTCTCTAATCCAGTATTCATCTGCGAAATGGAGAGTTAGGCTAAATTCCTCTCCTGATCTGATTCTCTGATAAATAACGTGACCTACGAAAACATAGAGCAAATAGGCTTCATCACGATTTAGTACAATCACATACTGCATTCAGAAATGACTCATACGAGGAAATAAAACCACAATTTTTGAAACTATTGGAAACAATCATTTTAATTTAATGTTATTTTTGGACACAGAAGGCTTTTTTCTCCCTCTAAATAGCAAGTTGGTGGTTTTGAAGGGTCTTGCTCATCTTTTTGTGGAAAAATGCCTGAAAACAAACCACTAGAAACTAAACAGAAATTTTTCTTCCTAAATTATGCCTGAAAAAAACAACCAAATTTCTCTCACCAAATGACCACATATACTTCTAACGGATACCTCTAGGAATTTTGGTCCCCATATTTTGAAACACTGACATAAACAAATACAGAACATACTTCCTCTCAGATGAAATCCATAATTCTGAGGGTTAAAAATTCTTCAAACTAACATGAAATGTATCTCCACAGAAATCAACCAAAGAGGCTGAAGTTTGTTTCTAGAGAAGACTGGAAGTAGGAAAACTATAAGTCTCCACTAGAATCTGCCTTTTTAATTTCAGTTTATTCAAAATACCAGTTCATGCTGACCATATCTTTTCTTCTGCTAGAATATCAGTAATACTTTGGTACAAATAAAGCTTTAAATAATTTAGAATAGAAGAGAACCAATAAACTAGCTTCAGTGACCATATGCAAAAAAGAAATCAGTTTCCAAAATGTAAACAGGATCCATTCTTTGTAGTTGTCTGGCTCTGGATGTATGTCCTTTGAAGATGTGCAGGGAATAGGGTAGCTAGTGAATTTCCACTACTACCCCAGGCACTGGGGCTACAGGGGAGGAAAGATATGGTCTCGCCCCTCAGTGAGTTCAGAATCTCTCTAGAAGACAGATTCACATAAAATTAGCCCCAGCACAATGTGCTCTTATACCAATAGCCCACATAAGGCGCTATGGTATTACAGAGAGAAAAGAATTAATTCTGCCTGAGCCTCGGGAAGGCTTCCCAGAGGAGGTGACATTTGAGCTAAGCCTTGAAAGACGAGTAGATTTTTTTTGTCCAGGTAGGCAGCAAAAAGTAAGAGGCAAGGAGGTTAAGGGAGTTGGGGCAGTGGAGGACAAGGGTGGTGAGAATATCCCAGGGAGAAAAAAGGAAATGCCTAATTGTATTTTATGCCATGGAACGTTCATAAAAATAGGTAAGTCTTACATTCATATCCACGGTACAAAGAAATAAACCTGAGAAAGTAGGTATGTGAGTTGAATTCTCTGGGGGGGTTCCCTGATTTATGAACCCAAGAAGTGTCCATTTGGAAAAACAGAACTTCTGGTTTACTGGCTATTCTCTAATGACTAAAGGGCTACCAGGCTTCCTGTTCAATGTCAGGCACTTTGCCTGGATGGACTTGAGGTTTGCTACGCCTTCTTCAGACTTGCTGTCAATGCGTGGAGCAGAACCCGCCTTCACTGTCTGAAAATTCATGATTTAAGCCCTTGGCCTGTAACCCCCACCCAACTCCCCTGGAAAGGCCCCCATCTGTCATTGGGTTGCCCAGCACCCACTTTATCTCTCTGCTAACAAGTAGCTGTGAGGAGTCCTTCTCTTCTTAGAAAACAGAAGTACTGATACATTTGATCACATACAGTATGCTATATTTGCAGCCACTTTTTCTTCTTAAGAATACATTTCAAAAATTAAAGCATAAATCAAAGGAGAGGTAATAGAGAAAGAAAGACAGTGAGTTTGTTTTCAAGTACCTCTGCCTGCTTGCTTGAGCATCAATTAGTAAATGATGTGAAATCCCTAGGTCTGCCTGACTGCTTCCACCTAACGTGATTACCTGCCTAATACAATTAAAGTAAAACCACTAGACAATACATATATGTGGAATTTCAAGTATCCTTACAATTACTAGTGAGATTTAAAATTCCTCTACTGTTTAGACCTCATATGAACATTAGTCTAATCATATATTTATAATATTGTTTCATACTCCAAAATAATTTTCACATCCAACCCAAGACTCATGTAGGCAAAGTTAACCCCTCTCACTTTAACATTATATGTTCCCATTTTTTTCTGCTCAGTAAATTTTGAAGCATCTTTCATATATATCTAAACTAGGCAAATGTCAGATGTAGTACTCAGACTACATCACATTTACTTACAGTCAACTGCAGATCAATTCAGAGACAAAATGTGTATGTCCTATAGAATTAGAACATAAGGTCTGGATTTGGTAAATCAACAAAGGAGTTTTTATGTTCATTTTTACTTTCTTCAGACTGTACCAATATTATTAAACTCAAGATCCTGAAACTGTGGTACAAACTGAAAGCTAAGACTTACTTCGTTTGAAACTTTCTTGTTACAAACAAACAAATGATTTAACTGATAAAGTTTTTTCATTGTAGGCAGTTATGATTATAGATAATACTTTACTTTTTCTGACACTACAGACTAAAACAAGTAAAAGTTCCTTACTGCTGAATATTTATCTATGGGAAAAGATGAGTAATTGTCATTATCAAAAATGAATCAGAAGTATCTGCTAACAAGTAACAGTAAAGGTAATTTTTCTAAAATAGACATATAGGTGATTCAAATAAATATCTACTTCCTACATACTTTCCTAAGTATTCTGCTCCCCCCACTCATATACTGTTTCCCAAAAAGGAAAATATGCTGACAATATTCAATCTGTGTAAAGTCATATGCTGACCATAGTCAGTCTATGTAAAGTTTATCTATGAACACAGACTAATAAGAGTTGTTTGATTTTGTGTTTAAACTTAGGAAGAAGGTATGAAGATTCTCCACACTTGACTGAAAATAGAACAGTCCTCTCATGCAGATGCCTGGGAATCTTTTGATTTTATCAAGTGATCTTAAGATCTACTTTGACTATGGGCCCTCAACTGAGGGCAATTTTGTTTCCAGAGGACATCTGGCAATGTCCGGAGACACTGTTAATACTCGGGGGAGGGTGCTACTGGGATCTAGTGGGTAGAGACTAGGGATGCCACACAGCACCCTACAATGCACAGGACAGCCACACACACACCTCCAACAAGGAATTGTCCAGCTCAAAATGTCAACAATCAGTCTCTGAAAAACACTGGTCTAAATATACTGAGCGAATGTTATGTGGCAGCCTGGATGGGAGGGGAGTTTGGGGGAGAATGGATGCATGTATATGTATGGCTGAGTCGCTTTGCTGTGCACCTGAAACTATCACAGCATTGTTAATCAGCTATACTCCAGTATAAAATAAAAAGTAAAAAACTAAATAAATAAACAAATAAGTTTTATAAATAAATAAACTGAGCGCTTCAGGCACAACATCAGTAGCAGCATCATATTTTTTTTACAGATGCACCTGGCAGCAATTCAAAGTAAGCAGTTAAAAAAACAGAACCTTGAAAATTAATATTTTAACCTCCCCTTCTCCCTCGGCCCCACTTTGCCATACAGTCATTACATCTGAATCCAAGGACCAAACGATCAAGTCTAGAAACGGAGATGCTAATGACCTCCTACCGTCTCTGCAAAGGTAAGAGTCATAGTAATCTTTAATGTTATCTTTTTAAAAGTTTACACTGAGCTCATCAAGCTCACTCAGTTGAAAATTATACAAATTCTTATTATTGGTGCCTTCAGGCTGAAGAAAAAAGCAACTGGGGAAACAAATATTGGCTATAAAACAAAAATACCATTACAGAATGTTCTTACGGTGGCTTGGAGTGGTTGAGGAACCACACAGATGAAAGCCTTTAAAAATCTAGATAACTGTATGTGGAAGTATTTGTTAAAAGAAATGCCATGCAATGTAAATGGCCAAAACTAAGTTTTCTAATGTCTTTTCTTATGGCTCCAAATAGAGTCTCAGATTTGCCAAGATCACCCCTGGGTATTAAATTTGTACTTGGACCATTGGGGACTCAACGTATGATCCCCAGTCTATGACCCCAAAAAGGACTTTCAGCTCTAAATATCTCTGGAATAGTTGGCATACTCCAATGGAGGAAACACAATCAAATTCATAATAGCTAGTACTCATATCAGACACTATTCTAAATGCTTTACATATATTTACTTGTTGAATTTGCATATGAACTCCAAGTATGTTCTACTACACATGAGAAAACCAAAGCAAAACCAATTTAATTAACACGCTCATCATTACAGATCATTAGTGTCAGAGCTGTGCTTCAAACTCAAGGAGCCCAGCTCCATATTCTTTGTACTTAATCACTATGCCATAAAAAGAAGTGGGTCCCTCAGATTTCAAGTGCTAAGAAATACCCATTTCTCCAAAGATTTTCGGGATCTTCAGCTTATCCACTAGATCACTGACTTCCCAATGTTCATAAATACATCTCTGCATCATTACACCCATACAAACAAGTTGGGCCTGAATTCAGAGATGCAATTCTACTGGATTAATACCAAAAATCCCTGAGGTCATTCTTAAGGCTATCCTGCCTTGTAATGATCACAGCTATTCCCACTGTTCCCAATCTTATGGCAGAGGGTGTCCAGTGCCACCACCACTGCCTTCATTCCCATTTCCTTCACTCACTCACTCAAAAGGAACTTACTGTCCCCTACCTACTGAAAATAGCAATTTACAGAATAGCAAATACTGGTAATAGCTTCAGTAAATTCTCAGTCTAGCGCAGAATTTAAACTCATGTTACCTATTACATTTCAATGTGGCAACTGTTATACCAAAGGTGGAAACTGGGTGCTTTGGGAACAAAGAGAAAAGAAACATCCAACTCAGCCTCTGCCGGTGGTCAGAGGAGGTAACACTTTGCATCCTGAGTCTTACAAAAGCAGCAGAAAAGGAAGTTTCAGGGGGAGGCGCAAGATGTCTTCCAGATAGAAAGAACCACATGCACAAAGCCATGAAGTGGAAATGACCAGGGTGTATTTGAGGGCTGCACTTTTCCATACAGCTGGAGAAGAGATTTCTTATGAGTGGCTGGTGAGAGGTGAGAAGGGAAACTTGAGCAAAGTTCTCAGCTTCAAGGGCCTTGTAGATCCTGCTAAGAATTTTAGAATCTGTCCTATAGGCAACAGGGAGTTTTTTTTATAGAATTTTAAGTCAAGAAGGGACCTGATAAAAATTGCGAACAGATGTGGTTGAACAGCCTCGGGATGGGAGGAGATTCTTGGAGACAGATCCAGCATAGACCAGAGTGGTCCCCAAAGAGAGACAGCCAAGATACCATAACTATACTTTTAATGACAAACACAATATGACCAAGCATGTGTAGGACAAGTGTCCCCCTACAGCTAACGTGGTAATCTGAGGATTAAACCTGTGACCTTGGGTACCACAGTTGCTTACCAGGCTAACCATTCCTATGAATGGTATATGCCAGGAAAAAGTAGAACTTATTATAATCATAGACTAAAAGTCCCAAAGTCTTCAAAATTATCCAGAGTAGAAAAAAAAAATCTATTCATCTCACTATAATTTTGGCATCTCTTCAGCAACACAGACAATGTAAAAAGCATTTAATGAGCATTTATCATATGCCCAGAACTTTGCTAGTATTTTCATGAATGAAGCCTTTAAAAACTAAAGTCAACAACTGAGAAGACAAAACAGACCTTAATGAAGTCTTCTTGGGTTGACTAAGAAAAACAAAACAGTAGCATCATCTTAATACCTAAAGTTCACGTACAAAATTTCGGTAGTATTGATGTTCTTGACCGACTCACTGAGGTTTGCATTCCAAAGTTACCTACTAGAAGCACAATTTGAGATTACTGAAAACCTGCAAAAGGAAAATTCGAACGTGACTTGCCCACTTTGTGATTAAATTTGGCTAGAATTACTTGAGTCAAAATCATATGTGAATACACATTTGCATTAACATATAAAATTTGAAGTGAAAAGAATTAACTAATTCAGAGACCTCTGGACTCTGCAAGTCATCATCACTTTCAACATACTGGACACATTAAGTTAGAAATATTCAATCTCTTAGTCGGAACATTCAGGTCTTTTCAAATCCTCTAACATGAGGGAGTTCAGAGTCAGAGGTGAAACGTAATGAATAGATCCCTCCACTGGGTATATGCAAAGGCCTGTGAATTGTGTATATGACCTTGCAGAGAATAAGCCCTCCTGGTATGTGGTAGACCTACTCGATTAAGGATAGAGATTCAAATTTAATGCTATTGCTTTTGTGAGCAGAATTAAACTTAATGGTATATGAACATAAATTTTTATGATTTAACTATAGCATTTCACAAGAAATGTCCCTTTCATTTTAAAAGGAAGGAGGAAAGAATAACAGAAACAGTAGCAATAATTTATGTGAAAATCTAAGGTCAAGTCAATTTATGCCACTGCTGATGTGTCTTCATAAAGTCTTTAAAGGAAAAAAAGATGCTCTAGTCAAACAAACCTTTGTAGAAACAAATTCTATGTGCCTCATTCAGACCTGTAATTCTATGTGGGAAACATTTTGACTACTTTTTATTTTCTCAGTACTAAACTGAAAGAAAGTTGCAGATCGGTTGATAAGAATATTCATGTTACACTAGGGTAAACCGACACAACTTTTGCCGATGTGTTACACTGTGTTTTGGTTTTTAGTGGATGACACACTCACAGACAGCAGCAGGTATTCTGAATTGACCCCTTCCGTCAGAAGACTCATTTTTTTGCAGCCTGGATGACCCTTACAGAGACGTTGGGAGGCCAATGGTCAGAGGCAGGGCTGATGAGTGATTCACAGGCCACCCACATCCTGCTTCACCAAGGCAGTGGACATTTCTCTAGTGGGCATAGTGTCAGCTTTCACTTGAACAAAGCGTTCTGTGGCTGAACATGTAAATCAAAATGAAAACCACTGCTTCATTGGAAAACACATTCAAGTTATAAAACAGATTATTAACAGCAGAACAAGCATGTTCACCTAGAGAAAAACCTTAAAAACGCAAAGTCTGATACCCGTGTAAATTGAAAGTGTCTCCGAAATATAAGTGAGCCCGTTATCATTTAAACTTGCCTCTAGAAATTCATTACACAGTCCTCATCCGTTGGTTCAATAGAAACGTGTAGATCCGAGATTCATAACCAGCATTCAGGCTTAAAGCAACAAGAGAAAAACTGTAAAATGGATAACATCTAACTAAAGGATGAGGCTTGAAAAGTAAAGGAAGAGTCTACATGTAAGTCAAATATTAAAAAGATCTGGACAGAAGTTCTCAACATTTGGGGAGCATTCTAGAATACCAGTTTCTCCCAATGTAGTCACTTGCCATCAACCTTCATGATTTTGGCTATTTTAGCCAAGCACTTGTTCACTGTTACATAATATGTTTCTTTAAATAGGTGCTTTTAAATTTTCTTCTGCTTCAATCCTTTTTCGGTTTTGCCTCAAACAACATTATCCAGGAAATTATAGGTTTGATGTGAAATTTTACATATTTTCCTAATATCCTTAGAAATAAATATATAACTAATAATATAAAAATAAAATGTTTGGGTAACACCTAAAATGAACTCATGTGTGACAGGTGGCAGCAACTGCCTAGGGCAACGTTTAAGGACAGGGGATCTGGGTTCGGAGGGGTGCAGAGCTGAAATCCTGGCTCCACTCTACTGCATAATTCTCATCTGTAAAATGGGAATAATAAAAAAGGCACAGTTGAGAAGATTAAAATTAGCTAATCCACATAAATAATTTAAACTGTTTTGCAAAAAGTAAATAAATCCTCAGTAAATGTCAGCTGTGATGTGAGCATGATGATAATGACTGATGATGTAATTACTGATTACTTACGCAGAAAGATTACAACTGTATAAAAACTGAACTGACAATTTTTATTTTAAAATATACTTTAAGGTCTCCATATACTTAAGAACATATACTTTAGATATGAAATTTCAAGATGGCTATTCTATATTGCTTTAATGCAAGTTCACTTTGAACCTATTCAGATGTGATCACAGTAATCAGACTTTGCCTCAAAATTTCAATTAAAAAAAAAAATCTACCTGTGGAAAAAAATACTTAAAAAAGCTTAACATGATGATATAGGTCCTTCTCTCTCAGAAGTACATTAAAATAAATTTACTTACTGTACATACATAAAAGCTTAACAATATCAGCTGTTTTATTAAAATGTTTCACATGGGGGAAAAAAATTAGAATTCCTGACATTTTAACATGGTATTACTCTTCATCGGCCATGAACCGAAATCTCAGGGTGAGAAAAGGGCCAGACCAATGCTGAAAGGTTTCAAATATCAAACTATACTATTATGTCAGTGCCCTAAGATCAATTAGCACCTTTCAATGACAGAAAAGGTTACAGTGAGACTCAGAGGTACACACTCTGCAACTGTTCTAAACCACCATGTAAATGTGGTTTTGATAACTCGAAATGGTTTCTATTTTTAAATTCATCTGTTTCATCGCTTCTTCTGGAAGAAAGAAAAGGAGCTAGGGGGGTAAGGATAGTGGTATTTATTTTCAGTACCACTCTCCTAGTAGAAACCTGGATGGGACATGGTAAGAATCACAAACTTCACCAAGGCATATCCTAATGTGCAGAGCCACAAGCAATATTAGGTGACAGTAATGTTTACAAAGTCTTCGGACCTCTTAAAAGCAATCAGAGTTGCTTATACTACTTCAGAATATGTGATTCTTGTTTATTTCTTCCACTCAAGTTCAAACTAAGTGAAGCCAAGTTCACTCCAGGTACAACTTAATATTCAGTGTCTCCCACGATAAAATTCATCTAACTGCAAAATGCAGTCTCACGCTAACTGCAATGAAATACACCACTGCACCTCACCCATCTCTAGAACGAGTGCCTGAAAGAGCATGTCATTTCTTAGTTCACTGGGAAAAATTCATGAGAGGAGCAGGTACACTGAAAGTCATCCTATCCCTCCTGGTGTGGATTGCATTCACCCAGTAACTGTTGTAATAAAATCCTCCAAGGGTATTTCTGAATACAATTAGTTTAAGATACTCTACAGGGAGACACATTATAAGAGTTTAGAATATGTAAGAATAATATCTACTTGAAAAAGAAACTGTCATGATTATTCTCACTGAAAAAATAACAAGGTGTTTCATAGATGTTTTGTTCAGCTCTTCAGTGAGGGGATTCAGAACATCTACTTTTGATAACACACTCTTCTGTTTGTTTCTTAGATGAGTGATCTGAAATATTTACAACGAGACAGTACCTAATTTTAGGTTTTAAGTGCTTTAACAGCTCCATGAAATATGACCAGCAGCTGCAATACAGAACTATGGTGAATAAACTTCTTGCAAAGGGGGGCCTGTTTTTACTGAATGTTCAGTGTTCCTGCATTTACCTAACAGAGGGGAAAAAAGATAATGAAAAATATAATAAATACTTGCACTCTTAAATTACTTAACATTTCACTAAGTCTTGAAAAGGATTATCTCCCCTCTTCTTGAATTCTGTATAAAAAGTGTGAGCTTCCACTGGGTGAAATAAGTATAATTTTATTATTTGTGAGTTAGAATGTGAACTTTCCAACATCCTAACTTTTCATAACAGTAGTCATGGTTTTTCTATCATTCTACTTTTCTAAAACTTCAGGATAATTTAATTTTAGTGCATAAAATTTTTTTAAATGAAATACCAAGCCACATATATTTTTAGACATGGCATCAGTCATTTAGAGCTTGCAACAGAGATTGAAAACATGAAATGGGACACCTTATTTCCCGTGGCTATGTAAAATTTATTTACACCCCAAATCATAATATAAATAAAAAGAAAACTCTCAGAAATGGAGGTCTTATTTTTCTTTTCTGTTTAATTCAAAGAGGTTTTTGAAAGAAAAAAATAAATTACAGCAAAATGGCAACCTACTGATCCACCCTCAAAAAAGAAACTTTCATGAAGAGACAATTTTTTTCAACTGCCTCTACAAATCCTCTAGAATGCAGCATCTGTACTTCTTAATAAGAGTAATGATTATTTTTATACAAATTTCTTTTTATACAAATCTTAGGGTTTTTTTTAATTTTTAAACCTGAACATAAACTTAAATATTCTCTAAATATATAAAAAAACTTTTCATTCTGTAAAGAAGAAATTAAGTCTCTAATATCAGTAAACTACTTATTCATTAAAAAAGAATAATCAAGTAAATCTTTTAATTTCAGTTATAATCGTGAAACAACCTCTAATTACGGTGGCCTTAGGTTGACGCATACTATTTTCAGATAATTGGCAAAGGAAAACTGGCTTTTGAAAACCTATTGATTTTAGACCTTTACCTATTATGAAAGGCAAGGCTATATCCTTAATAATCAGAAAAAAAGGAACAGTTTTCAGACAATCTAATTATGTTACTTTCAAAGCTATAACTGTCAAGGGTTTTAACTGTCTTCTACAGCCATTTCAAAAAAAAATGGTTTAACTCTGAATGGCTTACAACTTTTAATGAGGCAGAACAAACTATTTTTATGGTTTATAATAACAGTAAAAGTGAGTGTAGTTGTATCTGCATCTGGTATTGTTGCCATAAAGATCAGATTCTGGCAGTCTAGCTTCACACAAAATAGTTTCCCTCTTCTTACTACTGCTATCTATTTCTTGGGATAATGTTATACCACACCCTACTATGTACCAAATATTTTGTTTTAGGATTCTCTCCCGGCCCCACCCCCTTCCTAGCTTTTGCTTCTTCAGCTATAAACTGGCCAGAAATATTTAAAAAGAAAAAAAGTTGGGGCGGGGGAGGGCAATGTTTCTGCTTAAAACCTAATTTTACCCGTGAAAGGTTACATCCCTGTCCTGAGGAGGTTTTTAAAATAAAACCAAAAACAACTCAACAGACAAAAAAAAAAAAAACCATCCTCAACTTTCAAGACTGTCAGTCACCTACGTGTAAATCAAACTTCAGGAGCTGTAGAAGGGGAGCCCGCGGTGCTTAAATGCTCCTAAGACTCCCACCTAAGTCCAGAAGAAGGAGCGCCCGCTGAAACTGACACGCCCGAGGGTGCAAAAAGTGGCCGCAGAGGAGAAGAGGAACAAAATGCCATATTCGAGAAGATATGTTTCGCTCCATCAATTACGTTGATGCCAGGGTGCCAAGCCAAAACCGGTAAGGGAGAAAGAAAACTGTTAAGTATGAGCTCTTAATGTGAAACCTAACCTGTTGGTTCTCTTAGGTATCAGATTTTGGAAGTGTCTGTAATGACAGCCAGGAAAGCAAATTAATGGCCAACGGCCCACTGGGTTTGAACACAAGACTCCTGTTACCTCCTCACAGATCAAGTACACAACACACACGCACACGGAGGTGCTCCACGTGGAACTGCTCTGAAACCAAAACACACGCCCCGTCGCTATTCTGCACCTTGGCAGAAAGGTCTGAGGGACCTGCACCTTCCTCCACTGCCCTCAGATTAGGATTCATGAATGACTCTGCCCGCTGGGCAGTGCAGGGCACAGACGCCGGCGGCGAGGGGAGAGAAGACCGACTCCAGACGACAGCCTCCCACCCACGCGCTCACCTCAAACACAAACCCCATTAGCTTTCAAAGGAAGGGGAAAGAGAGGTGGTGGTGAGTGGAGACGGTGCCGCCCCAACTAGGAAAGGGATGACAAAAATTAAGCTGCGCTCTCCGGTTTCGCCACCGCTCAGGCGCGGCACTCGGTCGGCAAATTCCCTAATGGCTCCAAGCTGTTCCGAACACTGTTTACAAAAGAAAGAAACATCTTGAAAGTGCTACTAAACGAAAGTTCTGGCTGCTGTGCGGCGCAAAATAAAACAAGCACACACACACACGATCTACTTCCAAATCTCGCTTAACAACGCTGAAGCAGCGAGCCGTTTCAAGTCCCGCAGCCGCCCGGACACCGCAGGCTTTGGAACGAGTAAACCTGCTCCCCACGGCCCCGGCCAGGTCCCTCCGTTTGGAGAAGTTATCATTCCTCCACGGCACCCGGGCCAATGAACGCGAGTCCTCTGAAAAGGCGCCTCTCATTTCACGGACCCTGGCAAAAGGCAGGAGACATTCGGCCCACGCCACATAACTTTTAAAGTGGGACGGCCGCAGCTGAACAGCCCGGTTGGTGCCTCGAGATGAGAACACAAAGCATTAAACGTACACACGCACCCAGCACCGTGAAAACCCCAGGCGCCTGGGGCCCTTCATGGGACCCGGGTCAGCATCCTTGAGTCTGACTTATCTAGGGCGTCAAGGCAAAGTAACAAATGTCACAAGAAGGACGCAGGGGAAACGCAGGGGCTCGCGCCTCTGCAAGGCGGGGACGGAGTGCAGGTATGGAGCGGTGCAGCCTCTTCCGCGAGGGCTCCGCGGGGAAAGAAAGGCTCGGCAGGGACCTTCGGGGCGCCAGGGCGTCCTCCAGGGCAGAACACATCGCGGCACTCAGAGCGGCCCGGGCCCTTGGGCAGGGGGCACTCCGCAACGAAGCGCCCTCAGAGACCCCGGCTCCCACACACCTCCCCGCAGTGCGCCCACTGTCCCCAGCGCTTGGCGCCCCCGGAGGAGCTGCGCGCACTTTCCGGGGAGTGTTTGCGGGATCCCTGAAACCCGGAGCCCGCGGGCCCCGGAACGGGGCGGAGGGGGAGGGGGCGTCGGAAGAAGAGGCACTCACCTCCTGCCGCCCGGACCGTCTCGGGATCCCAAATTCAAGTGTCTCCCCCAGCAGCGGATCCGTGCGTCCGTATTTAGGTACTTATTCTCGTGCCTTCTAGTGTTGAAGTTTCCCCTGAACGCTGTGCCTCTGGTGAAAAGAGGACATCCCCTTCGGCCACCCCCCAACAAACAGCTTACACCAGTGGGGGAGAGACGGGGCGGGGGAGAAGCCGGCTACGAGGGGGAGGAGGAAAGGAGAGGAGCCAAAACTCCGGATCGACGACAGAGGAAAAAAAAAAAAAAAAAAAAAAAGCGCGCGCCCAGCCACCGCGGTCCTCACTGCCCGGCTCTTCCCCAAGCTCTCTCCCGCTCCGAAAGGGGAGCGACAACTTCACGCGGCCCGGCTCGAAGTTTTGCGCGGAAGCCGGGAGCGGCAGAGCGTGAGCCTCGCCGCGGGCAGCCTCGCACTTGCGCGCGGGGCGGGGGCGGGGGACGCCGGCGCCCGCGGCCACTGGAGGCCGCCGGGGGGGGGCCCCCCCCGGGGCAGGCAGCGGGGGGCGGCGGCGCGCGGGGAAGCGACTCCTTTTTATTCGACCTGGAGCGATTGCCTGTTGTCATCGTTGGCGGTCCCGCGTGGGGACCGCTCGGGGCCCTGGGCGTCCCCAGTGGCGCCGCGGTGATCTCTGCGCCCTCCGCGCCGCCCCCACCCCGCCCCCACTGGCCTGGCGCCGGCCGCTGCCACCTCCCGGCGGAGGGGAGGGACCCGCGGCCGCACTCCCCTCCCCGGACCAGGGAACGGCTCAGTCCCCACCTGCTTCGGCCCGGCAGCCCCCGAGCAGTCTGTAACTCGGTCGCTACCAGATCCCTGGGTGTCGGCCACTGCGGGCTCCCTGCGAGACTCCTTTCCACTTACCCCAAGGGAGGAGAGAGGAGGGACTTCTCCTACTTGCAACCAAGTAAAGTAAAATCCACCCCACGTTGGACTGGGGAGCTTTCTCTGAAGGAAGGAAATACCCCTTTCGGTGAAGATGTATGCGAGGCACGAGTAAGCAGTCTGGGGATAGGTTGTGCTCGAAGGGCCTGGGCCCCTTCCAGCGCTGGACGTAGGTATAGGCATCCCTCCCAGACGCCCAAAGGTCGGGCTGCGACGACCGACTTCCAAGGCAGCGTCAGAGCTTCCCCAGGCACATTGCTGAAGGGACATTTCATGCGTAAGCCTTCTGCGCATGCAGTATGCACCCACATAGAATCTAATATTCTACATGCACACACGTGGATATCACAATCAGACATGTGAGCAAAGTTGGCAATAAACAATACATACATTTTGTATCCATTTAATCACCTCTTAGCAAAATCTATTATCAATGTTAGGAATATCTTTTTTAATTGTCGTTGATTATAAGTGTTTTAATTTATTGAGAATTTACTGTCAGTCATTACACTGGTCACTTATGGTACATGTGAGTTCATGTAATTTTCACAACTCTATGGTGGTTATTTAATCCCGTACAAGAGATAAGGAAACTGAGGCCCAAAGAAACCTAAGGGATGTTCCCCAAGATAAACCCAGTGGTCTCAAAACACAAAGCTTATGATTCAACAAGCAGCCACTTATACTGCCTTAGATGTGACCTGAGAGATTACAAGTTAACTAGTAGAAATTACTCCCAAAGAAAATTTCGTTCTAATATATTAACAACTGAATTATATTCTGTACAAAATTTAGAAAAAAATTTCACCCTCTGCTAGTCTTAAGCAATGGAACACCAACACTGTCAAGTTCAAACACAAAAACGAGTATCGAATACTTACAGTTTCAACTTATTTTTGGATTAGTGGGGCATTATCTACAATTATTAATAGGCAATGGGAAAGGTGAGGTTGTAAATTTAAACTGATAAACGTGCTCATTGTTGTTCTCATCACTCACTGGGCGTTCTTTTCTGCAGATTTATTTGGGAGGGCTTAGGCACCGCCAGGCATGTTTCCTCTTCTGACACTCAAGGTAGAAAGGGTTCTGGCAGTGGGTTTGGCGCAAAGGGGATTTGGACCATGATCTAGAGCCACATTCCGGCCTGAAGAGGATGCCAGTTATTATACACTTAAGAGGGAAATATCAATGGGCAGATTTAATTAACTTTGCAGGTCTTATTCTCCCCATTTTACAGGTGAGAAAACTAAGGGCTTAGAATTTTTAGCAAATTGCTAATAAATGGCAGACCTAAGATTCAAACAACTGCTAGCCACTGTCATGCTATTATTATTAGTGGTAGTAGTGAGAAAAATAGTAATTATTTTAGTACAGTTTATATGTTACAGGTAAAGTATGCAATTTAAGTGTTTTGTCAATCATTCACTGTCTAGGAACGCTCAGTGGCTATAGTAATTATCATGTAAAAATTAAGTACAATGCTGAATGTAATACTCTCCTCATAATGCCACAGATTTTTAAATTTCGTTTTGGTATGAAACATTATGTGTTAGTTTGACCTCTAATGAAAAGTGAGAAGATGCATAATTTGGATAAAATAAAAATTCATACTTTAGTGCAGCATATTGTTTTACAGTCTTTTTGCATGTTTCTTTACCCCCTTCAAAAATTGTATTTTCAGCAATACTGGTCTTGCTTTCAAGTTACTTTTCTCCCACGTAATTTTTTATAATCTACATAAGAATATGTTTACAGAAGTTATCTCCCCCCCCAAAAAAGAGAATCACATCACAACATTAGTTAACTTATTACTACTTTCAAATCCATTTACATAGCCTTAAATAAACATATACTACATAGATGCCACTAGGACTGATATAAAATCTCACATTTTCAGTCCACCTTTGAAATAAGCTGAGCACAAGAAATTTAAGAATTTTAAGGTTGTATAGGCAAAAATGTATTGCATATTTAGACAAGGCATTATTTCCAGCATTTCTACTGAATACCACTTTTATAATTATTGCCATATCACCTTTAATATTACTGACTCAATATTATTCTTTAAACAAGCTATTTTTATTATATAATTTTATATGATAAAGGAAACTTTTTATCATCATCATAAATGGAAAACCAATATAATTTGCCACAAATAGAAGATGACCTTGTAAATAAATCTTTATTATAGAAATAAAAATTATCTTGTACCACCTAAAATTATCTGACACGCCAGTTTGAGAAACACTCGCTTAAAGAATTACACTCCGATGTCCCCTGGGCTTTCCAAAACAAATTTTCCAACCTTCCATTTCCATTACTGTAGAGAAATGTTGAGTCCAAAATTCTTTTAGGTATGGTATTTAAAATTATGGTATTAGTCAACTGTTGATTTCCATGCCTAAAATATACTTGAAGTATCTGAAACTGAAGTGTCTTAAAATTAATTCTTTCTTGAATTTTATTTTATTTTTTTTACACAGCAGGTTCTTATCAGTTATCTATTGTATCCATATTAGTGTATATATGTCAATCCCAATCTCCCAATTCATCCCACCACCACCACCCATCCCCGCTTTCCCCCCTTGGTGTCCATACATTTGTTCTCTACATGTGTCTCTATTTCTGCCTTGCAAACTGGTTCATCTGTACCATTTTTCTAAACTTAATTTTTATCATTTTTCTTCCTAGTAAAATTCAAACAATTCATAAGCCCACAATTAAAAAGCAAATTACTCTCATGGGAGATCAGAGCAGCTACTCATTACCTTCTGTATTGTTACTCAACAAGCACTTAGTCTTAGGACTTAGCCACTGAAAAAGAAACTTAAACTGGTAACATCACGAAGTGGCAGCATCTATTGGCGCAGTCTGGTACTGCAACAAAGTTCTACAAGGCAATGAGAAGGAGAGGTGAAAGTAGATCAATGGAGAGGAGCTAAAGAGCCTGAAAGGATATGTAGGAAGGAAAATTCTGAAGTCAGAAATCTGCTGGAAAATTCTGGAAGTGATTCAGAAACACTAGCAGGTCCGATATGACATGAATCAGACCATCAGAATATCCATGAACGTTCAACTTCATCTAAGAAAGGACATTGGTTGTTGGGGGGAGAAAAAAAAAAGTGACTTTATAGTGAAAATCAGTGGAAATAAAGGACTCACGTATTAGCAATTCCTTTAGCCAACCCCTCCTGCAGTTATCATCTACTATTTATTTTGAAAGTGTGCATGGCACCTTTTTGGCATTGGTTAGTGTATAAGTCAAATTAAACAAACAAAGCCCTCTAAGAGCTCACAATCCAAAACTCTATTTTTATTTTAATTTTATTTTAAAGTAACCTTAAGGGAAAACCTTTCCATCACTTTAGTAAGAGCAAACTTGAGGCTAAAAAATGGAATAAGACTATTACTGAACACAAGTTCATGTGCCCGACACCAAACTAACCAAAGCATCAGAGTTTGGAGTAGAGAAAGGATTACTCCAGGGCCAAGCAAGGAGAAGGCGTGCTTTGGAACCTCAGGAAATGTTTTAGGAGACTGAATGAAGCCTGATTCCTACAAACAAGAAGCAGGGGACACGGAAAGGATTTGTACCCGGGAGTGCACCACAGGGTCCTGCTCGGTCCTCAATCCTACATTCACCAAAAAAGAAGCCAGAAGACTGGATGCTTGTAGAAATAATCCTCAAATAGATCTCTTAAAGTACTCATTTTTGGTACCTTCAAAGTCCAGCTGGAAGTATACACAATTCTTAAAAAATAAAGTCATTTGGTTGTCTCCCAATAAATTCTAAGCCCAATCCTTTGAGTTTTGGGAGAGTGGACTTTTAGAGGCCAGTATCAATATGAACTAGGCTTAACACTGTTTTCTCTACTACTCTGCCAATGACAGAGAAAATGAAGATAAAATATGATTGCCCAGGAATCTAAAGTGCTGTGCTGTTGGTTTTCTAAAAATCTATAAATAAACACATTTTCTGAGTAATTTTTGTGCAAACAGATCAAGCTTAAAAAGGTTTCTACTGGTTAGTGAAAGTGAAGAAATCAGATCTGCAGGGAACCTGTTGGGTCATTCTCTACTGCCCAGCTCTCTGCTAAACTTCCTCATTCTTGGCTGAGTCTCTAAAGAAAAGGAAATGCATACTCTCTGGGAGACAGCTTCATTATATTTACTCTTCAATTCTCTCTTGAAATTTTTTCTCAAGTCAAATCCTTTTAGTGCCATATTATGCGATCCTACTCTATCTTTCGTGTTTACACCCAACCTTCAGATGTTTATAAACAGATATCATGCCCACTTTTAGTCATCTGTTAGCCACGTTAAACAAATGTAAGGCCTTTTAATCTGATTTCAGTTCAGTCTCTCCAAGCCCTTAATCATTCTTATTGCTTGTCTCTGAACTATTTCCAGTTTCCTAGATGTTCATTTTTGTTAGGGGTATCCCACATTGAATGCGTTATTACAGGTGTGGTCTCATTAACATAGTAGAATAAATCCTACGTTTTTTTTCTTCTGTGGCACTATGTTGTGGCTTCCCTGCAAATTCCCGCCAACTCACGCTACTTTCATATTCTGACAAACTTAGTGTAATTTTTTTCTCTATTTTCACCTCACATGGTGTTTCTTTTAGCATACTATAACAATCCTGATTTCCCTTCCAGTACTTCAAAAGCAGTTTTAAATGATAGCAGTAGTCAAAATATGAACAAGATCACTTTGTTGCCCTTTTGGCTTCATTGATTTGTAACTATCTACATTTCAAAATAGGAAATATCCAATTAATCTCTTTTTTATACAACTATCATATGTATGTATGATATGTATCTGCTTGTGAAAAATGTCCACTGATTATCATTTGAAAGTCCCCAAATACACAATTCAATCAGGAAGTTTACTTTATGGATGGCAAATAAATTGACTTGACAATTCTAAAATAATGCATATTATAATATCACTGAAAAGTATAATGAAAGCTTTGTAATGTCCATTCTTTCCACTATATTTTATAGCACATTTAGAAACTATTTATACAATGTTTTTTAATTTGAGGCATATATTCTCAGTACCAACTCCAACATCCATTAAAATGACTGTTCTGTTCATCTGATTTCTTTATTCTTCCACCAGCCCTCTCAAAAATAGTGGTCAGGGGCTTCCCTGGTGGCGCAGTGGTTGAGAGTCCGCCTGCTGATGCAGGGGACACGGGTTCGTGCCCTGGTCCGGGAAGATCCCACATGCCGCGGAGCAGCTGGGCCCATGAGCCATGGCCGCTAGGGGCCTGCGCTTCCGGATCCTGTGCTCCGCAACGGGAGAGGCCACAGCAGTGAAAGGCCCGCGTACCGCAAAAAAAAAAAAAAAAAAAAAAAAAAAATAGTGGTCAGGACTAAGTCCATCTACTTGCAGACCTAGTAAATCCTAGAAATCTGACTTCCACTTCCACCCCTTTATTAACCTCCTTTTCAGAAGGCTGGGAAGCCTCACCTGCAGGTCCTGTTGGCATCCCAAGCCAAACATACTCCAAGCTGAAGGTGCCAGCGCAGCCTCTTCCACCAGCCTCTCCCACCAGCTTCTCCTCTTGAATGAATTTTGTCAGTGGCACCACCTTCTTTGACTTTGAATTCATTCTTCACCTCTCTTTCTTACCTTTCATAGGCAATAAGTCAAGAGGACAGGTTTATTTTGCATTGGCAGTGTCTCCTCCTCTATCCTTCCCTTTCTTTATCACGGCTACCTCCCCAGGCCCAGTTCCACATTTACCTTTTCTGTCACCATCAGCCTCCCCCTCCTGTAGGCTCTTTTCTGCCAATCCATTAGACAGAGATGAGTTTTTCTTTCTCTAAAGTACGGCTCTTCTCTCAGTTAAAAATCTCCAAGAGGGTCCAAACGTCTATGTTATAAAGTACAAACATCTTAATCCAGCTGTGACAACTGTCCAGAGCAGATGTGGCAGAACAGAACCTTACATCTTCCTTTCCTTTCCATGCACAGTACCTTGTATCTAGCACTTGATTGATAGTTACTAAAAAAATAAAATTAGATGCTTAAATGAAGGATGAACAAATGCTCCAGTTGATAACCTGATTGCACTAGAGCAGAGGACATCCAGTGCGATGGGGACCCTCCTCCTGTGTGTTTAATTTGTGTGTTTCAATCTAACCCTTGTAGGATCCCCTTTGGGCAATTCGATATACCCTCTCAGCCCAAACCCCGTTTTGTATTCTACATTTTACTATTCTACATTAACAGGGATAAAGTGTTCTCTGTGCATCCAGTAGTTCAGGATCTGTGATGAAGCATTCTAGCTTCATGATGGAATTTCCAAAGTAGCCTATGGGTTCAAAAAACAGAGAGATTGGGGCAAGATTTCAAGATGAAATGAGCTAGTGCACATGTGAGACTCTTTAGGGAAGCCTTTGCACTGGTGCATCTCAATTCTGCCTCATCTGAATATTTGAGTGCTGAAAACGTTGTAGCCTTCTTCTCATTAGCCTTTAAGTAAGAGGCAGTCTAACTATAAGAATTGACCCTTTGTCCCCATGGGAGCCAGTGAAGAAGCTATTTTAATTTTGAATGAAAATAAAACCCATAAACACAATATATTTTTTTCCCCTAATCGACCTTATTGCCAAAAGAATTCTTCATAACTACCAGGACTAAAGCCACCCAGGACATCAATCCAGAGAAACTCAAGAGCCTTGTGGCATTGCTTAGTGTTCATCCTGGGTTTCAGGATCTCAAATTCCTCAAACGCTCTTCTTTCATTGTCAAATCCTTCTCTCAGTCTTCCTATTCGAGGACCTGTTGTTTGGTGAGTGGCCCCACTGACATACTCCTCGTTGGAACTTTCTTCTCCTTTGGCTTCTGTGGGTCTGCTCCGGCCTCAGTCACCTCCACCCCTCTCATCACTCCTTCTTTATCCTTTCCTTGAATCCCCTCTGGCCACTTAAATGTGAATGTTCCTCAGCACCTGCTCTTAGCCTTCACGTATGCTCACTCAGTGTAGGGAGGGACCGAGATGAACCAGGCAGAGTCCCTGTCCTGCAGGAAATTTCAGTCTAGAGCAGAAAATAGGGCATTTAAAAATAGTTATTACATGAGAGAGAAAATGTCAAGCTCCTTAAAAGAAACATTGACAAACAGGCTATTTTAGTTCAGAGCAGAGAGTTTGTTTCCAGCTAAGGAAACGAGCAAGGTAGTATTTGGACCTGGCCTTAGATCATGAAGACTGTTTATGCCTAGGAATGTGTATAATTCAATACAAGTAAAACAGAAGCCATTGTCTCTCCCTTTCAGCCTCCCCCCCAAACAAGATACTCCTCTCCCTGTGTTCCCTTACCTATTACTAGCACCAGTGCCCTCCCAGCCACCTAGAGGTAGAAATGAGTCCTTTTACTCCTTAGCCCTGTTCATCCAATCACTTACTCAGTCCCATAGCTTCCACTTGAGATAAGTTTGGCTTTCTCCCCTCCTTTGTAGTTTTTTAAAATTCTAACTTAACCTGGGCCTCATTTACTCTATGCAGACTATCTATATAGCCATGTAATTGGTTTTCCCATGTCTAATGCCTCTCCCCACTTCTCCTATCAGATTGTTCACTTTACAGCATGGTTTTCTTCACATTACTCCTTTAATTTTTGGAAGAGAAAAAACATCTTGACATAACTTTTAAAAGTGTTCACACTATTTTGCATGACTATGTAACAAAAAAATAGGGCAAAGGTCATCCAAGTATACCCAGGGTTAGAATTTTAGGAGTCTTGCATTTTTTTAAATATATCATTCATTTTTATGTAATTCCTTCCACTGTTTCTCTAACTTGCTTACTCTACCCTTGTCAGAAACCCACCAAAGAACTTCAGATAAAAAAAATTATTTTGAGGCTTCCCTGCTGGCGCAGTGGTTGAGAGTCCGCCTGCCGATGCAGGGGACGCGGGTTCGTGCCCCCGTCCGGAAAGATCCCACATGCCGCGGAGCGGCTGGGCCCGTGAGCCATGGCCGCTGAGCCTGCGTGTCCGGAGCCTGTGCTCCGCAACGGGAGAGGCCACAACAGTGAGAGGCCCGCGTATCGGAAAAAAAAAAAAAAAAGACTATCAAACTAAAAATGAAGCATAGTGCATGTACAACACACCAGGACTGCCCACATAGGCTAAGGACACAATCAAGCACGGATTTAGGTACCCACTGCCACCAACTAAAAGTATTTCATTTGTATTTTTAATATCAGAGCATTTAAAAATATGTTTGTTGGATATTTTGCCATAAAACTTCATACCCTATGACATATAACTTTTAAGTCAATTACTTTCACACTATCATTTAAATTCTTGCTGAGAAAAATCTCAAACTTTAAGCTAATTTGGGGAGTCTACATATTTTGTGTCAATCTTCAGATGAATATGAAAAATTAACAGCAGTTTTCTATTTCTAAATAGCAAAGATCAGAGCTCATCAAGGCTTACACTCATTTCACAAATTAAACCCACAACGGCATTGTTTATGTTTTAGTTCAATATGCAAACAATGCCTCATTGAGCGTTGTATTTCAAAACAAATAAAAACTTGCTTTAGTTCCTGTTTCATTTCATTGTAACTGCGAAGTGTGTACGTATATGAAACAGTCAGCTTCTCATGGCCATTAATGATCTCTATACCATGAGTAACTAGCTAGATTAACTCCTAGTTTAACTTTACTGCTTGTTATGGAGTCTACAAATTGTGCCTTGGTGCCATTCTTGATCAAATATAAGCGACAATGTTTTGTCTCTTCATTGTTTCAATCTGCATTTCACTTAGATCCCTCAAATCATTAAACAACAAATCTGTTATTTTAATGCCATTAGCATTTCTGTTAAAGTAGTAATGATGAATTTTTTTCGCATTAAAACTAATATAGGATTATTCAACTCAATACTTACGGAATTTTGTACTTTGATAGACTGTACACCAGTTTGAAAATTAGTGTCTGCAGCTTTCTTCTTGTTTTAAAATTTTATATATAACCTGATATTTGAGATGGCCTAACAAATAAAATTTGACCCCAAAATTCCAATTTTTCTTGATAACCCAGTATTATATATGAGTTCATCTACACTTAAAAAAAAAAAAACTTTCTTGCAAAGATTTTTCCCTTGCTTAATATTCCTAAATTCTTCTTCATAACTTCATGACTTGATGGACCTCTACTAAAAGGCTTCTAGAATTTTCTTGTGAGGAAACTGAAGAGTTACAATTGTCTTATAAAATGAAGAAATGAATAGGCACAAACCTCGACTGCAATTTGCTTTTTTTTTTTTTTTATGGAATATAGTCACCAAAACCATAATCTCATTCCAGGTGCAGATGAATCATAATCCTGAGCAAAGGCAGAACCACCGTTTCTTTTACATTTCTAGTTCATTTCTAAAGAACGTCAAAAAGGTAACAAAATATTTTGTAATAGTCTCATCAGAACTTGGAACAATTTCTTCAGAAAAAAATCTAATTATAATAGTTATCCCTCAGGCATTCTAACCTATTATTTAGAAGTCATCATCTCAAGGTATAGTTTGTGGTATGTTTTGCTAAAGTCAATTGCATTGCAATCCACATCCTGAAATTCACCTTTCAAAAGCTGTTCATGCACCCATCCTTAAAACATGAATGTTTACTTGACATTTTACAAATTGGAATGGCTTAATGTCATCTAAAAGATTAGACAGTTAACTGAACATTTCTCCCTCTAGATCATCTTCAAAAATATTGTCTATTCTATATTTAGTGTCCTGGTTGATACTAAAACTCATAAGTGCCTTTTTATCCTATTCTGTTTTCCAGCTGAAAGTCAGCTATTGTCTATGTCAAAACAAGACCTATTATTTAAAATACATTTTTGCCACTATCTTACACCGTACACAAAAGTTAACTCAAAATGGAATAAAACTTGAATGTAAGATCTGAAACCATAAAATTCCTAGAAGAAAACATAGATGGTAACTTCATTGACACTGGTTTTAACAATGTTTTTGTGGCTCTGATGCCAAAGGCAAGGAAAATAAAAGCAAAAATAAATAAATATGACTACATCAAACTGAAAAGCTTCTGTACAGTGAAGGAAACCATCATCATTTGAACCATGCCTTTTAAAACGAAAAGGCAACCTACTGAACAGGAGAAGATATTTGCAAATCATATATCCAATAAGGGGTTAAGGTCCAAAATATATAAAGAACTTATACAAGTCAACAACATCAAAAAAAAAACCCAATTAAAAAATGGGCAGAGGATCTGAATAGACATTTTTCCAAATAAGACATACAGATGACCAAAGGCACATGAAATGTGTTCAACATCACTAAATATCATGGAAATGCACATCAAAACCACAATGAGATACCACCTCACACCTGTTAGAATGGTTGCTATCAAAAAGAACAGAAATAACAAGTCCTGGCAAAGATATGGAGAAGAGGGAACCCTTGTGCACTCTTGGTGGGAATGTAAATTTGTGTACTCACTATGGAAAGCAGTATGGAGATTCCTCAAAAAAAGAACTACCATGTGACCCACCTATTCCACTTCTGGGTGTTTATCCAAAGAACATGAAAACACTAATTTGAAAAGATATATGCACCCCTATGTTCATTGCAGTATTTTTTACAATAGCCAAGACATAGAAACAACCTAAGCATCCACTGATGGATGAATAATAAAGATGATGTGATATATGTATACATATATAGATAGATAATGGAATATTACTCAGCCATAAAAAAGAATGAAATCCTGACATTTATGACAACATGGTTGGACTTTGAGGGCATTACAATAAGCGAGATGTCAGACAGAGAAAGGCAAATACCATATGATCTTACACATGTGTAGAATCTAAACATCAAAAACAAAACCAACCAACAAACAAAACAAAAACAAACTCATAGATACAGAGGACAGATTAGTAGTTATCAGAGGGGAAGGGAGTTGGAGGGTGGGTGAAATGGGTTAAGGGAGTCAACTGTATGGTGATGGACGGTAGATTTGTGGTGGTGACCACTCTGTAGTGTACACAGATGTTGAACTATAATGTTGTACACCTGAAACTTATATAATAAAATTACATATATATATAATTTTTTATAAAGGGTTTAGTTCCCAAAATAAATAAAAAGCAAAAGCAGTAGCAAAAAAGGAGTATGCATTTTCCAAAATAGTTTGTATTTCAACATTTATTCAACATTCAAGACATTAATCTTACAGCAATTTTATATGCTATTTATATGTTATTTTTGCTCATGTAATATGGAATTGAGATTCATCAGTCTACTACAGGTTAGAGCGTCCTCTCTGAAAACTTTTGAGAAATTGAGAGTCCTATTGAAAATCTACCAGATATCAGGTGCCTTAATTGCTTGAATTTATAAATCATGCATTGTGTCCAACAACTGCACAGTTTCCTTTAAGTTCCTTTAAATCTAATCAATTCTATGTGGTCTTGGTAATTCATTCTTATGGGTAAACATCAAGGGAAAGAAGACAAAAGGAGTTGGAGGAAAGGCTTCCTTTATACTTCGTAGGAAGTATAAAGGGAAGAAGATAGAGTTAGATAAAGGAGTTACATGTTTTTTGTTTTTCTTTTTGGTTTTTTTTGCGTTATGCGGGCGTCTCACTGTTGTGGCCTCTCCCATTGCGGAGCACGGGCTCCGGATGCGCAGGCTCAGTGGCCATGGCTCACGGGCCCAGCCGCTCCGCGGCATGTGGGATCTTCCCGGACCGGGGCACGAACCCGTGTCCCCTGCATCGGCAGGCGGACTCTCAACCACTGCACCACCAGGGAAGCCCACATGTTGATTTTAGTTGCAGTCATAAAGATGTCACTTCCCACTCTCATCAAGAACCCTTTGAGTCATCCACAATCCATAGTCTTAAGCACTATCTCAGGATTGGCACATAGTAGATATACAATAAATGTTTGTTACATAAATAAATTAATTCAATTTCAAATTTAGAGCTTGATACTAATGATATTTCCTTATGTTTCCCTAAAACCACCTTTCCTGAGTTTTGGAGCAGTCATGGCTGCAAGTGTTTTGAGACTTCAGCATCACAAAAACAAGAAAATTGCTGTCATACCTCTTTCTGAAAGGTAGTGTATCCTGGGGCGTTCTCTCTCTCTCTTTGGGATTTGGGAGTGGGGGGCGGGTGTGTGTGTGTGTGTGTGTTGGGAGCAGTTATGTTCTTTAAGGCAAGTTTAAGTAATATCTCTTAATTGATGTCACATAGATAATGAGAGAAAAGGCCAGAATAATTACAGAATTCATACAGAATAGTCAAAGTTTTAATGATACTTTCAGTTTCTCATTAAAACATCCTATTTTGAATGTGCTGATTTGGCAAAGGATGACCTTTTGGCTCTGAAAATTATTTTTCCTGTAATGCTAAATTAGTGTCAAGAAATTAATCCTCCCAGCACACTTATAGAAGCAATAATAGTATGAGTTGGTTAAGAGCTGCTTTGACAGGGTACTGTAAAGCCCTTTAGTCTTTAAAGAGCCCTGGCATTAGGTAACTTTAATTGTTGGTTTCAGATGTCAGTCTCCATCAGGAACACAGCTGGAGACTGATAGGTGTCGCTTGGGAATAAGCATTTTGTATTACTTTGAAGTCAATTGGACTGAACATGAAAATTTTATAGTTAGTGGCAGATTTCTTTTTAAGATATTTAAGTAAAGTATCCCTTAAACCAATTACATTAAAAACTATCCAGAATAAGAAACCTCAAAAGAAAATTCCCCTCAGTGGCAAAGTGTTAATCAAATAAACCAAGAAAACAGTTTTCCCAAACCCATAATTTCCATGCTTGGGGGTGTCCTCATTTGGATGCAGCCCTAAATTTTTAACTCTTTCCCTTGCGTTTCTGAGCATCTTCTGTTTTGAGTAGTTATTTTAAAAAGTTGCAGAAAAGATAGCACACACAGGACAAGGGCAAATGTTATGATGGTCAGGTACGGCAGGGAGCACTTTGGGAATTTCATCTGCGCCCGCCTGTGACTGATCCCTCATGTTTTCTTTGGAAAGCGTGAGCCTCTCTGTCCTCGGAGTTGTCTCCTTCATACAGAGAGGGGCTTCGGACTGACCCATTTCCCCTCTGATGTGTGCAAGCGGACAACAGGAGTATTTTCCCTCAATGATGCGAATGCTTCAATTCTGTTTCCTACTAGAAGGATTATATATGTATCAGTTTTTAATTAATTCATGATTTATATACTTTTCATGAATCAAAATGAAAAGTAACCTAATATTAAAGTCCATGGATTCCAAATTAGCAGATGGGCGTCTACACGTGCTAAACCAAGTGCTGTTCTGACATGAGGCAATGAGTTGCTATTTGACAAAAAAAAAGCATTAAAAAGAAAACAAAAGAATAAATAATATGTAATATATAAATTGGTTGACTTTAATGTTTTATCCAAAGTTATTCCCACCATGCTCTCAAGTTTTCCAGCTCTTGTTTGACTCTGACTTCAGTACCAATAACCGAGTACTAACACCAGACTAATCACTTCACACTTTGTTCCCTCAGTTTTCTGACTCTTGGCATTCCCTATCATACCTACCATTAGACAGCTTCTTCTATTCTTTGCTTGAATCACCAGAGAAACTTTTGTTCTGCACACTTCATGTACTGTATTTACTGGTTTACAGAAAGAACAGAGTGATTCTGGGGCTGATGACTCTGTTATAGGAATATCTGCCACCGCAGAACGTTTGGGTTTTCCTCACCGTCCAGTTGTTGAACCAGCTGCAAACAAATGCATTTTCATTTCTTTAGATTTAAAGACACAGTGATTAAGCATATAACTGACCGCGATGAAGAGTGGCCCCCGCCTGCCACAACTAGAGAAAGCCCTCACACAGAAACGAAGACCCAACACAGCTATAAATAAAAAAATAGAAGTATATAAGTGAAAACTCCGTAAGAGTGGAAGCTATCATAAACATTATGTAGTCACAGGGTTGAGAGAGTAGAATGTATTTTAAGGAGTATAACAATCAGTGGGATAGGCAGTTCTTCCTAACAGTTGGTGATAACACTTTACAACGTCAGCATCACACTGCGTTTAATGCCCCTAAGTTTTCCCCTTTGACAAGCAGACCAGAGATCATAGTGCAGGGAGCACTACATGAGAAACCCAGAGCCTGAGTACCAGGTCCATTTGTGCCAACATATGTTGTCACGACACCTGTGTTCATTTTTCTAATCTGCAGTAAAAGGGGATCCAGTGCTTAGTGATTTATCTCTAAGGCCCACTCCAGCGTTAATATCGATTCTGTCACCTCCCTTTTTTATAGTTGATTGTTTTCCAGCCAATGAATAAGCATTTAATTGTTGCCTAATATGTACCTAGGTTGGCTGAATCTCTTAGTAACTAAATAAATCTGTTTTCCAACAGAGGGCAGGTGTATAAATGGTAAGTCAATTAAACCAATAGCATAAGGGCTGCTCTACCCAGATTTCTGCAGGTTTTCTGTGAAGAGTAACTGAGGGTCAGGGAGCAACTGCATGCATGGGTCTGGCTGCTACGTTAACATCAGAGGACTTGTGCTAATCCAGGATAATTACTTTCCAGGTCCAGCTTATCATAGGTGTGTGAATATGGCTGTTATTCAGGTGGTGTCCCGTAACAACTTTCAAGTGATGGGAGGAGGGCGAGATGTGACGTATATTAGTAGACATATTTACATGTAGTAAAAAAAAGCATTGGGAAGGTTCAACTAAACCTACACAAATATACATAAGTGGGTGTGTTTAATCAAGGCTAGAATTGCCCACAGGCTGTATAGTCATTGAAAGATTGACTGATTTATCTATTAAGAAAATTAACTTTCTTCCAAGATGTCTCTTCCACAGCTCTGTAGAGGACTTCCAACATTCCACCATTAAGTAATAATTATTTTGAGTTAAACCAAGATTGCCTGTTCCCATGGACATTTCTTTGGCTAGGTGGTCCCATAATGTTTTTAAACTACCTTAATGGGACTTTTCTTTTTCCAATGCCATAGCAAACTGGGTCACACTTTAAGAATGTATCACATAATGAAGATGTTTTGATATGGGCTAGGGAGATACGGTGTTTGAGTGGCCTGGGAAGCATAGGTCTGGGAGAAGTGTTACAGTGGAGATAAATGGGAACCAGAAGGTTTCAGGAGGGGACCTCTTACCCCAGGAAAAGGAGGTGAACAAAAAGGGAAGATAGGAAAATAATAAAAGATATACTTAGTCAACTTCCTGCTCTATGAGAGCCTGTTGTTTGCTTATGTTTACATTTTGGGTATTTTTTTAATTGAAGTATAGTTGACTTACAATATTATATTAGTTTCAGATGTACAATAGAGTAATTTGATACTTTTATAGATTACACACCATACAAAGTGATTATAAAATACTACAATCCTTGAGCTGTACCTTACATTCCTATGACTTATTTATTTTATAACTGGTAGTGAGTATTTTTGATAAAATGTTGCTTCTCAGGGAGATCAGCTCTGTGCTTTACGACCACCTGGAGGGGTGGGATAGGGAGGGTGGGAGGGAAGGAGATGCAAGAGGGAAGAGATATGGGAACATATGTATATGTACAACTGATTCACTTTGTTATAAAGCAGAAACTAACACACCATTGTAAAGCAATTATACCCCAATAAAGATGTTAAAAAAATGTTGCTTCTGATTCTTTTATCTGAGTACTTAAAGCATTTTATTTATATTTATACCACTTGGGAACTTGTGTAAGGCAAAGTTTTCTTTTTAATTCTGTTCACTTACCAATTAGGATAACCATGGGCAAATTGATTGATTTCTCTAAATCTAACATAGCAATAAAAACTGACTTTTCCTAATTTCAGATTTTAGAAAGCTCATTGGGTAAAGGGCAGGTAGGTAAAGAAGAATCACTACCAAAATAGTAGCAAAGTTAAAAATACTACAGATGATTGTCATGTTAATGATGTATGTAGTATTCTTTATGTAGTAAGGTATGTAGTAACATTAGGCAACTTTACTGTGTACTTACCCAATGCATTATGCAGATAATCTCCTTTAATCCTGACAACTCTAAAAGGTAGGTAACATTTTTAGCCCATTTTACAGATAAGAAAACAAAGACTTAGGTCGAGTCACTTAGTCAAGCTCACTTTGCTAACCAGGAAGCACAGCAGAGATTAAAATCCAGGTTAATGAGATTCTGGAAATGAACTGTCCAACAATTCTGGGAGCTAGCTCACTATGGTCGTCGGGTATTGGTTGGTTCATAGGGAACATTAGGGAAAAGAAAACAAACAGACAAAAACCAAAACAAAAGATAATTATTTGCTGCGGCATTTATGGGATAACGCAAAAATACATAGGTTTATGGACGTAGAGTCTGAGATTAGATAAAGTCAGGCTGAGCTGAAATTGTCACTAACCAGCATTCCTGCAGTACCCTTGCAAGCAGACTGGTGGGCTCTCCCTCATACAAATTGAATTAGAGGTAACTGCCAAACCTAGGAACTTACAGTAGACCTGTGACTACGTAAGAACTTTCGGTAAAAAAAATGGAAAAGCATAGTGGACAGAATTAGTAATTTGGCATTATTGTTATTCTCTGAATTGCTGCTTGAATTCTTTTACAAGGAGCACTGATGGGAACATTCCTCAAGCTGGTTCAAACGCTGTGGGCTAATTAATTCCGGGTGCATTTCAGTGAAGCTGTGCTTTATGGCTATGGTGACCACACATGTAGGATCACATTACCTTAGTGGCATCACGTCTGAGAGACACAACAGCTAAGGCTAGAATGTTTATTCCATCCCACTCCAACTTGTTCTAGTTTTCTGCATTTTTTTTCCCATTGGGGTTTTGATATTTGATATCAACTCAGCAGAATCTTGAGCTCAAACTGGATTTTTCTCAGCCCCAATTTAAGATGAAAAACTAACATGAATATGTAACTTGGACGGTAAATGTCATCCATTTTCTAAGGTAGGCTATTAGTTCAAGTAGTCTATATGACTAAAGACAGGAGCTGTGTTCCTATGTTACCTAGAAGCACACTCAAGGGCCAAGACAAGTGGAAATGATGCTATGTCTAGACATCTTTCCCAGGCCTTCTATACCTTGCTTACCTCCATGTTCCTGTGATTAGAGTACAAACAGCATAACTTAAGTAAAGTACAAAATGGACAAAATTAATGCCTTTGGAAGTTAGAATAGAGCAGACTCTTGGGGATGTAACACTTGGTAAAGGGTTTCTGGGCTGTTGGTAATGTTCTATCTCTTGATCTGGGTACTGATTACATGTGTGATCACCTTCATGAGTTATACACTTATGACTAATGCATTTTAACTGAATTTATGTTACTCTTTCACTAAAATCATTTTTAAAAAGGAGTGAGGGAAGAATTCTTTCATAATACATTAATCTGAGTATCACATGAGGCTGTGTTTATTAGATCACTCAGCAATCTTTTTGAAAAGCAGGCAGTAGAGTCTTGACAGGATGGCACTCAGGTCAAGAAAGTTTTGATTTGGATGAGAAGAAGAAGAACATCTGAAAGAGCTCTGAGCACAGGGCAGCTCACATTAGGCCCAGATGGAGGGCTATTGTGGGTACTGTTGGATCTAAGAGGCAGCTTGTGGATACCTTAAAGGGTCTGGATCAGGACAGGTGCAGGCGTGCAATGGAAGAGAGAAAAAGATGCTGGGATAGAACATGGAAAGCTGAAGGGTAGGACCTAAAAACAAACTTCTCTTACTTCATAATTTGCCCAGGGCCAGACCTACTTGAAAATAATGTTGATGTTATTCCAAGTGACATAAGAGTTTAATTAAATTTTCCCTAATAATTAGAACAGTATACCTTTTTCCTTGCAAGCCTTGGTGTATTTTTTTCTTAGTTCTTCATTAGCAATTCACTAGGAGAAGGGCTGAAAATGGGGGAAAGAAGCTGGATTAAGTCCATACAGAATAGTCATTCTGCAGAAATTCCAGGTAGTGAAGGTTTACCAACAAGACTATGTGACTTCATACTATGTGATTTTATACATGATTTTGCAACTCAAGGTAATTCCAATACTAAATACAAGGGCTTCAATTAATAATGTTATTCAGAAGATAATTTTATTTAAGGAAAATAGTTTTCTACATGTATTCATTCACTTATTTCATAAACACTTGATGAATTACTGTCACCTGCTACTATTCAGTATTTCCTTTTAAACCTAAAAGAATATGAACTATAGAAACAGTCCCAAGCATGAATGCCTCAAAGAATTTGAAATTATGACTAAAATACAAATTATACATTTTTGAATAAAAGAGATGGCATGCACCCAAATTAGAATGTTCTTTAGAAATCCTTCTGATGAGTTAAAAAATATGGCAGAGACTTGAGGAATAAATAAAATAGTATAAAATATCCTGCACTTTAAATTCTATATGTTTCTAATACCAGTTAAAAATGTTTACTTTTCCCTGTATGTTTAACAGTATTACCATGTGAGTGTTGCGCTCTTGAAATGTTTATTTTTATCTATGTGTTTGAAGGGGCACTCTTTCTATAGAGAGGAGTTGCAGTAGAGTAGTCACTTGTTTTCACTCATTTTTCTGGGAGCTGTTACTCTCTTGGGTTGCAACAAAAACCAGTTTCCATAGCAGTTTTCAATCCAGTGGATTCCTTTCTTTCTTTCAATCAAGGATAGCAAAGATGGTCTCAAACCAAGATCTGCAGAGTCGAGTTAAAGAGATTTTCAACTTCTTTCCTCTCTGATTGACCAATTCCTCCACTGATGACTTTGCTTTTCTCTTTCAATAAAAAGGCTGCTTAATCTCCATAGGGTTTCAATTCTATGATTCCTTTCTCCTTCCTACAGCCAAATTCCCCATTTTTTAAAAGAAGATACCTGGCTCCTCATAGTTTGAAATAGAAACTTATATTCTGAAATCAATAGGCTGTTTTGAACTTGGGAAGTAATCAATTGAAATTCGTTTGAGAATTTCATATTTCTTGGGAAAGTGTTGGCCCACCTTTCCTAGGGCAGTTTGGCCCTGAGTCCTAGAGCATTCCTCTGGGACTCCCTCCCCGCACAGGAAACACTATAGGTGTCTGCAATTGCAATTAACAGCGCCCTGGGACAGAATTCTAAGTGAGATATAAAATTATGCTTTGAAAGTTGTGTGGTCTTTTTTGGTTCTGTTTTTCATTGGCCATCAAGTCATTTTCCTTTTGAGCTTGTCATAATCCTCCTCCTTAGGTAAACCTCATCTTCTCCATCACAAATCACAGAAGGCTTACAGACAATAATTTCAGTGTTAACTGAATACAGTAATTCTCTCTAATGACACCTTGTGTGATATGTCACACGAATACTATGGGGGAATAATGCTGTTTAAAGCTAGACTCATAAAGAATACTTAATTTCATTCATGTCTAGAGCCAGTGGTTTGAGAATTTATTAAATCTTCATGTTTTCTTTATTAATAAAATTAAAATAATTCTTCATTATGTCATTTGGGCAGTGTTTTACATTTTTAGAGTAATATTATAAAAGTTATTGAATATTAATATTTTCCATGAATTTTCTGTTTTCCTGATATTTAATAAAGACGAAGTTGTGTTTTCTTAAAAAAAGAAAATTACAGCCTTGTTAAGGACCTTAAAATTCTCCTAATTTACAGATGGAGAAAACATATTTTGAGGAAATCTGCAACTTTCCAGTCACCAGGAACTCAGATACCTAATAATCATTGTTTCCCCAAAGGAGTTATTCTTCACATCTTCTAGAATGAGGGACAATTCAAGACTTCTAAAATGGAACAGATTGAGCACAGGAACTTTAAACATGCAAAAGGTTAGACTGGATCAAAGTTATAATAAATTACAACTTCTTATTATTAAAGAACAAAATGAAAACCAAAAAATATATTAAAGACTGTACTTACAAATTCAAATATAATAGAATGCAACAAAGTAATTTAGCATTCAAGAAATATTTTTAATAACCCAGGCTCTGAATTCAGTCTACCAGGGAAAAAATATCTGAGCCTCATGGGGAGAACTGTTAATATCCCTAAAGCTCAGTTATCTCATCTGAAAAATGGGGTCAGGATAGTACCTACCTCATGAATTAAATAAAATAATGGGAGGGGTTTTGTTTTTTTTTTTTTTTTGGTCATACTGTGTGGCTTGTGAGATCTTAGTTCCCTGACCAAGAATTGAACCTGAGCTGGCAATGGCAGTGAAAGCTCCAAGTCCTAACAACTGGACCCCCAGGGAATTCCAAATAATGGGAATTAACAAGTTAATGTCTGTAAATTATTTAGCACAGTGTTTGGAACACAGTTGACACTCAGTAAATTTTAGCTATTTTTATGTTATCATTATTACCATTTTACATAGAGGATTCTTGCTATTCAGAGTAGTAATGTTCCAAAAACTCCCTTCAAAAACTAGATTAGCAAATCATTGTCCCCAGGATAAATTTAGCGTTAGGCTCTTGAAAGCATCTAGTCACAAAATTTTCATCTAGTGAACATTACATAACCTTGTTTTATGTGTGTTTCTGTTTAAAGATGCTTTACTAATATACACTGTTGATTCATTAACATTGAACTTGGCCAACAGCACTATAACTCATGCCTAAATAAAGCTTACCTATCATACATGTCTTCTCCATAAAGCACATCACAGCCTTCTTGCACACAGGAATATTAGACTGTACTTGAAGGCCATTCTAAATAGCAAAGTCACCAAGAAAAAGCAAAAAATGTGAAAAATGTCACATAAAAAGGCCAAGCCCTGTGAGGTTTTACAAATAAAACCTACAAATTGGTTTTAGGGTTACAAATAAATGTTAGCCAGTAGGTGAACATGCAAATAAAGAATCTGCAAATAAGAAGGATCAACTGTATTGAGAATTTGAAAAACTAAAATCAGTTGAGTTTGCCTACATGAGAGTGTTCAAGAGAGAAGCAGCAGGAAAAGAAGCTGGAGGTTTACACTCATGCTAGGAAAGGTAGGATCTGGTAAGCCCCGTTAAGAAGTTAGTCCTTTTTCTAATAATAATGAGGCACCATCACCACAGAGTTTTAAATGGAAGACTGTCATAGTTAGATTAGTGTTTTATAAAGACCACTGTCACCTCGAATAGAAGTGACTCTTAAAACAGCACCTTGTACATTGTGTATGCTCAACGTTTACTGAATAAATTCTGTATTTACTAAATGATTGAGCGCAGTGTAGAGATTAGTTTTGTTGGGGCCGGAGACGGGGCTGGAGGAAGGGAGACTTTAAGATGCTACTGCTATTCAATGTTGTACTGGATGTTCTTGCCAGGGCAATTAGGCAAGAAATGAAATAAAATCTACAAACAATAAATGCTGGAGAGGGTGTGCAGAAAAGGGAACCCTCTCGCACTCTTGGTGGGAATGTAAATTGATATAGCCACTATGGAGAACAGTATGGAGGTTCCTTAAAAAATTAAAAATAGAACTACCTTATGACCCAGCAATCCCACTACTGGGCATATACCCTGAGAAAACCATAATTCAAAAAGAGTCATGTACTACAATGTTCATTGCAGCTCTATTTACAATAGCCAGGCCATGGAAGCAACCTAAGTGTCCATCGACAGATGAATGGATAAAGAAGATGTGGCACATATATACAATGGAATATTACTCAGCCATAAAAAGAAACGAAATTGAGTTATCTGTAGTGAGGTGGATGGACCTAGAGACTGTCATATAGAGTGAAGTAAGTCAGAAAGAGAAAAAAACAAATACCGCATGCTAACACACATATATGGAATCTAAAAAAAAAAAAAAAAAGGTTCTGAAGAACCTAGGGGCAGGACAGGAATAAAGATGCAGACGTAGAGCATGGACTTGAGGACACAGGGAGGGGGAAGGGTAAGCTGGGATGAAGTGAGAGAGTGGCATGGACATATATACACTACCAAATGTAAAATAGATAGCTAGTGGGAAGCAGCCACATAGCACAGGGAGATCAGCTCGGTGTTGTGTGACCACCTAGAGGGGTGGGACAGGGAGGGTGAGAGGGAGACGCAAGAGGGAGGAGATATGGGGATATATGTATATGTATAGCTGATTCACTTTGTTATAAAGCAGAAACTAACAAACCACTGTAAAACAATTGTACTCCAATAAAGATATTTAAAAAAGAAAACGAAAAGGCATTTAGATTGGAAAAGAGGAAGTAAAACCATCTCTATTTGAAGATGACATGATCTTATATATAGAAATTCCTGAAGAGTCTACTAAAAATGATTAGAACCAATAATCAATTTCAGCAAGGCTTCAGGATACAAGATCAATACATAAAATCCAATTATATTTCTATACCGTAGGAATGAGCAAATCAAAAATGAAATTAAGAAAATAATTCTATTTACAATAGAATAAAATACATAAGTATAGATTTAACAAAAAAACACAAAACTTCTAACTCTGAGAACTAGAAAATATTGTGGAAAGTAATTAAAGACTTAAATAAATGGAAAGACATCCACATTCATAGATTAAAAGGTTGAATAGTGTTAAGATTACAATCGTCCCCAAATTGATCTACAGATTCAACATAATCCCTATGAAAATTACAGCTGTTTTTGTTATTGTTGCAGTTCTGCAGACATGACAAGCTGACGCTAAAATTTATATGTAAGGCGACTGACCCAAAACAATCTTAAAACAGAACAAAGCTGGAAGACTCACACTTCCTCGTCTGAAAACTTACTATGATGCTACAGTAATTGTGACAGGGTGGCATTAGCATAAATACAGATATCAAGGCTGATAAAATAGAATTGAGAGTCCAGAAATAGACCCTCTATACGATAAGTTGATTTTCAATCAACCTAAAATTTCAATTTAGGTTGATTTTCAATTTCAAAAGGGGAAGAATAGTCTTTTCAACAAATGGAGCTGGGATAACTAGAAACCTCATACAAAAGAATGAAGTTGTACCCTTAACTCACAACATATACAAAAATTAACTGAAAATTGATGAAAGAGCCAAATGTAAGAGCTAAAACTATAAAACTCTTAGAAGAAAACAAAGGTACAAATCTCTGTGAACACGAATTTGTCAGTTGTTTCTTACACATGATACCGAAACCCCAAGCAACAGCAGTAGGACAACAAAAGGTAAACTGGAAATCATCAAAATTAAAAACTTTTGAACTTCAGAAGACACCATCAAAAAAGTGAAAAAACTACACACAGAATGGGAGAAAATTTGCAAATCATATATCTAAGAAGGAACTTGTATCAAGAACATGTAAATACAGCTCAGTAATTTTTTTAAAAGCCAATTAAAAACAGACAAAGAATATGAATAGACTGTTATCCAAAGAAGATACACAAAAAGCCAATAAGCACAGGAAAAGATACTCAACATCATTAGCCATCAGAAAAATGCAAATCAAAGCCACAGTGAGATACCACTTCACACCTACTAGGATGGCTGTAATCAAAAAGGCAGAAAATAACAAGCATTGGCCAGGAGGTGGAGAAATTGGAACCCTTACACTGTGGTGGACATCGAAAATGGTGTAGCTTCATTGGAAAACAACCTGGTAGTTTCTCAAAAAGTTAAACATAACATTACTATTTGACCAAGCAATGCAACTCCTAGATTGATACCCAAGAGAAATGAAAACATGTGTCTACACAAAACTTTTACATGAATGTTGATAGCAGCATTATTCACAATAGTAAAAAAGTGGAAACGTCCCAAATGACCATCACCTGATGAATAGATAAATAATGTGATATATCCACACAATGGAATACTAGCGATATAAGGTAACAAAGTATCCGTAAATGCTGCGACACAGATGAACCTTGACAACATTGCACTAAATAGAAGCGGCCAGTCACAAGAACGGCATATCGTTTTGTTCCAGTTATATGAAATGTCTTAAACAGACGAATCTGTAGAGACAAAAAAGTATTATATTATTGGGCCTAAGGGGACAAAATGATGGGCAGTGACTGCTAACGTATATGGGGTTTCTTTTTTTGGTGCTGAAAAACGCTTTAGAATTAGATAGTGGTAATGGTCGTATAACTTTATGAATATGCTAAAAACCACTGAATTATACAGTTTAAAAGAGTGGATTTTATGACGTGTGACATATCTAAAAAAACTTTTTAAAAGAACTCTATAAGATTTCTTATTCTGATCACAATACAGTAATTGCTAAGAGAATTATTTTCCCACTGTTAATCACTGTAAACATGGATAAAATTTGTGATAGAGACTTCTGAAGCATTGGGCAACAGGTGGTAAAGAACTGTCATTTTTGAGCGAATGGAAAAGTATGAGATGAGATTCATCCCTTCTCGCGCGTACGAAGATGGAGCTGTAATGGAACAAAGTAATTTTGTGTAGCAGAGGAGGCAGTTATCTGACTTCTGAGGTGTAGAAGGAGGTGAAATTTGAGAGGCAGGTTCCCAATATTGAGGGAGCTACTCAGATGGGTGGGGATAAGTATGCATGGGGCTTCTATTGCTTCTTTGGCCATGGTTTGGACTCTGCATGCAGAGGGTAAGACTTCACGAGGACCAACAGAGAATAGCTCCTATGAGGCAGAGCAGTGAAGAAGGTTTCAGAGTTTGCTCTGTGTTAGGAGGGTGGAAAGGAAGGAGGACGAGAAGGAGGAAAAATGAGATGAAGAACAGAAGACACAATTTGGATATACTGCATAGCAACAATGACCATAACCATGGCAAGCTTTAATTTTTCACGTGATCAAACAAAACCAAAAATGTGATGTATTAAATAATCATTAATGATCATTAAGACCATTAATAATCATTATTAATGATAATCATTAATAATCATTGACAATGTCAATCTATAAAAAATTAAGAAAAATCAAAATGGAGGCTGTTAAATACCTACTAAGTTCCATATACAAAAGACTCATTAATTGTGAAGAGCATCACTATAGAATGAGACTAATGAGAAAGGTAAAGTTTAAGCATTTGGTGGAATTTATTTAGTTTCACTGCTTCTTTTTTTTAATCTCTTTTTTTTAGTATCTTTATTGGAGTATAACTGCTTTACAATGTTATGTTAGTTTCTGCTGTATAACAAAGTGAATCAGCTATATGTATACACATATTCCCATATCTCCTCCCTCTTGCATCTCCCTCCCACCCTCCCTATCCCACCCCTCTAGGTGGTCACAAAACACGGAGCTGATCTCCCTGTGCGATGCAGCTGCTTCCCACTAGCTATCTATTTTACATTTGGTAGTTTATATATGTCAATGCTACTCTCTCACTTCATCCCAGCTTACCCTTCCCCCTCCCTTCACTGCTTCTTTTTTTGTGGGGTGATGTGTTGAGAGAGGAAGAGTTATAGGGAGTTACAGGGAGAAGGAAGAGGAATTCTAAGATAATTTATACCCAATAAATTATTCTTTAGAACAGAATTCTTCCAGAAATATGTTTTCCAACAAGATCAATTTCATTAGTCCATTCATGTAGATGGAATCCTTGGTTTAGAGTCAAACTAGGGTAAGTTATACTAAAAGCACTACTCAATTTTAAAATAGGGGATTTATGTCCATGAAGGTGTGAATCACTCTTTCCCAGTTAATATCTCACGCTCCTGCCCTTTCTATTTGAGTAAAGAATACATCTGTCAATTGCAAACATTTATTCACCTATTGGCTGAACAAAAAAGCCAATTGAAAATGAGCTTAGGAAAAACATGAGCCTGGTCTTATCACATTAACAAGTGATTTAAAAAATTGTTTTAACCTCGTAGTACGTGTTTAGTCATCGCCATGTGCACCACTAACTCAAACTAGATACCTGTTCTTTTGCCAAATAATGTCACTTTAAATGTGTGCAAATATCAATATCACAGTGAAATTTAGGACCTAAATTCTGACAAGGTGTGACCACATGCATGGTAATGAAATTTCATCTGTTCCCTTAAAATTTCTCCTCTAAAGATGCTTTATTTTAGGAGAAATGGAACCCATTTAAGTTTAAAATATCCATTCAAGACAGCTATGAAAAAATAAACTCTACCAAAAAAAATCCTAGCTCTAAGTATATATGGATTTGTTATTCACTGTAATTTCACTGGCAATGTTTTCTAAGGGACTAAAATTTTTAATGCATTATGTATGAGAAAGCAGTTTCACTGTGTTGTATATTAAGTTAAACCCTTTAAAATAAATACTAGACAGTAAAATTCATCACAGTATGCCTCCATTTAACATTTTCCTGCAGCTAGCGTTCATTTTTTAAAGAGCTGGCTAAGGACCCAAAGAGGATCATGTAACACTGAAAAAACCCCAGATCCCTGGAAAATATTATAGAGACATTCCAGTGTACTTAATTTTAAAAACTTATATTTGTCAAATTGTTAGCCATCTATTAGACTGTGCACTCTGTGAATATACCACCATTTTAAAGTGTTGATAATACATCTTATTGGCCTTCCCACTAGTCAAGAGTTCCCAGTAAAATATTTTCCTACCACATAAGCCACTAGTCATCAACCATGTCAAACAACATTTTCAATTTGGATAATGAAATTCTAAGTTGACTGTACTCAATAAATAACCAAAAGATATATAATGTTAACCATATAATATTTTAGGTATATTTAAATCAAGCTATATAACATACAAGAATTTAAGGCAAAACATTTATATTGATTTCTCATATGTAAGTCTAGTACCTACTATGTTTTACAAATATATACTTTTTAACCCAGCCTTATCCAGAAGGGATTTTAATTGCACTCATGTATTTAAAGACTAGGAATAGAAATCAGCCTTAAAATTATCAAATAAATTAACTTACGCTCTGTTCTCTTTGATAGATAAAGTATACATAATATAAAATTTACCATTTTAATCATTTTAAGTGTATACCGTTCGGTGACATTAAGTACATTTACACTGTTGTGCAACCATCACCACCGTCCATCTCCAAAACCATTTTTATCTTCCTAAACTGCAACTCTGGACCCATTAAAAAATGACTGCTCAGGGCTTCCCTGGTGGCGCAGTGGTTGAGAGTCCGCCTGCCGATGCAGGGGATGTGGGTTTGTGCCCGGGTCCGGGAGGATCCCACATGCCGCGGAGCGGCTGGTCTCCTGAGCCATGGCCGCTGAGCCTGCGCGTCCGGAGCCTGTGCCCCGCGGCGGGAGAGGCCACAACAGTGAGAGGCCCGCGTACCACAAAAAAACAAACAAACAAACAAAAAAAAAGACTGCTCGTTATCCACTCCTGCCGGTACCAGAAAGTACATTCTACTTTCTGTCTCAATAAATTTGACTAATCTAGATACCTCATATAAGTGGAATCACACAAAATTTGTCCTTTTGTAGCTGGTTTATTTCACTGAGCATGATATCTTCGGGGTTCATTCATGTTGTAGCTTGTGTCAGAATTTTCTTTCTTTTTAAGGAGGAATAATGTCCCATTGTACGCATATACACATTTGCTTATTCTTTTATCCATCAGTGGACACTTGAGTTGCCTCTACCTTTTGGCTATTGTAAATAATGCTGCTATAAACATGGGTGTACAAATATCTCTTAAAGCTCCTGCTTTCAATTCTTTTGGATATATACTTGGAACTGAAATGTCTGGGTTCTTTACAATATATTTTTAATAAGTTCTCAAATCTACCCATGGGCTTATTTCATATTTTAAAGATGGTTGTTGCTGTTTTGAGGGATGCAGTATCACCATATCCTCCCCCTAGAGTCTTCAGGATCAACACATTTCCTTTCCATGTCTCCTTGCCCTGGAAGAGTTGATAAGATTTCTTACAAAACAATGAAAAGAAATTTCTTAAGATAGTTGACTATTCTTGACCTATTTATAAATTCTGAACATTCATTTTGCTTAAGGAGACTTAAGATTTAGTTTTTGAAGAATTAAAGCTGGAAGAAATTTGAAAAAATTCCAAAACGTGTTCACTCCCAGCTTTGGTGTAGAGCCTCGTCGTGATTCAATGGAACTCTCTTCTACTGCAGATCTCCAAAGACAAAATTTTAAAGCCTCCCTCATCAGTCTCTTCTGTTCAAGTTGCTCTCAAGAGTAGATTCTACATACCTAAATGACATCTAACTTTGCTGTCACTCTTCCTACTCTGCTCCTTCCCCAGCCCCTTTATTCACTCCTTTCCATCCTGAATTCCACATCCCTCCCAAAATACACACACTGATACTTGGAAATTTGGCATCATGTTGTCTCTTGTTGGAAGTCCTTCCTGAGCAGCCAGGATAATTACAGTTTCTTTGTCTGAAAAATTAAGGGAAATATTTCCTTCTTCCGTTGGTTCATTATGAGAACTCAATATAAAAACATATGCTTATGCACAATTGAAGGCACATGGTAAGTTCTCTACAAATACTGGTTGTTGTTACCAATGAAAACAAACTAATAGGGGATGAAAAACAGTTGCTTTAAATCTTTATATTAAAGTTTTCTACGTGTAAAATAAATTATTATTTTATCATTTAGGCAAACCTTATTTTCAATGTTCTTTTCTAATAAATTTACTTTCTTAGTTTTTACTCATCCTAAGCTCTCTTCCTTAAATTGTCACAGAATTATCCTCATCTACTTCAGCTGTACAGCCCTAAGGTCAGATATGATTTCCAAGTCTGAAAATGACAAATGTCAAACATAATTAATTGGAGATGGGAAAGGAGAGATGTTAATTTACATTAATTAACTCTTTTCCATTTTTATGGTGCTTGTTGTCTGGTAACCTGGTGATATTGTCCTTCTTAGCCTTTTTTGAGGGCACAGACCCCCCTGCAAATATGATGAAAAGTTTGGGTTGTCTCTCGCCTCCCAAAAAATGCACACTCACAATTTTACATTAAAACTTGGGAGATGACTAGAGAATGGAATTGAGGATATGGGGAGGGGGAAGGGTAAGCTGTGACAAAGCGAGAGAGAGGCATGGACATATATACACTACCAAACGTAAGGTAGATAGCTAGTGGGAAGCAGCCGAATAGCACAGGGAGATCAGCTCGGTGCTTTGTGACCGCCTGGAGGGGTGGGATAGGGAGGGTGGGAGGGAGGGAGACGCAAAAGGGAAGAGATATGGGAACATATGTATATGTATAGCTGATTCACTTTGTTATAAAGCAGAAACTAACACACCATTGTAAAGCAATTATACTCCAGTAAAGATGTAAAAAAAAAAAGTACAGATGGGTAGATTCCCAAACAGCTGAGCATAGCATCCAAAGGACGTACACTGGGAGGATGTAAAACTGCAGAAGAAGGGTTTCTAGTGGCATGCCACAAGGCTCTGTCCTTGTTTTCCCCCAAGGACAAGAGGAGGGTCCAGGTAAAAAGAGGAATCCCTCACTATTATACCAACATGCCCACTTGCAACCCAGTGCACTCTTTCTCGGAGCTTTTCCCCCATTCTTTGTTCATATGTGTATTCTCCATGGGACTATATATTCTTTCAGGATGGGGATGGTGCAAGAAAAAAAAATTAAAAAATAAAAATAATAAAATAAAATTGGGGAGATGTATGGATTCCCTTGAATGTTCCAGGAGAGTCCATAGATCCCAGATTAACACTGAGTATTGTGTTATATGAACACAGTAAATCTCGGATTGTTCTCTTTTCCTCTGAAATACACTTCAGGTTTTTGGCCCCAATATTTTATCCCATTCTACTACTTCCTGTATTCACTTCCTTACTGTTTTCCAACGGTTAGACCAAGGCTGATTTAACCAAATGCTCTAGACACTGCAGAGAAACGGAGGGAACAGGTAAGGGATTATATGCCTGTGTATAGGACAAGTCATTATCTCTCTTTCCTCACACTTGTACAACCAGCGTTGGGAAACTCCTCATTAGGCACAAAGATAGTACATTAAAAAAATGTTAAATTCCTTAGTGTATCTGAACATTCTAAAACATAGGAAAATTAAAGTTTCTAAATTCACATAATAGCTTAGAAAATTAACTTCAATCCAGTTTCCTTCTCAAAAAAATGTTTAAACTGCAGAAAACTTTGAGCTAACCTTTTGTGAGGTATTAAAATATATAAAATATATAGATTGGGTAACAATCTAATTAAGGTAGGCGAAATTTGATTTATCCAAGGACTTTTACACCAGTGAATGAGAAACATTTCTAGTCTGTATTATTCATATATATATGAATATGTATATATATATATACATATACATATATATGTTTATAGGTAATCTGCTTCATTTGAAATAAGAAACCAATACCATTGAGAAGAGAGGAAACATACAAGATACTTCCCCCACAAGATGAACAAGGCAATTTCATTCAGAATCAAATACATTGGTTACAGAAAAGCCCTAACAATTTCATCCCAAGGTGCTTTAATTTTAACCTTGTTCTATATTAATTGCAACTTTAACTTTGATTTTACCGTAATTGACCTTACATCATTACGTTTGACTGGCTGTGCCTTATTCTCCGATACTCAGGAAGTCCTCAATGAAGTGCTTGCAAATGGTCAAGCATCCTTATTTTTCTACTTGTGTAGATTCAGCAGTTGCAAGTCTGCTGTGCTGTGTATCAGCAACAGCCAGCCAGATGCACCGATACCCCTGAGTCACAGACATTTAGAGTTGTTGGGGACTCAAGGTATCACTGAGTAGGATCTTGACCATAAGAATGAGAACGTAAGGAGATTGCTTCCAGTCAAGTTGCAGAATAACTGATGAACAGAGGGGAAGAAAGAAAGAGAGTAATTGAACTGCAAATGGTGAGAGGTCATCTAATTTCACCTGCTTATTCTATAAGTGAGAACATGAAGTAACTGATTACTCTTAGATTAGGACTGGGGACACGGTTTACGGGGAAAATTAGTCATTTGAGACTCAAGAAACCTGAATTCCAGACTTAATGCCATTAATATTGGGCAAGATAGTTTTTCTGTGTCTCAGTTGCCACAAATGTTAAATGAGAGGATTGGGTTAGAATTCCATGATGCTAATCTTTAGTGAGGCTGTTTTAATTCCCAGGCTAATACTATTTCTTCTGAACATTGAATTCTAAATATGAGCATAGTAAATGGTGGTCTTTACCATCAGGTTAACCTCAGGAAGTCCTGGTTACAGTAATAATTATAATTATTACTCAATTCATGTTAACTATCATGGGACAGATAATGTGATGTGTCCTTTAAAATATATTAGATAAGTTATACTTTTTAAAGTTATTATGCAAATTCAATTTTTTCATTTTTAACAATAGACACAATTATTTATTTTTAGAAATATATTAAGTACTTACTGAGTATCACCCACATTTTCTGGTCCTGAAGTACAGCAGTAAACAATATAAAAGAGGACCCTCTCCTCAAGGATAGACAATTGACAATGTTTAAATACAAAAATAAAGATAATCTCAGAGTGTGATAATTTCTTTTAAAGAAATAAAACGGTGATTTTTATAGAGAATATTGGGTGATGTGACTGGGTTGCGAAGAGGTTGCTGTAGATTGGACGGTCACTTACAAAAGGGAGAAACCTGGGCTAAAGCATGCATCATGAGAACAAATCAGTTATGCTGAGAGGCACAGAGATAGGAAGATGCAAAAGTCATACAGAAGGAATGCGCTTGCCCTTCAAGGAACAGAAGGAAGGTCAGTGTGTCTACATATGGGACAGGCAAGGGTCAGCTTGGAGAACAAGAGTTTCCACTGAAATATTATACATCTATAGCAAGTAAGAGCTTTTAAACATTGATATAAATGTATTCAAGGGGAATTTTTGCTTAAAATCCAAACTGACTCTAGATACTTCTGCTTTCTACAGGGTGTGAGTGTGGGGTGAGTGGCATGCACTTGTGTTGTAAGTGTGTGTCTGTGTGTGTGTGTGTGTTGGGGGCATGAATATTTCTTAAGGGTGGAGTAAAAGTTTTCTGTACTCCTCACTTCCCCTTGTAGAGATTGGTGAAGGACAGAGAAAGCATAATACCTAGAGTAGATGTTTAGAAGAAGACTTAGTGAGTCTTCACATGTGCCCTGGAAACTCAGAGCTGAGTTGGAGGTTGGTTAGAGAGAAGAGGAATTATCCTACAAAGGAGAAGAGGGTGTTCAGTCCATGTGATATATGACTTGGGTCAACATACTTTTAAGTAGAGAAATCACCAATATGAAGAATTGTGTGTGTTAACTGCCTTAGTCTTGCCAAGCTTTCAGTAAAGTCAGCTACACTGAAAGCTAACTTTTAGTGAGCAGATTTGCATTTTTTTTTGAAGGAATGAAGGAAAAGGGCTGAGTTCCATGTCTGAATTGATGCAGAGCAGAAAGGATGGAACTGATATGGAGTGAGACTCAGAGTCCTGTGAAATCTGGAACTTGAGGCCAGAAGAGACCATGAAAATATATGTCCCCCAGGAATGCACAGAATCTTAGGAAGACAATTGGGGTGGGCTGGAGCTGGCATGTAAGTTATAATTACTTATTTGTGCATTCATTTTCAGTATCACATCACTGTGAGAAAAAAATAATTGGAGGAGAGAGAGAGACTGACTCCTTTCTTAGAAACTATAAGCATTCACGATGCCAAAACATCCAATTAGTGAGAAAAAAAAAGTCAAGTTAGTGTTTAATATGAAGTCAAAATAGTTGGCTGATTGGATAAGTTTTTCACTTTCCAACCCCTTGCTATGGCATAACATAGACACAGTTCAAAAGTAAACATTTAAGAGTAGACCTACATTTACTTTATTACAAATTCTGAGAAATGCATAAGCATGTTCTTAGTTTTATCAGCAAGAATCCATGTGAATGACTTGCCCCATTTGCTCTGGGATTCTGGAGTCTTAAGTGGGCCAAAGTTTTGAAGTGTTGAAAGATATTATAAAGGACTTACAAGTATTCAGCTGGTCAGACTGCTCAATTAACTGAACATTTATAAACCTCAAAATTCTGACAGAGCATGATTCATGTAGGAATGACCCTTAGACAAGAGAAGGCTTTACTGTAGGTAAGCTTGAGAGAAAGCATACAAGGCAATGTGATTTGAAGGAAATACAAATGGAATGTAGAGAGAAAGTAAAACTGAATTTAGAAGCATGGGCTGCACTCTTAAAAAAGGAAATTGTTGAAACATATAGCTGATATATTTTTAATAATAGGATGTTTTAAAAACATGTTTACTTAAGAATATTCAAGACATTCATGTATGGGACATAGATACCATAAAAATACAACATAATTAATATCTAGTTAAAATCTAGGCAACCCACACTAACTCATATTACAAATCTAAATTAATAAGTGTTTGTAAAACAAAGTAACAGGGTTGGGGGAGTAAGAAGTAAAATGTCAGCTAAAAATCCTAAATCCATAGCATTTTAGCTTCTCTTTTTTTTCCATATAGCCTATGGGCTGCTTATATTCTGAAGAGTATTTTGAAGAAGTATTAATTCAAAGGTATAACTTAGAATAATATTTTTACCACTAAAATATATCAAATTTTAATTAAGAGGGTTTTATTAGCTTTCTAAAGGAGAAACAAAAGATGATGCCTTCATCTAAATAAAAATATTACTTTCGGGTGTGTGCAGTTTTTTTTAAAACTTGAAGTTAGTACTACGTAGAAATTCACTTTGGAGAAAGAAACATCAGATTCTAAAGTATGCTTAATACAAGTCCATAGAACAAATGCAAAGTTTTCTTCTCATTTAGAGCCTATTATGTACATATTATACTGGTGCAACTCTTTTTTTTTCTTTTCTTTCCTTTCCTTTTCTGTCTTTCCTTTTCTTCCTTTCTTCTTTCCTTCCTCTCTTCCTCCTCCCCCTCCCCTCCTTTCTCTCTCTCTCTCCCTCCCTCTCTCTTTCTTCCTAGAAGCACAAATCTGCTCATATTACCAGGAAAAAAAAAAAAGTCATGGAACAAGAGGCAAGTAAACAATTTCTCCCAGAGGAAAAAGAAGACAACAACAACAATTAAACAACAACAACAAAAAGCTTATAACTACTTCTCTCCAAGGAGGAGTAGCACATGCACACACACGATACCCAGGATCATGTCAGCCTCACGACATCCTGCGCGGTATAAAGAACAGGTACTGGTACCCTTACGCCTTGAAATGTTTCTAGGAGAGTGGCTATCCCATGCCTGAGAGGAGGGCTGCCAGGGAGTAACTTTCCTCTTCTCCCAATCCCACAGCCCTGAGAAAGTGAACCTGAACCACCGGGCGCACGGGGGTCAGCTCTCAGCGTGTCCAGTGCCCAGTGTGAGACGTGGCACTTGACCCGCCATTGGGGGCCCCAGCTCCTTTGGGACTCTGATCAGGGAGGGGAGCGGGGCACTCCCTGGCACACCTGCATCCTCCTGGCCACTTAGATGAGCTGCCCATCTGTGGTTCAGGAGCGCCAGGAACAGTATAGGTGGGTGATTAGATTTTCCACACTTACTGCTCCCATTTTATAGATGGACAACCAGAATGAGGACGCAGCACAAGGACCTCTGACTATACCAAGTTAGCAACAGGTGAAAACAGGACACAGTCCTTTAAATTCAGAACTCATTACCTCCTCACAACTGCTGCTTACTTGTTAAAGGCATAGTAAAGTAGTATTCCTGCTTATCAACTTTTCTAAAATAAACATGAAAAAATTAGCAATGAAAAACCAATAAGGAAACAAAAAGGAAGTAGTTTAGACTTTTTTCCCCTCTTTACTTATTTAGTCATTTCCCCCTGAACACTATTAAGCAAGCTTTATAGACTAGATACTAATTCTCGACGAATTGTTCATACAAGCTATGAATGTACACTGTAATATTCTTGTGCTTATTGGGTCCTCATTACAACTCTGTAGATTATTATTATTAATTATCCTCATTTTATAGATAACATGAAGCTCAAAGAAAATAACTGATCAAAAATCAAACTGCTGAACAGACTACAGTTAATATTTAAATACAGAACTTCTGACTCTAAATTACACTGCATTTCCTTTAATCATGCACCTATAACTCTAAGAAGCTACATAACTGTTTTTCTAAGACATAATTTATTGTAAAACCTGTTATTGACTAAATAGGGACACATACTAAACATACAATTCTTGAGTAATTTTCAGATACCTTATAAAAATGTATCAGTGCACTGAAGATCATTGTTTACACATACAAAATACTATTTTTCAATGTTCGTAATTTGAGTGACCCAATAAATCAGAAAAATATCATACTTCAACATCTTAGACATTCACTATTAATTTCTTAACCCTTTTCTTTATACATTTTTTTTCTTTTTATGGTTTGAAGAATGAGAACACCTGTCAAGAAATTTAGCCATTACAAGAAAAACTGAATTAAAAGAAGAAAAGAAATCAGGAGCAAAAGAGAAAGAGAAATCTAACAATAGTACTAGGTTGTTGCTGTTTCTTTTTAAATCATGTTGATTTAGTAGAGGAAAATAATGAAATACTGTGCTCTGTGGGTGCAAATATCATTCGTATGATATATGTCATTTATGAATATTATTTGTACAAGAATGAGCTAAAATTGGCATTGGCTAAAAATGTTTAGATCAAAAACAAACGCAACATACATTATTACTGATCGAAGATATAATTAAAGTGCAGAACACAGTTAATTGGCAAGCATGAAATATTTCACAAGTTACTTACAAGGACAAGTTAAGCCCTGTGGAGGCTTCTGCTGTCTGCTTCTCTGTGAGATATTCGTTGGCACCGTATAGATTTTTTTGCCCTTCTGCTAAATGCTCCATGACTTTCTTAGTAAGACTGAATGTAAGTTATTCTTATCGAATATCAGAACTGTCATAATTATCATTTTTAGGATCATTCAAATTAATTACAACTTCAAGCAGTGACACAGACTAAAATAGCAAGAGCTGCTGGTGATCTAAAACTACTCAGAGTGTGTCCCAGCCAGTACTTGGCCAGGAGCACATGTCACTTAAAAAAAGCACATAACCCTTTAGACCCAACAGTCAATTAAGCCCTTGGTAGAAATGTCAACCATAAGAATGAAAAGGCCTTTCAATTATTTACATACAATTTTCCTCTAATTAGTGGGACTTGATTTTAATTTTTTTCCCCTTCTTTTCTCAAACAGGACCATATGGGATCAAGTTTAGTGGGCATCTGCTTTGTTAAAGAAAGAGAGAAAATGAGAAAATCAGAGCAAGTGAGAAAGAGAAAGAGAGACACAGACAGGTAGTTTTTCTTGTCAGTCATACCCTAGGATTCTTACAGAGATGGGATGAGTAAATGCCTGTCAGCTTAGCAGTCTTTAAAAGTTTGTAAAGAACTTTGCTAGGGGCTGTGCTGATGGTGTAAAACAATAAGACACTTTCAGGAGGATCTGGCAAACAAAGTATAAGCATAATCAGAGTCTGGTGTTGCAAGCTACTGATGCCTGGGTGGAATAAGAAGTGAGGTCCTCTATCTACCTTTATTTGATTGTTGTGTTGCTTGCCAATTAAGTATAATAAGACTTTTAAAAAATGTTGATTTAAGTATACCATAGTCAAAAGAATATCTTTAACTTACATTGTAAAGCATTTTCAAAAGGATTTTGAAATATTTGAATAGAATTGACTGTGGAAAAAGATAAGTACTATCTAATCTCTAATATCAGTCTGTAGGTGGAGTATCTTTGGGACATGGTTTGGGAAAACTTTCGTAAGAATGAATGCATTTCATTTTTTATTCCATTAAAAATGACAATAATAATATAATACAATTTCATTTTGCTGAAATTCTAGTTTTACTTCTAGATTTGAGAATATCAGCTTCTCGAGAAAAGCACATTAAGTATCCTTCTAGCTGCATTAACTCCCTAATGTAACTTTTAAAAGTGTTTTAGGTCATCAAGTTATGAAAAGAGGCTTGGACTCATTTACACATTTAAAAGTTTAATTTAAAAATACATTAACTTTTAGAGCTTGATTTACTTGTATTTATTCATTTAAAAATGTTAACTTGGAATCTGCACATGGGGATTTCCAAATGAGGTAGCAAGCATATGCTATTTCTTCAGCAGTTTTTACACCACGCTAACAATAAGAAAGAGTTGTCACTCTAAAAGGAAACATGAAGAATTCTAAAACACTAAGCATTCACAGTTTTGTTTCCATTTATCCTGACATTATTATATAAAACAAGCTATCTAAACTTCCTTAAAATCCAAATGTGTGATAACAAGAGCCCAACAGTGCCTTCAGTCTTCCACATGTGGCTCGAATTCAAATAAGAAGCAAATTCACAAGCCAAATACAGGTAACTATCCCAAGAAATCCCCCTGAATTTCCTGTATCGTGATATGAAGACAGACCCAGACCAAATCAGAAAACCCAAACCCAAGACCAAAATACCCAGGTAAAGTCAGAACTTACACGGAACAGCTTCTGCTAAGATTCTTTCTGTTTTCATGGGATAGAACAAAGAATTCCATTAATTTGGTTGTCTGGGCAGGAAAGCAGACTCTCAAGAACCAAGCATGTTCATAGTTTGTAAGGAATGGTAATGACTCTCTCTTCCTACTTTCTCACATCCTTAGGTTGAGCCACTATGAAGAAGTGTAAAAATACTGTAGAGAACTCAATCTGGAAGTAGGCAGAGAGGGTCTTTAACTTGAAAACTTATATCCCAGGAGATTCACAGTGTTTTTCAATACAATACGCTCCAGTGCCACCCCCAAGCTTATGTAACCTCACAAGGGGCCACAGCTTCCAATAGACATTGTGAAGAACAGGTCTACCGGTTCAGACAGCCTCTTCTCTCAAGTTCCAAGAAGAGCTGCTCACATGTTTTCTGTTTACTTTCTTCCATCAGCCACTTCTACGTGAAAGAGATTTTTCCCCAGTCCTAAAGCTGTCAACTAAATAATTCTCAACTCCTCTATTCCTACCATATAAGTGAAATCAAGTGATCACAGTGTCATTCAATACTAGAGTCTTGGGCAACTGTCATTTTACAACGGTTATAGAATAGCTTCCTTTTAACTAGCCTCTATGATTTATTACATATTCCTCCAATTTAAGTCCATGCTATATACCAGAAAGACTTTGCTAAAATGAAACACTTCCTATTTTCAATTTCCTTTTCTATTTTAAATCGTCTTGGTTCTTCGTTACCTATATCAGTGATTCCAAATACAGTATACACTCCAAAAAATCATAAAATACCCTTTTCCTCAACATACTGTACTTGCTTTTTCTAAAACACCTCCTGAAGAAAGTCTACTAGAGTGGGGCTCTTTCTCCCAAACCACTTCAACCCATTTTTGCAGGAAAAGATGGAGCTGAAAAATTGCCAACCAGTATGAGAAGAGCCAGATTTGGAGAAGGACAAAAGGGGTAAAAGAAAGGAAGAACCGTGGAAATGGGGAAGAAGGGAGAAGGCAAGATTTCTCTTCCAATTCCAAGGAGATGGCCTTGCAGGTGCCCAATACCCATGAGTGAGAGGGATAAGGCAGTATGGTCCCTTACAGGGCTGGCTTCCTAGGCATGTAATCTGTGCAGCTGCACAGGGTCCCACACTCAGAAGAGCCTCATACTTGGTTTAATATTCTGCTGTCACCATCTTGAAATTCTTCATAATTTTATTTTTGAACTTGTGTTTTACAAGTGAAATCTAATGAGACAATTGAGCACTGGAGAGCAGAGAGATGCTCAGTATGCGTGTCCACTGTTCCTTGCCACCCTGAGAACACAGAATTTGTGTGGACTCACAACGTGTGGGAGTTCATTGAGACTCAAGTGAGTACAAGCTAAACGTGTTATGTCTAGACCTTAGTGGGCAGGGGTGCTGACAGCCCCAAGCAGCCATGCTTTCCCTTAGAACAAGAACATGCTTTGAACGCAGAAAGAAAGCAATTATGTTCTAAGAAACTCAATGACCAGAGAACCCTCTCATATCTTTTCTTACTAATGTTACTTCCCTGAATTAGCCAACCACTTTTGCTAGAAATGATGACATAGAAGCAAAGGGAAAAATGGGGCAACCCATAGGTCTTTTTCCTTTTAGTCTTTCCTTAAGCCAAAGGTCAAGACCATTGGTAAGCCTAAATGTCCATTGACAGATGACTGGATAAAGAAGATGTGGTGTATATATACAATGGAATATTACTCAGCCATAAAAAAAGAATGAAATAATCACATTCGTAGCAACATGAATGAACCTAGAGATTACACTAAGTGAAATAAGTCAAACAGAGAAAGACAAATATCATATGATATCACTTACTGTGGAATCTAAAAAAATATTGATACAAATGAACTTATTTACAAAACAGAAGCAGACTCACAGACATAGAAAACAAACTTAAGGTTACCAAAGTGGAAAGCGGGGGGAGGGATACATCTGGAATTTCAGATTAACAGACACAGACTACTATATGTCAAATAGATAAACAACAAGGATGTACTGTATAGCACAGGGAACCATATTCAATATCTTGTAATAACCTATAATGGAAAAGGATATGAAAAAGAATATATATATATGTATAACTGAGTCACTTTGCTGTACACCTGAAACATTGTAAATCAACTATACGTCAATAAAAAGATAAAAATTAAAAGAAAGAATGTGTGCATCTTTGGACAAATAAAATAAAAACAGTTGTGTTTTGTGTAGTGCTTTCACATATATTCTTACCAAAAATGCACGTATGAGCTATGAAATATGAATTGTGTAATTTTGGTGATTACACGTACGAGTCAAATGCTCTTATATTTGCATCTAAAAATGGCACTGTACCATATAAAGATGAATGGAAAACATCATATTAATAATTAAAATTATTAATTTTTCTTTACTTAAAACATTACTTAAAGCAAATTTTAAAAAACACCATAGCAAGCTGAAGAAACAAAAAAAGGCTTTCTGTTTTAAGACACACATATTTAGCACATTTTCTTGCTTTCTGAACAAGCACCCACCCCATTTTCACTTTGCACTGGGCCCGACAAATTCCGTATCTGGCCCTGCCACTTCGTTACCTCCAATTCCCATTTTGGATTCCATAGTTGCAATGAGTTTATTACTCAGACTTTAAGTAAAGGCTACTTGATAGATCCTTCTTTACCTTGTGGCTTGAAAAATTAGTTCTAGGACCAGTTGAGGTATGAACTACATACTCCCTTTCTTCCACAACTGTGATATAGTCAGAATCATGGCTGGTGGGGAGCCAAAAGAGTGGTTCAACCCCTGAGAAAAATTCTCCTAATTTGTCATCTTTTCAACAATTTTTAAAGGTAATATATTCTCATAACAGTTGTTAGGACCCTGGGGAAAAGTTGCCTGAGGACCCCCTGTGAAACACTCAATTGAAATATCAAAGTTCAGAATATGAGGTATACGGAAGCCGGGCTGGGCTTCCTTTCTGTACAGGCAGTTTCTTGAGTACAGAGATGCCAGCACTCACCTCAGTGGCCAGCACAGAGTAGACTCACTGAAGCCCACTTGAGAAAGAAATGTTGAGGCTTCCTTCCCTCGGTCCCATAATTTGCAAAGGATGTAACTGAAAATCCTGCCCTCCTTACTTAGCTACCTTTTACTTTTTTTCCTGATAGCAAAAATAGAGGAAAAATAGGTAAAACAACAGAGTTATGCAGATATAATAACAAGAGGGAAAAAACTATTCTCTCCTTTTAAATTTGGGACCTTTTGCCTTGCTAAGAATCAGGAGTGATTGGCAGGCAGGGGCTTGAGCAGAATTGCTCTGCCAGCTTAAAGAGAAGGGAGAGGAAGGGAAAGGAGAGGAGAGGAGAGGGGAGGAGAGAGGAAGGAAGGAGAGGGGAAGGAGACTGACCTGCAGCCATAGGGAAAGGGAAAGGGGTCGCCTTCCCAGCAGTTCAATAGACAGAGACATTGCAGAAATGTCTAAAGGAGATATTTCAAACGGTGGCTGCTGGTTTTATGATGAAATTCTCTCTTAGCTTCACCTGAACATGAGATCTACTTTCTTGCTAATGTGTTGATGGAAGTGGATTTGCATATGTGAGGAAGGTTGGGGTAAAGACTGCAATGGAGGGGGTGGGGGGAAGGGGGGGCTTTGGATGGAAACTCCTAGAAGAGAACTAGGGAACAGCTGACACCAGTTTGAGTTATACAGATTTTAAAAGATTGTCTTTAGCATTTAAGAGGGTAGGAAAATTAGCTAATTTTCCATTTGATATTCTCTGTCTTCCTGATAACTTCTGGCTCTTCAACTTGACTTCTTTCTGGGCACAGAATCCATTTCCCTCATTCCTTGGTCCCTCTCCAAAGGAAAGAACTAACTCCGGTGTCTCCAGTTTTACCATCTAGCATTTTGTCCAGCAAGTGGACTCCTTGGAAAGATGATAAAAGAGAAATGTCAGTGGGGATATGTGGCCAAGGCAGAGAACATTTTTGTTATAAGGGGAAAGCCTGTTTCCCAGGCCACCCTCAATGACCTATTTGCTCAGCTCTAAATATAGAACCCCAGGGCTTTCCTCACACCTGACCCTGACACTGCCAGCTCTGGGAGACTGAGCCTCTACTCTAACCTAACCTAAACTCTACGTGTAATAAACAGTATGCCTCAGCCATTCTTTCAACATATTAGCATTTTTTCTTAAAACATGATGCTAATGATATATTGTTAGTGTAAAATATTTGCTGCTCCCTATAAGTTACTAGGTTTAAACTTCAATTTCCGTTATGATTCATAAGTGGGGGAAAAAGATTTTCTGGGGCTGCCTCTGTGTTTTGGACCTTGGCATAGAGTGTCTCAGCTCTGAGAAACTTATTTTCTGGACTGAGCAGCCAGGAGTGGTCATTTGCCTCGTGGAGATGAATCACTTTTGGCTCCAAATGGAAAGCATAGCTCATCACTCACAGTCCTAGTCTTACGTTGAGTCATGGTACAGCGGCCTTCAAGCCCCAGAGACCTCACCTGTCCCTGTGGCCTGAAGAAACCATTTGTGGCTTTGATCATGTGTGGTTCTCCTCTGCGTCCAGTTTCCCCTTTCTGCTCAATCCATCACATTTGGACAAAGTCGGCTTTCTACAACACAAATTATATAGTGTTATTCCCTGCTCAGAAACCTTCCAAGACTCCCTAATGCTTTCAGAAGAATCCAAACACCTTAGCATAGTATTCAAGGCCCTTCACTATCAGAACTCAACCTTCCTATCTGGTACTTTCTCTCCCTGCACCTCCCCTCACCTATTCATCCCTGACCCTCCTTTAAATATATTTTTTAATACTCCAGGAATTCTAGTTAGCAGTTACTCATGGGATCAGGAATATTCATTCACTCATTAACATTTAGCATTGGCCATGAAGCCTTACTTCTTTATTCTTGTATTGATGTAAGGAGAAGAAATTGGTTGAATGCTACCCATTCAGCCAAATATTGTTTATACAATTATTATGGGAGTCATTTGGGACATTTGATTAAAATGCTGATTTTTTAGCACTACCTCAGACCTGAATCAGAATCTTTGGAAATGGAATAAGACAATCTGAAGGTTTAGTAAGTTACTCACGTCTATTTGGTACGCCCTAGAGTTTGAGTACTCCATGCATTTGACATTAAAAGCAATAGCATTTGCCTTATTAATCATACTATCTGTTTTATCTCAATGATTTCTATGCCACTCAAATATTACTATCCTGCCAATGCCTACCATAAACCATATCCTGTGTAGGACATACATTGCCTAGAATAGACAGAGTTCTCCAGGTCTTATTATTGACTGAACAGGAAAGAAAGGCTGAAACATACCTATATGTATTCCAAAAATTAAAGGAAATGTGCCAGAATGCTGAGGTTTTGCTGGGATTCTGTGACTAGAACTGGAAATGTTTGATCTTGGAAGGCCTCAGGGAGATAGATTGCTTTGAGGAGAAGAAAATCAATTCCAACTTTGGAAAATGAACAAAAACAAAATGTGGAAGATTCAAGAAACCTGATCAAGTTAAGAGTCCATCTTAGTGTGTGATGGGAAAAGAGAGAAGTTAGACATGGAGAAGAAAGTGAGCCTTAGTAGGCAGAAAGATAGAAGCAAATAAGTAGAAGATTTTGATAGGGACTTTATTCAACAATTATTTATTAGATCTGATCTGAGCATTGATATAGTTCCAAGAAATGTGAAGTCATTCAGTGACAATAACTGAAGTTCAGTCAACAATTATTTACATATTCACTCAGCTGACTCTCAATATCCCTCCCACCCTTCCTCTTCTGAGGAGAGGAATTTTCTTTCATTCAAGGGGTGGGCCAGTCTGGCCAAAGTTAACCCATTCTCTCTTGTCAATTGTTGCTTCTGATCCAATTCTGGACAATGAGATAAGAGGAAATGTTTGCTGGAGGTTAATAAAGGTACAGGAAACCAATTTCTCTTTCCTGTTGGACAGGAAGAAAGAAGCATATGACCTCAATTTCTGACATGAGGGGAGCTAGTTTTGGATGAAACCAACACTGTTGTTGAAGGTAAAGAGATATGGAAAGAACATGCTGGATTAACCATCCCAGAAGCCAGCACTACCTTTGGTTGTTTTCTTATATGAACTAATCCATTTCTTTACTGTTTAAGCTTGAATATCTTTCCCCAGTATTATTAAGAAATGATTGATAGACATCATCATAGAAGTTTAAGACATACAGCATTATGGTTTGATTTACATATATTGTACTGAATAGTTTTACTGACAACCAAATGCATCTTAACTGACATACATCCATAGCAATTTCTATATCTCTCATTTGATCCTCAACAACCTCATTCAGGAGAATATTCCTTGCTAATAAAAATGGAAAAGAAAAAATTTTTAAATGAAGAAAATGCCAGAAAGTTTTTACCAAAATCCAATCATGAGTCTTGGGATTTAGAAATATACAGAATGGAAGCAAGCTAACAGTCACTGAGCATCTCCTGTATGCCCATTACTCCAAGAACTTCACAGGTTATCTAATTTTAATTTTTATAATTCTATGAGTTTGATATTATCACCCTTGTTTTACAGGTGAGTAAACTGAAGTTCAGAGAGTTTAAGGAATTCATCCGAAGTCACAATGTGCTTTAAATATGGATTCAAACTTGGATTTTTGGTCACACATCCTATGCTCTTTCCACTTCACCACAAGCTACTACTTGTGCGAAGCAGTAGTTTGCTTATGACTGAGACCTCACTCATAAGCATTTCTTATGAGTGAGGTCTCAAAAAGGAATGATCATCATGGCTTGGTTATGTGAAAACCTAAATAAGAGAACATTAGAAGATGCTGAGTCTTTGTGACTGCAGTGATAGGGTGGTAATGATGAAAGTCATGAGACATTGAGGAATAAAGCTCTGAGAAAGGGTAACTAAATTGATATTAGCAAGAATCTCAAAGGCAGAGTTAAGGTGAATATTTGGTAGTTACTAGCATATTGTACAGGAATCACAAATGAATTACTGGGGAAGCTCAGTGAAGGATATGAGAAAAGGAAGAAACAGCAAAACAGGGAATAGGAGACTGGTTCAAGATGGCACAGTAGAAGGATGTGCTCTCAATCCCTCTTGAGAGACCACCGGAATCACAACTAACTGCTGAACAGTCATTGACAGGAAGACACTGGAACTCAGCAAAAAGATGGCCCACATCAAAAGACAAAGGAGAAGCCACAATGAGATGGTAGGAGGGGCGCAATCACAGTAAAATCAAATCCCATAACTGGTGGGTGGGTGACTCACAGACTGGCGAATACTTATACCACAGAAGTCCACCCACTGGAGTGAAGGTTCTGAGTCCCACGTCAGGCTTCCCAACCTGAGGGTCCGGCAATGGGAGGAGGAATTCCTAGAGAATCAGACTTTGAAGGCTAGCAGGATTTCATTGCAGGACTTCAACAGGAGTGGGGGAAACAGAGACTCCACTCTTAGAGGGCACACAGAAAGTAGTGTACGTGTTGGGACCCAGGGGAGGGAGCAGTGACCCCATGGGAGACTGACCCAGATGTACCTGCTAGTGTTAGAGGGTCTCCTGAATAGGCACAGGGTGGCTGTGCCTCACCATGAGGACAAGGACACTGGCAGCAGAAGATCTGAGAAGTACTCCTTGGTGTGAGCCCTCCCAGAGTCAGCCATTAGCCCCAACAAACAGCTGGGTAGGCTCCAGTGCTGGGTCACCTCAGGCCAAAAAACCAACAGGGAGGGAGCCCAGCCCCACCCATCAGCAGACAAGTGGATTAAAGTTTTACTGAGCTCTGTCCACCAGAGCAAAACCCAGCTCTAACCACCACCAGTCCCTCCCAACAGGAAATTTGCACAAGCCTCTTAGATAGCCTCATCCACCAGAGGGCAGACAGCAGAAGCAAGAACTACAATCCTGCAGCCTGTGGAACAAAAACCACATTCACAGAAAGATAGACAAGATGAAAAGGCAGAGGGCTATGTACAAGATGAAGGAACAAGATAAAACCCCAGAAAAAATAATTAAATGAAGTGGAGATAGGCAACCTTCCAGAAAAAGAATTCAGAATAATGATAGCGAAGATGATCCAGGACCTAGGGGAAAAAATGGAGGCAAAGATTGAGAAGATGCAAGAAATGTTTAACAAAGAGCAAGAATAATTAGAGAACAAACACCTAGAAGAATTAAACAACAAACAAACAGAGATAAACAATACAATAACTGAAATGAAAAACACACTAGAAGAATCAATAGCAGAATAACTGAGGCAGCAGAACGGATAAGTGACCTGGAAGACAGAATGGTGGAATTCACTGCTGTAGAACACAATAAAGAAAAAAGAATGAAAAGAAATGAAGACAGCCTAAGAGACCTGTGGGACAATATTAAACACAACAACATTAGCATTATAGAGGTCCCAGAAGGAGAAGAGAGAGAGAAAGGACCCAAGAAAATATTTGAAGGGATTATAGTTGAAAACTTCCCTAACATGGGAAAGGAAATAGCCACCTAAGTCCAGGAAACGCAGAGAGTCCCAGGCAAGATAAACCCAAGGAGAAACACACTGAGACACATAGTAATCAAACTGACAAAAATTAAAGACAAAGAAAAATCATTGAAAACAACAAGGGAAAAACAACAAATAACATACAAAGGAACTCCCAAAAGGTTAACAGCTGATTTCTCAACAGAAACTCTAAAAGCCAGAAGGGAGTGGAATGATATATTTAAAGTGACAAAAGGGAAGAACCTACAACCAAGATTACTCTACATGGCAAGGATCTCATTCAGATTCAACAGAAAAATCAAAAGCTTTACAGACAAGCAAACGCTAAGAGAATTCAGCACCACTGAACCAACTCTATAACAAATACTTAAGGAACTTCTCTAAGTGGGAAACACAAGAGAAGGAAAGGACCTACAAAAACAAACCCATAACAATTAAGAAAATGGTAACAGGAACATACATATCGATAATTACCTTAAATGTGAATGGATTAAATGCTCCAACCAAAAGACACAGGCTCACTGAATGGATACAAAAACAAGACCCATATATATGCCGTCTACAAGAGACCCACTTCAGACATAGGGAGACATACAGACTGAAAGTGAGGGGATGGAAAAAGATATTCCATACAAATGGAAATCAAAAGAAAGCTGGAGTAGCAATACTCATACCAGATGAAATAGACTTTAAAATAAAGAATGTTACAAGAGACAAGGAGGGACACTACATAATGATCAAAAGATCAATCCAAGAAGAAGATATAACAATTATAAATATATACATAGAAGCACCTCAATACATAAGGCAACTGCTAACGGCTATAAAAGAGGAAATCAAAAGCAACACAATAATAGTGGGGGACTTTAACACCTCACTTAAACCAATGGACAGATCATCCAAACAGAAAATTAATAAGGAAACACAAGCTTTAAATGACACAATAGACCAGATAGATTTAATTGATACTTATAGGACATTCTAACCAAAAACAGCAGATTACACTTTCTTCTCAAGTGCACACGAAACATCCTCCAGGATAGATCACATCTTGGGTAACAAACCAAGCCTTAGTAAATTTAAGAAATTTAAAATCATATCAAGCATCTTTCCTGACCACAACGCTATGAGATTAGAAATCAATTACAGGGAAAAGGTGTAAAAAACACAAACACATGGAGGCTAAGCAATACGTTGCTAAATGACCAAGAGATCACTGAAGAAATCAAAGATGAAATCAAAAATTACGTTGAGAGAAATTACAATGAAAACACAATGATCCAAAACCCATGGGATGCAGCAAAAGCAGTTCTAAGAGGGAAGTTTATAGCAATACAAGCCTACCTCAAGAAACAAAAAAAATCTCAAATAAACAATCTAACCTTACACCTAAAGGAACTAGAGAAAGAACAAACAAAACCCAAAGTTAGTAGATGGAAAGAAATCATAAAGATCAGAACAGAAATAAATGAAATAGAAACAAAGAAAACAATAGCAAAGATCAATAAAAGTAAAAGCTGGTTCTTTGAGAAGATAAACAAAACTGGTAAAGCATTAGCCAGATTCATGAAGAAAAAGAGGGAGAGGACTCAAATCAATAAAATTAGAAATGAAAAAGGAGAAGTTACAACAGACACCACAGAAATACACAGCATCCTAAAAGACTACTACAAGCAAGTCTATGCCAATAAAATGGGCAACCTGGAAGAAATGGACAAATTCTTAGAAAGGTATAACCTTCCAAGACTGAACCAGGAAGAAATAAAACGTATAAACAGGCCAATCCCAAGTAATGAGATTGAAACTGTGATTAAAAATCTTCCAACAAACAAAAGTCCAGGACCAGATGGCTTCACAGGGGAATTCTGTCAAACATGTAGAGAGGAGCTAACACCCATCCTTCTCAAACTCTTCCAAAAAATTGCAGAGGAAGGAACACTCCCAAACTCATTCTAGGAGGCCACCATCACCCTGCTACCAAAACCAGACAAAGATACTACATAAAAAGAAAGAGACCAGTATCACCGATGAATATAGATGCAAAAATCCTCAACAAAATACTAGCAAACAGAACTCAGCAACACATTAAAAGGATCATACACCATGATCAAGTGGGATTTATCCCAGGGATGCAAGGATTCTTCAATATATGCAAATCAACCAATGTGATGCACCATGTTAACAAACTGAAGAATAAAAACCATATGATCACTCCATTGATGCAGAAAAAGCTTTTGACAAAATTCAACACCAATTTATGATAAAAACTCTCCAGAAAGTGGGCATGGAGGGAACCTATTTCAACAAAATAGAGGCCATATACGACAAACCCACAGCAAACATCATTCTCAATGGTGAAAAACTGAAAGCATTTCCTCTAAGATCAGGAACAAGACAAGGATGTCCACACTCACCACTATTATTCAACATAGTTTTGGAAGTCCTAGCCACAGCAATCAGAGAAGAAAAAGAAATAAAAGGAATACAAATTGGAAAAGAAGAAGTAGAATTGTCACTGTTTGTAGATGACATGATATTATACATAGAGAATCCTAAAGATGCCACCAGAAAACTACTAGAGCTAATCAATGAATTTGGTAAAGTTGCAGAATAGAAAATGAATGCACAGAAATCTCTCGCATTCCTATACACTAACAATGAAAAATCTGAAAGAGAAATTAAGGAAACACTCCCATTTACCACTGCAACAAAAAGAATAAAATACCTAGGAATAAACCTACCTAGGGAGACAAAAGATCTGTATGCAGAAAACTATAAGACACTGATGAAAGAAATTAAAGATGATACAAACAGATGGAGAGATACACCATGTTCTTGGATTGGAAGAATCAATGTTGTGAAAATGACTATACTACCCAAAGCAATCTACAGATTCAATGCAGTCCCTATCAAATTACCAATGGCATTTTTTACAGAACTAGAACAAAATATCTTAAAATTTGTATGGAGACAAAAAAGACCCCGAATAGCCAAAGCAGTCTTGAGGGAAAAAAACGGAGCTGGAGGAATCAGACTCCCTGACTTCAGACTATACTTCAAAGCTACAGTAATCAAGACAATATGATACTGGCACAAAAACAGAAATATAGATCAATGGAACAGGATAGAAAGCCCAGAGATAAACCCATGCACCTCTGGTCAACTAATCTATGACAAAGGAGGCAAGGATATACAATGGAGAAAAGACAGTCTCTTCAATAAGTGGTGCTGAGAAAACTGGACAGCTACACATAAGAGAATGAAATTAGAACACTCCCTAACACCATACACAAAAATAAACTCAAAATGGACTAGAGACCTAAATGTAAGGCCAGACACTATAAAACTCTTCGAGGAAAACTCAGGAAGAACACTCTTTGACATAAATCACAGCAAAACCTTTTTTGATCCACTTCCTAGAGTAATGGAAATAAAAACAAAAATAAACAAATGGGACCTAATTAAACTTAAAAGCTTTTCCACAGCAAAGGAAACTACAAACAAGATGAAAAGACAACCCTCAGAATGGGAGAAAATATTTGCAAATGAATCAACAGACAAAGGATTAATCTCCAAAATATATAAACAGCTCATGCAGCTCAATATTAATGAAACAAACAACCCTATCCAAAAATGGGCAGAAGACCTAAACAGACATTTCTCCAAAGAAGACATACAGATGGCCAAGAAGCACATGAAAAGCTGCTCAACATCACTAATTATTAGAGAAATGTAAATCAAAACTACAATGAGGTATCATCTCACACCAGTTAGAATGCGCATCATCAGAAAATCTACAAACAGCAAATGCTGGAGAGGGTGTGGAGAAAAGGGAACCCTCTTGCACTGTTGGTGGGAATGTAAATTGATACAGCCACTATGGAGAACAGTACGGAGGTTCCTTAAAAAACTAAAAATAGAATTACCATATGACCCAGCAATGCCACTCCTGGGCATATACCCAGAGAAAACCATAATTCAAAAAGACACATGCACCCCAATGTTCACTGCAGCACTATTTACAATAGCCAGGTGACAGAAGCAAACTAAATGCCCATCGACAGACGAATGGATAAAGAAGATGTGGCACATATATACAATGGCATATTACTCAGCCATAAAAAGGAATGAAATTGAATTATTTGTGGTGAGGTGGATGGGTCTAGAGACTGTCATACAGAGTGAACTAAGTCAGAAAGAAAAAACAAATATCGTATATTAACACATATTTGTGGAACCTAAAAAAATGGTACAGATAAACCAGTTTGCAGGGCAGAAATAGAGACACAGATGTAGAGAACAAATGCATGGACAGCAAGGGGAGAAAGTGGCTGGGGGGGGCGCATGGGTGTGGTGTTGTGATGAACTGGGAGATTGGGATTGACATATATACACTAATATGTATAAAATGGATAACAAATAACCTGCTGTATAAAAAAATTAAATTAAATTAAAAATTTAAAAAAAATAGCAAACAGGGAATAAAAAGCAGGATAAATATAGGCTCAACTATAAGCAAAATCATATGCCAGATTCCTGGAAGAAGAGTTTGAGAAGAATATGAAGAAAGCCTGTGAAAATGAAAAATGGGATAATTCATCATTATGCTTTTGGAGTCTCATATTCAAGATCAGAATTATAAAGTAATTGAACCAAGTTTGTCTGCCTGTTCTTTTGAGTAAAGATGTTCCTGGGAAAATACCCCAAATTTGAGAGGTTTTTAGAAATTAGACCTTCAATTCTCTTGCATTCCCAATGCAATAAATTTCCTGTTGCTTGGAGGGGAAGGGAAAGTGGAAAGGAACTTATTTGGTAACTGTTATGGGGAAGACTCCACTAAGAACTTCACATGTAATTCTTGATCCATCATTTTGCATGAATCTCAGAATAAAGCTTCATCATAAAAGCCGCAGAGAAATGATGGTCATTTAATCCTCATAATAACCATGTGGGGTTATTGTGTTAGCTTCTGTTTTACCTTTGAAGAAGGGAAGCTCAGAAGGATTAAGTCAGTGGCCACAGGTTATGCCACTTACAGGGGTAGAATCAGGATTAGAAAATAGGTTTGCATGACTCTAAAGCTCCATATTTATCCACTTCTTGTAGATCTTTCACCAATACTTTACTTCAAATAGTCTTTCCACGAGAAAAAAATATAAAGTAAAAGATTCGAAGGTGATAAATAATACCAGATATTTATTCAAAAAAAGCAGCTTTGTTTAGCTCAGTCACTATACTCTTTACAGTACTTTCTAGTCAATGTTCACATACACACCATCATAGATACTTTGCTCGCTTTTGTAGAGTAGCCCAGATTGCATTTACCCTTCTACTTTAAACAGCTAGACAGAGGGCTTCCCTGGTGGGGCTTCCCTGGTGGGGCAGTGGTTGAGAGTCCGCCTGCCCATGCAGGGGACACGGGTTCGTGCCCCGGTCCGGGAGGATCCCACATGCCGTGGAGTGGCTAGGCCCGTGAGCCATGGCCACTGAGTCTGCGCGTCCGGAGCCTGTGCTCCGCAACGGGAGAGGTCACAACAGTGAGAGAGGCCCGTGTACCACAAAAAAAAAAACCAACTAGACAGCTAAACAAAATCTCTAAAACAATGTTTTCAGGCACCTAACACAGGCAGCACAGATCAGCGATTCCTGAGACAAGGGAAACAATGCTATGAGCTTCAGTTCTCTGCTAGGGGAGTAGTGCCAGGCCACAGTGCAGGAAGGGTGAAACCAAACAGCTTAGTGGGCTTGCTGAATTGAGGAGACAGAGGTAGAAGTTTGGGGAGGCCACAATGGCTAGAATTTCAATGGCAGAATAAAAGGATCTGGACAGAAGGAGAACTCTAGAGACCTACAGAGGAGCTCCCTTAAACCTCTGGCTGAACAGCATGGATACATGAGAAGAAAATACCTGAATCCAGAGAAAGAACCACTGGGAAAAAAACACCTGGGGAAATTTCCCCAAGGCTCATACAGGACTAGATATGGTGGTTGTGTTCTCAACAAGAACACAAGGTCTTTAAATAAAGACCTAGTACCATGGAATATAGAATCCTTAAAAGGTATTGCAACTGTAGTCAAGGTAAATTAGCCATAGACTAAAGGCTGTACTGGATCCACCCTAACGGAGCTTAAAAGTGGATCTTAAAACTGATTTATAAAAGAGATGTATCTGAAAAAAGAAAAAGAGAGATGTATCTGTTTGCTAGAACAACTAAATTTATTTAAAGAATTTCTAAATTTAAAGAATTTCTAAAAAATCTAGTACCCAAAATATAAAATTATCAATGTTTGGCGTCCAGTCAAAATGTAGCAGGCAAGCAAAGAAGCAGAATCATACAACCCATAATTAGGAGAAAAACTGACCAATAGAAGCAGACTAAGCAATGACAAAGATGATAGAATTAGTGCATGAGGACATTAAAACTGTTGTAAAATTAAAGGAATAGAGTATCAATGAATGAGGGACAATGTCACATGGAATAACATACGTATAATTTGAGTCCAACTACTATAAAGCAGAACTAAATCCATTTTATAAATCACTAATTATGTTCAGTATAGTTTCAATTTAAAGTTCAGTGAATATACAAATACTGATCACTAACCATGTGTCCAATATAATAATTCATGTAATAAATGAAGAGTAAAATTCCTGCTGTCCCTGCTCTCAAGGATTTCACAGTCTCTTCAGGTGCAGAAGGCAAGTAGAAGCTCTACTATTTGTCTGGTACAAGGCAGAATATATGAGGCACTACAAAGAAAATAAAATTTAGAGCTAGTCTCAGAGAAATATTTTGTAGAGGGAGGGATACTTCAGCTGGATATTTGAGAGTGAGTAGAAATCTGAGGCATAATTATGGGGTACAGAAAATTCTAGATATAACAAAGGATTCAGAAAAATGCAAGGGTCCAGAAAATGAGGAGTATGCTTTAAGAGTAGTAAGTGCTGTGGTGCTTTACATCAATTAGGAAAGAAGGCATATCCATTCAAAATTTCAGAAAGAGAGCTAATGTAGGGGAAATCCTGTTACCTCTCTATTAATTCCTACTACCCTTACCAATTATTTTAGGAAATTCAGGAAAAAAATTAGAAATGTAGTCTTTATATTGTACTGGTGGATGTTATTCTTTTGGTAGGGCTATCATGACAATGTACCACACACTGGCTGGCTTAAAAAACACACATATACTACCTCACAATTCTGGAGGCTAGATGTGCAAGATCTAGATGTTAACAGGGTTGGCTTCTTCTGAAAGCTGTGAGGCAGAACATGTTCTACACCTCTCTCCCTAGCTTCTAATGCTTTGCTGGCAATCTTTGGCTTTCCTTGGCTTGTAGATACAGCGCCCCAACTCTGCCTTCACCTTCACATGGCATACTCTCTGAATGTGTCTATGTGTCCAAATTTTCCCTCTTTATAAGGACACAGTCATATTGGATTAAGATCCCAACCTACTCCATTCTGACCTCATCCTAACTTCGCTAATATTGTTTACAATAACCCTATTTCCAAATACGGAATAGTAAATACCACATTCTGAGGTACTGGGGGTTAGGTGTGCAACATGTGAGGTTTGGAGGGGTACAATTCAACCCTTAACAGTAGGGAAATGTTGGCAGCTGTGTAGTAGGAGAGGGTCCTGATCAGAGTTGTCCTTTAGCAAGAGTCATTTGGCAGCTGTGTGTGACTCAGCCTCTGAAAGTCTCTGGTCACATCCTTTCCCCTTTGCCCTGTATCCAAACACACACACACACACACACACACACACACACACAGAGTAACCAAGATGTTCCCTAGATTCGCCATACTTTTCCCCCCACATCTCTGCCCTTGCCTATGTTGTTCCCGCTCCTGAGATTTCTCTATCCTACTTATGACTAATTCCTACTCTTCCTTCAATTCTTATCTCCTCAAGTGTTTTAATCATGTTGATAATATATAGGATAATATTTAGCCCATTTTAGGTAGTCTTCCCTAAACATGCTACATACCTTCTAAGTGGTGGAGCTCACAATCCCACTGTCATGATCCCAATTTTTAAAAAAATTTAACATTCATGTGTTATCACATGCATTATACTTTCTTCTAATTTGTGTATTGATACATAGTTTTTTCTCCATGAAATTGTGACACACTTCAGGTTGGATCCAGTGTCTAATTTATCCCCTATCTTTTGCAACTAGCTCTGTGTGTACTATAAAATAAAGGCTAAAGATAAGAATGTAGATAATTTCTCCCCATTACTTAAGGTTTATTCTTAAAAAAAAATTAGTGTGTATTACAAAAAGTAACATCTACATTGTGCTTGCTATATGCCTGGCACTGTTCTAAGTGCTTAGTATATATTAACTAATTTAATCTTCACAGAAACCCAGTGAGTTGAATACTACTATTATCCTATTTTATAGATGGTGAATCATGCACAGAGAGGTTCAGTAACTTGCCTGATATTACACAGCAACAGAGGGGCAGATGCTACAATCCATCCCTGAACCACTTTGCCAAACTGCCTCTGAAAAACATTCACTCTCTAAACCAGAGTCCTTTCTTTTGGAAAGTTTTCCAGCCCTGCCATGATTCCTAACCAGCCACATGATTTGGAACAAAGTTATTCAGTTTCTCTGTACTTTAATTTTATCGATTCTGAAATAGGAATAATGATAGTACCATCCTCATAGAATTAATACATGTAAAGCACTTAAAGTGGTTTCCAACACTAAGACCACCACACACACACACACACACACACAACACACACACACACGTTGAATAACTGAGAATTTATTGTATACTATGTAGTTAATAGAAGCCATACTGTCTCCTGTTGATGATTAATAGTGTCTGGATTCTGAAGAAGGATGGTATTGGCAGATTTTTTTGCCTTTTTATGAAGGATGGGACTGGGCTGTCACTTTCTCTGAAAATGAGAAGGAGGAGGTCAGAGGTGTTTGTGATAGCAACACAAAGGACCTTTACATGGCTTTAGAAAAGGTTGCAGTGTTAGGAGTCTGAGAATCTGGGCTTCCATTGGCTTACAGCACTCATCTTGACCTCTCCTCCCTCCTTGTAAAGGGGCAATGGAAAGGCACCAGGGAAGAAGGAAGAACACTTTAGAAAATCTTTCAGAAAATACAACCTTGAAAGGAAATTAAAAAGTCAGAATTCTGCACAATAAGAAAATCCTGTTCATTGAGCCTGTTGAACAGTTATCAACAATTCTTTAGAAGACTCTAGCACTTTACATGTGGAGCCAGTTGCTTTCTAATTGCTACAGCAGGCTACCACTGGGAAGAACAAAGGAAATATTTAGCACATCGTAAATTCTTCTGCAGCCCTGTGGAGTGGCTGGAGTTCAGATTACACGTTTATAACTAGCATTTGAGAGCAATTTCTACTTCACTTTGTGAAAGTTTTGGGGAAGCTGTTCAGCACTGTTCCTCCTGTGATTCTGAAGAAGGACAGACCAAGTGTTTAAATTCAACAATCCAGTTCATCTGTTGGGGTCCAGTGAAGCTTGGAAAGATGTAACAGTGAAAAAACTCTTCCCTTCTAGAATTTGCTTTTTAATGGGAAGTAGATTTCTCAGTGGGTGGAAAAGTGTACCTCAGATACACTGGTGGGGTGCCCTGACAGCTCTGTATACTGGACAGTGGTCTTCACATAGGCCAAGACTGAGACAGTCTGAAAAATAGGCAGGACCTAAAAATAGATTCAATTCTCACTGCCAAGGAGAGCAAGCAAGAGAAAGGGAGTAAACATGTTTCATGTCACCAAAGATGGATTGAAGAAGCTGCACCACATAACTAGGAAAGAAACCATCACAGTCCAGTATGAGCAACAAGAAACCACTGGGATATGAAAAGTCAGAGGTCAGCTAAGACGGCTCTCGAAGCTATTATATTTATGGTACAGCTGATCAATGTGTAGATCTGAAGTCCCTTTGCCTTTCGAGAATATGGTTCGATTCTCTATACATTTTAATGGGCACATTTTCTCAGCAAATAAAAACATAGTTTGGAATGATTGGCTGATAGTTTATTATTTATGAGTCGTCTCTGGCCTTAGGTCGTTGTGCAGGGCATAGCCATAAGGACTACCTTGTAATTCTTCACCCAGATGATTGACAAAATATGGGAGGCCATTTCTCCCCACGATAGTAAATGAATGTCTACCCCAGCACATGGTAGATCTTTCCAATGAATGAAAAATGGGTTGGTGGTGGCTACATTTCCCATCCTCCCCACAAAAGAACTGGTAATCTTACTAACTTGCCCAAATTTTTAATTGCATATTGGCTAATACTGGGGGAAATTTCCCAAATAAGGTAAAAAATAAAATAATCTAGATGAGCTTCCTACTTACTGAGACTAATTCCAAGGTAAAATCTCTATAGATTTAAACTACAGAACAAATCTTGTTTAACTCTTTCAGGAGGAACATAAAATGTAAACTCAGCATCATCTCTCTGGCCAAATTTAGAACTGTAGCATTTTTTTGTTTGTTTTAAACATTAGTGAGAAGGGGATATGGTGTTAGTCTCCACTTTAGGTTTTGGTTTTGCTATATAAAGAGATAAACTGATTCAACTGAATAAAGCATGCATTTAGTTGTTACATTTTTAATATAATGTTTACAGTTTCTCTTCCAACATCTTTCAAAATTTTATGCAATTATTGGCTATTTGGCACGAAAATTTTTCTATTATTTCATATATATATATATCCTGCACCTCCGTAAGAAAGAATCAACCTTTTTTGGTTACTCAGCAAATATTCTGAACATAATCTGGTTATATAGTAAGATTTCTTTTTTTTTTAACCTGCATGATAAAAAAAAGTGCTAAAGGCAAATGAAAAATGATTTTAAACCATTTAAATACCTGAATTCTCTTCGGTATCAATCTGATGCCCACAAGAACTACAGGAATTTATAGCATGTGCCCTATGTTGCTTGAAAACCAAACCGAGACTATCCTTACCTGTGTAAAGAAATGTATACTTCAGGACTTCCCTGGTAGTGCAGTGGTTGAGAGTCCGTCTGCCGATGCAGGGGACACGGGTTCGTGCCCCGGTCCGGGAAAATCCCACATGCCGCGGAGCGGCTGGGCCCGTGAGCCGAGGCCGCTGAGCCTGCGCGTCCAGAGCTTGTGCTCCGCAACGGGAGAGGCCACAGCAGTGAGAGGCCTGCGTACCGAAAAAAAAAAAAAAAAAAAAATGTCTTAAGGGCTTCCCTGGTGGAGCAGTGGTTGAGAGTCCTCCTGCCGATGCAGGGGACACGGGTTCGTGACCCGGTCCAGAAGGATCCCACATGCCGCGGAGCGGCTGTGCCCGTGAGCCAAGGCCGCTCCTGCGCGTCCGGAGCTTGTGCTCCGCAACGGGAGAGGCCACAGCAGTGAGAGGCCTGCGTACCCCCCCCAAAAAAAAAAAAAGTCTTAAGGGCTTCCCTGGTGGCGCAGTGGTTGAGAGTCCGCCTGATGATGCTGGGAACGCGGGTTCTTGCCCCGGTCCGGGAAGATCCCACATGCCGCAGAGAGGGTGGGCCCGTGAGCCATGGCCGCCGAGCCTGCGCATCCGGAGCCTGTGCTCGGCAACGGAAGAGGCCACAGCAGTGAGAGGCCTGCGTACCGCGAAAAAAAAAAAAAAAAAAGAAATGTATACTTCAAAATATTTTCAGTACTTGAAAAAATGTCTAGAAAACGGGTGAAATGTATAAAATGAGGAATATTAGCTAAAATCTTGTTAAGTAATATAATATTTGTGAATGTACACTGTCAGTTGATTTTCACAACAAATTAAAATCTTCACACAGTCAAAAGATGTTTAAGCTGCACCCAATGACTTGCTTATTTCAAGCAACATTTGATACAAACAAAATCCAATGCAACCAGTCCCTTGGATTTCAGTCTGATGGGATTTATTCTGCTATTCATAGATATAAATATTGGTCTAGCATAACCTATGTCTTTGGAAATTTTATTGAATAATTAAGTGCTATGTTTAACCACAGGTTCTTACCAACATTTTAGAAACTACACAAATTCAAGTATTTAAAAAACAAGTATAAGAAAAGAACAACCCTAATAAACATAATTCTAAGAGGGAATCTTTTATTGTTGTGAAGCTTATTAAAGTTGAAGGTCTCATGTTTTAAGAAGAAGAAAAAAAGGAATTCTTTCTCTGCCGTGGAATAAATGGACTATCTCACCCATGAATAATGATTAACGTCCTTTCACTCAGAGAAAAGACTTGTAGGGGTTCACACCTGCAGCATTCATGAATTACAGGCCCCGTTCCCTTGAAAGAAACTTAATAATCACTATTCACAGGTGAAGTGTGCTTCAGCTGGATATAAAAAGTTGAGAGAAAACCAGTCAGCTTTGTTTCCAGTGCTGTGATTTTCCCAGCATTCCATCCCCTCCAGCCACTGCAAAAATACTCGAGCAGATTTAGAGTTATCCAAAGGTGGTGGTGTAAATACCTTTTCTTCTCAGCTTAGTTCTGTGTTTATCAGAGATTCAGAGGTGGTTTTAAAGGTCAGAAAAACAAGCTGCCTGAAAACTTGGATTCAAACCCAAGTAGTAAGGTCAGCATTTTTACAACTGGGCTCTTCCTGTTGCCATCCAGGTCTAAACTGACCTTATTTCCTCATTCTGAGCCCCAACCTGACAAATCTGGCCATATAAATACAAATACAAATGTAAACATACATACCCATTTAACTAAAAGGGTAAATACAAAGTATAAGTGTATAGATAAGCTTGAGTATAAATTTAAATATAAATATAAACAAATATAAATAAAAACATACACATAAATATGTCTTCCCAATTTGGTAGGAAGGTTTTTGATTATTTTCATTGCTGTTTTAATTCAAGGAAGATGGTTATGGCATCTTCTTTCTACTTAAAGGCCACATGGCCCATATGCCATCTATGGCTTTTTCACATGTTTTCTTGGTTCACAGGGGGTTTTAAAAACTATTAAGCCATAATTTAAAAACTAAGATATTTTGCCTTAAAAGAAATCTAAATTTCTTAATTACTTGAAAAGTCTTCAGCTCTGACGACACTGCACTTACATTCCCTCATAGTAAGAACTGCCAGGGGCTGAGTTCTGGGTCTCTTGCAGGATGGCCTGGCATGGCCTCGTACATGACTCAAGTTCTCTTTCCTGCATGAACCTCCAGTGTATGATCCTAGAATAACCACGTTGTCATTCCTTCATAGCCCTCATCTCTCTCCATATGGTTATGTGCTTAGTAGTCAAACCAACCGTAACTGGTTTTCATTCTGCCCCTGAAAGTGCTTAGACCTTTAGATGGAAAGTGGAGTTCAGCCGTGTATTCTCTGTCCTTGACTTTTAGACAAGCATTTTATGAAACGCTGGGGGTAGGAAGATAATACGGCAATTCTACCTTCAATATTAGATACAATTTAGTTGAAAACAAAGCGATACACATTAAACATAAATAAAACTCTTGGGTGCAGTGATACAGATAGGAGAATGAGACCTTGCAGACGAGGGTTACCTGACTTCAGCAAGCTGTGGATGGTGTGGCAGAGAATATGTTCAAATACGGGCAGAGATACCTTCTCTCCTGGGCCTTGGAGATTACAGAGGAATTAGGAGCAGCCAAGGGTGGGTGGGGGACAGGATGGAGTGAGCCAAGGATTGAGTCTTAGTCTTATTCTTGTTTTGTTTTGGCTTTATGTATGATAACCTACTCTTTGACTTCCAGTCAGGTAATGCTCTTATTAAAGAAAACAAAAAGAACTCAATATACAGGTATAGTTATATTTAAATTACGTATCAGCTATTTCACTGAAAGTTCTTTCTCCAGCTCTGAATTCAGCATTATACACACCTAACACTGAGAAGCTTTAATGAACATAGCTCAACCACAAACTTGACCGCTATAAACCATGTATATTCCAAACATATATTCATCTCTGCCTCAAAAATAATTTTCAGATTTGCCTCTGTGAACAAATTTGGGGATATTTGATAACACATATGAGAATAAAAACATACTGACTGTTTAGTAAAATGGGAACCTACCCCACAAACACACACACACAAACACACACACACACAAAGAAACCTTATGTGTTTCTTTGCCACTGTTATTAGCCACTGTTGAGATTCAGCAAAATGGACCTTAGACACTAAAAAGAAGGGGGACATTTTTTTCTTCAAGTGTTTAGAAATTAAGTTTTAATATTTGGTCATATCCAACATTTTGGTTTGAAGAGCCAAATGGTTCATTAGCATTTCAAATCTTAAAATTCTAATTAATTACATTTATGATTACAGAAAAGAAGAATGTGTGAAAAACAAGTCATAAAACATTCTAATTTAACTACAGGGCTCAGGATTGTTTCACAAATAATTCATTCGTAAAATGCAACTTTGGTTTCTGATTTAAAAGAAAAAAAAATTAAATTAAAAAAATGTGGAGTTCTTGTGGGGTTGGCATTGGTATGTATAAAAGGACAGTACTACTTTTCTCCCATAACAGAAATGTAGTTTGTAAAGAATGAAACATGCTAATGTTTGAGTATCAGGATTTGTTTTTAGGTAAAGCTATCCTTTATTTGAAAAGAATCAACAGCAAGTTATGAAGCAAAATAAAGTATTTAAGTCTCTTCCTACATATGCTCTTTTTCAGTGAAATAATGTCAGTCATCAGAAGGCATTTAAAGTGCAATCCATACCATAATAGTTAACCAGATAAGTTCAAGTTGGCAGTTCTTGCAGTGTGTTCAGCTTCCAACTGTATTACCAGTTCTAGTTTCTTTGTTAGTTGAAGTAGTAGGCCTGCTGGGTTTTTTCTTTCAAAAGCTTATAAAGTTCATAGTTAAGAGGCAGGTCTATGAAAACTTAAAAACAAAGGAGAAGATGAATTCAAAAGCAGCTGCTCATGCAGCTTGATTGTAGTATTTCACTGCAAGTCGTGATGTCTTCACAGCAGCTTCATACTTAAAAGATTCTGAAAGTTGATTGATTGTTCCCAAACTGCTACATAGTTTTATTTGATTAACCACGTATATTTTTGCCAATATGTCTGGCTACCTATTTAAAGTTAGTTCATTGCTGGCAGTATTACAAAAACAGATTTTAAGGATTGGAATCAGATTTGGCAGTAAAGGATTCGGTTCCAAACTCATAGGTGATCTTAAAATTTCATTTGACATAAAAAGAAAAAAAAACGCAGTCAAAAACAAAAGACTGTACTTTTGTTGAAAAAAGCTTTTTGGCTGCCAAACATGTTTATTTTTCCTATATATTTGCTCTATCACTGGTTCCTTTGAAGACAAATCTTCAAGTGATATTATTTTTAAAAAATTATATGCACACATACATTTAATCAAGATCTTTTTTAGATGTGAAGTTAAATCTTACTTCTTTAAAGTAAAAAAAAGGACATATTTTCAAAAGTTCATTGCAATAAAAGAATCTTTTGTCCTTCCTCTTGGCATTTTAAGGTTTTAACGAGTTGTTTATATATCTCAATGGCTTGAAAAGACAGATGTATTTTATGTAATCTTCCATGTAAGCTTTTTTCATTTCCCTTATAAATTACTTTTCCATATTTTAAAATGTAGTTATGTTTTCAGGGAAAAATGGCCAAAAAAATATGAGCCATTATTTGCTGGCCACCACGAACCTTTAGATAAATAGGTATAAATCACAGTAAGCAAAGAAATTCCATCCTAAAAATAAACCACAACTTTATTGCAGAAATATCTATTAAAAGTGTGTTGTCTCATTTTCATTTTACCTGAACATTAATGTATGAGTTTCATTTGAAAACTGTTTGCAACCCATGTTTTATATTCTAATTAATATAAAAGAAAGCTGTTTCAGTTAAAGAAAGCAAACTTCTTAAAGATTCAACGATAAACTGCTTTTATATCCTGTGAATTAGGGTAGTAAATTACATGTAACACACTGAGGAAGAAAGTAAAGAATAAAGATGCCAACCCCTGAAATATATAATTGATTAATAATAAGTTAAGTACACATGTCAGGTTGTGTGTGTAGTAAGTTCAACCCACAGAAGCACAGACCTAACAAAATGGTTTCTTGCTTTTTAATCTCCATAAGACTTCCCTGCTGCTTTTAACTCTTATAGGTTTGAATACAAATCAAATGTAGACCTTACTTCATCTGGAGCTGGAGTCCAGAAGACAAACAGAAAACAAAACAACTTCTGAAATGGCTTAAACAGATTAACAAATGTGCACTTTGATGGATGATTAAAAAGCTCTCAAAATTAAGAAGGACACTGCTGAGTAGATGGCTCACCTTAATATTGCTATAGTGGTTAATGTGAGTCCTCTGGTTTATAAATACCTGATTGTAATTAAATAATCCACTCCAATTTTGCAGTTAAGATCCAGTAATTTCTGTTATTTGTGGGATACATTTTAAAAAAGCTATGTGAGAGCTCCCCCTATTGACTCACAATAATGCACAATGTACCCTGAAATACACTTCCAAACATCCATAATCAATAGAACATTTCAGAAGGTTAAGGGGTATTAAAAATAATCTAATTTCAATTTATAATTGTATACGTAGAAACTAAGGCCTAATGACATTTACTGTCATGGAACAAATTTAGTGGCAGCGTTGGGATTAGAACCCAGGGCCTTTGTCTCTGAGTCCTGTTTTCTCTGCGCTATAGCATGACATCCAGCAGGTTATATAATTCAGAAGTGGGAAAGATATAGTAAGATCCTACTGATCTAACTCCAACTTCCTCTGGCCAAGGAGACCCAGAGAGGCTAAGGGACCTGTATAAATCGCACAGCTTTTTACTAACAGTCAAGAATGACTGGGTTAAAAGTGAAATCCCAGTTATATGTTCTACCTCACTACTATCTCTACTCAGACCCTGTGTTCTGTTTTGTTTGGGGTCCCAAATCTTTGCATTCTTTCACCATTTAAAAATATGTTTTTCAAAAATATAAGAATTTGAAATTCTGGAAGACATGAAGACATTCATAGTCGCTAAATTAAGTATTCCTCACTGTTTGATGATACATATTTTCTGTAAGTTAAGTACAGTATGTATATTAATAGGATTTTATATTTTCTTACATGCCTCCCACTCTTAGAATACTTATAGGGTTATGCATGCAATTGTGCAAAATGGTAAACTGCTCTTAAAATAAATCACAAAAGCATAAAGTATATTTATTTAATTTGCTTTTTGGTGAAAATATTGGTAATTAATTGGCCAGCATTGATATTACTGCTGTCATTTCTGTAATTCATCATGAGATATTGTTGATTCCATTTATGAAATCAATAGAGTTTCCCCCTCCCACCCATACCTGAAGATATAGAGATAAATTTATAAATTAAACTAGTCTAACTCCTAGAGGACAAGTGTGGCTTTCATACATCTATTTTTCCATCTATTGTCTTTTTTTTTTGCGGTACACGGGCCTGTCAATGTTGTGGCCTCTCCCGTTGCGGAGCACAGGCTCCGGACGCGCAGGCTCAGCAGCCATGGCTCACGCGCCCACCCGCTCCGCGGCATGTGGGATCTTCCCGGACCAGGGCACGAACCCGTGTCCCCTGCATCGGCAGACAGACTCTCAACCATTGCGCCACCAGGGAAGACCCACATCTATTTTTATACATCTACTTGTTTTTCAAGCAACATGGTTGCAATAACACAGGGCTTTGAATGAAAGCTCTTGATTTGTCATTGTTTGTTACGCAGCTTCGATTGACATCTGCTCAGAGGTGCCACTACTGATCTGTTCACTCCAGTTGCAGTGTTTTTCAGAAGCCCACAACAACCCTAATGCCTTGTTCCAAACGTGACACTCTTTCAAAATGCCGAGGTCCTGTGTATGTTACTAAATTATCTTCCTTTATCCTATATGCATATCCTCTACTGTAGTTAATTGTAGAAGTGCATGTGAAAAGAAATCAAATGAAATATTTGTTGAATAAGATCCTGTGCTCTGTGATGAGAAGAATAAGATGCACGTTTTCAAATAATTTGGGACTAGAAGAGAATAATACTGTCTCCTTTAAAAGTTGACCCTAATCCATATATTCTTTATACATGTATGACTGAAAATGTAAAGGCAACAGAAATGGTGCTATTTGTTATTAAAATGAAATATGTACGTGGTTTTTTTTTTCTGGAATCACCCATGTATTTTAAATTATTCAGCCATCTGTTACCTTTCTGGATCCTCCCCTGACCACTTCCCCAACGCTGGCCAGGCTCTTCACTCCACTAAGATAGAAACAGTATTATTAAAACTCAGTGCACAAAAAGAATATTTATACAATATATTTTATCAAGTTTGAGAATCAGATTATTGCATTCCAAGATGATACACTTAAAGTAGAAATCAGATAGCTAAGTGTCAGTTCCCATGTTTGATTTTACCTTAAATAAGTTAAATAATGATGGTTAAAAAGTGTTTTCATTGACTCTCCCATAGACACACAAGTATTTTTTAAAGATGCATGGAATAGCTCTCAAACTTTATGAGCATAATGGATGTAGTAATACATACCTTTGCCTTTTACAGATCTAACATCTCCTTTTTTTAAAGTTGGTTACTTGGTTAACTATCCATGTTCTGTCTTTTATTTACTTAAAAAACTTTTTCAGAATTACTAAATCTAGTGGTAAATCAGTTACTGGCTTCAATTCTGGTTTTCCAGAACTCTACGTGGAATTTAGAATTGGAAGATGAAAGTATGTCATATTAAGGTAACTTTGATGACAGGACTTTCGAAAAAAAAAAAAACTAATGGATATTAGTACTTCCCAGCATTAGTACTTCCAACAATATGATAGGAATGAACAATCTCTTATGTGATCTGGAGAGGCTGAGTTAGATGGCAGTTGGAGATGAAACAAAAGCAAGAAAAAGAAGGCAGGTGATGATAAGTAAAGGAGCTAAAAAAATAAACAGTGAAAGTGGACTTCAGTCAGGTATTTGAATAGTTATCTAGTCTCAATAGAAAGTTATCTAGCCTCCGTAGGGAAAATTAATTGGCTTCATCTGTATTTCTTCCCTGTCGCTGTGGATATTCTGCGAGTGTGTGAAGGATTTGGTGAGGGGCACTCAGCACAGCCAGAATGATAAGAAGTTTAGCCACTGGCAAGTAAGAGCAGTAGAGCTCATGGTCACAAGGAGTCTTTGAAATAAATATTAACATCCACTGACGTCATCCCAGGCAGGGCCATCAGGGTCATGGGGTGAGCCCATATTTTGGCTGCAGACACTTCTGGTTACCAGCTGTTACACATGAAGCCAGTTCTTTACTTTCATTGAACTTCATTTCCTAATTCCAAAAATTTAGGATCACTGTGTTTAACTTGCAGGGTTGTTGTGAGAATTAAATGAGATAAGGTATGTGAAATGCCACGGAGGCAATAAATTATAATGATCCTTTTCAGATAAAATCAAACTAAGAATGAAACAAGAGAAGCTGAAGGGAGTGACTAAGGTAGTGTTCCAAAAGGTGTTTATTCCAAGAACACAATGATGGTTTACATTTAGATATCTTTTTCTAAAATACTTCAGAGTACTAAGTGTCAAAAGGGAAAGATTACATGATGGTTTTGATAAATTCTGAAAAACTCATTTGATAATATTTTACATTTATTTTGGATTAAAAAGATACTTTAGTGCAATTAAAATGTTTATACTTGTTGGTGAAACAAAGTGTGACCATACATTCAAGAATAAGGGAACATAGAAAACACAAAATAAAACTTTCCCCCTCTCAATATTATTCACAGATAGCTAATCTTATGTAACCTTTTAGGAAACAAATCTCAAAAATCATTTTTTACTTTCACAGATGATTTAAAAGTTAAAAGGATAACATATTATTAACTATGAATTTAAAAACTTAATTTATTAAGGTTTGATACAGATAGTAAGAAATATTTACCTAGACCATCCAGCCAAAATCATAAAAATCAAATGTCACAATATATTTATTTCCATCTTTGAAGGTGGAAATCTATTTATAACTAACATTTAAGTAGCTTTTTGATGAAATAAAAAACCTAGTTAAAATGACTTTTAAGCTAGTAAGTAAAAGTAACTGCAAAGGGTACTTGATTATATCAGGTCTGTTCTACTGGCAAAATAGTTTTCTTATTGGAAATGAAAGAAATAAAACTCAGATTAAAAAAAAGTTGATTGGGATTGACATATATACACTAATATGTATAAAATAGATAACTAATAAGAACGTGCTGTATAAAAAAACAAATAAACTTCAAAAATTCAAAAAAAAAAGTTAACTCTACTACCTTACTCATTCAACTATTTCCCTATTCTTGGTCTTTGGGAAGTCTTTAAATTTCATTTCAATAATTTTGGCTAGAGACAATTTTTTTCTTTCTTAAGTAAGAGTCCATCCTGATTAACGGTTTAGAGTTGTGTATACAACTGTAATACACATGTAGTTGGAAATTCTAATACGTGAGGTTGGAAATTCTTCTCAGTCAGAGCTATCAGGCAGAGTTGCAGTGGAAATTATAATTTATACCCCAAAATAGGGAATGTTTTCTTTCTACCTGAAGGATTGAGAATAATGTCCTTTGAGGGTTTTGCAACCTCTATAGCTTTGAGTGGGTGTTAGGTTATTAACTGTTGGGATTTCCCACAGCACCACCACCCTTCACCAAACTGCTCACCACCTGCACATGGAAGTTTATACTGAAAGGTGAAAATTCTCACAAACGGATGGGAAAATGAGTTGGTTTTCATGATAAGGCAATATGGTCTTTTAATTAAAGTTTGTGGGCATCAGAACATGCCATAGGTTTCATTCTGAGTTCTGGATACACTTCTGAAAGAGCAAATTCATAGTGGAACACGGGCAAAAATATTTACAGTAACGTAAATTTTAAACATGGAAAGAGTGAACCTTCAAATTTATCATTTAAGCAATGTAGCACAAGCAAAAACCTGATTTAGCAAACTTTTTACCTCTTGACATTACAATATAAAAGTGTCTTTAGATGTTTCTAAGAATAAATAGAACCTTATTAAATTATTTGCATGGTTAGTTTCTGACAATATGTATATTAGATATCCTTTTTGAAAAAATCATCCTTGTAAAAAATCCTAAAAATGTTGGATAAAACTTTTAAAAATCCATCTTTTTAGATGCTTAACTATTCTGGCAAGAAATGAAGGAGGCAGATTCATAGAGGCCAAAAAGAACAAACAAGCATAAATCTGGAGATCTATTACAGCACTAAATTGGACAGCTGCCCAGGGGGACATCTGCCAGGACTTGGTGGCCCAAAGCTTTCTTTCAAAGGACCAAGTGGACTATAGGTAGTCAGGCTTGTGGACTAATCAAGTTGGGAAATTTAACTATAGACACCCTCATGATGCCAGAACCTTCAAAATGCAACATCTTTGGTAAAGAATGACCTAGAAAAAGTACACCCCAAAAGGAAAAACTAAAAAATTTGGCTGTAGATAGGGAAAAAAAAAAAATCCTTTCCCGAGATTTGTAACCACAAGCAAGGCATTACTCAGATTCTGGGCCAGAATTCATTCTATTTGTGTGGTCTAAAAACCCCAAGATGAAAATTTCGTTTAAATTGATCCTGGGTTGCTAGTGCCTCTAGCCACCTGGCAGAAGCAAACATTTATCTTCTGTAGGGGAATACATGTTAAATCAGGGCCACAAAAAATATCCCTATAAAGTATTACATATATAAGGTCTCAATTCAAAAATTATAAAATACACAGAGACCACAGATTTACTTGTAATAAAATATGAATGCTTAGTGTATTGGGGGGAAAAAAAGCTAGAAAAAGTATGACAAAGGAATAACATACTATCTCAACTGTAAAGGGATTTAAAAAATAAAAACAACAACCAATAGAATCTCTATAAATGAAAAATAAAGTAATTATTATGAGAACTCAATGGACAGACTAAACAAAAGATTTGACACATCTGAAGAGTGATGTAGTAGATTGGAAGATGTATAAGAAATTATCCAGTTTTCAGAACAGAGAGATACAGAGATAAGACAGTAAAAATGGATTAAGAAATATGTAAGACAGAGTAAGAAAATGAAAACTATTTTGAATTCTAGAATGAGAGAGTAGAGAAAATGTGGAAAAGGCAGTGTGTGAAGAAGTAAAGTCAAGAAATTTCCATAATTGATGAAAAAAATTTCAGATTGAGACAATTCAATGAATCTCAAGCAACATACATAAAAAGGAATCCACACTTGGACAAATTGTAAAAATAGAACTTCAAGACAAAAAGAACTGAAGAGAAAAATTACTTATGAAGAAATGAAAACTAGACTGATATCTCAGTAGAAAGAAAAGTATCTAGAAGATAGCATGATAGAGCTTTAAAGTCCTGAGAGAATTACCTGCAAACCTAGAATTTTATGAAAGAGTCTATAAAACTATTTTACACCAAAACTAAGGAAGTGTACTACTAACCGACCTGCTCTAGAGGAACATCTGAAGAACAAACTTCAAGAACAAATACGTTCCCAAAAGAAATGTCGGAGGTGAAATAGGAATGTAGAGCAAAGAAAATGATAAATGTGAGGGTGATCTGTACAGATCTATACAGGTGATCTATACATTGATAAAATGATAATTGTCCAATTTATGAGGTTAGAAAAACAGCAGAACTAAAAAAATAAATAAGAATAATATAATGGGGAAAAGGGTGTTTAGAATGTATTCAAAATGTCTAGAATTGCTTGAGAGAAGTAAATGAATTGATTAAATCTGGACTTTATTAAGGTAACTATTAATTTTAAAATTTCTGGACTAATAGAACAGAAATAGAGTATAGAACTTCTAAACTACTAGATAGAAGACACATACATGCAAGCATGTATAAATACATCAATAAATAAATTGGATAAGACACAAATTAGTGAAATTAGAAACTAAAAAAGTGTTTAACTTGTGGCACAGATTTAAAAGATTAGAGATTATTATGCCAATAAATGTGAAAACTTAATTAAAATTTCTAGGAAAATATAACTACCTTAAACTATTTTTAAAAATCTGAAGAGTCCTATTATATTAGGAAATTGATGTCACTTAAAATCTTTCCGTAAAAAAACTAATAAAACTGGATGAATTTAATCATGAGTTCTATCAAATATTCAAGAAAGAGGTAATTCCTATTTTCACCAACTTTCCAGAGACCAAATAAATGACAAAACTCTTTAACTTGTTTTGTTAGGAATTACCTTTATTCAGAAAAGGAAGTTTGAGAAAAATATAGGACATTCTTATTCATGAACATAGAGGGAAAAATAAAAACAAAATATGAGCATGTAAAGTTTGCAGTGCATACAAAGATTCTATATCATGACCATTTGGATTTATCTCAGGAAAACAATATTAATAAGTTAGAAAATGATTTAATGCAATTCACAACTTTACTAGATCCAAAGGCAAACATATGCTTCTCTCATATTCAGAAACAACATTCAACAAAATTTAATATTCATTCATACTTTAAAACAAAAGATAAAAATTTCTTGGCAAACTTCCTCAAACTGATAAATATAATTATCTAAAAATATCCTATAGTAAACCTCATTAATCATGAAGTGCTAAACATTCTCTTTAAAATCAGGAACAAAATAAGAATGCCTGTTATGATAACTTTTATTCAATATTGAATTGTAAAACCTCACAAATATAATAAGGTGAGAAAAATAAATTAAATACCAAAGATTGGAAAATACGTAATAAAATGTCACTATTCTCATAAAGTATGATCATTTACCTAGAAAACCCTAAATAGTTTATAGTATATTAACAGGACTAGTAATTTTTTTAGCTCTTTTGCTGATGTAAGATCAGTAATCATGTCTGTACACAAACAACAAAATAGACAATAAAGTTTTATAGACCATATTATTTACAATAATCTATAAGGTACCTAGAAGTAAATCTAACAAAAGATATATAAGACCATTATGGAGAAAATTATAAGTTTTAATGTAAAATATTAAAGAAAAAGTTAACAGAGAGATGACCATATTTATGGGAAGAAAGACTCAATATTTGGAAGATATCAGTTCTCCCCAAATAATCACGATATTTAACTTAATTCCAATTAAAATCTCAAGTTGAATTTTAAAAATATATGGAAAAGCAAAAGGCAAGAACAGTCAAGATTATCCTCAAGAACTAACAGATATCATGACTTATAATAAAGCAACTATAATTTAGTAAGTGTGATAAGGTACAAGAATAAACAAACAGCCAAATGGCACAGAACAAAGATCTCAATGGGCTTATGCGTACCTGGGAGCATGATATATGACCGAGGTTGGAGGACAGATCATGGGGGAAAGGGTTCAACAAAAAAAACAAGTCCAGTTGGCTATCCACATGTTAACAAAAATAAAAACCCAAATTATGTCTTAAATAAAAACAAATTCTAAATGAATAATGAATATATGTGAAAGACAAAGCTTTTCAGAATTTTAGAAGACAATGTTAGTGAATATCTTTGTAACTTTGACACAGGAAATAATTCCTTAAATAAGACACATAAGGCACAAAGTAAAAAGGAAAGGACTTACAAATTCGACAATATTAAAACTGAGAATTCTATTATCAAAAGACACCATACAGCAAGTGGAAAGATACGCCACAAATTGGTAGAAAATATTTGCATAAACTGGTAGAAAGTATCTTCCTTTGCCAAAAGATTAGTATGCAAAATATGTAAAGAATTCTTACAAGTTGATTTTTAAAGAGGCAAATAACCAAGAAAAGGGGAAAGACTTGAATAGACATTTTATTGGAAAAGAAACTCAGAAGATAAACAGGAAAAGAAGCTCATTTCATTAGTACTCAGGAAATCAGGTTGAGATATCATTTTACACCGCTAGAATGGCAAAGCATTAAAATGTCTGACAATCAAGGGTTAGTGAAGCAATGACAACACATAAACTGCTAATGGGAAAATAAATGCAACAGCTTTGGAAACAGTTTGGCATTTTCTAACAGAATTTAAAAGGTGCATAATCGGGACTTCCCTGGTGGCCCAGTGGTTAAGAAGCCACCTGCCAATGCAGGGGACACGGGTCCGAGCCCTGGTCCGGGAAGATCTCACATGCTGCAGAGCAACTAAGCCCACGAGCCACAACTACCGAGCCTGCACTCTGGAGCCCACGAGACACAACTACTGAGCCCGCGTGCCACAGCTACTGAAGCTCACGCACCTGGAGCCCATGCTCCACAACAAGAGAAGCCACCGCAATGAGAAGCCCGCGCGCTGCAACAAAGAGTAGCCCCCACGCACCGCAACTAGAGAAAGCTCGTGAGCAGCAACGAAGACCCAACGCAGCCAAAAATAAAAATAAATAAACTAAAAAAAAGAAAAGGTGCATACTCTGGGAGCATTTCCACTCCCAGATAAATACTTTCACATATACACAGAAATCATGTTCACAAAATTCTTATCAACATTGTTGATAAGTTGTAAAAAACTGAAAACCAAGCCAGTTCTATTTAAAGGAAGATGAGATAAATATATAAAACACCAGGCGACATTTTTTGGCGGGAAGATGCATACATATGTGGTAAAACAAAGAAAAGAGTAACACAAGAGTGATCGTTTTAAAATTCAGGAGAATAACAATGAAATCTTTTAGGGGTGCGCATGGGACTTCCAAGTGTTGGTAATACTTCACTTCATAAGAAGGGTGGCAGATTTTAACATGCACATATGCTTCATATATAATTTTCTTGTGTAAAAATTTTGTAACGTATTTTTGAAAAAGTTTCTGAGCATTTGTTGGGTTTCACAAAGAGTAGAAACACATTCTTTCCAAAAGCAATTGTGATTTTGGTGTTAACGTAGATGGCTAAGTAAATACTTTCAAAAGTAGCCTATCTGGCATTGTAAAGTAGAGTCAATCCTATTTTATGAATGTTTATAATTCTAAAAGAATTATACTCTTCATTTTTTGTTAAAGTATTAGTGAGTAGAATATATTGCCCTACTCCTTAAAAAAAATCAAATAAAACCACAAATGTCATTGTGTATGTACTACTGAGATTTGGAAGAGGTCAGTGCAGCATTTTAATGATGGTGAACCACACAGTGTGGATATTGTCTGATTATTAACATAAAGTCTCTAATCAGGCATTGCATCTTGCCTCCGAAGACAGATGTTTGGATTGTCCCATTCATATGATATTTTAAGTATTGATTTCCTATTTCAACAGATATTTCTTTTACAGAAATTTTGTACATAAGATATGGAAACTGCATTGCCATAAGGAAATGTTTCTACTGCTATTACTCCGAAATTCTGATGCAGAGGATTTCTTTTTTTTTTTTTTGTATTGCAAGAATAATGTCATGAAGTAATTGGTTTTCACTTACACACAATGAAATATCAGTATAACTTTATTGTTTAATCAAGTAGGTAGAAAGCTGATAGTTCTTATTCAAGCTTAAACAAGGACTGTCAGTCAATACACTAAGCTGGTTTTGCTGTTAACATAGACAAAGAGGGAAAATGTGCCTGGTGCACAGGATCTCCACTAAACTAAAACACATTTAGCAAAAAAAGGATTAAGGATTTAAAAACTTGGAATTCATCTTGAAGTAGGACCAGACTCCTTACACTGGCATTCCGTTTGTGACTTGGAAAACAAAATGCCTTGTGATAAGTAATCAGATACATCATTATACACCTGTTAGAACAAAAAGTACTGTAGGCTGACTGTCATAAAGAGTAGGAAGTAGGGACTGGATGCCTCAAGAGATTGAGTAATAATAAAGAAAAAGGCATCCTTTCAACTCAGAGGACAGTAGCTGATTTTGTTCCAGACAATGCTGGGAGATGCTGGAACTGGGACTCATTCATACCCGATGACTAACAAGGACCTTATACAGAACATCGGATGGTATCGGTATCAGTTTAGAATCTGAGGGAAAGCTGTCTACATGGTCAAAGTTGGTATGAAGTATCATGATACATTGTGAGCAGCCTCAGCTCAGAATTTTTATTATCTCCAAAACCAGAAAGTAAACCAGATCTTAATTTTGTTCCAGCCCAAAGAAAAACGCATTATGGATTTTATCTCTCCCTACTTAGTGGTTGTCAGATCTACCAAATAAAAATAAAGGAAGTCCAGTTAAATTTGTATTTCAGATGAACAATGAATATGTTTTAGTGTAAGTATTTCCCTGATACATTGGGGGGCATACTGACACTAAAAATTTATTTATTTTTATTCTAGCATCCTGTATTTTAGCTGGCAACACTTACTCCATATTCTCTCCAAAGTTCTAAGTTTTTTGGTGATAGTTTGTCTATGATGGATTTTAAAAGCAATATGGAGTGATGACTCTGTATTTATCTTGAACCTGAGAGAGTAATTCGAAACATCCAGAAGAGTTAGATCATGTAGGTTTCTTTGTTACAGATCTGGCCTGTTCATGTCAAGAGTAAATGAAGTCTCTAGGTTAGCCAACATGGGGGGATCTTTGGCTGTTTGCCTGGTGGTGCTTCATTGATTCTTCTTGGCTTGATTTGCAGAAGAATAAAGGATTAAGCAAGAATGGTGAAAGGCAATAGCCTTTGCAAGGTACTTAGATTCTCTTTTACACAGTATGACTAAAAGCAGCTGGCCTGCCTGAAAAAGACACTCTTTTTTCAGAGAAAGCCAACATCAAGAGGTAAATGCCAGGTGTTTAAGCTACAGGTTGAAAAACTATGTCCCCTGAGAATTTTTGTGCCATTTCAAATCACCCTCAACACATAGTATAATTTAAAAAAATGTTATTTAAATTGTCCTTATATCTCAAAAAAGCAATAAATAATACTTGCCACAATCATTCTGCCTATAAGTATTGACACGTGTTAAAAATTTTAAGAAAAAGACATAACTGTATAACACACTGTGCTGGCCCCTTCCATATCCATTGTATCAGTGTTATAACAGAGTTATAATAATTTGATGGAAGAAGCATAGTGGGGATAGTCAGTGGCAGTATAATATAGTAGAAGGATTGCAAACTCTGTAATTAGACCGGCACACCACACTGACTTTGAATTCCCTGAGGAGATGGCCTTGCTCTCTCATACAGCTGTATATTCTTCCTAATCTTTTAAGTATGCAACAAGAAGCCTTGGAATATTTCTCTCTACTTATATCACCCCATGTGTGGGATAGAATCCAAGCACCCGCAGTGCTTCTTCTGTGGTGCAAGCTCTCTGCCCACTTTGGGCACTCCCAGAAAGTTTCTCAGACTTTACTCCAGATCACATCAGTTCTTCAAATGTCTTCTTCAGTAATGTGTCCTCTCAGCAGGCCCTTTGTCCAGCAGAGCTCATGGCAGCCACCCTGGGAAGTAGGGGTTTATAGGTGGGCATTAAGGTGCACCTTTGCAAGCATCTTTGCTACAAAAAAAGACAATGCTAACTGAGAATAAGGAAACCCAGAAAGCACACACATTTTATTTCATCTCTTGTCAAGACCAATGCATGAAATTAAGGACCATTTGGGGATTACAGCTATAGAATAAGGAGTAACACCAGAACCAAAGTGAAGAGGTGGGAATCTGTTCACCTAAATAAATGCTTCAACCATAAGAAAATAATTTTCTAGATTTAACTCTAGCTAGTAGCCATTTTTTCATTGACTACAATTTTGCCTAATTTTGGCTTCTCAGAATGGTACTCTCTGAAGTATGATAATATTCACAAGTAAGGATGCTCATAATATAATTCAATCTAATGAGCGAAGAAAAACACATTACCTCTTTCAGGCAGTTCTCTGGGTTCAAAGCAAACATTCCATGTCCAATTAACAATACCCTGGCCTGATTAATCCTCGTTTCTCTTTTTAATTCTTCTTTGGCTGGTAATGTTAAACCGACTCCCTCCCCACAAAAAAAAGATAGCTGCTGAATTTTCCTAAAAGAAACTCAACCCAGTCATTGTTCCTTAGCTCTTTATTTACTAAAAACACACACAATGACATGTATCCTTATACGTTTGATTGTCACTGTGGCACTTCTACCATAGAGACTGATTTATAAAGAAGTAAAAGCCAGATTATTTGTAGGGTGACTCTAGGGACACTCTAAAGCATGAGCAATATGATATGAACAGGAATACCAATGCTATTGATTCATTTAATGTCACCACTTGTAATACTGTTTTTATTCATTTATGTAGGCCACGTCAGCGGCGTACATGATCTTACTTTCCCGACTAGGGATTGAACCCATGTCCCCTCCAGTGGAAGCGTGGAATCCTAACCACAGGACTGCCACGGAATTCCCACCACTTGTAATACTGTTATAAAACTTACCTAAGCCCAAATCTTCTTTATGAAGTCTTTGACTTAATTGAAAAGTCACTCTCTTGTGACATTGTAGTACTTGCCACCCTCCAGGGAAGCTCCATGTTTCTCTGTCCCACTCAGATCAGTTGAGTGATACTCTAAGCATGGCCACTGCCATTTTTTACATCTCATCATAGCCTTGCCATTGATCTATGCTGCTCTTTAAGTATGACTGACTCCTTCAATTCATTATGCCTACTATGGTGTACATTGCTACTACAGTGGCTCCAAGCCTGACTGCATAATCAAAACCTCTGATGTTAGCTCCTAGGAATCTATATTATTGAAAAGCAACCACCCCAGGGGATTCTGAGGCAGCCAGTTCATTGACTAGTATTTGTGGACTTTATAAGATTAGTCTGGGCTTTTAAAATTTCTCCTTAACTTCACTGTCAAATATCCCAATACTACCAAAATTCCCATCTTGACTTTTCACAGTTCAAAGTAACTAACCTGTTACTGTCTGCTTTTGCAAATCCAGTTCCAAGCCTCGGGATATTGGAGAAACATGAACAATGAGAAGATATGGTTTTCTACCAATCTTTAATGTCCAGCTTCAAACTGGGCTTTACTGAAGATTTATTTTATTCACTACTGATTGATTGTCCTGTTGGACTAATGGCAGCCCATCTAGACCTTCTCTCTTCTCACGTCCCAATACTCTCTTGCCTTTACTATCATGCTCAGTAGATGCCCTTGGACCTTATTCAATAAGAAGTTTAGAAATGCCAGATTTTAGCTTCTGAATGGGCTGTTACCTAACGTCTTAAGCATCGCTCCTATTTTATAAAGATGTGCCCTGGATTTTTTGAATAAAAGTAATTCCTAAAAAAACAAGTTTTGTCATTTATTTGGTCTCTGGAGAGTTGGTGAAAATAGGAATTACCCCTTTCTCGAATATTTGATAGAACTCATGATTAAATTCATCCAGTTTTATTAGTTTTTTTATGGAAAGATTTTAAGTGACATCAATTTCCTAATATAATAGGACTCTTCAGATTTTTAAAAATAGTTTAACGTAGTTATATTTTCCGAGAAATTTTAATTAAGTTTTCAAGTTTATTGGCATAATAATCTCTAATCTTTTTAATCTGTGCCACAAGTTACTTTTTAGTTTCTAATTTCACTAATTTGTGTCTTATCCAATTTATTTATTGATGTATTTATACATGCTTGCATGTATAAATGTAGGTCTTCTCTATGGCACATGTGCCCTGGAAACCCTTCCTTTTTGATTCCCAAGCTCCTATAATGGTCCCTTTCTCTCTAAAATTGTCTATGTCTCCATTTTCTCTGACTTATGTGTTGAAACTCAGCACTCCTGCAACAGGATGTCAAGGTCTTACCAAGGCAAGCCCATCCTTTTTTTTTTTGCGGTACGCGGGCCTCTCACTGCTGTGGCCTCTCCCGTTGCGGAACACAGGCTCCGGACGCGCAGGCTCAGCGGCCGTGGCTCACAGGCCCAGCCGCTCCGCGGCATGTGGGATCTTCCCAGACCGGGGCACGAACCCATGTGCCCTGCATCGGCAGGCGGACTCTCAACCACTGCGCCACCAGGGAAGCCCAAGCCCATCCTTTAAGACACAGTAAATGACTCATTCCTGATCACTCCCACAGTAGCTGATTGTTATCATCTTTTAAACTCTTTCAAGCCTAAACAATGTTAAACAGTTTAATGTTTAATTATTCACTACCAAGTGTTACCTCTTATTTGTGTAAGTCTTACTTCTACATCTAGATTTTAAGTGACTTATGGAATATAAGTGCATATAAGATTCTGTGGAATTGCATCACAAATGAAGACTTCAATACTATCTTGAAGATTAATTATTGGAGATAATGAAAAGAAAGCCTGGTGGTGGAATTTTAGGAGAAGAGGGCTCAGACTGTGAAACCCAAGTTCTGGTCCTATCTCTGTTGTAAACGAGATATGGAATCCTGGAGAAATCATTGATCTTATTGCAGCCTTGGTTTCTTTATCTGTGAAAAAGCGGTTGAAAACATACGATTTCTAATGGCTCAGTCAATCGTAAAGTCCACCCTCTGGGGACACTCCAGCTACCCTAGGAACATACTGAAGCAAAATATTTATTTCACCTGTTTTCTCTGCCTGGAACATTGCTCTTCCAGATGTCCACTTCATTCACTCACTCACTTCCTCCAAGTGTCTGCCTACTTTTCACCTGCTCAACGAGGTTACCCCGCTCACCCTATGGAAGCCTCCAATCCATCCTTATTCTTCACCCTTTCTTGTGCCACAGTACTCCTGGAACCCTTTATGCTGTTGGACATTTCAATTTTTTTCATAGCCTTTATCACCTTCTGACATACATGTAATTTTAGATTTATTATGTTCTGTTGTCCGTCTCTCCCCATGTAAGCCTCAGAGGCCACGAGCTTGGTCTGGTGTCTCCACTGATGTTTCTCAGGCACGTAGAAGTACCTGGCAGTTGCTGCCCAACAAATATTTGCTGAATGAATGGATCCATTTATAATGGGAACAACATTTTCTAAATTAGAGCTTTGGAATCAAACTTCCCTATAACCTAAAACCATAAACGTCATCATTTTGACTTTTTCTATTAAAATTGATAAATAAAAGCATGAAGGCAGGAATGGGGTATAATTCTAATAATAATATATCACATTAATAAAGTATTTCTTTAAAATGGGTCAGAAGAGATTTTTCTCAATGTTTCCCTGACAAGATCCACATAGAGTAAAACTGTACCTCTTTATGATCATTGGGAAATGAAACATCTGAGTTATAGATTTCAATCTTTTTTTCTTGAAATATGTATAAAATGTGGTACCACATATTCATGAAACTCTATAATCCTGAATATTAATGATTTCTCTTCGATGAATACATTTTATAACAACTCAGTCTTCTGAATAGCAAGTAATTCTCTTGCTATTACTATAAAAGAAGATGGAGGAAATATAAAAATTTAAGATAAATGTGTATTGTCCAAGTACCTACCGTAAAAGTTATATTTGGGACTGTTCTAAAATTCTTCTTATGATTTGCTTGTTTCTCCTAAGAATGTTTTAAAGAAAATGAATGGAATTGATTGAGGATTACAATCTGATAAAGATTTAGTCAAGACTTTATTGTAGAATAAATTTTATTTTTGTCTTTCTATCACTATTCTACTTATTTTAAAGTTTCGTCTTTCCCTTCATCAGTGTCCAGTTTTGTGGTTTATTTTAGCATCTTGTCACCTCATCATCCTCCCAAGACTAAGAAAAACAGAAGATGAAACAATGTAAAAATTGGTGCTCTAGATTCCAGGGGAGAATTGAAAAGTTTGGCCTGGGACTTCCCTGGCAGTCCAATGGTTAGGACTCCATGCTTTCACTGCTGAGGGCCCAGGTTCAATTCCTGGTTGTGGAACTAAGACCCTGCAAGCCGTGGGGTGTACCAAAAAAGAAAAAAAATGTGTGGCCAAAAGGTGGACACTGAGGGGGACCAATGTGCCTGAGGCCACAGCGATGGGCAAAAGCAGGTAGCAGCAGTGGCCAGCCACTTAGATAAACCAGGACATGAGAAGTCCTGTCCTTGGAGGTTGTAGGGAAATGGGATTACTTCCCAGGTCTCCTGGGAATGTAGTTTATACTGTGATCCTCCAGAAGAATCCATTCTCCCTCATTGTTGACCAAGAGGGACAAATCTCATTACAACTATGGACGGTTGTACACCCACAACACTCTAAAGACTTGAGTGGTTCCAGGGTGACTCCCAGGTGTTTAGGGACCAAGGAGACCATGTTTGTGTGTTCATTCCTCTGCACACATTTTCTTTTGACTCAGTCATTTTGTAGTTAATTTTACTGAGAATGACATTGAGATTTTGGTCCCTTTACAGGAACATTGTCAGCTGAGACCCAGCATTATAGCTAGGAGGTATTCATCATGCTGTTAGAAAAGCTCCCCTCTGCCATCTTCCCTCCAACAGTGATTCACTTATTGTTTTAAATAATTTCTGATCATGAATGTGAACATTTTCTAATACTCTTAGGCCCTGCTGGAACTCTGAACACTTGTGGAGAATTTATCAGTATGCAAACATCCTATCTTGGGTGCGTTGGTATAGGCCAAGTACATACATGTGTCAGAACTTATCTTACTGTGTGTTGCTATCTATTGATGTATCTATCAATTCTATTAGATCTGAGCTCCATAGTGGCACATGGCTTATTATATTTCCATCCACTGTGTGCTTAAACTATGGCAGAACTTTAATATTTATTGGGTGGAAGTATCAATGAATTAATTTTAAACACACTGTTTACTTAGATATAAAATCCCTTGTAATTCAGTTTCTAGCTTGCTTGTGTTTTAAAATCTACCTGAAAATCAAGAATCTCTTCACAGTTGTCAAGCATAATGTAGTATTAGAATGCATACAAAATTAATATAAGGTACTTAAAAATGAGAAAAAAAAATGGAAATTGGAAAATAGTTTGTTGTAGAATAATTCTTAGTTGTATTCATGATCTAAATTCTTTATAACTCAAACTAAAACTAAATAAATACAGATATAATATGCACTTGGAGGTTTATTTCATATAAAATGTAAAGTGTCATATGAACCTATTGGGTTAGCCAAAAGTTTCATTCGTTTTTTCCCTTAAGATTGCTCTAGTAGCACTTAGTTGTCTCTAACTTCATTTGAAACAATTTTGTTAGATTGTATGTGACAGCTGTCATGTCAGTGTGCATTTAAAACAAGACTTATCAAAATTGGTGAATTTTTGCGTAGCCATTTTAATATTGAAGATGGAAGAAAAGAAAGCAACGTTTTCGGCCTATTATGCTTTATTATTTCAGGAAAGGTAATAACACAACCGAAAAGCAAAGAAAGATTTGTGCAGTATACAGAGAAGGTGCTGTGACTGATAGAATGTGTCAAAAGTGGTTTGTGAAGTTTCTTGCTGGAGATTCCTTGCTGGACGATGCTCCATGGTCGGGTAGACAAGTTGAAGTTGATAGTGGTCAAATCGAGACATTAATTGAGAACAATCAACATTATACCACACGGGAGACAGCTGACATACTCAAAATATCCAAATCAAGCATTGAAAATCATTTGCACCAGCTTGGTTATGTTCATCACTTTGGTGTTTGGGTTCCATATAAGTTAAGTGAAAAAAACCTTCTTGACTGTATTTCCACACGCGATTCTTTACTTAAACGTAATGAAAACGTTCCATTTTTAAAACAAATTGTGATGGGTGATGAAAAGTGGATACTGTACAATAATGTGGAACAGAAGAGATCATGGGGTAAGTGAGATGGACCACTACCAACCACACCAAATGCTGGTCTTCATCCAAAGAAGGTGATGTTGTGTATATGGTCGGATTGGAAGGGAGTCCTCTATTATGAGCTCCTTCTGGAAAACCAAGCAATTAATTCCAACAAGTACTGCTCCCAATTAGACCAACTGAAAGCAGCACTCGACGAAAAGTGTCCAGAATTAGTCAACAGAAAACGCATAATCTTCCATCAGGATAACGCAAGACCGCATGTTTCTTTGACGACCAGGCAAAAACTGTTACAGCTTGGCTGGGAAGTTCTGACTCATCTGCCATATTCATCAGACATTGCACCTTTGGATTTCCATTTATTTAGGTCTTTACAAAATTCTCTTAATGGAAAAAATTACAATTCCCTGGAAGACTGTAAAAGGTGCCTGGAACAGTTCTTTTCTCAAAAATGATAAAAAGTTTTGGGAAGATGGAATAATGAAGTTGCCTGAGAAATGGCAGAAGGCAGTGGAACAAAAGGGTGAATAGGTTGTTCAATAAAGTTCTTGGTGAAACTGAAAAATGGGTCTTTTATTTTTACCTTAAAAACCAAAGGCACTTTTTGGCCAACCCAATATTATATAATATATATATATATCTGTTATAAATCTATTAAATATTATATTAACCTGTTTTTTAAAATATAACTGCATGCTAAATTGTGTTTGATATAATTACGAAAATCTTACAGACTCTATATGGATGCTGGATATATTTGCAAGAACAATTTGTCAAGTGAGGTAATTTGTTAGATTGAAGACAATGGCCATTGTAAGGGAAAATAAATTGGCAGATTATATATTGTAGTTCTATTTAGTCTTCAAATTCTCAGGCTAATAGTTTAATAAAAACTCTACCTTAATGATAATTGAGTCAATTAGACTGTATTTGAGTCTGTATATCTTAGATTTGTTGGAATTCTTTGCAAGCCGACATTATACTTCTCATAAATCAGATTCTCACTTTCTTAAACTTATTCTTATATCCTTTCTTATTCATAGAAACTCATGTAAATATATAAAACTTTTTCTAAAGCATGGAATCTGAAATGTCATGTTTCTTATTTATTATTATTCTTGTAAACTGAAGATTTTAGGTCACTAATGTACCAAAAGGCATGTTTCCAGCTATTGGATACCAGACATTTCCAAAATGACTCAGTGAGATTCTATATTTTAATAATTTTCTTTAATGGGTTTTTTGGTCAATATCAATAGAACAATTTACCTTTGTGTTTCATAATTTTAGTATAACACCTGTTCTAAATCTATGAAAAAAGCGGTATGGATTATAAATTTGTCTTTTTAAAATTTATTTTGGTATCATATATATAACTTATGAGAAAAACTTTAATTACCCCCACTAACATGCTAGAACCACTCAGAAATCTTTGTGTGTTTGTGTGCATGTGTGTGTGTATGTGTGTTTGTTCTTCAAATTATTATTGTGAAGAATGTTTCCAATCAACCTATCCAAAATACGAACTGAACCTCAAAATTATTTGGATGATGTATATGGACAGAGGTTTGTGTCCCTTTTTTTGGTAATGGCAGCAAACTGTCAGTGATAGATGAGCTGTAAAGTCCATGACTGATGCCTTCAGATGCTTACAGAGTGTGGTCTCTTCACTGCCTCCATGGTGTAGACATACAGCATTCTGCACAGAGATTTATCCAGAAAGACTATTTCCTATGTTTCTCCTCAGGAGGCTGTCTAATGGTCTCCTGAAATACTGATGAGATCTTTCTTACACAAGCTGGTTTATTCTCTAGATTAGTGGCTCTCTAACTGTGGCCACAAAATCCAGTAGGTGAAAACTATTGCAAGGAGAGTCTGTAAGTATAGTTACCAATAAAGTCAAGCGTTGGTGATTGAATGAATGAACAATATGTTTTGCACATTTATGCAATGTCAGTTTCCCATATAAGGACCCAAGAGAGGGGGTGAATAGTTGGAGTATAGAGGATTTTTAGGACAGGGAAAAAACTCTATAAGATACTATAGTGATAGATGTATGTCATTATCCATTTGTCCAAACCCATAGATTGTACAGCGTCAAGAGTGAACCCTTGTGAAAACTAGCGACTTTGGGTAATAATTATGTGTGAATGTAGGCTCATTGATTGTAACAAATGCTGATAATGGGGAAGATGTTGATAATGGGGGAAGCTATCCACTTGTGGGGAAAGGAGGCATATGGCAAATCTCTGTACCTTTCTCTCAATTTTGCTATGAACCTAAAACTGCTCTAAAATTTTTTTTAAAAATAAAAAACTCAAGAGGCAGAGGAAGAATCCTGATGAACTCTGATCACTTTCATGGCATTGAAGTGTACTTTACTATTTACTCATGCGTAGAAATATAGAGAATCAGTATTGTAGAGCTGGACCCCAGCACTTCCCTCACAGCTGAGAGAAAATGTCAAGTACAAACAGGTTATTTGTTCTCCTTTTTTGCATTTGAAAATAAGACCTGAGTTGGGAAGCTCTGGGATAGCCTCTTGCTATTCTGCGGGGCTGTTTTGCATAGATTCATTAGCTATGGGAACAGCCAAGGTCCTCCAGAGAGAAAGGGGAAATGGGGCTCAGTGAGCCCGTTCAGTAAAAAAGGAGAATCCAAGTTTAAATCAGCCTGAAGGTCAATAGAGAAAAGAATTACATAAATGCATTCCTTTTCCCCAAGGCTAGGCTACTGTCAGCAGGAGATGATTGAGTTAGCAAAGGCATTTCCCCTTTTCTTCTAAAAACTTCAGCCTCGAGAATTCCACCCCTGCATACTGTTCCCTCTCGTCACTCACCCTGCCGCCCCATCACACCCTTTAAAGAGAGCATCTAAGTCTGCCAACTGTGTGAACCTCCCCAGTGAACTATGACAGGTTTCTCATCACAAACACACAGCGTGATAGGGGAAATGGTTGAAATTGCTTTAAATGGTTTAAAATAGCCATTCCATTGTATTGGTGGGGAAGGAAAATGGGAATTGCAAACAGACCAGTAATCATGCTCTGCTTGCCTCTATAAAAACCGGTGCTGACAACTTATGCAGACTTTAGTTTTTATTGTTCCACTTTAATATTTTCAGAACAACTGCTCTGTATCTCTTATAGTTGGTGATCAATGCAAGGGGACCCCAGAAGAAAGTATCCTTCTTTAGGAATGAATGACCACGCTATTATATATGTCAAATATTTGACTCTTGTTTAATGACCCAAGAATTTTTATATAATATAGATACTATAGATTTATTTTATTACTATTCAATACTTAGTGAAAATGACATCATATATTTTAAAACTTTTAGATTTATTTCTGTAACGGGTTTTAGAAATTGTATGGGTGACTTTCTAATAAAGATCCCATTGTCCTACTACTAATTTTCGACCTTCTATCATTGGCTGGAACAGTGTTAGAACTTCTATTACATCCTTAATGTTCTATTTCATTATTACTTTTTGCTCCATTACTAATACTCACAAATAGGATTTTATCACATGCAAAAACCATCTGGTGTGCTCTAGACCGTGAGATCCAGGAGACTTGTGCTACCTGAAAAGGACTTGATTCATCTAGCATCGCTCATTTAAAATATTTTCTTTGGTTTGTCTAGTGCTTGTTTTAAATACATGAGTGCCCCAGGTTAAGATTTATTATGCCCGTTAGTATTGCTCTGTTGAAACTGTAGGATGCATTCTACCAAGTATCTACAATTTATGATGATAAGTTCAAAGTTTTATAATTATTGTAGTAATTTCCAACTCATTCACTTGTCATTTTTTATTTCCAGACCTTCCCACAGAAATTTTCAAAATTAAAAAGGCTCTTTTCCAACTTGCTCTTTGTTCAAAAGTTAATAATTTTAGCTTTGGTAAAGCAGAAGTCGGCCTTCAAATATATCAGCCATTTTTCCTATTTAGCATATTAAGGATGGGTTAACAAACCTCAAAGAGACTGGGAAAATGACAGAAACACTGGAATGGTTGATTTCTGGGGGTCATTTTTCCAGAATGTACTCTTTTGTACTAATATTTTAGATTCAAAGGATGAAAGTGTAGAAGCTTTCATCTAAGATATTTTTGAAATCCCAGTTAAGAAGAGCTTGCTAGATCACATGGGGGGAATGAAGCTCAGCCTTTCTATCCTGATTTATCCTCTCATGGAGTGAAAGTTACTGCAGTTAAGATGTGCTATCTGAGCAGCATTGCCATGCATAGCATCTGCATGGGTATCCTGGTCTTCTACCATTGCCTATGATGCCACCCCACTGGACCATTTTTACAGCCAGTACTATGACTTCACAGAGGTGGCCGTGCACTGGTCTTTGGATTCAATAGAGCACTTTGTCTTGGTTTTTCAAAGATGTGTCTCTTCCTGACTAATGAAATTGTCTCTTGTTAAAAGAATTTAAAAGTTGTGATCAACTGACAATTAGAATATGGCATAGATATTTTCGAGAAATTATTTGATTCTTACCATAGCAAATTACTAGGTTTCCAAAAAACCTCACGGTTTTCCTAAAATAGTTGTGTGTTCCACTGAAAACTTTCATGCAGGTGGTTTGTCTTTAAGTAATTCTAATGTCTATCTTTCAAACTTTCCTTACCAGTGATGTGCTTCCTCCAAATAAAACATTATTATATATCCCAATATATCAATAAAAAGACGAAGTGAAGTTTCTTATTAAAGTGGAGACAGGGATTCAGAGCCCCATCAGCTCAGCCCTTTTGCTATTTGACATGGTTTCTGAGGCAGCTCCAAGGAGTCCTAAGGCTCTGAAAAGCAAAGCTTGAAAATCATTCTCCAAAGTCCTTATTCTCAGTCTGTTAGCTATAGATGTTGTGAATAGGATTAAGGCAGATACATTTTCATGTTAATCAACATCAAGTAGGGGAAGTAACATCTGCATTTTTCACTCTAGACCTAACCCCAAAAATCTATCTAAATCCAAATCTCAAGCAAATTGCGTCACCTTGCAAAGCTTTAGTTTCCTCCTCTGAAAATCACGATTAACCGTCTGCCCTGCGCAAAGGTTGCTGAGATGAATGTAACAACATACGAAGACCCTCAATAAATATAGCCACCATTTCTTTCCTGCCTTTGGTAAGTAGGTTTTTCAAACAACTATTTTGTAGATCACCTATAAAACTCTTGCTATCACATACACTCACCACACTGCTTCTCACCACACCATGATATCTCATCTGAATCAGAGAACTATTGCTCTAATACAGCTTTTATAGTGGAACACTTGCTTCTTTTCACTGAAATGTCTAGAATAATGTTTACAGTCAGGTTTGGTATGTTGTCAACCTATTTATCATCTCCTGCATAGCTGTCCTCTTTTACAGCTGCCACCATCTTGTTTCCCATTTGGTGTTCTTACCCTGTAAAGCGGGGTAGTGTCTCCAACAACCATTCAGATCCCTTTGACTAATGATGACCAAAAAGAATCAGAGATTACTTAAATACAACAAAGAGGAAATTTACTTAGACTTTAGAAATTTATGAGGGGGCATCTTATAAGGATACGGTAAAATTGCTTATCGCTGCCGTCACAGTCTCCACAATATTTTGTAAATTGTGTTGCGCCTTTGTGGAATCTCAGCTATGCAGCCACAGAATCATCAAAAGGTCATCTCCAAGGTGCTGAGAAACCAGTAAAACTGCCCTTCTAGTTGAGTTAACGTTATTATTTACTTTGCTTAAGACATTGAAGAGACTAGTATGGTGAGAGGCCAAAAGAGAAGTACCCTGATACAAAAAGTCTTAAACCCCAATTCACAAAATCACTCATACACTCCCCTGAAACACCTTGCAGTATGATTTTAAGTGACTAAGTTCCTATTTAGTGCCTTTGAGCAGGAAATGAACCTGGAATAGTGGTCATCTGGTTTAGTTATCACACCTGGGAGTAAAATTGCATAGGATTTTTTTTTTTTTTTTTTTTTTTTTTGCCTTACGCGGACCCCCCACTGTCGTGGCCTCTCCCGTTGCGGAGCACAGGGTCCGGACGCGCAGGCTCAGCGGCCATGGCTCACAGGCCCAGCCGCTCCGCGGCATGTGGGATGTGGGATGTGGGATGTGGGATCCTCCCAGACCAGGGCACGAACCCGTGTCCCCTGCATCAGTAGGCGGACTCCCAACCACTGCGCCACAAGGGAAGCCCTTGCATAGGATTTTAAGACACATACTCAATGTTGAGTACTGGTTCTTAGTCCACTTTGTCAGCCCGACAGAATTTTTTAGAAGTATTAGTAATATTTGTTTCAGCTTATTAACATGCAAAGAATGTTTACCTTCATTTCCATTTGAGAGTAAAATATATTTAGCCTTATCTTAGTTGAATGCTAGATGAAAGTACACAGTGTTTAGTGATAGGTTACTGAAGAAAAACTTGACTGTCAAATCTCAGGGATTTTCAGAAAGTCACTTCTGAAACTTTTCTTCAGGTTCTGGCCCTAAGAATGAGTCCTCTGGCCAATCAGCTGAGCTTCCTCAATTATATTGTTTTTTTCGTTTTCTTGATTTTACAGCTAGTCCTTGTTTTCTTAGATGAGGTGAGAACTTCCTTCTGAGACTCTCAAAGATTCCTCCCCAGACTCTGAACCATCTTGATAATCTTTTTCAAGATTCTTTATTCTTTTTGGAATACTACAATGTTCTAGTTTCTTCCATTCATTTTCTCTAATTCGATTTTCTTTTCCCAAAGTCATACCTCTGATTATAGGTGGTGCAGCTCAGTTTCTATACTAAACCAGCATCTGTAACCAGCCTGGGCAACTGTCATCCCAAAGCCTGCTGCCCTCTGTCACTCTGTTTCTCTCTGGCCACACCTTACTTCTACCTACATTTGTTACTCTTGTTGGACCTTCCAATATGTTCTTATTTCTAGTCTGAAAGCCATCTAGATGACACATCTATATCATATCATGGGACACATCAGAAATTCAATAATTATTCATCCTTCAAGTTCTCAGTTTCATCACCTTCCCTTGATTCTTCCTGGTAATCAATTCAAGTACCATTCAGGAGGGTGGTCTTCTGAAAATTATAATAACAGTTTTATAGCACCAAGATATCACAAGCAGACAATGAAGAAAAACCACTGTAATTTCCCACAGGGGAAAAGGAGAGTTTTTCCATTAAATTCTTACCATAAGCTGGCATTTCTGAAAATGTTCAAATATTTGAATAAAACTTTTTATGTTTTAACCTTCTGGAAAGCAGTAAAGTCACCACAAGATTTATTACACTTTTTGTTCAATTTGGTAGTCTTGGACATGCGTGCCACACCTTCATGAGTTTTGTCTGTGATGTATATTCTGGTATAAAAATACTGTTTATAGATCCAGAGTTTGTTTTTACATAAGCTACCAAAATGTGTAAAACACCATGCAGGTATCAAATATTGTTATTACTAAAGCAAATATGATCAGACACTTCTTTCGTGGAACATAGCAGCAAAAGAAAAATTTCCTAAAGTCAAATACAGCTTGTCACTGATAGAATCTTCTAAGTTAATTAGTGATCTTTTATCTCTGAGCTTGAGTAACTTGAAGAATACATAAGCCTAAGTATTATATTTATGTTGATTTAGTGATCTTATGTCTCCAAGCTTGAGTAACTTGGAGAATACAGAGGTATATAGGGTTAGTGTTAGATTTATTTAGAGATGAACTCTAATTAGAAAGAATTTTCTTGAGTGGGTTTTCCATTTTCATTTTCGTATCTGTTATCAGCTGTGGTGACTGGCCAGAAAAAAAAAAAATGACAATAATTAAACCAAGTTGTCCATACTGCCAGAGCTGAATATTTCGTGTTTTGGGAGGGAGAGGTGAGGAATAAAAGTTGGAAGAAAAAAAGCAGTGTTAGTTTCCTCAAGGGGAATTAAATTCAAACACAGTAGGACAAATTAATTGCTTAATTACTTGTTACACTTTTGAACTCTTCTATAATGTGTCTATCATCATTCTAACTTGAATCTCATGTGCACTATTACCACCAGTCAGGGCATACTCCTGTAATTTGTTAGTCATCTTTTGAAAAAGTTTCCTCTGTGTGAGACTATGTCTTTCCTCCTCACAAGACGGATTGTAGATATTTAAGGAGGCGTGTTTCTGAAAAAGGAAAAGATGTTATCTGTTGAATATAAATATGGGGCCTAAAGTATATTTTTAATGTAATAGAAATCTATTAGAGTTATTTGGTTCTGTTTTCTAGGGGATCCGAAAGTTCCAGCTTTGTATCTAATAAAATTCAACAAATATCAAAGAAAAATAAAAGTTAGATCCTGAATAAAGTATGGTATGCTTAGGAAAATCTCTGTGGTCAATGATACGCAGTAAGATGATGTATTATCAGCCCTATCTCTCCTAGCAGGAAAGCTTTTGGTGACTGTTGTAGGATTATTTAAAGTATATTTTTCATATCACAAAATATTAAAGAGACAGCTTTTCAAAAGCATATTGTTTATATCATGCAGAAATCTATGTCCCTTGGGTCCAGCAGAACATTGAAATACGTGCTTCAGAAAGTACTTAAACGCTACTAACCTCTGGCTCTGCTGGTAGAAAACCCAACCAGTGCACTGATGGTTGAATCAAGTTTCAACAGCATAGATTTTAGAGGAGGAAGAACCGGCTGCACAGAATAGTGTTCATAATCTTACAGGCTGAGACCCAGAGCCTCTTCAGCAACTCCTAATACCTGGCAACAGTTAGTTATGATTACTTACCTGGCCGTAATGTGCAGGAATTGTATCATAGATAATTCAATGATACACTGGACTATACAATATTTACATAACAAATTTAAATCAGAAGTTGCCAAATAATTATTAGGCCCTTACTGTTTGTAAAACACTGGATGAGTAGCTGGGAATGCAAAATTGCATATATGAGTCTATTTCCAAAAGAGACCGTATTTTGACTAAGGGACCAATGGAAAAAAATTTTAAGTCTTTTATGGTTTTCATAAAACAAAAATTAGCATAAAAAAACAGAAAACAGGGACTTCCATTGCTTTCTTTGCACTATTGCTCGGGACAGTTCTCTTTAAAGGAAGACTCCTGAAGTCATCTTGTTTGGTTCTGTCTCATTTGCGGTTCCCCCCTCGCAATCTTACTGCAACCCAATCTCAATTAAGTCTTGATTCTATGCTTGTCGTGCCCATCCCCCCATACGAAGTGATGCTTTGGACAGTCCCTGTGATTCTGGATGCTCTCTAACCAGTCACCAATCCAGCCCAATCCTACACCTAGCTCTATTTCCTTAATGTAGACAAGATCAGAATTCTCAGCCTCCCTGCTCACATGGGAGGTTCATTTGGACAACTTGTTTCATCTCACACACCAACAGTGTTCAATAATTGGTTATTGGATAAAGAGATGAATATGACAATATCTAAATTTTATGGTATTTCTACTCCAGCTTTAATTGACTGTGTTTCTTCCTGAGTTTCCTGAATTTCTACAGTGAGATATTTCGTATTTTCCTTTTTGTTTTTATTTATTTATTTATTTATTTATTTATTTACTGTAAAATGACTTACCTCATAGTAAAAGATGACTATGCATATAAGAATGGATGCTAAGAAGTTTTTTAAAATTAATTACTTAATGGCTGCGTTGTGTCTTCTTTGCTGCACATGGGCTTTCTGTTGTTCCCATGAGTGGGGGCTACTCTTCGTTGCGGTGTGCGGGCTTCTCATTGTGGTGGCTTCTCTTGTTGCGGAGTCTGGGCCCTAGGTGCGTGGGCTTCAGTAGTTGTGGCTCTCGGGCTCCAGAGCGTGGTCTCATATGTTATGGCACATGGGCTTAGTTGCCCCGCGGCACGTGGGATCCTCCCGGACCAGGGATCGAACCCGTGTGCCCTGTGTTGGCAGGCAGATTCTTAACCACTGCACCACCAGGTAAGTCTGCTGAGAATTTTTTTACACTATGGAAATTATCTAAGTCTAGAGGAGCCGATGGCCCTGAAACTCTATTGTTTACTCCTGAGACCATTTCCTTCAGCCTTTGAATTGAAATGCTGCTGCCCTGACCCTCTGGCTGTATCCAAACCTGGGTTTCCTGGTGCTGTGCATGTTGATGTTCTGTGGGTATCTAGTCTCAAGCTAGCACTATTATGTGATTTACCACATTGGATCTCAGCTTGGTTCATGTTTTGAATGCAGTGTGGAGGGCAGAGATAGTAATGTGCTATGCTTATAACAGGCATTGTCTGCTGTATGAATGAGACTGTACACAGAAAACTTAGAAGAACTGATTTCCATTTACTTGTTATGTAACTTCATCCCCTTTTCCATGTCTTTGTATGTTTTAAATTTATCTAAAGCTTATAGTGCATGACAACAATTCACAGAGGTTTTCCTGGAAGTCTCACTTAGCATAATCATTTAGACTCTTCAGTATGTCATCCAAAACAGAAAATTGCCTCTTTCTTCCCAGAAACTAAACAGTAGCAAATCATTCCCTATGTAAAAAAACTGGATTTTACTCATTTTCCTCCTTACTCCTCAGATGTGGAGGACTTTTTATTTTCATGTTAATTCATAGTACTTTGGGTAAGATCACACATTCTGAAATTCATGAGGTTAAAACTCAGTCAATTTCTATTCTTAGCTCTTAAAAATTTACTTGAATCCAACCTTGTAATCCCCCCAACAAAATTCCAGTCTACCCTTTAATGCACAAATAAGGTATATTTCAGGACTTGTTGCTCTGACAGAATTTTATGGTGAATAACATTGGCCATGTACTGTTGAAATGAACATTTTTCCCATTAGTATATTATGTAATAGGCTACAACCTCAGAGCGAACATCTGTACTATGGAAACACCATGCGTACAAATTTGAGTTCAAGTAATGTTAAATCTATGTTCTCCAAAGTCATAGTCTCTTTCATAATAAATGACATACAAATGTAAACTTTATTATGTACAGCTACAAATCTATTATTATTTTGACCCTACAATAAAATTTCCTTATGACGATGCCATTATTTTAAGTGTGTAATATATCCAGTATGCTGAGGGTCAAAGAGCAGGCTGCTTCTTTTTCAGCGTTTTTTGGACTATTATTTCCTTCCTTCTGTTAGCTTTGGGTTTGATTTGCTTTGCTTTTTCTAGTTCTTTAAGGTGTAAACTTAGATTATTGATTTGAGATCTTTCCTACTTTTTTCATATGGGCATTTATAGCTATCAATTTCCCTCTGATCACTGCTTTTGCTGCATCACATAAGTTTTGGTATGTCACGTTTTCATTCATCTCAAAGCATTTTCTAATTTCCCTTGTGATTTCTTCTTTGACCCATTAGTTGTTTAAGAGTATGTTATTCAATTTCCACATATATGTGAATTTTCTAGAGTTCCTTCTGTTACTGATTCCTAGTTTCACTCCACTGTGTATTAGGTTGGAATATTATTTTTGACAAAGGTTCAAAAGCAATTCAGCAGAAAGTATTTTCAACAAATAGTGCTGGGTAATTAGATATCCATATAAAAAAACCAAAAATTCAAAACACTTCTGTCCACATCTGGCACAATATACAAATATTAACTCAAAATGAATCACACACAAAAATATAAAACCTAAAACTATAAACTTGTAGAAAAAAAGTAGGAGCAAATCTTTGTGACCTTGGGTTAGGCAATCATTTTTTAGAATTGACACCAAAAGCATGGTTCATAAAAGAACACATTGAAGAACTCGACTTCATAAAAATTTAAAACATCTACTCTTCACAAAAGAAGATATATACTGGGAGAAAATATTTGAAAATCGTATATATATGATAAAGAACTTGTATTCAGAATATATAAGAAACTCTAAAAGTATAATAAGAAAACAAAAATACTAATTAAAAAACAGGCAAAAGATTTGAATAGACACTTCATCAAAGAAGTTATATAGGTAGCAAATAAACACACAAAAATATACTCAATATCAGTAAGGTAGTCATTAGGGAAATACATATTTAAACCACAGCGATTAGCACTACATACTTCTTTAAATTGCTAAAACTTAGAAGTCTGACCACACCAAGTGTTGGTAAGGATATGGAGGGACTGGAATTCTCATACACTATTGACACAAATGTAAAATAGCACAGTTACACTGGAAAACTATTTGACATGTTTTAAAAAGTTAAACATGACCTATCATATCATCTAGCCATTCCACGTCTAGTTATTTACACAAGACCATAAAAACATATGTTCTTACAAAGACCTATGCATGAATATCCGTAGCACCTTTATTTGTAACAGCCCCAAACAGGAAACAATCTACATGTTCACCAACAGTCAAATGGATAAACAAATTGTGGTATGTTTGTATAATGAAATACTACTCAGTAATAAAAGGGAATGAACCACTGATATATTGAGCACTGACAAATCTAAAAATAATTATGTTGAGTGAAGGAAGCCAGACAAAATGAGTACATGTTATTTGATTCCATTCATGTAAAATTCTAGGAGAAATTAATCTATACTGACAGAAAGATCAGTTGTTTGTTGGACTCCTGGATTTGGTTGTGGGAGAGAGGAGGAGAAAGGCTGATAAAAGGGCTCAAGGGAACTTTCTGGAGTGATGGATACGTTCACTACCTTGATTGTGGTTATGGATATATATATATATTATATATATATATTTATATAATATATATTAATATATATAATTATATATGGATATATATTATATATTATAATATATTATATATTATATATATATATATATATAAAATTCCATGCAAAAAATAGTTTATTGTATGTCAATAAAACCTCAACAAAGATGTTTAAAAAATAATAGAACAAATGGGATCATGTCACTTCTCTGGTTAAAATTCTTCAGAGCCTCCATAGCCCAAGACAGAAGCCTGCCCCCTGGCATGGCATATAATATTTGTTATGATAGAGTCTCCTGTAATTCCTCCACATACATCTTGTGTTCCTACCATAGAAAAACTTGGAGTTCCCCCAAGAAACTATAATTTTTTGAACCTCCTCATTGGGAAAACTCTGTTTTTTGCTTGGTTTAAAGCTTCTACTTCTTTCACACGTCAGGCAGACACCTGCTTATCCCCTTAAGACTCAGTTCAATTACTTTAGTTGAGCCTTCTCTCCAATTCACTAAGGAGCTAGGTTCTGCCTCTTCTGTAATCCCATTACACCCTGTACAAACCACTGTGATTACACTCTTGATGGGTTGAAATTATTTGTTTATCTTTTAATCTCTTTTCCATTAGATCGTGAGTTCTTGTGGGACTCTGCTTTATTTGACTTTCTCCTCAACAGGTAGTGGAATTCAAAAAAATTTTGTTAAATAAATGTATGATCTCATAACCAATAAGGTAAAAACATAAATTATATAAAACAATGGTACACAAAAGCCAACTACTGTTACTGTCCTGAATATATCCTGAGGATAAAAATCATCCCAGGAGCCATCAAAGCATCTTGCCCAGAAGGAAGAAACAAGTTTACATCATACTTTCCATCAATAAATTATTCCATAGTCTCTATCATCTAGATCTGTATCTCTCTCTGAACTCAGTGAGATCTTGATGTTCATACATCTCAATTTTCCTAGTTCTCACATTACTGAAGTTAAAACAGTTATTTGGTTATAAAGTTGCCAGTGTTTTTAGATGGGAAATAAATCTATAAAACTGTTAATAAAGGTATAAAACTGACTTAAAAGCAACTTTTTACTCTTGCAGTAATGGTATAATTAAGTTTTAATTCATTTTGTCATGTTTTCTTTGGGTAATCTTAAAACAACACAATGCTTTAAAAATATTTCCTGCTTCCTGGTTTTTCCACTTTGATTTTATATAATGGTTGCTCTTTCTTAATTAAAAAGGCTGCTGGAGGATAAAGGGGTGGTAATACAATCAGGCCAAACTTTTTCAAATTTCTTTCTTTATTGCTTTCTACCTTAATGAAAACATTCTCACACTAAGCCATAGTGATATAAAGAACAACATAACATTGCATTTCGCATTATAATCTAAATCAAAGAAAACAATTTTGTTGCTCTCTAAGGAATCTGAAGGCAAGTCTATAATTTTTAACATTTGGATTTGACACAGAAATATCATTCTTACAATTAAATTTGCTAATAATTTCATTATAAATATTTTCACCTATTGAATCATGTGAGCACGTCACCTTCTCTTCAATTAAAAGGCCAAATGACTGGTGACTGGGAAAATTCAGAAGGGACAAAGTTACAAGACCAGCTTCAGAAGACAGACTCCTAATCCAATTGATTATGCCTCAGAGAGTCTGTGAGTTCCTTTTCCATAGCTTAGCAATTCTTGTCTGCTCAGCTTTAAATAACTATGAAATCCAGACCGGTGGAACTACTCCAATCTGTGGACAGTGTGATTAATTCAGAGCACTTTGGCACAGTAACAAAGTCAAGTGTTTCTCACTGTGAGAAATTCTCAACTTATTTCATGGATAAGATAGAACAGATTTGGATGTACACTGCTTCTATGGGAATAGCATTAGTGACACATGGTAAGGGAGGGTCTGGAAAAGCACTACCACTGCTGCTGGTTTATCATAGAGTTTCACCAAGTGCTTTGAGGTCTTGAGGAATTATAGCCAACAAATGAGGGAATAAAGACTTGAAGTTCATTATACCAGGGAAAGGTGACTCATTAATCAAGCACCAATGTTGACCCAGTTATTCACTATATAGTGAGCATCTATTACATGCAGGGTGCTGCTAGGCATTCAGAGTACAGTGAGAAAGACACTGAGAGACCTATTTTTAGTCTGAGAGAATGTTTCTCAAGGCGTGATTCTAGAGCGGTCTTCAGCAGAGCCGCCTATGTGTATGTCAATAACCTAGGCACCATCCAAGTTATTGAATAAGAATTTTGGATAGTTTGGCCTGGAAATATGAAGTTTAACTATTTTCCCAGAATTTTTTTTTTTTGCAGTACGCGGGCCTCTCACTGTTGCGGCCTCTCCCATTGCGGAGCACAGGCTCCGGACGCGCAGGCTCAGCGGCCATGGCTCACGGGCCCAGCCGCTCCCCGGCATGTGGGATCTTCCCGGACCGGGGCACGAACCCGTGTCCCCTGCATCGGCAGGCGGACACTCAACCACTGCGCCACCAGGGAAGCCCCCCAGCAATTTTTATGTATGCCAAAGTGTGAGGACCACTGCTCTTGAGTTTCCATTCAATGAAGAAATAGAAAAAACTGACAAGCTGCAATGATACATGGCATAATTTGATTTCTGTAACGAGAGAGTTAGAAACTGCTATTTAGATTTTTAAAAGGGGGGAGAGTATGACTGGCCATAAGAATCTGAAAATATCTAAGAAAGAAGGAATGTTTGAGACAGACTTCCTAGGATAACATGCAGCATTTCTATAGTTGGCATTTGAATGAGTCATGCTCTAGAGGAAGGGAAAACATCTGTAAAAGCAGAGTGTGTTCATGAAATACTGAACTTTGATTAGTATTTCTCAACCTTCACATTATAATACCTGGGAGCTTTTAAAAATGCTGATGCTCAGGCTCAGGCCTCAAAATTCTTATTCTATTTGTCTCTTGCAAGGCTTTGACATCACCTTTTAAAATTTTTTAAATTTTATTATTATTATTTAAAGTATTTTTTAAAAAGGAAAATCAAGAAGATGAGGTGTTTGGTAAGGGGAAAAAGGGTGGGTCTGGTGAGCAAAGAAATGATAAATTTTAATTTGAGAGATTATTAGAATATTCAGGTGGTTAGTTCTGGAGTTCTGGAAAGAAGCTAGAGCAGGTGGTGTTGACTTGAAAGGGGTTTTTCAAAACTTTGAGTATGGACGAAGAGAAAAATGCAATTAGGATTTAGAGAGGCAGGAGGAGAAACAGACATAGAAGTGTTTAGAAGTATAGCAGAAGAATCAAGACATAATCACCAAAGTGAAGGGAGGAAGGAGTTTTGAGAGAATTTGGGTGATTATTACGATGACCAGCTCTAATAATAATTCTCAATCTTAGCTTCACATTAGAATCGCCTGGTAGTTGGGCACGTTTCAGAACCGCCGACTACAGAGAAGTTGAAAAAGATAGGGATAAAGGAAAGCTTCGGAGCTGGGTGATTAGGAGATCACTGGTGATTTTTGAAAGAACAGTTTCAATTTAACATTTGGGGTTGAAACCCAAACAGCAAAAGAGTTAAAGAATGGGAGATAGTATAAAAGGAACTCTTGTTAGATCACACTGTTTTAGAAGAGCATTTTGAAACAAAACTAAGCCAATTTTTTATACTTTCTCAAAACTAATTTAGAGAAAATAACTATATTCAGGAGATATCACTGAAAAAAATCAAACCAGTCCATGATCTGCTAGGCTTCTGTGACTAATTATCACAGGGGACAGGGCATGGATGAAGCAAGAAGCTTGGGATAATATGTCAAATTTGGGGAATGCCTTTGTTTTTTGATTATTATTTTATAATGGAGTATAGTTGATTTACAATGCTGTGTTAGTTTCAGGTGTACAGCAAAGTGATTCAATTATACACATACATATATCTACTCTTTTTCAGATTCTTTTCCCATATAGGTTATTACAGAGTATTAAGTAGAGTTCCCTGTGCTATACAGTAGGTCCTTGTTGATTATCTATTTTATATATAGTAGTGTATATATGGTAGGGAATGCCTTTGGATGAAAATGATAGATGGAAATGGTTCCACCATGTCCTCCATGGTGATTCCCCACTTTCTTCCATATGTATAAAATCTTTTCTCCTTTCCATTTTCTCTCTTTAATGCCTTGTTGCTTTCTTACACAGTGAAGCAAAGTAATCAAGTAAGCTGGAGAATTCAAGGCTGAGAAGTAATTTAAATTGAAATATCTTCTACCACTGTTTGTCCTTGATTGAAGCATATCTTTCTTATTTCAATGAAATCTTCATTTTGATGCAAAGAAGAGAAAAACATTAAAATTTACCTTTACTTTCTGGCAAATATCTACATAAAATGTATATTTGAAGTTTGGCGCCCTTGCATATTTTGCTGTACTAGGGTCATAGCTACACTTTTCCTTCTTTTGTTTTGTCTTTTATGCTTAGACTTAGAACCCGTATAAGTCAGAAAATAATGATTCTTGAATTTAAGTGAAAGTATCATTGATGTTATGGGTGGAAGTCTCATGACTGTTGATGCTTCTAGCATTTAATGACCTTAAATTCTGAATTTACTTCAAACTGCTTCCTCTTTCCTGGTTTGCCTAGAAAGCTTTCATTTCTGTTTTCCTCCTCTTTCTCCTTTTTCCTTTAAAAAATTTTTTTTTTCTGGCTTATCCCACCAAAACACCACACATATATCTCTCTTATTCTCAATTTTTCTTCTGTTTTGGTAGTCAATGATGAGTATTTAAGGGAGAGGGATTAAGGCAGCATAAAAATACAACTATCTCCTTTTTTTGAGGAACTTCAATACCATTTTTCACCGTGCCTGCACGACATTACCCCTCCACCAACAGTGTACAAGGTCCAGCCTCTCTAATGCTTGTTATTAATATGTATGTATATATATATATATATATATATATATATATATATATATATTAATGATAGCCATCCTAACAGGTGTGAGGTGATACCTCATCATGGTTTTGATTTACATTTTGCTGATGGTTAGTGATGTCGTGCATCTTTTCATATACTTGTTGGCCATTTGTGTGTCTCCTTTGGCAAAATGTCTATTCAAGTAGTTTTCCAATTTAAAAAATCAGGTTATTTTTCAAAAAAATTGAAAATAGACCTACTATATGATCCAGCAATCACACTTCTGGGTGTGTATCCAAAAGAATTGAAATTAGGATCTCAAAAATATATCTGCATTCCCATGTTCACAGCAGCTTAATTTACAATAGCCAAGATACAGAAATAAGCAAAGTGTCCACTGACAGATTTATGATAAAAAATGTCATATATATTTACGATGGAATATTAAAATTCTGCCAAATGTGACAACATGGATGAACCGGGAAGACATTAGGCTAAGTGAAGTAAGCCAATGACAGAAGGACAAACACTGCATGATTCCATTGAATGAGGGATCTAAAATAGTCCAATTCATAGAAAAAGAGAGTAATATGGTTGGCAGGGGCTGGGGGAGGGGGATATAGGGAATTGCTCAACAGGCATAAGGTTTCAGTTATACAAGATGGACAAGTTCTAGAGATGTCCTGTAAAACATTGAGCTCGTATTTAACAATATTTCTTATGCACTTAAAATGTGTTGAGGGTAGAATTTATGCTGTGTTCTTACCACCACTGCAGCAAAAATAGCATCAACAGAAAGTAGTGAGAAAAACATCCACATAATCTTATTCAAAACTGTATTTTTACCTTACAGTTTTATTCAAAAGTCGGTAAAAATTTGTTATAGAAATAGCAGCTCTTTCTAGAACAATCTTTTTAGCCTTTATGGCCACCTAGTAGAGCCAGGGATGGGCATATAATCCAATTTGACTCTTTTTCCTTCTCACTTTCTCTCCTCTCTGCACTGTAGATGAGAAGGCACCTATCCTTAGGATTATGTGTAGCAAATCAAAGTATGAAGTGGGCATAAGGGGAGATAAAACATATAGATAAGATAACCATGCTTCCTCTAGAACTGCTTCAGTCACGTGAGCGAACAAATACCCTTTATTTTTTAGGCCAGTCTGAGTCGAAATTTATGCTATTTGCAACCAAAGCACTCTTCTAGAATAGAAGAAAAATCAACGGACTAGGAGTCCAGAGACTAAGAAAATATTAGCTGAGTGAATAGATTTTCAAATTTTCATTATCTCCCTATGTGAACTTGGGCAAATCACATTATTTTAGTGTCTTTGATTATAAAATAAAATGTTAATGAACATTTTTCTAAGATCACTTCCCACTAAAAATAACTGTATATTTTCTATGAAGGTAACTGTAAATATTAGCTACTATTATTAACATCGCTTTCATATTTGAAAGACTTTCTTTGCATGTTTCTGATTTTCAATTCTCTTTTTCTCCTTGTTTCATTGAGCATCAGCATTTTACAGCAAATTAAACATGATAAAAGTAATAAGCATTATATTTGTCAGGAAATACATTCCCTATATGTCAACACTCTATCTTTGTATCATTAAAAACACAAGATACTTATGATAAAATTGTTAAACAAGAAGACATTTAATATTAAATCACAATAGAGATCGTACTGTTTCACTGTGTGCTGAAAACTCCAGATCATTGCTTTCTGCAAGTGTATCAAATATATTGCAACATATAACTGTTATATGAGTTGTAGAAATATCTGCTACTTATCAATAACAACTGACTTCTAAGCTTATTGCAACAGTTATGATTTTTTAAATTGTTTTATATTGTATTTCTTTTCTTTTGCTTATATGACAGAAAATTGATGACACTGAAATACTAAAATTATATATAATTGTTGTGTCATTACCTAACAAAGGTTAAAACTGATAATTCTACTTCAAGGCTTTTGAATGGAAGGTTAATAATTGTACTTTATTCCCTTACTTAGTTTTCTAAGTAAGGGAATAAGTACCAGTTTACAAGTTATGTAGAGAAAAGAGAATGATAACTTGAATGAGAAGAGTTGAGGAAGAGTTCCTTAAAACTACAACCTATTAGGACTTCTACAAATGTCAGAAACAAATTCATCTTGGATAATGTTGAGTATGTGTGAGGGTTTGACAGAGTTTGTAGTAGTTGCTATCAGGTTTAATTTGGAAATTGGTCAGACTCCTTAATGTGGCTGAAGAGGCCATTACTTAAAATGAGATAATAAACACAACTTCCTAAACTCATATTAATTTAAAGATTTCAGGGCCCTGCCTAATCTATCAGCAGGAAATGAAAACACTAATTTGAAGAGATATGTGTACCCTTATGTTCACTGCAGCATTATTTACAATAGCCAAGATATGGAAGCTACTTAAGCATCCATGGATAGATGAATGGATAAAGATGTGGTATATATATGTACAGTAGAATACTGCTCAGCTATAAAAAAGAATGAAATTTTTTCATTTGCAACAATATGGATGGACTTGGGGGGTATTACACTAAGCGCAATAAGTCAGACAGAGAAAGACAAATACTATAAGATTTCACTTATATGTGGAATCTAAAAAACAAAACAAATGAACAAACAAGACAAAACAGAAACAGACCATAGATACAGAGAACAAGCTAGTGGTTGTCAGAAGGGGGGATAGGGGGTTGGGCGATATAGGTGAAGGGGACTAAAAGTTACAAATGAGGAATGTAATGTACAGCATAGGGAATATGGTCAATGATATTGTGATAGCTTTGTATGGTGACAGTTGGCTTCTAGACTTAACATAGTGATCATTTCATAATGTATATAAATGTTGAACCATTATGTAGTACACCTGAAACTAATATAATATTGTATGCCAACTATATTTCAATTAAAAAAAAGATTTCAGCATCCTCTCTATAAGTGTGTGACATCAAATCCTAATATCTGCTCCAATTTTATCCGAACTCTTGTTTTTTCCTTCAAAATGATGACTCTGGTCCAGTTCTTAAATACTGTAATTTGTGGCATTCGAAGACTGTAAATCAACTTGAGACAACCCTGAGCTTTGTTCCTTTTGGGTTACAAGCAGGCTTCTAACATATGATTATATTCAGAGTCAAAACCCTAATAATATTTGTCAAGGAATTAAAGAGCCACAATAGGGACTTCCCTGGTGGCACAGTGGTTAAGAATCTGCCTGCCAAAGCAGGGGACACGGGTTCGAGCCCCGGTCCGGGAAGATCCCACATGCCGCGGAGCAACTAAGCCCGCGAGCCACAACTACTGAAGCCCATGCGCCTAGAGCCCGTGCTCCGCAACAAGAGAAGCCACCGCAATGAGAAGCCCGTGCACCTCAACGAAGACCCGCTTGCCGCAACTAGAGAAAGCCGTGCTCAGCAATGAAGACCCAACGCAGCCAAATAAATAAATAGATTTATAAAAAAATAAAAAGAACCACAATAAATAGGTAACTACCAGTCCTCTGTTGTCAAATTCAGTCAGATGGAAGGTGATTACACGTGTAGTATAAATAAAAACTGGATGTTTAAAAATCATCAGTTATCTCCTAATATTTGAAATTTTAGTGTGAAATGTCATTCCCCAAATATGAGCAGAGAGGCTCAAAAACTATAATAAATGTAGAATATAGCTTTTAAAAGACACAAATAATTCTTTACATCTTGGCAAAAATAAATCATCAGAGAAGCCATGGCTTCAAATGAAGGCCGTGGCCATATGAAGTGTTCTTTTCATTGCTTATTCACGGAGAACCTGTTTTCAATTGCTCTGTCCAAGTAACAATTTTTTGGTAATAACATAATGATGTTTTCCATTCAGTGATCTTCTTTATGCTTTATGTTCTAATTCCCTAAAGGTAAGGAGAGAGCATCTAGAAGGTATCCTAAGGTCTAACTTACTTAAGTTTTTATTCTTATTTAAGAAACATTACTGCTACGCTGGCCAAGGATTACAGTGCAACTAACATAATATCTTCCTAAGCTATTATTCAATTGAGAAATGATATTAAAACTTTAACAATATTACAAGTTCTTAAAACATTTATAAAGAGCCCTATGACAGAATTGCAGCTTGAAGGAGGGAAAAAATTACTTTAAATGTTTTTATTTCACCAGGAAATGCAAATTCAGAGGCATTTGCATAATTATGTTTAAAGACAGGTTTATACCAGGGCTCTGAAAGAGATGAGAGATTAATTTTGGTGCAGTATGTGCTTAAAAGAGATTTCATCAGGACTCTAGCCCAGGTAGACTCCCCATGTCCCCTGCAACAGTAACTGAATATGGTTTGAAGAATGAAAGGTAGGAAAATTAATCTATGGTGATAGAAGTCAGAATAGTGGTTACTTTTTGCAGAGGGCAATGACTAGAATGGAGCTTGAGTGAGGCTTATGGGTTCAGGTAATGTTGAATAACTTGATCTGGGTACAAATTACATAGGTGTGTTCATTTTGTAAAAATTAATGGAACAATTCACTTAAAACTTGTGTACTTTACTGTATGTTATATTTCAGTAACAAAATTTACCAGAAATATGAAGGTACATTCTAAAAGACAACTGACCTGGATTCTTATAAAAGTCATCAAAAGAAACAAAACAAAACAGAAAACAACCAGAGGCAGTGAATGTATGACTCTTGACTGGATCTCAGATTAAAAGGAAAATAGCTATAAAAGTCTATTGGGGATAATTGCGGATATGTGAATATGGAATGGATAGTAAGTTCTATCATGAAATTATTGCTAAAAATTCTCTAGGTGTGATACGGTATTGTTATATGGTTCTCAGGAAATGCTAACTGATGTAATTAAAGTGTCAGGGTGTCTGCAGCTCACATTGGTTCAGAAAAAGGTGCATGAGTGTGTATGTTGTTATGTATGTGTGTGAGTGTGATTTTGCATGTGAGTGTGTTTGTGTGTGAGGGTATGTGTGAGTTTAACAGTGTGTGAGAGAGAGAACAAATGATAGCAAGTGAGATGAAATTTTAACAATTGCTGAATCCCAGTGTAGAGTATAATTTTCTTTCAACAGTTCAGTATTGTAAAAAAAAAATTCCAAATAAAAACGTGACTTTAAAAAAAGGTTAGGAAGAAAAGGGAAAAAATGATCACCTGACCTAAATCTTCAGTCTCGAGATTCCTGCTGAGCTGTTCTGAGGACCAAGATGAAGCTGCAAGTACGGTAGAAGAATGTGGAAATAATGGGAACTGAGATGTTGGAAGAGTTATATCCCTACATACAGAGCTCCTGAACACTCACCGTCCTAAATTTTATTTTTATATGGCACACATTTAGAAAATTTAGGAGTGTCCTGGAAAGTTGTAACAGCTGGTCTGCTAGTGTTGGGCCCCGGGGCTGGGGGTGGTTGAATGTCTGAGGAATTCCGAGGCCTCTGAGAGAAGCCTGTTTCAGAGAAAGGCCCCGAACTGCCTGGGGACCCACAGTGTGAGAAACAGGCCACTGGACGGGCCCTGACAGATGTTATGAAAGGGTGGTGTTAAGTGCCTTTTTCAGGATATTAAACCAGCATCCTAACTGGCAAAAAAAATGAATTGTCACTGACATTATGTCGGCCCATTGGAGACCCTCTCTGCTACTTTCCGTGATCTGGGAACCATTATACATGGTAGATCGATAGGGTCCTGGGCAGGAATTTAAATAATCATTTCTAATAAAACCTATTTTAGACCGTTGGGGCCAGAGGATAGAGACAAGTCACAAAACATAATGTGTTTAAAGCCGCTCTCCCTCCCTTTCTCTCTTCTTTAAAGAGGGGAATAATGGAAGCAAGATCTGGCGATAAGGCACAAAAAAGGCCTTTCGGTCCTGGCCAATCTGCTTAGCTAATGGCTGTAAACTGACACCCCTAATGAAATAAAAATGTCTCAGTTCAGGTGCATAGCTGCACAATTGTTAACAACCCTGAACTCCGGCTGTGATCCTGGTGACGGGTACTAAGTAACGCCCTGACAATTTCCCATGACTCTTCCTGCCTCTCAGCCCCTGCCCATTGACAAGCAAATAAAAGAACCCTGCAGCAAATTAAAGGACGGTAGCATCAGGGATTGAGGCCAGGGAAACAGTGGAGTGTATCATTTTTATCTGTCCTGTCTGTTCGTGACAGTGGACTGCTTGTTTTTCCTGTCGAGTCCTAAGGCCGGGGATGGGTCATTGGCAGGGAGGTTTCTGATGGGCATGGGCTTTTTAAGAAGGTGCAGGTGGGGTAGAGACACAGAGGTGTGTGCAGCCTGGAGGCTGTCCCAGCCCCTCATTCTGCCCTCAGCCTCCTGTTGCCGAGCTCCTCTGAGCTCTGGGGTGCAGACGGCAGGCGGAGGAAAAACCCTGTTCGAATGTGCTAAGACTAGATGGCTGCGGTTAGAATGGTTTCCCCTGGCTCCCCCTCACAGCTTGCAGTTGTCTGATTTCAATCAGTGGCAGTTCCCTCCACATGTCCAGCCATCAATCTTCCGCCGCCCCTGGATGAGTGTGGCACAGCACGGGGCATGTTCCAGTTAAAAAATAGCCTTTGCCACAGCTTTCCTTCTTCAGCCACTGATAAGTCTGCCTTTGATATTTTTATTAAAAAAGAAAGAAAACACATTGGGAAATAGGTTTCATTTCTTACAGCCCGGACCAGAGCCCCTGAGGTGGAGGCGGATTGAGGCCTGTTGAGGGGGACCCTAGGGAGGGGGGCTGAGGGCTACCTTTGAAATTCCAGCCTTGTGCCAGGTGGGAAAGAAGGGCTCACTCCTGAACAACGGAATGCCTACACTCCGTGAGGGTGCTCCCATCACCATGATACACAAGGGCATCTTTTCACAAGCAACAAAGCAACGTCACACTCTTCCTCCAAGGAGGAACATGCGTTTTAGGGAGAAACCTGGTTTTGAGAGACAGAATTTGAAAATAAACTGTGATCTCGCCCTTGACCTTTTCGTCATACCCCCGAAGGTTTTGATAGCACCTTTGATAGACTAGCCGAATCTCCTCCTTCACTGCAGACTTGGCGGCAGGAAGGCAGGCAGTGTGGGAGGTGGTGAGTGTCACTCCCAGGCAGGCTCTCCGGGCCGGCCTCCAGGAGATGCCTGCCCACTGAGTCACCTCCAAGAGACGACACAGTAAACATTCTGTAACCAGGTTCCCTCTGCCTATTTTAAAATAGACTGTTTCAATCTTCTTATCATCAGGGGTCCACCTACCTTCCTGGCAGAGTCATTAGAGAACCTTCTGGAGGTATAGTAAGGTAGCCACCTGATCCCTGCATCTCCACGCCTCCAGCCCTCCGTTTATCTGTAAGGCTAAGGAGAGGTGAGTCTGGGTGAGGTTTCTTCCAATTAGGGTTTTTGTTTTGTGGTTTTTAAAAAATTTTTATTGGAGTACAGTTGCTTTACAATGTTGTGTTAGTTTCTGCTGTACAGCAAAGTGAATCAGCTATACGTATACATATATCCTCTCTTTTTTAGATTTCCTTCCCGTTTAGGTCACCACAGAGCATTGAGTAGAGTTCCCTGTGCTGTACAGCAGGTTCTCATTAGTTATCTATTTTATACATAGTATCAATAGTGTATATATGTCAATCCCAATCTCTCAATTCATCCCACTCCCCCCTTTCCCCCTTGGTAACCATACATTTGTCCTCTACATCTGTGTCTCTATTTCTGCTTTGTAACAAATAAGATCATCTATACCATTTCTTTTAGATTCCACATATATGCGTTAATATACAATATTTGTTTTTCTCTTTCTGACTTACTTCACTCTGTATAAATGAGGTCAGTCATCCATTGCTAGGAGGGACTTTCAAGATATCAAGCCTTATATCTGGCAACATAAGAATGGAATTTAAAGTAAAAGATGACGTCTCTGCATCCCAGCCTCTCACGCCTAATATTCTTTGGAGATGGAGGCATAGATTATAAAGTCATCTGCCATCGTTATGGTGTATAGGGCTTCCAGCAGTGGCTCAAGAGCCTAAGAACATTGTCAGAACATTAGAAAGGAAGAGGGGAGAGTTTCTAAATGGTGCAGTAATTTGAGATGAACAAATCTGTAGGTCAGGGAGCAATTCTATTTTGGAAAATCTTAGAAATAGCAACAAAAAATCCAGGACTTGAGGAAATGTTAGGAACTTTTTTTTAGGCATCTGGTACTGGGTATGCTCCAAATAAGGGTTCAAGGACATGGTGAGCCTTCTGCCCTGTGCAGGACTACAGACAATATTTATGGAAGGTATCCCCATTTCAAAGGACTAATTCATGTTAGAGAAGGCAAGGTGAGTCATAACAGCTCCAAAAGGACATGAAGGATGCAGTCTCTTCATTAAGTACCAGTTAAATGGTTTGTCCATCTGGTTAAGCCTTTCATCAGGGACTAACTGAATTCACTGACTTCCCCCACTTGCTGGCTTGCCATAGTCCATAAAATTTTACTAGTTATGAAATTTTAAATTGTTGAATGAATGAATAAAATTGCGGTTTGTGTTGGTAGTGATGATTAGGGTTTCTATGGTTTAGGACATAAAGTCTAGAATAGAATAAAAAAATGATTCATTTACTCAGCAAATCTTTGGGAGAAGTCTGCCATGTGTTAGGCAATGTTCAGTTGGGATAGAGTAGAGAAGAGTAAATATTTCATGGAGTTTTTATGCTAGAGGAGGATACCATTATTTATACGATGAGAATGAGTGAGCCAGAGAAACACCTGGGAGAGGAATGTTTTGTGCATGTGTGAGAAGAAGCAGGCAACCCGGTGGTGGAGTGACCATCCATCCCAGTTTGCCCATCACTGAGGGGTTCTCAGGACTTGGTACTTTCAGTGCTAAAATAAGGAAAGTCCTGGGCAAACTAGGAAGGATTGACCACTCTCTGTGTTTCTGGACATGTCAAATGAGAAGATGAGTTTGGAGAGTTGGGCATGAGATCATGTGGGCCCTTAGAGGCCATGGTCTGGAGTTAAATTTATTCAGAGTTTGATGAGAGGCTTTTGTAGGATATCTGTGGATCCAAGGCTCTTATTCCAGAAACCATTCCTATCGCATAATGACACTGACACTTTAATGATTTATTATTCAGTATTGACTGTATATGGGGTTAGATTAGCAATGTTCTTATGGGTGCTTTCTTTGTAAGGAATTTTGGAAAAGTAAAAAATATACCAAGTTTGGAGTTGGAATGATCCAGCTTTGTAATTTGCTGAAGTTGCTGCAAAGGCTCCAGCTATAGAATGGGAAGAAGGAGAGGGACATGGCTTTGGTATGAAGACTTTAATATTGCAGATCTTCATCTCCCGGTGGGATCAAGGGAGGGAAGATTTGTTTGGGGGGGATTAAATGTATTTGTGGGAAAAAAGTTGGTTTGACTTATTGTATAAGGCCTTCATCTGTGAGACTTTTATAATGAGAGGGGTTGTATTATTAAATTTTATCAAGTGGCAGGAAATATCAGACACTCTATGTTGGCATTGAGTTACTTAAGTTATGTTGTAATCTGTGCTCGTTGTATAACCCTTTCTGGTGAGTCTGGGTAGACTTAGAGCAGAACGTAAGTCAAGATGGAAAATAGAATGGAAGGTAACAACTGGAGATACTGTGTAATGTTACCTTGGGGGAATATTCGTATCCTGTATTTGCCCCTACCAGAAGCTTCTGGAGGCGACATTAAACAAACATTCATCAAAGGCCTTGGGAAGTGAACTGACCATTTCATTGGTCCCCTGTGGCTACACAGTAGCCAAAGACTAGGGAAAAAGCCCTGCAATGATGGTGGTGGGACATTCCTGACACTGTTAAATTTGTTTCTCAAGGGAAACAACCTTATCTCTAGTTGAATGCTGGATTGTTAGTTCACAGGCCCATCACCTTTTAAATGAATGCAGGAATTTCCTCCTTATTGGTCTCCCAAATTCCATTCTTGTCCTCCTGGAACCTATTCTCAGGAGAAGTCAGAGTGATCTTTTAAAACAAATAAGTTAATATCTCACCCTGCTTAAAAGTCTGCCAATAGCATCCCATGATAGCAAGAATAAAATCCAAGCTCTTTCAAGTGGACTGCAAGGCCTTATCTCTTCCGACCACTGCCTTTTTCTCCAGGCTCATGTTCTAACACTTTCCTCTGCCCTCAGTCCACTCCAGCCACTCTGGACTTCTTGCTCTTCCTCCAGCTTGTTTCTGTTTTGAAGCCTTTATACTTGGTAGTCCCACTTCCTGGAATATTCTTCTCCAAGTCTTTGCTGGACTTATTCTTTCCTGTGAGGTTTGTACCACTTAATGTCACTCCCTTAGAGAGTCCCTTTCTGTCTCCAATATCTAAAAGAGCCACTGCCATCCTGTCACTTTCTATCACCTTAGCCTGCTTTATTTTCTTCATAGCACTGAGGAGCCATCTATTCACTTATTCAACCAGGATTTGTATAGCTTGAAATCTGGAAAGAAAAAAAAATCATTTCCTCTCACACTCTGTAATAATCTCCCTAAAGAACTCTGATTGATGCTGCTTGGGTCATATGTCTAAACTGGGCTAAGTACTTTGCTTAAAGGGATAAAATTATGTGCCTACCCTTGTATTCAGGAAGTATAGTAATGAAATTGATGGCCCCATCATAATCACAGTATGAGGGAGAGGAAGCAGGACAGAAAAAATAAAAAAATAAATAAAACCAGATGTTTGCCATGATACAGTAAATATACTGTTACTCTGTAGAGGTGATGTAACTTTCCTAGAGGTAGCTGATTAGAAGTCACTCAAGGAGCACTTCATGACTTTTGATATGAACATGGCAATTTATAGTCAGGATTCTCCACTTTTATTTTTGGGTACTATCAAAAAGAAAACAAGCAAAATTAAATATAAAAGCATACATTTCATTTTTGATAACACTTGGAGTCAGAAAATTTCTAAAGCTTGCCAAAATGGTAGTGTTTACACAGAAGTTGTAGAGAAGGAAGTGGAGAACAGTGCAGAGTCAGAACATGATGGTGGAAGATTTCTGAATGCATATCTGAAATGGTGTTCACCAAATAACTTCATGAAGGGGATTATAACAGGGCCACAAACACTGAATTTATATAATAATCTAAAAAAATAAGAAGTAATTAGCACACATCCATGCAGAGAAGCCATAAAAATAAAGGATGAAACAAGCAAAAAATTCTAGTAACAAACCACTTGCCAGGTTAAAAAAAATGTTGTCATGGAACAGGCTAAATTTTAAACAAATATTTTGCTATAGAAATTTTTTAAGTGAATGAGGACAAAACAGAAGAGCAAGAATTTGGGGAATAGAAGAGAAATAATAGTAGCAGTTAAAGTAGCATAATTCAATACGAACGTAGGAAAAATAAAAGCATCAACAAATGAGGAAGGAGTTAGAAGGACCTCAAAAGTGAATAAAGGGCTTCCCTGGTGGCACAGTGGTTAAGAATCCGCCTGCCAATGAAGGAGACATGGGTTCAAGCCCTGGTCCAGGAGGATCCCACGTGCCAAGAAGCAACAAAGCCTGTGCACCACAGCTACTGACCCTACACTCTGGAGCCTGTGAGCCACAACTACGGAAGCCCGCATGCCACAACTACTGAAGCCTGCAGGCCTAGAGCCCATGCTCCACAACAAGAGAAGCCACCACAATGGGGAGCCCGTGCACTGCAATGAAGAGTAGCCCCCACTCACCACAACTAGAGAAAGCCCACGTGCAGCAGCAAAGACCCAACTTAGCCAAAAATAAATAAATAAATTTATTTTTCAAAAAAGTGAATAAACATTGGAGAAAAAACAGTAATGGACACATAAGAGAAATGACAAAAATAAACAAAATACAATTGAAATAGTTAAAAAGAATTAGAGAGAAAATGTTGGTAATAGAAAATAGGAAAAGGAAATATACCATATGCATAATTGAAGTCTACAAAAGAGGTAAAATGGAATAGATCAAATATTGAAAGATACAATTCAAGAAAACATTTCTAAAAAAAAGCACTTGAATATAAATATAAAGGGCAGGTCAGTTGTTATGGATATTCAACACCTGAATATTTTTAGTAAAGTTACTAGACTTAAAAAAATCCTTTGTGCAGCTGAGAAAAGATATCACTCAAATGGGAGAAAAACAAATCATTCTTCTCTCATACATCTTAACAGCAATATTTAATGTCAGAAGTCACGTGATAATACATATATCAAATACTAAACCATGAAAATAGAGAATCCATCTTATTTTCAAGTGCCCATAAACCTTTCACAGACATCAATCATACTGGACAAGAAAGAAAATCTTAGTATACTCCGAAAAGTAAAATTAATACAGAAAACATTCCCTGATCACAATGCAGTGAAACTAGAAATTGACAAAAGCAACAAGAAAATGTGCCCACCCGGGAAATTAGAAAGTGCTTAGCAACAACTTACTCAAAGAGAAAATTTAAAGATAAACATACCTTTATGACAAAGCCTAATAAGGGCTATCCCTGTATTAGTTTTTGCACTGCATAATAAATTATCACAAATTTAGCAGCCTGAAAAAACACACATTTACAATCTTATATTTTCCATGGGTCAGGAGCCCAGGCATGGCTTAATGGGGTTCTCTGCCATAAACATATCATCTATGATGTATTCTTAAATGGATGCCTGATTAGGGAAAAATCTGTTTCCAAGATCATTTAAGTTTTTGGCAGAATTCACTTCTTTGTGGCTGTAGAATTCATGGCAATTTGCCTTTACAAAGCCATCAATAGAGGAAAAGACTCTAAAAAAATTTGTTAGAAAGATGGGGATTTATTTAAGGTAATGGAAATATGAGAGTTATATCCCATCACCTTTGCCATATTCTGTTGGTTAGAAGCAGGTCATGTACCCATCCCACAATCAAGGGAAGTTAACCATACAAGGACATCAACACTGGAAGTTCACTTAAAGTCTGTCTACTATATCCTCTGACAGAAAACTGTATGGCTCTCTCATATATGAATGTCACTGTAAAACTTTTGAATAAAATATTGACAAAAAGAATATAGCAACATCCTAAAAGAAGAGAACATTATAATCTAGTGAAGATAACTCCAGAAATGCAAGGATGGTTCAATAATGTAAATCTATTATTGATATTATAATACATTGTATTCATTGACCTAAAAGAGAAAAATATTATTTCCATAGATTCTGAAAAGATATTTAACATAATTCAATATCCACTCTTATTTATTAAAAAAAAACCAAAACTCAAGGTCTTAGTTAACATAACTTAATTGCTCCTTAACATGAGGGAGTATATCTTATGTAATAGCCAGCTAGATGATTCCCTCTAAATTAGGAAGAAGAAAGTACACTACAATTATTCAAAATCGTATTGGAGGTACCAGCCAATGTGAGTAAAATAGAGAAAGAAACCAGAGACATAAAAATTGGAAAGGAAGAAATAAAATGATTACCTTTTGTAAATGATATCAATATGTACCTGGAATGCCTAAGAGAGTTGACTGAAAGCTATTACAAACAATAATAGAATCCAGTTAGATAACAGGGTAGAAAATAAATATAAACCAAGACCAAGCTCAACTCTTACATAAATAAGATGAATATGGCCCCTTGTGATTCAAGACTCAAGCTACTAGTGTTCCACCCTCTTCAAGCACCAGCATCTCAATCTCACTCCATGACTTTAAAGACTTTCCTTTGGTTCTCCACACTTGATGGTAGTTACCATAATGCTGCGTGTTCAAGGCCACACCGTTTATGACACCATATCTCTGTTCTCTCAAACCAAGGCCCGCAATTCAATTCCCTCAGGAAGACATCTCTGATTATGCTCAACACATTCTCTGCATGCCACTGTTCTGCAAGCCACTGTTCTGCATGCCCGCAGCACCTGTGGCAGCAGTGTGTTGTGTCCTAATTTGTGTTTCCTTATATGTTGCTTGCTAAGTGTTAAGAGGTGTATGCTTTTTTTGCCCAAATCAAGATTTTGAGAATCTTGTCTCTTCTATCTCCCACCATCCAGAGCACCTAGCTATAGTAGTCTATACCAAAGTATTCAATAAATAGATCTTTTAAATGTTTAATCAGTTTTAAATATACAGAGCATATTTCCATGGTTCAGACATTTTAAAAGATATAAAGGCATATAGTGAAGAGTCCTTCTTCCATCGTGTTCTCTATCTTCTCTGTTCCTATAACCTCCTAGGCAACATCCATCACTATTTTCTTGTTTATTTTTCCAGAAAAATTTTATGCCTGTGTAAGCCAATAGCTATAACTCCTCTCTTTTCTTATCTTTTTTATATAAATGGTAACACAATATATGCATTTCTCTCAACCTTGCTTTATACCTAAATTCCAAATATCTTTCCCTTAATATGTAGAGGGCTTCTTTAATTTTTAAATTACGCATTTCATTATTAGTATATACTGTCATTTACCTAACAACTACACTATTAGTAGACATTTATGTTGATTCCAATCTCTTCCTATTACTAATAGTGCCTTCCAGTTGGCATATTAGATAGACATAGATTTGCATTAAAATTATAGATCGATAGATAGATAGATAGGATTCACGATGAAATTATAAAGTCATGGCCTAGAATTACCTTGGCTCTCTAAGATAACTTTTCATATTAGTGTTCTAATTCATAATGTGTTCCTGGAGAAAGTCTCACTAAAGGCTATCTCCCGTATTCCCCACCCCTGCTTGCACTTCAATTGTAATAGGAAAACAACCATTTTCAACAAGGAGGGGAATCACTCAAGGGGAGAACTAGCTTTATTCCCTTAATTCAGGATTGTGAAAATAGATAAGATAAGGGACTTCCCTGGTGGCACAGTGGTTAAGAATCTGCCTGCCAATGCAGGGGACACAGGTTCGAGCCCTGGTCAGGGAAGATCCAACATGCCACGGAGCAACCAAGCCCATGCGCCACAACTACTGAGCCTGTGCTCTAGAGTCTGTGAGACACAACTACTGAGCCTGTGCTCTAGAGCCCGCGAGCTACAGCCACTGAGCCCACGTACCACAACAACTGAAGCCCACACGCCTAGAGCCTGTGCTCCGCAACAAGAGAAGCCACCACAGTGAGAAGCCCGCGCACCGCAACAAAGAATAGCCCCCACTCACTGCAAGTAGAGAAAGCCCGCGCACAGCAACGAAGACCCAATGCAACCAAAAATAAATAAATAAATTTATTTTAAAAAAAAAAGATAAGGTAGCTGATTTCATCTCTTCCTATAAAAACTTCTTCAGCAAGGATGATATTTCTGGACACTTAGGCAGATGATCCATGTGCACTGAGGCAATCAAAATAACTACAGTTGTGGACCATATATCATCATATTGATTAAGAGCTTGGACTTTGGGAGAGAATGGGTACATGTATATGTATGGTTGAGTCGCTTTGCTATGCACCTGAAACTATCACAACAGTGTTAATTGGATATACTCCAATATAAAATAAAAAGTTAAAAAAGGAAAAGAGCTTGGACTTTGAAACCAGACTAATTCCACCTCTGACTTTGGGCAACGTATCAACTTATTTGCATGGCAGATGAGTGTATCTGTAAAATGTGGATAATAATAGTCCCTATCCAGTATTTGAGAGCCACATTATATGTGTTAGTTATTATTATTCTTTTTTAGTAAACGTTAGCCAATAGGTACTCATCATTCATAATAAAAGCAAAATGCTTCCATTCTGCCTTCAGCCCCATAGAAGACACAGTTGAAGCAGACATGCTTAGAGTTTGCTCACATTGATGCCTAGAGCTATCACACTTGATTAGGACCTATGAACCATTTGGGCAAGCTCACCAACCAGAAAGTGACATTTGCACCAATGGTTTTGCACAACCTTCATTTCTATATGCAGGCATAGGCAGAGGCTTACCTTTATGTGTTTCCCTAGGTTCCTGATTGTTCTATTTACACATAGTGATCTGCAACTTACTTGCTTCACTGTAATCCTCCCTAAGGATACCATCCAAGCTGTGGGATTGCTTCAGCACAGAGAGCGATAAAGCAAAGAAGTCACCAAGAACTATTAAAACTGAATTGAGGAGGGGTGGGATAGGGAGGTTGGGAGGGAGGGAGACGCAAGAGGGAAGAGACATGGGAACATAGGTATATGTATAACTGATTCACTTTGTTATAAAGCAGAAACTAACACACCATTGTAAAGCAATTATACTCCAATAAAGATGTAAAATAAATAAATAAATAAACTGAATTGAAACTATGGTTTAAAATAATAACAACCAGAGAATTCAAGCAAAGTTAATATATATACATATATGTATATATCCCTCACTGTGCTAAACAAGGCCCATTGCAGAGCCCCCCCTCCCAATCTCCTCTCAGATCACCAATAACATCGAGTCCATTATACAACTAACCTTTCCCTGGGAGTCTGAAGCTAAAATTAGAGACAGGACTGAGGCCACTGCTGCTGGTAATGATTACATGTTAATATTGATTTATTTCATTGACTGGTTACTGCCCATCAATATAATGGGAGATAGATGGCATGTGTGCTGAAGCTAATAACTTTTAGATTTATTTCTTTGTTCTCTGCAGAACTTCTTAGGAAACAAATCCCTCTTAACCCCCAAATAAAGCACAGCTTCTCAAATACAAATGCAATATGTGCTACCTTCCCTAATATACTTTTAAAACTGACTCTGAAGCATAGAAGGGAGCTTAACAACTCTGAGTGAAAGACTGAATAAATGTAGCTCTAAGACATAGGATTCTGACACACAGGATTTTCCATTTCTCGTTTCCAAAATGAAACTTTTATAAAGAAAACAAAAATGCTTCCTCTGCATGGGCTGTCTATTGGCATCTTGGAACCATTTCCACACCCTTCTTTGTTCTTTCCTGGAGCGCAGGAGCTGAAGGCCTGAAAACCACATTTCCCAGATGCCCTTTCCACCAGGCTCCTGTTTAAGGTCTGGGAATTGAGGTCCGTGTGTGAGATTTGCCTGGGAAAGAGAGGAAGAACCATCACTGCTCGGTCGCAGCCAGAAGGCATATGGACTTCAGCAGAGGGCCAGGAGACAGATGTGAGGATTTTGCCAGCGTTTCCTGGAAACCACCTACTTGAGAGCTACAGGCAGTGAAGTCATCAGCAGGTCATCTCCCTGAGCTGCCCAACCTTCCTGATTTCCTGAACATTAGCAGCAACTTCCTTGGCCTTTGTGCAATCCACTCTTCCATTGGTTTTGTAAATCTCTGATCATTATATTAAATCCCTTCCCAATTGAACGTCCTAGAGCAGTTTCTACTTTCCTTTCTAAATTCTCACTGATGCATGGTTGGTACCACACGTAAAAGCCAGTGGAGTCTTTTCCCGACTGTGGGCTGCAGCAACATTCCTTGCCGCACTTTAAGCATGTCTTCCTGTCCCGTGTGGTTTTACTCCTGAGAGATGGCCAATGGAATGGGAGTGCCGCCCAGGTGTGCCCCTCTTGCCTGACGCTTACCAACCTCCCAAAGGTGATTCTCCTTTCTTTTCCCACCAAGAAGCTGAATGGAGCCGGCTCCTGACAGAGGGCAGAAACCGGGAGGAAGAAAGTGCCCTTCTAATCAACTCTGGAGCAGAGTCCTGAATTCGGTCTTCTCGCCCATGCAAGCCTCACCAGCATGGGGAAAGTAACATTTTATTGTGAGACGCCACTGAAATGTAGAGATTGTTCCAGCACCTGCCTTCTTCAGTTAGTACACAGTCTTTGAAAGCAGAAATTATATTCTACAACTTTTGTGTTTCCCATGGAGCCAAACATACATCTATGGAGAGAATAAACAGTCAATAAATGCTTGCTTTATGAATGAAGAGAAAGAGAGAGGAGAATAAATATATTTAAGTAAGGGCAACTTAATAATTGGGTGATCACTGGAGGACGTAAGCTCTAATATACACTAGTGATCATTACGTCCATGTGTTTGAATGACAAAAATGTGCTAGCCTTCCAGACTGTGCTGAGGGCAAATGTTGGTTAATGTAACATAGAGGTTAAAAGCCTGGATACTGAGTTCAGATTTGCTCTCCCATTTACTAGCTGATTATCTTGAAAAAAATACCTAAACTTCGGGGTTTGAGTTCCTTCATCCACCTGTCTCATCTGGGGATGATAATCATAGTGTAGCTGTTGTATAGGGTTGTTTTGTGGGTTCATGATCTCAAACTTGTAGTGCACTGTGAAGGGTGCCTGGTACATCATACTGTATTTGTTAGTATTGAATATAGAAATTTGGAAAGGGATTCTAGCTTTTCTTGTCTTTGGCAATGAAGCCGCCTTTGATTCTGCTTCTTTTCTTCAATTCTCCTTCTTCCTACAGTGATTGTCTTAGGCTGCCATAGATTCCTTTTGCATAGAACTCATAGAAAAAGTCCTCACGTTGACAGTTTCCAGATTTCTTCTGGTTTGTGAAAATTCCTAATTTGCTCCCAGGTTGGTCTATCATCTCACACATCATTGTTGCATTCTGAATACATTAATGTCCCAGTTAACAGTAATTGTCCCTTTTCATTCTCAACAACTTTAAAAATTAGGTTTTATTTTTCTAGTGTGATTTTTAAGGACTTTATGAAAATATTTAAGAAATTTTGAGTTTTTAGCCTCAATACACTGAGTGTTGTGCCACGAATCCTTCTTTCCGTTTGTATTTTGTTACGTGATGCCCTGCTTATCGCCTTGCTTTTTACTCTTTCTCTCAATTGTATGTTGTGACATTAAGTATCTATAACGTGTTTGCCCACTGTCACATTATTCATCACACCCTCAGTTTTTTGTCCCCTTTAGGTAATTCTAGATGCCAATTCAGTGACTTTTAATGTCATTCGGTTTGCCTGTCCTCGTCCTTTCATTCCTCCCCCCTGCAGGAATTAGAGATAGTGAACAGGTCTACTACTCAATATCATGACAATCTACAATTAAATATCACTTCTCCCTTCACCCCACCCACCCGATACAGTCATATAAAGTCCCAGACGTCAGGAGAGTGGAGGGAAACCCCTCAAGAACATGGTATGCCTCTCCGTCCTTCCTACTTTTCAAATAGAGTGACGGACACATACATAAGACCCTTAAGGCAAATGTTATGGCCTTCCTTTTTGATTAGGAAGGATCCTTGGTTGAATTTTGTCATTGTTTATTCCTGATTTCAAAAGAAGAAGAAAGGATAATAGCTCATGGGGAAGAAACCGACATTCAGTACCTTGTATGCAAGGTACTTGGCAGAATTACTAAGTAGACCCTTTACAAGTTATCAATGCTTTCTTAAAAATTATATATTAAATGAGCATTTGTTAAATGTATCTGGGCCTTGCAATGGCTTGGTGCTGCCTTCAAGGGCCCTAGTGTCTGTTAGTAGCTGGGGGAGTTGAGTCACAGAGAAGGGTTGGGGGTGGGTAGGGGTAAGTCTACGGGTACACAGTGGAAGACTTTTTGTGGTATTGGTGTTCATTAAGGCTACCTTAAGTGGAACAAACTAGACCCCAAACAGGGAGCCACTGTGTGGATGCCTCTGACCTCTGCAACGCTTTAACATCACTGCAGTTTGTTTTCAAATCTCTCCCTGTCATCTCTCTGGCAACACCCTTTTGCCCTCTCTCATCATTCCCCGATGCTCCCCGGCTTCCACTGGTCAATTTCAGCGTCCCCCTTGGCTGCCTGTCCTGACTGGTCCGCAAGGCCACATGCTCTAAGTCTCTCTCCCCTCACTTCCCCTCATTCCACACATCAAGCTTTTCTTATCCTCTCAGCTTCTTACTCAATTATTAGTTCCTTGAGAAACAGAACTAGATCTATCTATAGTTTCCTCTGGGCATACAGGCCAGAGATCTCACACAGGAACACGGCACAGTACAAGGTACAACATATGTGTGTAGGGAGAAGCGACTTGGACTCTGTCTCTCAGGATCTTGCTGACTTACAGGCTGACTGATAAATTGTTCATGGGTAAAAATGCAATGATGCTTTAGCCTTCTTAGAAAATACTTAAATATTTTTATTAGGAAAGTGAACATGCTCATTTTGAAAACTTTATCAAAGCAGAAGTATATGAAGCTGTAACTCTCTATTCTTTTAACCCTCTAGCACTCTGCCCAGAGAGACCCATTATTGATATGTGTTCTTCTAAATATGTTATATGCACATACAATCACACAAACACATTTATAATATATGAGAAGCTTTATAATAAGGATTTCTATGTATGTATCCATATACCCATCTTTATTTTAACAACGGTGGAAAGGTGAATGACAGTCTTGCCCACATTTTTCAACAGTGAATACTGAACTTGATGTTTCCTTATGACTCAGGCTTATCTACATGAACACCTATCACCATTCACCATCCTGTGATGTCTTCCCAAACTGCTGAGTTGGTAAATTTCTTCTTCTGGTAGTGAGAAGCACAATATTTTTCCTGTGCCTGGTTTTAGCATGTCTCTGACTCCTGCTTCGCTGTCAGGTATTGCTTTTCGTTGCTATTGGTCTGCTTGTTTCTTTCCTCCTAATTTGCCACCCCCGGTTTATTAACGTTTGCAAATTTGATTACCAGGCTTGCTAGCAATGTGCATAAAGTGAGGGTAGAGAAATTCTGAAAGAGGACTTTAGAGGGTCTTGAGATGTGTGTACCTTTGGTCATGAGCTCTGTGATTTTAGAGTTACCTGCAGAAGAGTCCCATGACAGGCTGCTGACAGATTTGACCAGCCAAGACAACCAAGACCATCTTAACAAGTGTTCCTAGCACAGGGCTTCGTTCTGAATTGGGGAGTGTCTCTAGCTGGCAGAGACGCAAAGAATTCAACTGACCGGGAAAAAAAAAAAAACACCTAACAACTTACAAAAACAACAACAGAAATGAATTTTCTGCCTAATAGCTACAGGGTTGCTTAAATGTGAAGTCATGTGAATTGTGAGAGTAACTAAGAACCATCAGAAGAACGATCATCAGACCCAACATTCAGACATATTAAATGCAAAAGAAAATACAGGGGTGGGGGCAGAGGGAGAAAGCTCTGTCACTTTGAGTTGCCTCATTTTTTTAATGGAAAAATTGTTACAAATGGGTTCTTCAGCATATGTTATTAATTTCATCATCCTGGCTTCTTGCCAGCTAAGCATCAAGCCCTGGTTTCTGTGATTTCAGTTGCAACCAGTAAAACTCATGTGGGCATTAACAGAAACAGACAAGAGAACTTTTTTTTCCCAAATCAACTCCAAGTGACTATTTTAAAGGTTTTTAGTTTATAAAACTACTTGGAACATTTGTTTTTGTTGATGAGAAAATTATGCTTTCCTAAAATATGGTATTCCCAGCCTATACCAACTTTATCTGAAGAAACTTGAATGAATTATTTATACTTACAGGTAAAAAAAAAAAATTAAGTAATGTTTTAAAATGTATAATATTTTATAAGTGCTCATATAATTTTACTGTACTACATAGTTTTTTTTAAATAATAATGAAGAGTATGAGAACAAAAATGCTTTTCTTCTAGATGAAATTGTGGTTAAGCTTTACAAACAGAACGGCAAATTTAGTATCAAAATTTTACCATGAAGCATCTTTATATTTTGAGATAATATGAAAATTCATCATTCACACACACACACACAAAAAATACACTGGGATTAGCATCTTCCCTCATCTTTAAGCTAACGTTTATTGAATGTCAATTATAAGTCAGGTACTTTAATAATACCGTTTGCTGTTTATCCAGCATTCATTAGGTACCAAGCAATGTAGCAAGTGTTTATGTATAGTTCTTTTTAAGAAATCCCTACAAAACTTTGATCCAGATATTTCCACCCCCAACTGTAAATGAGAAACTAAAATCAGAGAGAGTAAGTATGTCTTGCCCAAGGTCGCATTGCTAATAAATGCAAATGGGTAGTTCAAATCCATGGGGGCATCTGACTCTAAAAGCCAGAGTAGCCACCTGTGCCAGTTTGCCTGAAACTGAGGAGTTGCATTGGATGAAGGATTTGGGGTCCTATAACTGGAAAATTCCTAGGTGATCTGAGAGGAGTTGGTTATCCAACTAGAAATCGTCATTCTACCTGCCATGGCGGCCCTTATCTTGGTCGGCTCAGCCCCTCATGCTCTCTCAGTTCAAAGCCCATCCACTGCCTGAATTTTGCATTATTACTTTTTTTTTAAATCCTAAGCAGTAGTCCTCATACTACTTTACAGTTTTAATGTTTTAAATGCTCCGAAGAACACAGGACACTTGAAATTGATATATCCATTCTACACATACATTCATTCATTTATTCAATAACTATTTATTGAATACCCTCCAGGTACCAGGCACAGGCAAATACAACAGAGTCTTATTGTTGTGGAGCATACATTGACCTGAAGGGGGAAAAGATAAGAAACAAATAAGTCTATTTTAATCTGCTGGTGATCGAGTGTGTGAAGCAGGGTGAGGAAAATAGAATTGGTCATGATTTGTTATTTCACATGTTGTAGTCAGGGAAGGTGTGAGCAGTACTGAGGCAGGAGGGAGCTGGCATGAAGGCCCTGGGGCTGGACCTGAGAAAGTAAAGGGGAGTGTTACATCAGATAAGGCCTCCTTAAGGCTGTGCTAAGAAAATTACTGGGAGGCCATTGGGTGGGAATGTGAAGTCCCTCTTTTTTTTCCCTCTTTCCCTTTCTCCATCCAGAAAGGATAAAAACAGACGGCACAATTTGGAAAATGCTTCCCTGAAAGCTCTTACTTTGCAATTTGGCCCTGGTGGCCAGGATCACGTTAAGTGTTAGTACTGGCTGAATATAGAGAACTGCAAGGCAATGAAAAAGTATTGTGCCTAAAGTCCCATGTTCCTGAATTTTATCATGATTCACAGTGTATGGCTTGAGACTGGTGAAACTCAATCATACAGTTTGAAGATTTCTTGGGACACTAAATGAAATTAGACATCTATTGGCAGTAAGTTCTCTCAGGTTTCTTGGGTCCTATGGTCTTAGTTGTGTGAACATAGCAATAACAATGACGATAGCCACATGAATGCCTTGCATTTCAGTAGTGATTTACAGTTCTCAATGCCCTTTTCTTAGCATTATAATTTATTCCTTTCAAAACCCAGTGGGGTAGGCAGGGAGCATATCAACAATACCATCTTATACATGATGAGATTGAGGTCCACAAATTTAAAGTTAGATGACTTGTTGGAAGTCGTATTTGTAGAAGGTAGTGGAGCCGGAATTAAGGCACAGACCTTATTCTTAGTTCAATGGTTCCATGTATGGCCTGCGCGCCATTTTGAAGTGATGACACTATTGGAAAGTGTACACTCAGGGAAAAGTGTCAAGTCGATAAGCACCTGTCTCCGTTGGCGATATCAGTCACCATTTCACTGTAAAGCCAAAGTCCCTCAATCCATTCTTCCGCATGGGGTTGGTTTCCATGCTTATCTTGGAAATTCTTTTCATGGTCTGAAAGGTGAGAGGGCAAGTCAGGGTTCTTAATCTCATCGTGTCACTCACCTTCCTTTGGATCATCTTCAGATTCCCATTACCCTTCCTTCCAGAGCATCTATTTAAGTTCCCTGAAAGTGGACCTAACAGCCCTTTTTTCTCCTATTCCCACACAGGAAAAAGGAAAACATTAGATATTTCAAACACGTTGGTCTCTATGGAGAAAAGCATATTATTCTCATTTTTCCCCCCCAGGATCTCCCCCTTTATCTACATGCTCAAATCTCACTTATCCTTAAAAAAAAAAAATCTATTTGATTCTCACCCTTCTTCAAATTACTTCCCAATCTCTCTGATTTTCACACCCCTCTTTCTTTCAAAAATGGTATTCTCTGATTTCTTTCTTCCTCACCCTGTGCTCCCTTTAATCCATCATTAAATATTGTAATTTTTGCTGTTCAAATTGCTTTACTCCTCTCCATCTTTGAGGCTGTCCAAGTTTCAGCCTTTTTATCTTTTTCGTTGAACTCAGCTTCTCACTGGTACTCCTGTCACCAGTTTCTTCCTCATTTCATCTGTCCTCACATTGCTGCACAATGATCTCCCCAGTCCAAACAGATCGTGACCGCCTCCATTGCAAAGAAACCTCTTTAACTCTCCATGACCTGCAATATGTAATCTGAATTCCTTAGCTTGGCACACAAGACTCCTCACAAGCTGATCCAAACCTTTTCAAGCTTTATTTCCTGCTTCAATCATTCTTCCTCCTTTCATGGCTCCACGCAGGTGCAAATGCTCTTCCCTCTGCCTGGTAAATGCTCATTCATCCTCTAACACCCAGCTCAAGGGTCACCATCTCCCATCCCCCTGTGGGATTCCAAAGTATTTTGATTATACCCCCTTTCAGCAGTTCTTGCCATATGGCAGGACCATTTTTCCTTTTATGTATTCTTTTCCCTGACTATGCTGTGTTGGACTCATTGCCTGGCACACAGTAGGTTCTTCATAAACTTTTCAGTCAATATTGATATGAATAAAGAAATGCATGAATGGAGTGAGTGAACTAGGGAAATGTATTGCATAAATATCAGCATATATGCCCTTTGTTCAACACAAGGGAAAAAAAAGTTCAACTTTACAATCAATAACTTACATGAAAGTGTGTGCTGTGTGTGTGTGTATACACATTTGCCCTAGAAACTATTTCCTAAGAGTATTTCAACTACTGTCACTTTAACAGCTGTCATATATGTAAATATTGCAATAAATTTAAGCTTGCAGTTTTATGGCATGAAAGTGAAAATGAAAAATTCCAGTGAAACACTAGACTGCAGCAGTATCAGAGGCTAAACGTTAAAGATCATATCGCAAGATGTAAAGCCATATAAAGTAGTGAACCTTTTTTGACCTCTGACAAAAATGCACCATTAAGGGACTAGTAACTCATAGTTTTTATAATTAAAAGATATATCATGAGCTGTGAATTTTAGTTAATTCTCTATTAAAATAAGAGCAGTAAAATAAAATATCCAGTAATATGTGAATTGTTATTTCGCTCTATTCTTTTGTATTTTCTAATTTGTCTGTAACAGCCACACATTATTTTAATAATGGGACAACAAAGTAAATAATAGCACACTTACATATCTGTAGGCCAAAGAAAAGTTAAATTAATCAATGGCTAGATGTAATTTTTAGCTGCTTATATTAGATATTTCTTTGGATTTATTATATTGAAAAATTTAACTTTTGTTAAAAGACAACTTGGTTTGCTGTAATTTTGTTTATTTTAAAATTATTTTTATTTGTGATGGTAACTTTACCACATAGAAAATACAATTATTAAGATTTGTTTCTAGATTCCTTTTCTAGATTTCTTTGATCTGCCTTTGGTCTTTAACCTAGGCCACTCTGCCTTGTTATTACAGTTCTGTATTATGTTTTTAATAACCAGAAGAGCTGGTGCCCCAGAATTCTTCTTTTTCAAAAATTTCTTTGACTTCTTATCTTTTTATTCTTCTGGATACTTATAAATTTGATAAATTCTCACTAGGATTTCCACTATGATGATACTACATTTATAAACTAATTTGAGAAAAACTGCCATTTTCACAACATTAAGGATCTTATCTATCAACATAGAAAGATTACTATTCTTTATTAAAATTAAAGAGTATGGTAAAGAGGTTAAAAGACAAGGTTGGTTAGGTCAAGACTACAGAGGAAATTTTAGATAAATGCCTGATTTCTGGATCCAAGGCCCAAATGCCAATCTCTCCATTGCCCGCTCCTATACAATTGAACATTCTCTTTCTTACTACACACATATTCTTCATGATAAAAAAGATTTTGTCTTCTTTCAACTCGTAATTGTGCATGTAGATTTAGATCACTTGCATAAGTTTTTGACTTTGCCTCTATAACATAGTGTGCCTGGAAAATTCATTTTAGCTTTTTCATTTAAGAGGTAAAGGAAGCATCATATATCTTATAATACAGGAGGGAGATTACCAAAGGGAAAAGGAAAATGATCAAATTAAGGTAATCTCATAACTCTCTTCTTTAAACCGAGGGCTAAACTAAAGTTAAAAGCGTTCAGATTCGCAAGTCAACTCTCCTCCTATCCTGGATAGTTAAAGGTTGCATGTTCCTCACATAAGGCTGGCTTCTCGAAGGAAACCACAGTGAATCTATTATGTGAGAGCTCTTATTTCAGGATGTTGCTGCTAGAATCCCTTAGAGTTTTTCCTGTAACCTTGAGCTGTCCCTCTAGACGTCATTCACCAGTCACACACAACTATATATAATCATACATTACAAAGTGAAACATTTTTAAATTTTCAATTAGATTATTAAACAGTATTTTGTCAAAAATATTTTTAGGAGTTCTTCCCTCTAAACTTTATAGTTATTGGTTTTATTTATGATTGTATGGAACAGCTACAATTCTTAAGAGAATTTTCAATGAACCTCAGCTTTGGCCACTCTGTCACAGGGCTAGCACAACTACTTGACTGTTGTTTGATTATTTATAAAGGGCTGGACTGCAGTCTGTGAGTTTGTCACTGCATTTTTTTCTTTTTTATTGAATGCTTTGGAAATATAAGAACAAAAATAGAGCATGGAAACAGGGAAAATGTAGTATCTGAGGAAAATATGGGAGTTTTAAATCTTACTAGTCCCCAAACGTGAATTTACTTATAACCAATTTCCTTCTCATTTGTGCAAAATTACTTCCTGGCCCTTAACTGAAGATTCAACTTTAGGATATGCTTCACAGGGACATAAATACTGGGATTCTTCAGGAAAACAAAATTCGTTCTCAAGTGGGATTAAAATTATATTAATTCATTGGGCAATGACAATCCTCTTTTTCCCTCTACTCTTACAGTAGTGTAATTAATTGCTACTCTTTTAATCTGAGAAATGTTGCCTCCACTTGTTTGATCATATTTTGTGATCACGTAGTATAATCTTTGTGCCTGCCTGTCAAATGCAGATTATTTAGGGTGTTGTCAGTCCATGTTGAGATATTGAACTTTAAGAACAATGGTGAGCCAAGGAACGGTTTTAATATACGCAGTTTAAAAATATCATGTTTGTGGGGGCAAAATGGATTGAGGGAGACAAATTGGAGACAGGAAGGTTATTGCAATAATCTATATTTTTTGTTTGTTTTTTATAAATTTATTTACTTATTTATATTTGGCTGTGTTGGGTCTTCGCTGCTGCGCATGGGCTTTCTCTAGTTGTGGCGAGCGGGGGGTACTCTTGGTTGTGGTGCGCGGGCTTCTCATTGCAGTGGCTTCTCTTGTTGTGGAGCACAGGCTCCAGGAGCGTAGGCTTCAGTAGTTGCGGCACACGGGTGTAGTTGCTCTGCGGCATGTGGGATCTTCCCGGACCAGGGCTCAAACCTGTGTTCCCTGCGTTGGCAGGCAGATTCTTAACCACTGCGCCACCAGGGAAGTCCCACTGCAATAATCTAGATGGGGGATTACGGTGGTTTGAGCTGGGGCAGTGTCGCTGTCCAGCACACAGTGGGACATACAGGATTGCTCCTTGTAGGAAACTCTGCAGAAAGTGGAAATATTCAGAGTCATCTGCATAGAGGTGGTGACTGAAGTCGAAGTTGTGGAAGTAGAAGAGTTTTCCAAGGAAAAGAGAAGAGGGCTAAGAACAGAATCATAGGGAACGCTGACTTTGAAGGGAAGGGTCAGGAAGAGGCCTGAGATCAAGAGCAGGCAAAGTACTGAAAGGAATCAAGTACTGACTAAGGGACTAAGCACTGACGTATTGGCCAAGACGAACTCTTTAGAATTCTCTTTGACAAACTTGCCTGCTGGTAGCATAGGCATCTTTTCTTGCATCATATTACATACCTGTAAATTCTTCATGAAATGAGTACAGATTAATTTGATTTTGCATATCTCATCTTAAACTGGCAGAAGTTGAATTCAGTATAATTGTACTATACAGTATAAGTAGAAAAAAAAGAGACTAAAGACTGGAAATTTAAAAAGTAATAATTAAGATGATGGGATACAGGAGGAGATAGTGGCAGAAAAAAAAGTATAGTCTTAATGATTGAGATGAGGGATACTAAACATACTCTCTGGAGTTTTTTTCAAGATGGCAGCTGTAAAGAATGAGCTTTCCCTGACCTCCCAGCTGAGACAGATTACATGCTCTCAGATACTGCATGATTTCCCTTTGTAGCACTCCTCAAAATTGGAATAAAATGTAATTATATAATTCGTTAATTAAAGTCTGCCCTCTTTCCAGGCTGGAATATAAGCATTCGGAAGTCAAGGACTGAATCTGTATCTGATAGGTGAAGCAAGATCATTAAATAGTTCTTGACTAAATGAGGCGGGGAACAAAGATCCATATGAAAAGTGCTGAAAGAGAACATCTGAGATGAGGGGAGATGGGATTCAGAGAGATGCAGGAGTCAACAACTGTCAAAACTCAAAAAAGTTTTGACACTAATCAGAGGGTGGCCATACGTCGAGGTTTGCCTACCGCATTCCTAGCTGACACCTGTTATCCTAGTGTAATTGTTAAAATCCCCATTTCATTTTCAAAAGTGTTCCAGTTTTTGTGATAAATAATATCGTCACCTTGACTAGATATTTGACTGAAACATCACACAAAGAAAAAATTATGTGCATATATATATATATAAAATAATATGACTATATATGCATTTCATTCAAGGTGAAAGTTTATGGTAAGTAAAATATGATAAATAGAAACTACATAACAAACCAACCGTTTATAAAATTTAAGATGGCCTGGATTTCATCGATCATTTCTTTATTTGGCTCACTGTCACCATTACTTTATTTCAAGAATATAAAATTGCTCAGAAAGTCCTGATTTCATTTTCCAAAATCCTATTTTCCCCATGACACAATGGAATTTTTAGGAGCCTAACTCTGTTTTTAATGGAAGTCACCACCACACTCTTCTGCTCCTTCAAACAGCTGTGTGTAAACTCCAGTCTTGAACACCACCCCCCTAAATTTGCAAAGCCTTTGGAATCCTTTGGATCAAAATATCTTTTAACTGTGCATTTCTATTCTTAATTTGGATGTGAATTTGAAAGTTTCCCTGGTGGGTGGAATTGAATTGCACTGCTGATTTTATTAAGCTGATCAAACTTTGGTATCCTGTAGTAATTCTTTTCTATCTACTGTTCAGGATAAACAGATGCTCAAACTAATCCCAGAAAATACCAAGTAATAACTTTTCATTTCAGTGCAGGCCATGACAGGCACAGGTGAGGAGAGCTAACCATTCACAGTCTGTCCTGCTGCTCAAACAGCCAGCGATCTCACTAGAACCTCGTGATTATTACTGCAACAGATGCCCCAGTTTGGGAAATAGTTGAAATTTTTCCTTGTCTGGAGAAGCTATAAACTTATCTTATTCATTTTGTATCCGGTACATAGTAGTTGCTCATTATAAAATATTGAATAATGATCAGTGAACATATTCCTTGGCATTGTTTTCAGTTTTGTTTAGCAAGTTTTTTACACAATTTAACTAAATTTGTATAGCATGGCACGCAGGGAGCCTTTAAAATATTTATTGAAAACAATTTTTTTAAAATAAAATATTTATTGAACTGATAAGATATTATTCACCTATTCCCCCTTAAAAGGATTTGAGAGGCCTTATAATGAAAGTCATTTATCAACTGTTTTAAGAATTAAGTGAGGTTATATTTTTGAAAATTGTTCTTGGTGTGACAGGTTTTCATAATTATCATATAATAATAGTAATAATAATTATTATTATCATGGTCATCATTCCAACACTTAAAGATGAAAAATCACATAGTAAAAGAGTTGGGCAGAGGTCATCATACCAACATAATAAAGAAATAACTCAGAGCCATCCTCAAAATACTTGAGCAGATTTCAGTCTTAGTATTTCTGGGATCCTTTTTTACTGAGTATGATGCCTTAAACTACTGTGGATCAGGGTTCTCTCATTTCTGTTCCTGGTCCTATTAACTCACTAATTGTGTGAATACAGAGAAGCCACTTAACTTGCTCAGTCTCATTTTTTTATTTATAAAATGCTACCATTATCTGCTCCTCTTTGATCCCATAAGACCTTATAGTTACCTCTGTTATCAGAGCTGAGATATAGCAGGTGCTGGTCTAAACTTCTGACATGTATTAAGTCATTTAATCTTCACAAATGCTATGTAAATTTTCCCCATTTCCTCCTGTTCTCCCTTCCTTTTTTCCTTCTTCCTTTCCTCCCCTTCTTCTTTCTGTATCAAATTTATGCCCTTTCCAAAACCATACATGTATTAAGAAACAGAGCCGGGATTTGAACTTAAGCAACTTGGTCCCAAAATCCAAACTCTAACCACTATTTTCCATCTTATTTTATTTTATTTCATTTTAATTAATTGGCTACATATGTCTCTTCACCACTAGAATTTGATCTCCTTAGGGCCAAGCACCACATTTTATTAATCTTTTCCTCATCCTCAAGTATTTTGTTGGTACCTGGCACATTGCACATATGCCATCAGTATTTGTCAAATGTGTACATGAATACTTGCCTGCTATCTCAAAGCAATATAACTCCTGTGATTAGATTATGTTATGTTGCAATGATGAGGGAATTTTGCAGTTGAATTAAGGCCCTAAATCAGTTGACTTTGAGCTAATCAAAAGAGAGATTGACTTAGGTAGCCCTGACTTAATCAGGTGAGCTTTTTAAGAGACTCAAAGCAGCAACAAAGTTCCTATTGGCCTTAAGGAGTAAACTACCAGGATATGCAGAAGAATTATATGACAGGAAATGGTAGATGGTCTCTAGGAGCTGAGGGCTTCTGTTCTATGTCACAGGTACTGAATTCTGCCACAACTAGTGAGCTTGGAAGACAACCTTGAGCCTTAGACAAAATCATAGCCATGTCTGACACCTTGATTTTAGCCTGGTGAGACCCTGGCTAGAGGATTTAGCTAAATCCCATGGCCAGACTCCTGACCCATGGAAACTGTGCCATAATAAATGTGTATATTGCTTTTAGCTGCTGGGTTTGTCATAATTTGTTGTGAACAAAAATAAACACATCCAGGGCACTCTAGTTTAACTAGAGTTAGAGTTTCAGTTTTGTTGAATTCCTAGAGTTTGCATGCTACAGTGATGGAAAACATGAAGACAGAAAGGAAAGGGCTACAAGCGATGCAACTGAAGTAAAACCTTGTGTTGAAAATCTGTTCATATTTCTTCTACACATAACTTTGCTTTGGGTGTCAAGTGCTGGGAATTCAGTTGTTCCTCCTCCCCGGTACATGACACCCATCATCACCGGTCTGTACAAGTTTCGCTCTTGTTTTATTTTTTCCCTCTTTATTCCCCCCTTTCCCCTCCTTTCCACTGGCACCCTCTTTAATGTTTTGATGTGCCTTTGGCTATGTAATGACCCTCCTAAAATACAGTGTTACTGAGCTCCTCTATGTGTGTGACCTTACTTTATATAAATGGTACTGTGTCATAGCTCTCATTCTAGTTCTAATTTTATTCTCTTAAGTTTGTGAGTTTAAGGTCTAGCCACCTGGGTCCTATTCATATTTTGTTTCTTACTGCTGAAAACACAACTACCACTGATCTATTTCCCTAGTCTGGAGGCCTCCTGGTGGCTTCCAACTCTTCTCCCACCCACAATATTATGACAAACCTCTTCAAATGTGCCTGCATATCGATGTGTGCTAGAGAAAGACTCCAGTGTTATTGATGGATCACAGGGAATGTACTTGGTTTTTACAGAGTGCTGTCAGTTTGCTCTCCAGAATGGCTAGTTTACATCCCAGTGGTGCATGAGAGTCCTACTTCCCCATAATCTTACCAAAACTTAGTATCGTATGATTTCCTACCTTATTTAATATGACGGGTGTAAAATCTTATCTCATTAGTCTTTTGAGTTTCCCCTTCTGTGCTGTGCCAGTTCATTTACTTTGCCTTTCTCTCTCTTTCTCCTTCTCTCTTCCTTCCTTCCTTCCTTCCTCTTTTTCTCCTTCTCTCTCCCTTTCCTTCCCTCCCTCCCTTCTTATCTCCTTCCCTCCGTCTCTCCCTTCATTTCTTGTTCTTCTTTCTCTTTTCTTACTGATTTGCAGAAGTTTCCTATGCATCCAAATATTAATCTATTCTTCTAGGTATTATAATTATCTTTTCTAAACCTATCACCTGTTTCATCCTTAATTTTGATGTGCTGATTTTTTCCCTATGATTTGAGACTTTGAGGTCTTTTGTAAAGTGTTCCCCACCCCAGTATTATGACAATTTTGTCCTTTCACATTTAGTTATTTATTCAATTTGGAATTTATTTTTATATATGATGTAAGACACCAACTTTTGTTTTTCTCTCCGTAATGAACTAATTACTCCTAACCCATTCCATTAGCAAACTATTCTATCCCCACACCTTTTTGGCACCAGTTTTTAATCCTATATCCACTACAGTTAAGCACAGATTAACTTCTGTTATTATTGTTCTGTTTGTTTCTGTGCTAGTGCCACACTAATTTTTCAAAAAATTAATAACTATGTAACAAGTGTTAAGTCTGGGTCCCTAAGAAGCAGATGCCAAAATGGGGGAGGGGCTGGAAGCTGGGAGAGCCATCAGACCATAATGCCAGTTTGACCTCAAGTGTAGAAGAGAGGGAAGGAAAGGAGAGAGGTTGGGAGAAAAGTTCTTAAGCTGTCTCGCAGTTCTAAGGAGGGTTCAGCAAGGCTATTAGAGAGTCCTAGAGCCAACACTGGCCATCAGAAGCATTCCATGTCTCTCTGTAATGGGCTTGTCCTAGTATCCCTGCTTTCTTAGTCAATTCAGGCTGTTATACCAAATATAGAATAGACCGGGTAGATTAAACAACAAACATTTTTTCTCACAATTCTGGAGTCTGGGATGCTAGCAGATCTGGTGTCTGCTAAGGAAGCAAGCTTTCTTTTGTCTCTTCTTATAAGAACACTAATCCCATTCATGAGGGCTCCGCCTTCATGATGTAATTACCACCCAAAAGTCTCACATCCATATACCATCACGTCGCGGATTAAGCTCATTTTGTGAATTTTTGGGTACACAAATGTTCAGTCCATTGCACCTGCCATGCTTAATACTTGACTGGAAGCAAGAGAGCTCTTGGACACAAGCACAATCACAGTAGTGGATTTCAGAGTGCAGCAGCCGGGAGCTGGGTCAGTCACATTCACTGATCCTCTCGTTACCAACCACAGACCTCATGTGGATTCAAAAGTGAGTCTTCAAGACTGACTTAGCAATTCTCAGATAGCTGTTTATTCAAATAAATTTTAATGAGTTTGTAAAGTTCTTCAAAATAACCTAGTGGAATTTATATTGGAATTGTATTGAACTTTTAGATTAATCTGGGGAGAATTTATATCTTTAAAATGTTAAACTTTCCCATTCACAAACATATCATACCACTTTATTTATTTGGGTGTTCTTTTAGGTAGTTTATAAAATTTTCTCTATACAAGCCTTGTGGTTAAATTTTAGAAAATTTAGAAGACTGATTTCTGTTGCCAAGACTATTCATCATTTATTTATATGGTTTATTACTCAACATATAACTGTTACTTTTTTTGTGTATTACACATAAGAAACAATCAATTTTTTGGTTCAAACTCTGTCCTTATGATTTTCATCTCCACCATTTAAGTGGAAAAGCCTCTTTTAAAAAAATAATTTTGTTAGTATACTTCCTCTACCTACCTTCAAGTGTTTATGAATGTGAGAAATGAGCTGAAGCATCTTGTAAATGGAAATGTGTTAAATAGACTAGAGTTTTCACAGAGTCCAGAAGACACTGGGTACTCAAGAAATGCTTGTGGGCTGTAGGTGGAAGAGAATATTAGTATATTACTGTAGCATATTTGCACTTTCTGACCCCCAAACTCTCTAGTCCTTCTTCAACTACATATTGGACATATCCACTTGAATTCCTCAGATTCAATATCTAGCATGATATTCCTGTAAGTGAGTAGTGCCCTATTCTAACTAATTTGCCACAGTAATTTACATTTAATAGGAGCTTCTACATACATGAATGTTATCTGTCTCCTAGGATATATCTCACCTTTACAAACGAAGCATAAGAATATCTTTTCTGTGTAGGTTCAAATAAATATCTCTGATAGTGCCTTCAAATATAACTCCAAATCTAATGAGGTATACCATCATGTACCTGCTGCAGACTCAGTGACAATAAAGCTGAAAGTGAAGAAGGAAGCCAGGTAGATCTCTGATCAGGGCAAATCATGACTTTGAGGTACTAAAAATATGCCTTTTAAGTGTAACACAGGAAATATGTTTCTTTAAAATTCATAGAGCTTCTCCATTTCTTTTAATTTTATTAATTTATTAACGTGTTTTCCAAACTAATTTATGCATATCAATAAAATTATTTTGAAATATGTATAATCACTAAGTAACAACAGCCTCCCATCTAAGTCTTAATGCAAAAATTGATGTTTTCTGGTTCCCTCTACTGTTAATTTGACATAATACGTCTATCTGTTTTGTTTTGTTTTTTAACATATTTATTGGGGTATAATTGCTTTACAATGGTGTGTTAGTTCCTGCTTTATAACAAAGTGAATCAGTTATACATATACATATGTTCCCATATCTCTTCCCTCTTGCATCTCCCTCCCTCCCACCCTCCCTATCCCACCCCTCCAGGTGGTCACAAAGCACCGAGCCGAGATCCCTGTGCTATGCGGCTGCTTCCCACTAGCTATCTACCTTACGTTTGTTAGTGTATATATGTCCATGCCTCTCTCTTGCCCTGTCACAGCTCGTCTGTTTTTATCACTGACTTTAGTTGTTTTTCTAGGTTCTGGAGATATTCAATTTTCATTCCACACCCCCCTAAACTATTTCCCCATGAGTTTTAGGCCATCTATTGGCCACTTTCTCTCAGCTCAGTAAAGACTCAGGAACAGTGTCTGCCTAATCCCCTATCACCATATAAATAGGCAATAAAGAATTTACAGCAAGGGCAAACCGTATGAGGAAAATATTTAAAAGATCGTTAAAGTAATTATTCCCTGGAAGCCAACGTAATTGTTTTAAAATCAGATTTCTAGATCAGATGGCTATCGAATGAGTGTAAAGTTGAGAGAGTTAAGCTCAAAGTATGTCTTTGACACGGCATTTAGCAGTCTTTCAAAAAGGTGGTTTAAATTTCATTGTGAAATCATACAGATGAAACAACATACATCGTATTATTGGGTTTACCACTGGGCTGAAGGTAGAGGTGTACATTTCACCCCTGGTTTGCTTGACTTTCTCTGAGTCACTGGTCAAGTCAACTTTCTTGATAGCTAGGTTTTTAGGTTTCCTGGTTTATACTGTACTTGTCACCCACTCAGGGAATCTCTAGCTAAGGAAGAGGAAGCCCAACTTGGTTCACCGAGGCTCCTCAGTAATTATATACTTTCCCACCCCAGCTTAATGTATGCGGACATTTCAGACAAGCTCATTTGGGTCCTGTTGACCAGGAACTTGTGACACCGTGGATGGACCCACAGTAGCTCTCACCACTGTAAATAAACCTTCTGTGCTACAAATGGGAGGAGGCTGGGACAGAAAGGAACACTAAGCAGCCACATCTTCCTCACTGGTGTAAAGACTTAATGAGTAAAGAATGTTCGGGCTTCCCTGGTGGCGCAGTGGTTGAGAGTCCGCCTGCCGATGCAGGGGACGCGGGTTCGCGCCCCGGTCCCGGGAAGATCCCACATGCCGCGGAGCGGCTGGGCCCGTGAGCCATGGCCGCTGAGCCTGCGCGTCCGCAGCCTGTGCTCCGCAATGGGAGAGGCCACAACGGTGAGAGGCCCGCGTAACGAAAAAAAAAAAAAAAAGAATGTTGAATAAGACACTTGGGAAATAGAGGAAACTATGTAAGTGCCAAATTATCAGAAAGATTACTTATTGACAAAACCTAAGTATCAATACACAAAACCTCAGGATGTGATGATTTATGTATTTATTGCCAATAAAGACGTAACTGAAGCCCTAGTGTTAACTGATTAAATTACATTGGAAGGTGTATTCATTTTCTATTGCTCCCAACAAATTACCACAAATTTAGTGGCTTTAAAACAACACAGGTTTATTATCTTATAGTTCAGTAGGTCAGAAGTCTGCATGGGTTGACTGGTTTTTCTGCTCTGGGCCTCACAAGGTCAAAATCAAGTTTCTGCCAGCGTAGCTCTTACCTGGAGGCTCTGGAGAAGACTTTTCCAGACTCGCTAAAGTTGTAGGCAGAATTCAGTTGCATGCAGTCATGGAATTGAAGTCTCCATTTCCTTGCTGGCTGCTGGGGATCATTCTCAGTTTCTAGAGGCTGCCCACCTCCCCTCGTTCATGGCCTCCTTCATTTTCAAAGCCAGCAACAGTGGTTGGTCTTCTCAATCTGCAAATCTCTTTGACCTCTGCTTCTGCCTTGTCTGCTAAATTCTCTGCTTTTAAGGAGTCATGTGATTAGATTAGGCCCACCTGGATAATCCAGAATGATCTCTCTCTTTAATTACATCTGAACGTCCATTTTGCTATATACCATAACATAGTCACAGGCTCCAGGCATTAGGGTGTGGGCGTATTTGGAGGCCCTTAGGCAGGCCACAGGCCACAGAAGGTAAATTATAATGACTAAGTCATTCTCTGGGATCTGGTTTGTGTGCATCTCCTTTTTAGCATGACTAGGAAGAGGCAACATGTTTGGAAGGAAATTCATTGTATGATGTTTCCAATGGCCACCTCATCTATGAGTCACTTTCCAGTTGAGAGCAGAGTTCAGCAGCTATAGTCTATTTATTCCTAGTGGACCTGTCAGGGATCAGGGTCATTCAAATATGTATAAGACCAAACAGAGGATGTGCTAATTGAGTGAATTTTGTAGTTTTTAGTCTCTGAAACACTTTAGTGTTATTATTCGAGAAACTCAATATCCCAATCTCTGTCTTTGGTGCCCACACTGAGGTAAAATTAAATCGCTAAAAAGGATTTTTAAGTGATAACTTGTAGAGTAAAATAAAAGTTGGCAGCTGTCCAGACAGAACTTCTAGCTTCCTATACGACACTGGTTTAAACAGTGCTTCTTACACTAGATCTTTTGTGCCTCTTGAACTCAGAGGTACCAAAAAACTAATGAAAATTTCTATCATTAAACTAGCTTGAGAAATAGAAATGAATTTACTAGAAGGTAAGCTCCCTAAGGACAAAGATGGAGGATTTTATTCACTGATATATTCTAAGGTTCTAGCACAGCATAAGCATTCAGGCAATATTTGTTGACTGGATGAATGAAGAATGAATAAAAGAATGAAATCAGTGTTATCATCACATGCAAATTAAATGAATCTGGACAATCTGCCATGACCTTGATTTTCTGTGTTTGTTTGTAAGGAAGTTAATCTGATATCAAAATAAATGCATATAAGGAGATGTCTTTAATGGAGGTCTTTGCATAATTGTCTTTTTATTTATTTGTTTTTGGCTATGTTGGGTCTTTGTTGCTGTGCGTGGGCTTTCTCTAGTTGTGGCGAGCGGGGGATACTCTTTGTTGCAGTGCCCGGGCTTCTCATTGCAGTGGCTTCTCTTGTTGCGGAGCACGGGCTCTAGGTGCGAGGCTTCAGTAGTTGCAGCAGTTGGGCTCAATAGCTGCGGTTCGCAGGCTCTAGAGCACAGGCTCAATAGTTGTGGTGCACGGGCTTAGTGGCTCTGCGGCATGTGGGATCTTCCCGGACCAGGGCTCGAACCTGTGTCCCCTGCATTGGCGGGTGGATTCTAAACCACTGCACCACCTGGGAAGCCCTGCATAATTGTCTTATTGAAAGCTTATTATAGATATAATATTACAATATGACAACCTCCGTGACTATCGTAAACCGAATTGGCCAAACGCATGAATGAAAAAGTGTTTGATGATACTCAGACTCTGAATTATATGTGCTAACAGGATGAATCCAGGCTTAAACATTTTGCCAACACTTCGCTGTGTTCATTATTTCAAATCTCTGTGTCTATAAAACTATTTCCCATAACTCTTAAATGTGGCAAAATTTCTGTTTTAAAAATGCATGGAAAAGGGAAATAAATTGAAAGCAATATGCTAAAATATTAATGGTGATAAGGCCATGGATGATTATTTTGTTTATAATTAAATACTACGAGCATTTGAGCACATTTTACTTTTTATAGCCAGAACACAGTATCCTCCACCAAAGAGCAAGGTCTTGGCACCTCCCCTGACTCCACTGGCACTGTTTCTTAATGGTCAGTAAGGTGGTAAAAGAGGCAAGTGGATTATTTCACAGACATCACAGAACTGAGATGCAAACTATAAAAAGAAATAAATCAAGATTTGATATGCTAATAAAATTTTTCATAGCTTACATATCCTTTCACATTAATTTTTATGTTAATGTTTTATATATTCAAAACAGTTGTGAGTTGGATGAAAATAACTGCAAGATAGAAGGAATTAGTCAATGATTTTAAGGACTTGTATGTCTTAAGTTCTATGAGCTTGACAGATTCCTACAAACTGGCCAGGAAAACATCCACAAGGCAGGCAACCGGCTGAGTTTCCACTCATTCTGCTTCCCAACCCCCAACCCCTTGCATCTGGTAAAGTGGGAAAAAATTACTGTGCATTCTTCTGGGGGAATCCTTGCTTTCCTTTTTGGGCATTCCGCTGTGGAAGTCTGTATAAATAGAAAATGATTATCAGAAAATCAAAGGTTTTAAAGTTTACAAAATCTTCTCACCAGTACAGATTAAAGTTTGCATCCTTCAAGAGTAAACAGAGCGTGAGAATTTGGATTGTGAAGCAGTTACAGTAAGGTAGAGTCTGTGACTAGCTTCTGCGTAGAGCAAACTGGCTAAAGTTGAAGGGGAGGGCACCTCCTTCCGGAGAATCATCAGCAATGTAGAGTTGTTGTGTCAACAGGGAAAAGTGTCAGACTCCGAGTCACAGCCACTAAAGAAAGGGTGTAATCCACACATCCTTATGTACAACTGCTTGGAGCTTTTAAAATAATGAAGTGGGCAGTTCATAGGTTATACTTCATTCTGTTTTTGAAGCATGATTGTAAAAACTAACAAAGCCACGCAGAAAAAAAAAAAAAAGAAACGCTATGAAACCAAAACTATGACCTGTACACACTTAAATTGTATATTTGCTTTTCTCATAATCTTTAAAGGATTTAAAAGAATGTTTACACCCTAGCTTCTGACCATATATATTTTTCAGGGGTCTTCAAACAGAAGGCAATATTTTGAAAAACTGTGAATAAAATTTGATATGGGATGCATTTAACAGCTGAAGGATTTCACACTTAGAACCCAATTTACCAAGCTTTGTAGCTGGCATTATTTCAACTCTAGTCCTGGAAGTCATAATTTCCCAAAGTTTTTTTTCTTGACTTGAAAATTATTTCTGTAAGGAACATATATCATTTCAAAAATGAAGTTATCATAGCTGACTTTGGCCAGGCATAAATAAATAACTTCAAGAAGAAATGTCTGAGAGCATTATTCACTCCCAGTAAAATCCAACCGTCAGTTTCAGTTCTTAATGTTCAAAATTCTTTCTTTGCAAGCAAACAATCTATGCTTTTACATTCCCTAGCCTTAATTAACAGAAGAAGCTGGCTACTTTGTTAAAAAATCAAATACAGAATTTCAACATGATAAATAGCAATAATAAAGAATAGAAACCAGCTCAATTTTGTTCTAATTGTGTGTGTGCTTTGGGGGTGATGTAAGGGGTGGTTAGAATAATAGTGAGATGAAGATGAAGAGATTCGGAGGAACTGGAGTGGGTTTGTTTTTACTTGTAAGAATAAGGAAGGAAAAGAATGGTAGGGGAACTATATTCAATATCATGTAATAGCCTATAATGGAAAAGAATCTGTAAAAGAATATAGATTTTGTGAATCACTTTGCTTTACACCTGAAACTAACACATCATAGATTAACTCTACTTCAATTTTTAAAAAATGGTAAAAATAAATAAATAAAAAATAAAAATAAATGGTAGCCCAAGAGACTTAGCAGGGAAGTAAACACACCCCACGCAGCTATTGGTACTATCACCTGGTTTGCTCTGTCCCAGGTCCTGTGCTGAACACTAGAAGATTGATGGACAGTGAGAAAAGGGGACACTGTATTCTTCCCATCACAGGCCTTTCTTGGTGAGGACTCCAAGCCAGAGCTTCCCTTTATGCATCCAGACTTCTCTAGATTCAAGAAAAGGGACCAAAGCTTGGAGTCCCTTTTCAAATTGTAATTTGATGCAGCTCCAAAGAAATTACAAAATTGCCCGTAATACAACCATCATCATGAGGCATCAAGTTGTCTCAGCCTCGCCTGTACTCATTGAAACTTCTCACTTTGGCTCCATAAACCATTCCCTATTCAGGATTCCATTTTGAACCTCACATTATGGCATAAATTTGGCTTGCTGTCATTTCTTTTAGCAACTATATTCAAGTGCTTTCTTTAAAGAAATTTTGAGGTTTTAATCTTATGAGAAGTACCATGGTGTGGTGGAAATGGCAAGTATCTGAGAGTCAAACAAAATGCTTGTGTCCTGGTGCTGCAATTTACTAGCTGTGTGACTGAGCAAATTACTATGCCTTTCTGGGATTCAAGTTACTCATTTGCAAGGTGTTGTACTAGATTATGGTAAAGATATAGTACGATACAGCTGAGCCTTGAACAATAAGTGTTTGAACTGCTGGTCCACTTATACATGGATTGTTTCTGATAAATATAGAAACTGTTTTTTTTTATTTTACAGATCTTTAAATTAACTAAGTGTGGGGAAAAGTTTGTGTTCAATTAGAGATCACAATACGTGGAATCAAAAGAACCAGTATTTGGCAGAAATAGATTCACAGATATAGAAAACAAACTATGGCTACCAAAGGGGATAGCAGGTGGTAGGGGAGAGACAAATTAGGACTTCGGGATTAACATACACACACTACTATATATAAAATAGGTAAACAACAAGGAACTACTGTATAGCACAGGAAACTATATTCAATATCTTGTAACAACCTATAATGGAAAATAATCTGAAAAGATCATAGATAGGTAGATAGATAGATAGATAAATAGATAAGATATAGATATGTATAACTGAATCACTTTGCTGTACACTTGGAACTAACACAACATTGTAAATTAACTATACTTCAGTTAAACAAAAACAAAAAAAGATCTAGTGTTTGCCCCTGATTCTATCCAAACCATTTCATCTTCTGCTGTGGGAGTCGTGTATCAGTTCCTTTGTTTTTGAGGCAGAGCTAGCAATACTCAAATTTTCAAATGTGTGGGGGTCAGCACCCCTAACCCCTGCATTGTTCAGGGGTCAACTGTGCATATTTCATATATATGACATACACACCCATGAGATAGCACCCAGAATAATTCAAAAAAGATGATGAAATTTCTATAAATCAGTATTTCTAATCCTTTGTCTCGTCAATGCTGCATCAAGATTTCAAGTTTTGTAAAAAGTCACTAGAGAATTATAAAAATAATTTTAAATTTTATTTTAACATTTAAAAAGCTGGCTGTATGTGTTACTGTAGCTCTCATTTTGAAAGAAATGAGGCAACAGAACTAAAGCAAACATCAATGTTAATTTTATACCAATTGTTGAAAGTATCGTATAAATTGTGTAAAAGAAGTGGTCTAAAAGAAGTAGTCTAAAAGAAGTAGTAGTACTGTAATAGTACTATAATCTAAAAGTAGTAATATAAAAGTAGTCTAAAAGATACATTTCTTATGGAAAACTGAAGATGGGACCCCTGAAGCCCTGTTTGATTGCAGGGTAAGGTTTGGTGTTTTTTATTATGCCTGAAGTCTGGTTCTATTATGAGTTATGTTGAATATCAAAAAAAGTATAATTATTCTATATCCTGAACCTGCCCTTTTGCAACTGGTACAAAGATGAAGGCCTAGAATATTTCAAAATATTATCTCCTGTCACTCCACCACTCACTTTAAACAAGATCTCTGGCCACAGGCCTAATTAAATACATGGAAATCTGTTGTGCCCCTAGTGATGTTCTACTTAATTCCTGGCCAGACACCATGAGCTGTACCGTGAAAACAAGTTTACACAAGATTATAAAACCTGCTTATCCCTGTTTTGTTTTAACACCTGTGAAAAAAAATATATATAAGACTGTCATGTGGCACACAGAAGTCTCAGGTGTCTCTCTGTTTAGAAGCTGGCAGTCCTGAACAGCAAGAGGAAATAAGGTTGTAATATTAATAAACACCTGCCAGTACGATTCTACTCATTGGCTCCAATCCAGCGAACTAGTTAATCAGCAAAACCTAACAAAACAATTGTCGAAACCCGAAGGCAGTGTGTGTTACCACATGGCTCTGAGTCCGCCCTGTGATAAAATATGAGAAGCCTGTGTGCTGTACTGTCCTGTAAAGTAGGAGAGCAGAGCGTATTCCTGAGCAGGCAGTTAAAAATAACAATAGTAATAATAGCACACTTTCTATGTGTCAGGCACTATTGTGGGTGGATCCCAGGGATCCTGCACTGAATGGGAAAATAAAAGCCTCTGCTTGCATGGAGGTCGCATTCTGGTGGGAGAGACAGGTGACAATAAGCTCAGTGATTCCCCTTCCTGATATTCTCATCGCTCTGCTGATTCCCCTCATAGTATTTATCAGTGAGATGAAGAATCATGGGGGTGGGTAGGGGGCAGATGCGGCAGGGCAAGGGCTACTTTAAAGTATCAATTGATGGAAGACAGACATGGCTGAAGAAGAGACACTTGAACAGGCATCTGAAGGGGGAGAAGGAACCAGGCCTGATAGAACGGGAAAGGATGGACTTCTCCAAGATAAACGCAGGTGCTCAGAGGGGTGACGTGAGAAAGCAGAGGCAGTCGTAGTCAAACCTATTTCTGACCAACTACAAATATGCTTTCTCCATGACATCAGGCTAAATGCCTTCTTTGGAGTAAAGAAAATTTGGATGACACTATGGACATTCGTAATAATACATTTCTTTTCATCCTTAGGTGTGTTAGCATTTTTTATTAGACCTTGAATATGTGTGACCATCTCAGAACACATTCCTCTGGAAGGTTTGGAAGCACCATAGCCATATTGCATTCTGTACCAAAATATTTTTTCCACTTTATGTTTTCAGGCCTTATTGCAAAAGTCTTGTTCCTTGGAATATTCAAGCGTTCGGTATTTAAAGTAGCATGTATTGTTGAAATCCCATTTCCACACACAGATCAAATAGTTGAGAGGAAAGAAAACACATCCAATTGCGGAGGAGAAAAAGAATAAGAAACTACAACTTTAGGAAAATAGGTTGCTAACAAATAGATTTTACTAATTAGATAAAATGAGAGGATAAACCAGAAGGGAGTTACGCATATTGTTAGGTATAAGCTGCTTGAAGACAGGCTCTGTGGCCGCTTTATCTGTTTCCCAGACTGTGTCTGTCACAAAGAAATACTTCAACAAATATTTGTTTAAAAAGAATGAAAACTGACTGATAACCAAGCCATTGGCCAGCAATGTATTTTAAGAGAATGATAATAAAATATTTCTACTATGTGGACCCAAAGTACACAAAGAAATGCATTAATATCAAATAAAGAAACCACAGTACAATTAAACAATGGCATTGCTCTCCCTTAGAAGAAAAGATAGCAAATGCTAAATGAAAAAGCCAGATAAAAATATCTGTGCATCAAATAGTTGGGATATACATTCATGTTTCTTTATTATGTGAACTATTTAAGCCCCCCATTCCCCATTAAAAAACCCTATTGCTTTTGCTCATATGAAGACAGCAGGACAAAAATAAGTTTTTAAAATATCACTACTTTCCTACTGAAGGCTTTTAGCTATGGGCGGTTGAAGAGTTAGAAGCTATGGAAATAGAAAGGAGAGGTTGGAGACGCAAACCTGGTTTCTTTTATAATTCCCATCTGGATGATTACAACTGAATTAAAGAACTTTGCTGAATTATTCTGTTGGCCTCAGTGAGGCCTCTGTCTGGCCAGAGATTCAGAAACAGAAACACATGGCACAGGGCACAGGGGAGCTCAGACAGAGAGAGGGCTGTGGCTTCACTCACAAGCACCCACACACTCTCACACAGAAACACACACACACACACACACACACACACACACACACACGGCTTTCTCACCGGTGGATCAAGAAACTCTTCAAACTCTTAAAATTAGAAAAGACACACAAGAGCACTCTGAATCAGAAATATTTCAAGAACACTCTAAGAATAAATAAGCCATTTGTCTAATGCCATGATTACTTAATGACACCATCATTTACCATTGTGTAAATATATTTGGAAATGAAAGACAATTGTAGTCTGTTAGAGCAGCATTACATACCACCTCTCTAGACTGAACCAAACAGGTTCAGACAACAACTGGCTATCATAATGATTATTTTAATTTATTATTATAATGCTCAGAGTGCACAATTGTATTATTTTAATCTGCAGCAAGATAGTATTAAAGGAGAGTTATCACTTACTCAGATAACTACTTGAAACATCAGATCTTAGAAAACAAAATCAGTGTTCAAGGGACCATCAAACCCGTTGTTAATGAAATGTACAATTATGCATATGTTAGAAAACTACTAAAAATTAAAGGCATGATTAGTGGCGATAATAAAATGCGAAAAACACATGATCAAACAAGTATAGTAAAATGTTAATGGTAGAATCTAGGTGGTACGTACATAAGGGTTCACTATAAAGTTATGTCAGCTTTTCTGTACATTTGAAAATCTTCTTAATAACATAGGAAAAGAAAATTTAGGAAACATTCAAAGTGGTAACTAAGAGAAATGAATTAAGAACACAAAGACTCAGAAGGGTGAACCACTGCTGTGCCATGGCCCACAAGAGAGGCAGTGTGGTCCGCTAGCTAAGAGCACAGTCTTTGAACTTAAATATTTACATCGAGAATCCAATCTCAGCTCTATTATTTACCAGCTGTGTAACCACGATGTAGTTACTCTGTACACCTCTCCTTTGGCATCAGGAAAACGGAGATGATATTGCCTACTTTACAAAATATAAACACAGAAAAGTCTTAATATCAAACATTATTCACACTTGCCATTATTAACAATTATGAAAATACAACAAAATGCCACCAATAGGGGCATAAATTAATAAATTAGATGCATAATACAAATACTGATATGCATGTATGCGTATAAAATGTAATAATACGGTCCATCAGTTAAGTTGTTTTGGGGAGCAAACAATGAAATACTAAAGTAAAGGTCCAATAGAGATTTATGCATATCTCACATAACAAGATTTCAAGAAGAAGATGGCTTCATGGTTGGTTAATTCAGTAGCTTAACAAGATCACGGTGCTGGGGGAGAATTTGGTTTCCTCTAAGTTGGCTGCAGCAGCTTCAGTCATAACTTCTCAGTGTAACATCCAAAGGCAAGAATAAAAAGGAAGTTATTCCTTGCACATCTCTTGTTATCAGGGAGGAAGCATTTTCCCGGAAATCCTATGACATATTTACCCTTGTATCTCATTAGCTAGAAATGAATCACATATCCACCCATAAAAATTCACTGACAAAGGAAAAAGAATTGCAAGGTTTGTCTTTGAATAGTCATGGTTTGTCCCTGGATTAGGACATGGGGTCCAACTTCCCTGAGTGCAGTACTGAAAAAGAAAACAAAAAAACCCAGGGTTATGTTGGTAAGAAAGATGATGAGAATGGCCATTGAGTTGGCAATTAACAGTTGTATGCTATATATGGAAAAATATTAATGATAATAAAAACACAAAAAGTACATGCTGATCACAATAACTATGTGACATAAAATAACAAGAACCTCTGTGACATAAGAACATTTTAAAAATTACTAGGATTTGTTTCTGCAGCAAAGGTTCTACAAAAGTGCTCCGCACTGAAGTTAATTACTTGGTGAAACTATGCTACCTGCGCCTTTAATTGAAAAGGATGGAAGATTTTTAGGCAACAAGAGATTCACTTCTAAACAACAAATTATTCCTCTGTCAAAATGTCTCTGACAGGGCTTCCCTGGTGGCGCAGTGGTTGAGAGTCCGTCTGCCAATGCAGGGGACACGGGTTCGTGCCCCGGTCCGGGAGGATCCCACATGCCAGGGAGCGGCTAGGCCCGTGAGCCATGGCCGCTGAGCCTGCGCGTCTGGAGCCTGTGCTCTGCAACGGGAGAGGCCACAACAGTGAGAGGCCCGCGTACCAGAAAAAAAAAAAAAAAAAAGTCTCTGATAAATCAGAATGTACACTAATAATGCCTTTGTTTTACATTTATTTCTTCTGGGTAAATGTTAAATTAATAAGTTGGTGCCTATTATAGAATAAAAGCTTACAAATGCCTGTTGTGATGAAAAAGATTTTAATTGCAGTGTGTGCCTTTATTAGTTACACCAAGAAACTGTACATAAATGGCTCAGTTTGGTTCAAGATTTTACCATAAAGATGTTCTATATATAAGATGTGATATTCTGGACTGTGTTTGGTTAATGAAAAACGCAGTTTATTATATTGAAGGGGGCTATTTAAAGAGTTCTTAGAATTATGTTAACTAAGACTAAAATTTAAGTGGGTTGCTCTGTCATTAGGTGCTAGAAAGGTGGATGAAGTAGGACAATGTACGTATGAAGCTTTTAGATAAACAAAGTTTTACATGAATAGGTAACCAGGCAGCCCTTTGGAAAACATGTCCAAGGTCCCCAGCTGATAGTATTTTGGGAGCCTTGTATTCAGGCCAAAAATCTTTGAAAGTTCTTAGGGAGCTACAGTACCTAAGTTTCAGCTAATTTAGCATCATTTAAATGGGGCCAGGCTATGTATCTTAGGGTCTGGATTTCTTTATTTCCAATTACTTAATGGATTTATTGGAAAACAGTTCTATTTTTAAAATCTTATTAAAAAGGCCCATGTGATTTTTCTTCATTTTTATACTGAAAATATATGCCACTGCTTTGAATTAAATTCATTTCAAATCTACAAATATCTGTTGAGTTCTTACCATTTGTAAACCCTGTGTTAAGTGAGCTGGAAGAGCAAAGGAGCTAAAAACATACTTCTAAAATGTCAAGAAACCTAGAACTGAGTTGTGAGTATCCTCAAAATATCTTTCTCTGAGATGTTTTGTCAATTGAAGATTTTGGTGTTGGCGGGTGGCGGGTAATATGCCTCTGGATAGAAAATAAAACAGATGAAGGTAGGTAGAATAAAGGACGGCATTGTAAGGAGATTTACACAGTTTCATCCACATCTATATTACTCAAAAACTTTGCTTAACAATGAACATGTGTTTCTTTGTAATAAACATTTATTTTCACCTTACTATCATTTAACACTAATGATAATTGATTTACACTCATCACTGTCATAGAAGTTATAATATGTACGTTGTAGGCAGCCTTCAAGATGGCCCCGATGATCCCCGCCTCCTTGTCATATTCTCACCCTTGTGTATTTCCCTCCCACATCATACCAGTGTGGGTCCATACAGCCAACCAAATATGGCAGAAGGGAAGTATATCACTTCTGAAATTAGCATATGCAAGACTGGGGCTTCTCTTTTGGGACTATCTCTCTTTTTCTCTCTCTCATTACTTGGTGTGAGGAAAGCCAGCTGCCGTATCAAGAGCACACTTAGACAGCCCTACAGAGAAGTAGAGGTTCACGTGATGAGGAACTAAGGTCCGCCAGCCACCATAGATCTTGAAAGTAGATCCTCCAGCCCCATCTAAACATTCAGATGACTGGACCCAGCCAACCTCTTGAGTGCAACCTCATGTAAGAGCCACCTGAGTCAGAACTACCAGCAGAGCTCAGGAACCATATGAGATAATAAATGTTTGTTGTTTTAAGCTGCTTAGTTTGGGGTAATTTTCATGCAGCTATAGGTAACTAATACAATGTTCAAGGTCATCCCCTGACTATCAGCCATACCAGGGTTAGGTTCAGTTATTGGAGAGTTTATTCAACAAATAGTCATTAAGCACCTGGTATTTTTTAGCTTAACTTGCTCAGATTTTCTACCTTAAAATTTTGTTCTAAGAAGCCTATTATTCCTCAAAGCCAAGGATTTTTAGTGTACATTTTCCATCTCAGTTCTTAACAAGAGCTAAGAAATTACTAAAGTAAATTATTTTATGTATGCAACTTGTAATTTGCTATCTTTCAAATAACTTTGTGTTCTAGATAGATAGGTTTGGAATACTTATTTTAACCAATTTTTATTTGTTATATAATTCTAGCTAATATAACAAACTCCCAAATTTCAGTGGCTTAAATCCGTCAAACTATTTCTTACTCGAGTAGGTCCAAAGTGGATATGCTGGTAAGTGGGGAGCATTCTGTGGGATTCTTCAAGTATTCTGGATTCTTGTATTTCATGGATCGTTTACTGGTCATTTGCATCTGTCCAGTAGACCAGAGAGGAAGGAGTGTGCAGGATCAAGTAGGATGTTTTTTAGGCACCAGACCTTCAAGTGGGAGACATCCCTCCAACCACACTCTACTGGTTAGATCTTTCTATTCTTCCCAATCCTAGAAATCTTCATCAAGCCGAAAGCTCAGAAAATGGACTCATTCCTAATCCTTCGGGCCAGACTGTTGAGACGTGAAAAATAGATTCTCTCATTCAATTGCCTGTTTTAGAAATCAAAAGCAGGCTATTAATTTTGTCCCTTGTTTTTCTGCTATGCCAAGTTGAGTCTCTTTTTGTTTTGTTGTTGTTGCTGTTTATTTTTAAATCCAAATAGCTTCCCCCAAAGCTTAGCAGAACTGATGGGGGTACTAAATTTTTGACACAGTTTTTTAAAACTAGGTAAGACGCATACAGTAATAATAATTCCTTTGAAATTTAATTTTCACAAAGTATTTTTAATTTGTATTTATAGTACACATGAACTTGGAATAGTTAGGTTGAATAGTGTATACAAAGATGAATAATCTTCCTCTATATAGCCATTTACATATAAAATCAATCACTTCCTATATAAATCTAAATTATATAAATATTTACTTTATGAACATTTCTGTGATTTACACTGATAGTTTAAATCATAATTGTATTAGCAGTAATTACTCATATATATGCATTCACATATATATACCTAATACACATATCTTTATACTGCACACATTCTCACACTGATCCATAGGCAACATGTTTCATGTGATTCCAACATTATTCTGTTATATAGTGAAGGGCCACCAGAGCAAAGACCAAAGATTATAAAATTTTCATAACTTCTTGGCATGGATATTAAAGTTACCCTGGAGTATATTAAATTAGTCATTCTACTATAGAAAACCTTCTAAACTTTTTCCCCTTGAAATAAAACATATTTTTTTATGTAAAAGAGGCAGGAAATAATCAAATCTCTCATTTCTGAGCCAACTTTGTAGTTTCATAGTCTCATTTCAACTATACTACAGAGGAAGGGAAAATTGATAAATCATGAAATAGAAAATTACACAGAACTATGAAGCTTACATTTTTTTCTTCTAAAATAATAATTTAAGTGCTTTATAATGATTATGGTTTACATGAAAAAGGAAGCAAAACAGCCCCAAAATCTGGATAAGCAGTCAGTAATAATATGAAAGGTGACCTAATTCAGAACTGTAAAATGACACCCAATGGAATATTTATATTAATACAATGAACAAAAATATGGCATTGAATATTTTGCATTGAGACAGAACTTTTCAAATCATCCTGAAAAATAACTAGATCAGTTTATTTCTTTCATTGTGAGCACTAGGCTTCATTAAATTCTGAACAAAATTCTTACTTTGGGGGTAATTTATTCTTTTTTCTTTGTCTTAGAAATTTAACAATGTCTATAAATCTCCATAATGCAGTAGGCTGAGAACTAGATAGAAAAATATGAAAGAACCTGAGATTCAGTACTTCCTACTTTTATGTATTTTGCTTAAGGCCCTATAGGAAGCAAGTCTATGCCTCTTTTATCCACATAAAACAAAGTATAACAAGAACAGCCTTCTACCTCCAACACCTAGAACTTCAAGATAAAATAAAACCTTTATCTTAAATACGTAGCCGAAATGCACAAAAAATGGGTTTCCCTGCATGCTGGGAATAAAATGAAACCTAACATCTGAGTGGTCACCTCGTGAGCTGATGTTGTAGCTACTACAGTCTAGGATTTATAATTCAAAATGATAAAATATTCAGAGATATCATCCCCCATGAATAAGATTCAGAAGGCATAGTAAACAGCAGATTTACAGCAGACCCCAATAACATAAATAATAGAGACAATCTGATAGTGTATACAAAATAAATATTTTAAAAAATGATTAAAAACATGAAAGGAATAGTTGAAACTTATACACGAGCAAAAAAGCATCACAAAATAAAACGTGGCGGACTTGAAAAAAGAATCAAATGACACTGATAAAATAAAATTGAATAAACTGGAAGATAGATATATTTATTTTTAAAAAGAAATAAGAACTTGACCCAAAGATTGCAGAGACAGAGATGGGGAGTTGGAAAATGTAAATGATGTTAAGAGACATGGAACATAGAATGAGAAGATACACAGCATGTTTGTAAATTCCAGATGAAGAGAATAAAAGAGAACAGGAGAAAGACAATATTTAAAGATTCAATTCCTGAAATTTTTTCCTAAATTGATGAAGACTTGAATCTTCAAATTGAAGGAATATTATCAGTTCCAAGCATGATAAATAAAAATAACTCCATGTCTAAATAAATAGTAGTAAAGTTATAGCATATCATAGATAAATCAAATATCTTTTAAAGAAAGGAAAAAATCCATCACGTACAAAGGAATTATGATTACATTAACAGTGGACTCCTGGAGAAGAAATGAAGTCAGAAAAAAATGAAATAACAAGTTTGTTGTACTGAGTGAAAATAACTACAAATAAATATAAAATAAACTGTTTTTCAGAAAGAAAGTTTAAAGGCCTATTGAGACAAAGACTATAAGGGAGTTTATCATTTACAAGAATGTCTCTGAATAAAACTCTTTAAAAATGCATTTTAAGAAGGAAATTGAACCCAGAAGGACTCTGTAGAATGGAAGGAGCAATGGCGTGAAATGAAACTAGTAACAGGTGAATAATTTGAAACAATATTTGGCTGTATATTTTTCAAATGATTAATTTTTGAGTATAAAAATGAGGCGGAAGTAATATACTGGAGAACTGTTACCTGTAGGAGATGCATTGGAGTAAAGCTTCTCCAAGTATACTTTCCCGGCTAGGAGGAAAGTGAGAATTTCTAAGAATTTCTAAGTTAGAATTTCTAAGAACCTCAGAAAGTTAGAATTTCTGAGCTTGTGTTAAGAATGATGTGCATGTTACATTTTAAGACTGATCTTTAATAAAGTAGAAAGAGATTATAAAGCTTCCACCTGATGGGGAGAAAAAAGAATAAGGAAAACTTGATCAGTGTAATAGAAGGCAGGCAAGGAAAAAAACAGTGCAAAGTAGGTTGAATAAAATTAGATATTTTTATGGTTCTCTATTTCCAAAAATTAAGTTCAAAATTCTTATCATGGAATGTATATATATGAGACTATTTAACATTACTTCCTCAAGATATTATCAAATGGAGAAGAACCAACTAATGTTATAATATATTTAAAATAATTTAGCTAAGACTAAACTATAAACTTGGAGGAATATTAAATAATGTTGTCACCAAACAATCTAAAAATTAAAATGGATTAAGTGCTCAGATAACTAGATATTGTTTTGTGTGGTGGTCTGCTGGCCTCTTCTCTAACAGAGAATATCTGGCATGAATAAACAAGCACAAAAGTTTTTGGAATGCCCAGTTGTACTTGAACAGATGTGGTGGCTGAATGCAATAGCTCCTTCTGATGTGGTTCTGCTGCCATTTTCTACCCAAATTTGCTAATGTGAAGAGTCATCATTTTATTTATTTAATGATATGAGAAGAAAGATGTGCTAGCATTATTTCCCACTGTTGCTCCAGTTGATTTGGATACCCACGTAGGATTGGTTCCAGTCAAATAGTGATGTTTGTGTTTTGGTCCCTGTCATCTTGACATCACATACCCAGTCACCTATGTGCTCATTCTGCCCCTCCCATCAGCTGTCCAGAGCATGAATTAACTCTGCCCTCCCACGCCAGTACTTTAAATGGCAAAATTTCCCAGTGGCCCTTTTACAATAAATGTATCTTTCTTGTGTTCTGTTCCACATGGGCTCTCTCTTTTCAGCTTTCCAATGTAATAGCAATAGAATCATCAAAAGTGTGAGTGGAACTGGATTTCTTTGACCATCCTCTACTTAGGTGGCATATGGATTTTAATTGTGGCCTTATTGGGAATCTAAGACACGTTCAAGGTAGATCTCTAACCAGTTGTGAAACTTATGGGGAACCATTAACCTTGTTGAGCCTTAGTTTCCTCATTTATAAAATGGGAAAATGGTACCTGAACTGCCCACCTCAAAGGATTATTGTGAGCAGTATATGAGATCAAATATGTCACAATAATTTAAAATTTGTAAACCTCTATAAGTTACTTTTAAAAATCTTATTCAAAGGATTGACTTTACTAGAGTCAATTTTAAATATGATGACTACTTAGACTCAATATTTTTAAGTGGGTAATCCTTTCAAAACACATAAGTAGACGGTTATCCATATTTTCTTTTAATGTTTTGAAAGTCATCTTGAAATAAATTAGATAGCTCTTACTGAGAGATCCAATTACAGTCATCCCTCAGTATTTGGCGGGGGAAGGATTAGTTACAGGACCTTCCACCCCCACACACGACCCCATCTACTGCACCACCTCCCCACTGATACCAAAACCTAAGATGCTCAAGCCCCTTATATAAAATCGTGCAGTGCAAGATGGATCTGCAGTTGGTTGAATCCCCAGATGTGGAACCTGGGGATACAGAGCGTGAACTGTACCTCCGAGTAATATATATCAATGTACTCCCTGATATCTAATCACCCAGGTTAAACCTAAAAAAAAAAAGTCATCTGGAGAAAGTGGGAAATTTAGCCACATCCATTTATTCTTTTCAAGAAATAGTAGTCATCTTTTAAAACAATGTTCAGGGTATGAAATCAGCCATCAGAAATATTCTATGAACTGACTAAATGAGATGATAATTGGAAACTTAGAAGTCTTTTTATTCACTATGCTACAAGTCCAGCAAGAGAACCAACTGGAGAGGTAAATATAAAGAATTTGGGTCTAATGTAAGATATACTTCTCCTTTAAAAAAGGAATGATTCCCACTTGCTCTCAGTGATATATTCCTGTAGTAAAAGTGATATTACTCAACCACAGAGTGTTCTCAGTGCAACTCAAAATGTGCCTAAAAAGTAGATTCAATAGATTTAGTAACTTGTAGGAAAAAAATATTAGACACCAGGTTAGTCTCAGAATATGGCTACACACACACACACAGAGTTATTCCCTATTTAAAAAATATTCTTTAATAGGTATTGGAAAAGAAACATGTCAACATCACTAATTAGGACTAGTTAGCTTCCCCAGAAGAAGCGGAAGCAGTGTGACATTTGTTGGTATATCACGTAACAATACCTCTCTGTGTATGTCCTCTCTTAATATGAAATCAGTGTGCATTCTGCTGACCAGTCGACAACACCTGCTCTGCAAACCTATCCTTGGACACCATGAAAGTACAAAATTGATAGAGCTTCAAGGAGTCATAGAGGGCAGCTATATTTACTCTAAACTAAATGCAACTCTTGCTTTCTTACTGCTTCCGTATGGTCCTTTGACAGGTCTCAGGACAGGGAAAATCTTACATCCATGTGCCAAATTTAGGTTAAAAAAATCCAGTCATAGTACTTCTATAAGTTTTTACAATGCACTTATCTAGTCCACTGGTGCTTCTTTCCATAAAATAGTTCTGAAATAAATATTTCAGAATGTCAGAGGAAAGGCAAAATACCCTCTGAACAGATGAAAAGTCTCAACTTTGAAATGTATCTTCATTACATGGGAGACAAATCTTTCAAGGTATGCCTGGGTAATAAAACACTATATCAACATCGTAGGTAAGTACCAACATCCTGGTAACTTATTTGAGGAACACCAGGGGTTTAGTGGAATACCAGTGGTCTCAGGCACTTAGAATTTTAAAAGCAGAAAATTAATTGCCATTGATCCTTCAGTTGAGATTTATGAAAATCATGCAGAGTGAGAATGAAGTCGGTTTTGTTGGATTAAGCTGAGCCTGTGACATTTTCACGCAAGACATTGCATGGGCACTCCTTTTGCATGTTTCACTTTCCCATTTTGAAACACAGCAAACATTTCTAAGTCAGATTTTTCCAGTTGCTTTCTAAAAAGGTTTATGATCACAGCTGCAGTAGTTATGGGTTGGTTTATAGTACACTGCCCATAGATGGGCCCATATGTCCAACAGAGTTTGTTTGATACCATACCTTCCACAGACATGGGGCAGCTCTTGAGGTGTGCCTATAAACCTGCCATTAAATGGACCAGCTGTACTCATAAAATTACATTAGCAGCCTCAATCCACCCGCCTTAGCAAAGTCATTGGCAATAAATCTATGTTCAGCCTATATATGCACTTTTAAGTATTTTTTTACACTTCTGAAAAGAAAAAATATATATCCAAGTCTTCTGTAATCCTGACTGAAATAAGAGCTGATTTCTTTGGGGGTGTATGAACAATGTCTTTAAGGGTCTCATTTTCTATTTCTTTGCAAGATGTTCATCTTTTTCCTTGACAGCCTTTTTTTCCCCTCAGCTTAAAAAAATAAAAAATGATAAACTTGGTTCTTTTTTTTTCCCTGAAATTCTTTGCTAAGAACTTTGAGGGCTCAGGCCTGGTATGATCTTTGATCACTATCTCATTCATTCAGTGTGGAAGCTTGCTCTGGAACCACGATGGAGCAAATGTGAACACAATGACCTACACCGACTCAGCTGGGAAAGCGTACTTCTTCAGTGTGGTCACCGAGACCACAGCACCAGCACAGGATGGGACCTTTCTCACTCTCTATATTTGCCATCAAAGGCTAGTCCCATAAGGAAGGGCACCGTTAGAGGAAGCTAATTTTCTATCAGAAATAGAGTTCTGCCTCATTTTGTTTCTTAATCAAATGTGTTTTAAGGCATTGTACTTTCATGATTTTTTTTTTATTACTTGTTTTAGCTCTTTTGTTGGGTATTTGTTATGGCTTCATATTAGAAAATGCTTTGCATTTGAAGTCAGGAATTTTAAGTAGAAACCCCAGGTCTACAACTTATTAAACAGTGTTTTGAGGCAGATTATTGCATCTCTCTGGGTTTCTGCTTCCACAAAATGTGGAAAACACCACGTGGGGGATAGTGCGAAATTAACATTTGCTGAACCTCAAATCTCAGCTTCTACTCCCATTCAGTCACAGCACCATTTCAATTTTTCTACCTGTTTCCAGAAACCGTCACTTTTTTCCCACTCCTATCTCCCCCTCTAGCTGCCTAGAACTGTAAATTTTTTTTATCAGGACTATTGCAATAGCATCTCATCTAGAATCCCACTTCCCAGTTTCTCCCCTTCCAGACCATCTCTCTATGAGAGTCTCATGATCTAGTCATTCTCTTGCTTAAATCACCTCAATTCCAAATGTATGTGCATATTTTAATTTTTCTCCTTAAATTACAAGACATTTCTGCCAATTTTAATGAGTCAAAGATAAATACTTTGTTAAAACCAAGTTTGGAAACAGTTTTAAATTTCTTTGAGCATACAAACTGACTTTCCCACTGAAGCAAATTTTAAAAGCCTTATAAAAGTTTTCTTTGCTTAAAAGTTCTCATCTTGAAATTGATGTGCTTTGAGAAATTAACAATAGCAGGTTTTCAACACATTTAGCAATAGAATCAAAAATAATTTTAAATAGCATGAATAATCTTTAGATAAATATATTAGACTTTGCATTACCAATGTAAGACTATGGGACAGTCGGTGGTGACAAAACTGGGAATAGTGGTGGAGGAAATTGCTACTTTAGGGTAACAATTATTCAGAAATGACCTAAGTTCATTGTCTCTCTCCCCCTTCCTTAATTTTTCTAAGTTATAAGCAAACAGGAATTTATCCACCTCAGTTCTTTGTGGCAAGATGGTAGGCAGTCAGAAATTATTTTCCCTTCTTTCTCTGGCTCAGGACAAAATATTTCGCATGACCTCGCAAAAGCCTTCAACGTTATTGGGTCACTCCTTTCTTGTAATAGTATTTTCCTTGGTTTTTAGATATACTACTACTTCTCCAACTTTCTATCATTTCTCTTACACCTTAGGAAGCACGTGCAACATATTGTGCTATTTGTAGATTGTTTAAACTAGGCCATTAATCTAACATAGTGTTTGTAATTGTATATACATATGTAACAAAGTATAAAATCATACATGAAAATGCTAAACGTCTAATTTAAGGTAGTGGTGACCTCTGGGTGTGAAGGAGCATGGAGAGATACAGGAATGGGATCCCATGTGAGAACTGAAGTACACGGTGAGGGGGGACCTCTGTTGGCCCTGTGTTACTTCTTAAATTGGATATGTATTTATCTTATTCTTTATACTTTTTGTATGTTTGATATATTTCACAAATTTGGGGGTTTGAATTCACTTCCTTTGTTCATTTCTCTCTTTACATTGGGGACATCTGACTGAGTAGAAATGACACATGGGACAATTTTCCATTTTAACCCAAAATCTTCTATTTCTTTTGGTGATTAACCCAATAATTAATATATAGTATAACTCAAAATATTTTGCTTGTATAGTGAAGTTTATGATGTTTAGCCATGACTCATATTCATGGTTAATCATATCTTTGTCTTCAATAAACTGCGAAAGAACTAACTTGTATTTTGATATTATAAGACACTGTAACAAAATCAGTCATAAAATGGTGTGCATATTTTCAAGTTCAGGGTAAATTTCAAGTCACATTTAGAGAAGAAATGAATTATGGAGAAAAATATGGCAAGGAATAAAAGAAAAGAGAAAGGAAGAGATTTTCTTACATGCCTTAAAGTATACATACTGAAGAAAAAAAAAAAAGAAGCCCATTTTCTTCTACTTGACCATTAACTGTTGTTTCTGCTCAGGGCTGAGTCACTGGTCCTTTCCTGTTATTCTATATCTCTTACTCGGTAATCTCACTTATGCTCACCACTTCAGTCACTTAAACTCAGACGACCCACCAATTTATCTCTCCAGCTGAGGCCTTTCTTTCGGTTACACGTGTATATATCCAACAACTGATTTCACATGTCTACCAACCAGTCTCAAATGTACTGCAAATTCAATATATTGATAACCAAAATCATAAGCTTCCCCTCCAAACCTTAACTGTTTCCTGTCACAGTGAATGGAACTAACATCTATTAAGTTATGTAAGCCAAAAACCTGAATTCATCGTTGAAACCTACTTACTTTTCCTTCAACGATCTCCCTGCCACATCCAGTCCATCACAAAATGATGCTAATTTATCTCCTATATAAGCTCTGAAATCTATTCCTTTTTCTGTATCTTTTATTAACAACTCTGTAGACTAGCCTACCACCATCTCTTGGCTGGCCTACAAAATGCCTTCTATCTGGTTTAACTACATTCACTTTGGCCTCCTCCCATCCAACTCCACATTCTGTCCAGATGCTCTCTCCCATTGCCCTGCCATCCTTACTACTCCCCAGTTAAAACTCTTCATTGGTTTGCCATTGCTTTCAGAATAAAGATGAAATAATCAACATGGTTTACAACACCCTGGCTAGTCTTGTGCCTACCTGCCTTCTCAGCTCCATCTTACACTATTACCCCCTTTGCTCTCTTAGCTTAAGCCTAGTTGGCTATCATTTCTTCTTCTTCTTCTTCTTTTTTTTTTTTTTTGTGGTACGCGGGCCTCTCACTGTTGTGGCCTCTCCCGTTGAGGAGCACAGGCTCCGGATGCGCAGGCTCAGCGGCCATGGCTCACGGGCCCAGCCGCTCCGCGGCACGTGGGATCCTCCCGGACCGGGGCACGAACCCGTGTCCCCTGCATCGGCGGACTCTCAACCACTGCGCCACCAGCGAAGCCCCCATTTGTTCTTCTTAATCATCATTTTCCCCCTCTTGCTCCAAGTCTTTTGGATTTTAAATATTCTTTATTTTCCAATCTGCAAAGTCTAAACCTACTTACCTTTCAGCTTTGAGGATCCTGACCTTCTAAGTAGATCAAGTCTGTCTATTTTAAGTTCTCTACTACAATGTATATCTTCTTTCTGATACGATTAGAATTTCAGTTTTACGTTTATTTGGTGGTATTTTTATTGCTATCTTTTGATTAGATTTTGAACTTCATAAGGACATTGTCCTGTTTTACTCAGTGCATGGTCAGTAGTATTAGTTTCAAGAATGGCTTGTTGAATAAACATGTCTACAACGGAGATCCCCCTTTTCAAAGTGGCCATGATGAAAGTGTTCTCTCTGCAAAAATCAGTGTAATGGGGAAGGGAAACATAGATCATGGAGTTAACAGATGTGTGTATGAAACTCCCTACTCTACCACTTGGAAGAGTATCAACGGAGCCTCCCTGTTCATCAGTTTTCTCTGCTCGAAAACGGTGCGAATCATGTCTTAAGGGCTGTTATGAGGTAAAGGACCCGGCGTAGGTACCTATCGGGTGAACAGTTTAACAAATATATTTATTCAAACAATACTTCTTAAGCACGTAATATGCGACAGGCATCATCATCGTCATTTTTGCTCCTCAGTATGGATACTTATTCGTTTAAATCAATAACGGCTGCTCCACTTCTTTGACATTAAGTGTTGTCTTATAGTTAATCTTTTATGCGTGTGTCTGTATTGTTTCCTCAAGAAGATTGGGGGGGGGCAGGTATAATGCACTAAACTTGTTTTTCTCTTAAATGACTTTCACTTCTTATTAAATATTGCACATGATAATTGGCAATACATATACATTGGTTGATTTATTTAATAACTTCTAATGCCAAGTGTACAGCTGACCACCTGGAAGAAATGTTTAAAAAACAACCAAAAGAGATTCATAATCGTTGCTCTTAGAGAATTTTAAAATCAGATTATATGGAGTAAATAAACACCAGCTCACATGAGAAGTATTTTAGAGTATAAGTATTACAGTGTATGTCAAGAACTTTGTCATCATAATAAGGTTTCAATATATGAAATGTAAACTTAGAACAAATTAGTAGTTGCCCATAAACACCTTTAAAAAATTTATAGCTCTAGCTCTTTTCCCTGTCCAAACCAACTTTTAGGAGACACTCTGAAAATTAGAAACATTTCCTCAAATATCCTTTACAGATTTTGTGGGAAGGATTATGGTAGTGAATATGGAAAATATTCTATTTTATTTTGAAAGAAATCCTCAAAGGAATTTATCCTATGCCAGGGTCAAGCAGTGAGTTTATACTCTACAGTCATGGCTATAGTTCAAATGCAGAAAGTTAGGGTGACAACAAAACTAGAGGCATTTAAAAACAAACTAAGGCCTTAATTTCAAATTTTATTTATTTAATTAAAAATATCTGTAAATGTTGCTTATGCTTTCTGGAATGAAGTAAAACGGAGACTTGATCTTTGGCTCAAGAAAATGGTTTTACCTAAGGAATCGACATCCTGGGCTATGAATTCATAAAATAAAACTTGTATTTTTCCGTACAAACAATATTTACTCTTAAAATATACATTACAAAATTATAGAAGTAGTGCTAGTTCATGAAAGAAATTTTTTAAAAACACTAAAAACATAGAGAAGAAAAAACTCAACTCTATGGGTTTATAATAAAGAAAAAAGGGGGGGTTGTCTAAACTCAACTCCAAGGGTAAATCAGACAGGCTGGAGTCTGAGATTCACCTGAGCTTATTTGCAAGAAACCTGAGAGAAAATCCCAGTAAAGTGAGTCTGACCTCCAAGAAAGACTTAACCATTGAAAGGGAGTTGCTATTCCAGATTCTGAGTGCCACATGGGGTCTGATGCCAGGACCTGTTTCTCAGGCCAGTTCTTTATTGAAAGCATACCTTAGTCCAACAGAGAGTTGGGGATCTGTGAAAAGCTGTTCCAATAAAAAAAACAAAACAAAACAAAACAAAACAAAAAAAACCTAGTAAGCCCCTGGGGAATAAAAGGGATGGTGCGAGTATTCTTCCAACAGAAGGTATCACAAGAGGGAAACAAGCCATATCTCCCCTCTCCTCCAAGAAGCTCTGAGGAAGCATCTGGTATCTGGGGGTTCTCACTGTCTCAGCTGGGGTGGGAGAAAATGGTGACCAGCAAATGCCAAGTGAGCGACAACTCTCCCAAGCCTGACCTAGGGCAACAGCACAAGGGGTGTTGAGTTCTAGAACAAACTTGCAAATGCAAGGAAAATACCCCCTGGCATATAAATTTGATTGGAAAGAAATGGTGTCTTCTTTTAAATTACATATCTTTGATTCCTAGGGAACTGACTTATAAATTTGTTGGTCACGTAGTTTTTGTGACTTGCCTTCTCACGGCTTCTTTTTCTGCTGCAATGTTCATCCATTTTATTTAAAATGAAGTCTTTATTTTATTTATTTATTTATTTATTTATTTGCGGTACGCGGGCCTCCCACTGTTGTGGCCTCTCCCGTTGCGGAGCACAGGCTCCGGACGCACAGGCCCAGCGGCCACGGCTCACGGGCCCAGCCGCTCCGCGGCACGTGGGATCCTCCCGGACCGGGGCATGAACCCGCGTCCCCCGCATCGGCAGGTGGACTCTCAACCACTGCGCCACCGGGGAAGCCCCAAAATGAAGTCTTTATTAATCTGAAGATAATAATTTTTCTGTGATATGCTTTTTTTTTTATAGTTTGTTATTTGTCCTTTGACTTTATTTATACTGTTTTCCACCCAAATCTACTTATGTTTACTTGTATGTGTTCAACCTTTGCCCTCCACTCCAAAATCAGCTAGATATTCATCTAGAAGTTATTATATTTAACTCTATAAGCCATATGAATACAATTTTCTAATATAATAGCTGTCTAACTCATTTTTGCATTTTTTAACCAATTAGCTTATTGCTATTACTTGCATAATCCATTACTTCCTCGCTGACTTGAGATTCCATCTTTATCATATTCATTTTTTATTTTTTAACTAAAAAATTTTTTTTTTTTGCGGTATGCGGGCCTCTCCCCTTGCGGAGCACAGGCTCCAGACGCACAGGCTCAGCGGCCATGGCTCACGGGCCCAGCCTCTCCGCGGCATGTGGGATCTTCCCGACCGGGGCACGAACCTGTGTCCCCTGCATTGGCAGGCGGGCTCTTAACCACTGCGCCACCAGGGAAGCCCTATCATATTCATTTTATACATACACATCTATTTATTTATGTATTAATATTTATCATCTATCTAATCTTTTTATGTTTCTAATGATCTGCTATAGATTCTAATGGCAGTACCACACTGTTCTAAGTAATATGGTTTATAATTTATTTTAGTATCTGATAATGTAAGTGGGCCTCATTATTCTTCTTTTAAGAAGTATCTTGCTTCCTTTCTGCCATTTATTTTTCCAGATGAATTTTAGAATTATTGGTCAAATTTCTAAGTAAGAACTTGTGGACACTGGGGTAGAATTTCATTAAATGTATACATTAATATGTGGGAGAAGTGACAACATTACAATGTTGAAAATTCCCATCCTCAAACAAAATCTCTCTCTCCCTTTATTGTTTCATATTTTCCTTTTCAGTAAAGCTTTGTAGATTGTGCATTATTATTTTCCACATTTTTCTTACTAAGTTTATTCCAAATTAGTATACATTTTTGTATATTTTGTATCTCTTGAGCAGGATCTCTTTAATCCATTATACCTTCCCAAATGATCTTTTCTGGTACATAGAAAAATAAATAATCTCCCTATATTTATTTTAACATAAAATTCTTGAAGAATATCTCCTTATTCAGTGTCTACTCCTAATGCTTTATAGTTGATGACATTTCAAGGTTTAGGTAAAGAGAAAAACCCACAAACTTTAACATCAAAGATACCTGTAATTTCTTCTTAGCTCAACAATTTCTTCACTATGTAAAATTGGTCAAGTGATATTTCTTCTGAAGTTCAGTATCCTCGCCTACAAAGGGGCACTGATTTTCCCCTGGATAAAGTCCGTGTGAGCCAAAGTGAAAGCATTTTTGTAAAGCACGGAGCTCAAGTATACCTACCATATGGTAGGAGTGGAAGGAACATGTCCCTCCTCCTCATGTTGTTCCTTGTAGAAAATATGACTTGGGAATTTCATCCTGTAGATATATGAACTAGAAAAAAATAATTGTCTATAAACACGTACATACGTATATAGCCCTTAAATGTATTTGTATTATTTATTTAGCTAACTTTTCTCCTGGTCCAATTACTAATTGGTGGCAAAATGCACGTGTAAGTATGTATGTGAATATGTATTTTATAATCAGTAGTATTACTTTTTTTTTTGCGGTACGCGGGCCTCTCACTGTTGTGGCCACTCCCGTTGCGGCCCACAGGCTGCGGACGCGCAGGCTCAGCGGCCATGGCTCACGGGCCCAGCCGCTCTGCGGCATGTGGGATCTTCCCGGACCTGGGCACGAACCCGTGTCCCCTGCATCGGCAGGCGGACCCTCAACCACTGCGCCACCAGGGAAGCCCAGTAGTATTACTTTTTGATGAAATACCAATGACTATAATTTCGAAGTTAATGAATTAAGCCACAGAATTGATCTATAGAACCATGGCAAGATTAATGAGTGCTCTGCCAATGATGGCAGCCAGCAGTCACGGACTTCGTTCATTAATTACCCAAATGTTCACTGACTGAGCATCAGCTACCAGGCACAGTGCTGGGTGCTGAGGATGTGAAGGTGACAGCCTCTCCCCAGTGAAACGTGCCTCATTCCCAGCTACATCTTAAACAATCAGCAGCTTGACTGTCGTTAAAGCAGTGGCTTCCTCCTCTGGATCATCAGATCATGTATTTGATCGCCCATTTCCTTATCCTGAGCAGCTACTCTTTACCTGTCTGGCTTTCCCCCGCTTTATGAGCTTAATAAATGGTTCTCAGCCTGAGCAGCCTGAAGAAAACTCTCGGGCATTTCATTATTATTTCTGAATTTACTGCCTAAATCTTGATTTCACTTTATGTTGATGCCTAAGGAGCTGACCTAGGATAAATGGAAGCTACCAACTGCCAACTGTGCTGTCAGCTGCGTGGTCAGGTCAAAGGTGCTGGCTGAGCTTGCAAATTCTGAGGGTTTGCCAGCAGTGAAGGTATTTGCCTTAGAGGGAAATGGTGCCCCGCACATACCTCATCCCACATTGCTGTTGAATGCGCCAATTTCAGGCGATGCCCAATTTGGAGAAAAGAAGCGCAAAGAAAGATGTTTCTGTGACCTTCCCCAAAATACAGAAAACCACCTGCACCTCCACAGCCACCCTAATCTTTGCCTCTGGCGCACCCTCATGTAGAGAAGAAGCAAGTTTCTGTTTCCTCGGGAGTGCTGGGAAGTGGTATGACAGCTGGTTTCCATGAGCAGAGCACATATTCCAGTGCTGCAGAGAAAAAATAAAAAACCCACAACGCTCTTTTACCTATTAAACTAAAGAGGGTTTTATGACACTCTGTGCAGTCAATACATTGATCTAAATTTTCCTCACATTGAATTCTTGTCAACAAAAGGCGGTTCTTGAATTTTAAAAAATTTACCTTCCATCAAACATAATTTAAATGCAGAATTTCTGGTTTTGAAAAAGAAGAGTGGTTAACATCTAGAGAAAAAAAACCTATTGGTAAAATCGTTTGACAAACGAAGTCAAGCTGAAATTTAGCTGTAGGAATCATTGTCGTCCTATCAATGTGAAAATAGAAATTGCACTAAAAGAATGTTCTTTTTCTCTTGAAACATGCACCCTCTGACTCAGATTGTGGCATATAGTGAAAAGCTCAGTAACTATAAATGCTACTGATGAGTCTAACCCCTGGTTTAACCTGGGTTTTTCTAAACGCTTATGTAGCGTACAAATTATCTGCTGAAGTGCAGCCAAGGGTGCCAAGTGAACAGTGCAGGAGATGTCAGGAGGGGTGAAATTTGGAAATGAAATGGCAGCCTTTAAATAGCCTAACTGCGTACGTCGTGATATGATTTCAGTGGGTCTCCAGTCATTCCTAATTGGCTACAAGAGAAAAACCCTCAGAAGGGTTTAATCCAGAAGCAGGTACTTTTTTATTCACTGTGCTGCCACTAATATAATTACTATACTATTAGTCAAGATTTATTCTTTCTCCCTTTCTTTTTTTCACTTTCTGTCTTCCCTTTAGAAAATTGTCAAAAATTCAGGCATTGGATGATTTGCCATTTGAAACAGTTTGATCATAAGTTAGGCATAATTTAGAAACTTTTAATGGCACAGAGAATATAATTACGTATTTGTAGGGGTTTTAAGGGTTGAAGATATCATAACCCAATTTTAGTAGTATTTTTGCTAATAATATTTTGAGGCATTGGGTGAATTAAGATTCATTCATATAAAAGAATGTGCATGTAACTATGGAAAAGGAATTAACATTTATTAGTTTCCTAATATGTGTCAAGCATTAAGCTAAGCATTTCACATATGTTTTTTTCATTTATTCTTTTTAATAGCCTGAAGAAATATGCACTATTGTCCCCAAACTACAGGGCAGGAAATTGGAAACTCACAAAGATCAAGTATTCAAATTTAGAGAGGAACTGCTTTTAAGTGACAGAACCTGGATTAAAACTCAAGTTTTCCTGGATTAAAGTCTAGGTCAGCTGACCCCAAGAGTTCTTTATCTTTCTATTATATCCCACAGAATCTCCCATTTAATGAGATATTGGAAAAGCAAAAAGTACAATTTAAATATACTTTCAGTAACAAAAAAACCCCTAAAAACCAAAAAGAATAATCAAAATTAAGATATATTGACATCAGTTTATAAAAATATTTGTTTCATGCAATAATAAAAACTTTTCTCTTTTAACAGTAAGTGATTTGATTCGGAAGTTTGTCTTCATTATTATTAAAACAGATTAAATACTTCTAGACAAAATTAAATTTATTAATAAGCTCATAACATAAATACAAATGCATGCAGGTTTGCCACCACATTTAATGTAGAATGTACCTTCTCCTGATTTATTTTTGGGTTTTAGGGGCACCGACCTCCCTGCGCAGTTGAAAATCCATGTATAACTGTACGACCAGCCCTCTGTATCCAAGATTCCATATCCACATATTCAACCAACTCCAATCGTATAGTACTATAGTATGTATTTATTGAAAAAACTCCATGCATAAATGGATCCTCATAGTTCAAATCCGTGTTGTTCAAGGGTCAACTGTACTACATTTCACTTTAACTGCTGCATCATGTAAGGTATCATTTAAGTTAAATTTTATCTTTTACTTGTTTAGTGTGGCTACTTGGAAATTTAAAATTACATATATGGCCGACATTATTTTTCTATTGACGGTGCTGTCCTAGAGGAAGTAGGGCAAGAATTCTCATGTCAGATTGCACAAGATCAAAGCCTGCTCTTTCACCTACTACCTGCTTGGCCACAGGCAATTTACTCAGTTCTCCATGCCTTGGTTTCCTCATCTATAAAATAGGTATGATGATACAAGTATCTACTTCATAAGGCTGTGAGGATTAAATGCATTAGGATTTGTAATGTGCTTAAAATAGCGCTTGGCAATATATAGGCACTTGTAAATTAAAAATAAAAGCAAATTATTCCTCTCTAGAAGAGGTGGCTCAACATTCTTCCAATGAATGCTCGATGAGATTAATGTAATGTTCTAAACTGAACATCTATAATGAAGAACTAGAATATCTAGACTTTTCTTTTAGATGCTCACAACAGAACTGAACCAAAACATACATTATTTTAAAAGAATCTTTTATGTATACAGTTGACCCTTGAACAAAGCAGGGGTTAGGGGTGCCAACCTTCTGCAAAATTGAAAATCTGCCCTTAACTTCATAGTGGGCCCTACGCGCCCATGGTTCTGCGTCCGTGGAATCAACCAAAAGCAGGCTGTGCAGTACTGAGGTATTTACTATTGAAAGAAATGCATTTAAGTGGACTTGTGCAGTTCAAACCCACATTGTTCAACGGTCAACAGTACTTTATTTCTTGGACTAAGCTTTTGCATATATTTTGGTGACTATTTTTCAGGTAGTTTAATTATGTGCCTAAGTGACACTGATTATTACAATAACATAGAGACATGCTAATATTTAAATCTCTTAAATTGTTGTGGCTGATTGTCATCCCCAGCAAGTGATATCTAAGGAGAATTTTCTGTGCTCTCACAGTTCCAACAGTCCTGGGAGAGAGAGAAGTACACCACAGGAATGATAACAGTATTTCTGGGTCGTTGTCTGCTTTTGGCAAAGAGTTTAAAAATATATTTCCAGGTGGTACTAAATTTTTGTAAGACTTTCATCTGGACAGAGGAAGGGGTAGACAAATCTCTTCACCTACGAAATTGCATACCCTTTTAATAGCCTTAATTCACTAGTCACCCAGTCACTGACTAGCTGCCGTGTGCATGGCCCCACAAAATAAGACACAATCTTCATGCTCAAAAAATCTGTATCTTCTGCAGAGTCAAAATTAAGGCAAAAGTGAGGAATTTGTGATTGTAGATTTTGTACAAAACCGAAGGTCCATTTTGAGTGGTCTGCCATTTAAAATATATTCACATTTTTGGGTTTCTTTTTGTGGGCAATAGTTCAAAAATGTAATTTCTAATTTGAGAGGGTAATTCTCTCCATGTTTTATCAAGCGCTCTTTATTTAGAGTGGCTACAGGTAAATAATTAGGGTCAATATCCTATAAAATACTATCATGTTTCTCTAGGAGGTCAAAATACATACATACCTGCCTACATACACAGATACCCTTGAAAGTGAAAATAAACCCCCCAAACCAAGCTTAGGAAACCCGAAAAGTAATACGTTAAGCCAAATGAGGAATATATTGTGCTCGTCATGCTACTTTCAGAATGTAGGCCTCCCCTCACGTCCCCCTCGTCTGTGAAACACATATGTGATTTCTCTACTAACCGTTTTCCAGCCTCTTTCATAAAATAATGGTTGTGTTCTGGTGTTTTTCATTTTGAATACTTCGAACATGTCTCCCATCTCATCACCGCCACATTGTTAAATCTAAAGTAGAAAGAGAGAGTGATCGCTCTGGTGTCTCCAGTCAGCAGCAGAAAATGTGTTGTTTTCAATTACTGGGTATAAAAGCTCAGCCGAAGGGAAAGCAACTTCTCAGGATGATGTGTCTAGAGAAAGAGCTACCACAAGGGTTGCCTGGAAGTGACAACTCCAGAATCGAGCCCTGGTAAGGGATTTCCAAAAGCGACACTAGCTAAGACTGAAGACTCTTCCCTTGCTTTTGCCAAGTCATGTCAAGGAAAATTATTTGTCTTCTAGGCTGAATGATGCAGACAGACACGGCCTGGATCTCTACAGAGTGATGTTTGACAAAGGAAGCTCATTTGCCCAGCCTTTCGCTCTAAAGGATGTCTACTCCCCACAATAGTAAAAGTTAACACAATACAGAAGTCATGCTAATATAAAGGATTTGTGATGAACACTCTGCATCAATTCTGATTTTCCATATTTTTTTTTTAGTGGAACCAGGTTTGCTAATAACTTGCCGGCTGTTAAATTCACTAAGCTTATTTTCATCACAACCACCACGTAACAGGACCCCTGCAAATACCTGAAGGCTGCTTTTCTCTCACTGTACATTTTATATTGTTTCAGATGAAATGTACCCTCTGCCAACATTTCTGGGGCTTTATCATTAATGACTTAAAATACAGTTACAAGGTTCGGGTGGTAAGTTGGCAGAGCCGCAAGCAGTGGCATTCTGGGCCAATCCTTCTCCCTTCAAGGCCTGGAGATGATTTCAAATAGAAGGAAGGAGAAAGAGAAGAAAGAGAGAAATAACCAGAAGCCAGGGGAGCTACCACAAACTTCGACCAATGATAGCCTTGCCAAAAAGAATACAGATTTTCAAAATAATGCTTCATCAGAAGGCAGGTTGGAAAAGACAAATGAAGAGTAATTGGTTAGAAAAAAAAAAATGAGGGGGAAAAAATAGTAGGGCTCTCCCAATCAAATTGTGTGCAACCCTGTCATAATTAAGGAAAATGGGAAGTTTAGATCCTGAATTATGCTCAAGATTATCTTGTTCTTCACGAGAATCACAGATTTTCAGTCTTCTCTCCTCCTCACCAACTCCCTTCAAGAGAAAATAAGAAGGTTTGTAAAATAAAATAATATAGAAAGATTTTGAATATTTGGAGGAGATTTCATGAAAATCATGTGCTAACAGCTCTAACTTCTCAAGAGCGGTGAGCTTTGCCCCTGAGAAAACATTATTTTCATCACACCGCTGCTCCAGCTGAAATGCTGGTTTTGACAAGCTGTGTTCCTCGTAAAATGTTATTGTTGGCGCATGTGGATGGTGGGGAGACAGCTCTGGGAGGCTCCCTCCTGAGTGGAGATGTGCAAGTTGACTACAGCACCTGTGGGAGAGTCAGGTACCTCTGACCCAGATTCGCTCTGTTTTCTAGCACCCTGTCCCTTTGTTCTGTAATGAGAGCCAAATGTTCCCTTTCTCCAGTCCCTCCGGCCCTGTAACATGACGCCAGATCGGGCCTCTAATGGGCCTCCTCGCCCTTCCCCACCCCTGGGTCCTGTGGCTGCCACTGGCCTAAATTGAAAAGGGGTTTTAAAAAAGCCCGCCTTTCTCCTGAGCACTAACCCTCTCTAGTTCCCTGTGTTCTGAGATAGCTGTGCCTTGCTGACTTTTTTTCACAGTGAACCAGGGTGTTTGCAGGTCAGTTATGGAAGCAAAACTTTTCTTTCTTTCTTTCTTTCTTTCTTTCTTTCTTTCTTTCTTTCTTTCTTTCTTTCTTTCTTTCTTTCTTTTTTCTTTCTTTCCTTCTTTCCTTCTTTCCTTCTTTCTTTCTTTCTTTCTTTCTTTCTTTCTTTCTTTCTTTCTTTCTTTCTTTCTTTCCTTCTTTCTTTCTTTCTATCTTTCTTTCTATGGATGGGAGAGGCATCGTATTTTTCAGGCAGGAGAGACTCTTTTCTTAAGTGAAAAGTCCAGTGAATTTCATTATGCTACATAGGACTCACAGCAGGAAATGCCAGTGCCTAACCGAGATCATTGATGCTGCCGCATAAGCCCGTGGTTTTCTGGTTGTTTTTCCCTCTATCTCAGTAAAGACACAGGCAAGAGAAGTCCTCACAATGTGCCAGAGAAGCTTGTGCTGTGCTCCAAAGCACATGTGAAAATGTCAGCACGCGGCCTGGTTTGATTCAGTTTAACCTTTACCTAAGCCCATCTCCCCATCTTACCCAAAGCGGTGCCCACACAGAGATCAATCAAGCATACTTCTGCTCACCGGACAAACAGGAGTCTGCTCTGAAAGCAAAGCAAGTCTTAGGAAGGTTGCAGCAAAAAACTTAAAGGAGTCATAAATCTGTGTGCAGAGGACCTATGTTAAAGGTTCCTAACACCGCACCATCCCCACCCTCCTGTCCCAACGACCTTGCCTTCGATCTGGTTAGTTACATTGGCCTGAAAAGTTCAAGAAGACCTTTACTTCTGCCATTTTTAAACAAGACCACAAGAAACTTGGTCTCAGATTTGTCAAACCAGAACCCACTTTCCTAGCCATCCTCATCTCCCATTTCTATTGAGCCCCACAGAAATTTTATTATTGTTGTTGTAATGTCATGTGGTTTTGAAAGATTACCTCTCTGCCCGGGCAAAGAGTTAGACTAGAGTTAAGGAAGCCAATTTCGTTTCAGTATTCCAGGTGAAGAGGAATATTCAAATTCAAGAGCTATTTGGAAGGGAGATTTTGAATATAGCCGTGGTTTATTAAACGCTAGGCATGGTGCTAAGCACTTTACATGCATTATCTCATTCAGTGCAAATCACAAGCATATGATATAAACACCATCATAGCCCCCGCTTTGTAGATGAGGAAACTGAGGTGTAGAGAAAAATGAAGAACTTCCCTATACTAAGGCATGGCTGAGCTAGGATTTGCATTAAAGTTTCTCTAATTCTGAAACTCTGATTCTTAACAGAAATGCAAAACAGGATTTGGTGATTGATCAGATGCTGGGAAGAGAGACAAGCCTTGGACAGAGTAATAATGCTATATTGAGCCTAGGAATATGAATTAAGATTTACAATAATACACAGACCTGAAAGAGACTTTAGCAATCTAGATCAACTCTGCCATTTTACAGATGAGGAAACTGAGGGTCAGAGTTGACCTAATCCATGCATTGGTGCATAGTGTAATACTGGCAAAGCTCAAGGTAGAAATCAACTCCTCTGACTCCTACACTGTGTTTTTTTCCACTTTCCAATTTATTTGGGATCTTGAACATTTATTGTCTGCTAATTTCTTTGCAAAAGTTTTAACTAAAAACAGAACATTTTATCCACAAATGAGTCTCTATAGCACAGGAATTTCTCTGCCAGCTATTGGTAGGTACTAGTGATCATGACACCTCTGCTTCTGTGTCATTTTCAAGTGCCAGCTATCAGGCCAGAAGGAGGGAAATATTAAATATCTAATACAGACATCAAGGCCCCTGAAACAAAAGAACCAGCTGGCTGGCCGCTTGGAACGTTTTGTTCAGAGTCTCCAGGAAATTAGGTGAAACAAAAGAGAATTTAAAAATCTGATGTTTTCTTTTCCAATGTAAGTTTAGGGTATTTTCCTTTGTGTACATTAAAATGCTTTTCGTGCCTTTCAAATTTGTTGTGGTGAGTGGGTAAGTGTGTTACCTCCTGGGCCTGCATTTCCCTGACTCCTGTGGGACAAATTAGCCAACCATGCATTTCCCTGACTACAGCACCAAATTTCTAATTAAAGACGATTAAGCATTTGTGTACATTTGTTGTAGGCAAACGCTAATTTACCTAGCCTGCATTTGGGTGCTCTGTCTGGGCAAGGTGCTTTACTTGTGTACATTTATTTAATCTTCACAGCTATTATCATATCCATTTTTCAGGTAAGGAAACTGAAGATAAGAATGTTTTTTTGGTTCAAGTTCACACAGCTCCCTCGAAGCCCCCAAACTTTCCACCACAACTTGCCTCCTTCCATTTGCAAGTGTTCAAAGGCTCCTCATTGCCCACAGTGCAAAGTTCAAACTGCTGAGGGAGACACATGACCCTCTCATGGCCTGGCCTCTTTTGTACCTCGTCCCTCCTCTCTCGCCACTTCTTCTAGAAACAGACACTTTACTTGCAGCCACAGCAGTTTCCTTCACCTTCCAAGAAGTTTCAGGCCTTCTACTCACTGATCACATTTTTCCTCTTCCTGGAGGTCTCTCTCCTCAGCAAACATACCTTACAGATAATTAAGGAAAAGAAAAAACACAATGTGTGTTTAATCTAGATCCGTCTCTTTTACTTCTAGAAAACACTGGTTTTTCTCCACTATCTTACTATATTTTTCTTGGTTTCAGACTCACTAGAAAATTATGAGATTGCAAATGGAAGACTTTTCTTTCTTTTTTTCCAAATTTTATTGAAGTATAATTGATTTACAATGTTGTGTCTAATTGCTGCTATACAGCAAAGTGACTCAGTTGAAACATACATATTCTTTTCCATTATGGTTTATCACAGAATATTGAATACAGTTCCCTGAAAATGGAAGACTTTTCAATGAACACTTTTTTAAAAAAGGACAGTAGCCTTTGGAACAGAATGAGCACTTTGGTCTGCTGCTGCTTCAGCCCTGCTTCTCCAGTTGTGCCCGTCTATGACAGCATCATTCAGGCATCGTGCCGGGTGTGATGCACAGAGAAAACCATTGCTGGTTGACAAGTTCCACTCACAAGTATGGTGGGAGCTGATTCTGCAGTCTGGTCCTGCCGAAGCCAACAGAAGGGGCCCAAGGTACATATACCTGACCTGGGAGGGAAGTTTAAGTTCACCCTAGGATGGAAAAAAATATAAGATCATACGTAGCATCTTGGTGTCACCCAGAATGTGGAAGAAGGCTATGCAGGCTGAAGAAAAATGTATCTTGCCCCAAGAGGTAGCGCATATGTGAGGGGATAAAAGGAAATACATATCAAAAACAGATCTCAAGAGACAGTGCTCCAAGAAACTTGCAATGAAAGGAAACAAATAATATACAGCCTCAAACACAACAATGGAACCATGTACAAGGAGTCATAAGTCTAAATGACACTTCGCCATCTCTTCCTTCTCCCCAAGATGGAGACGCTTCCCATCCTTCCTGTCATCCTTAATTTAACCCTATCAAGAATAACAAATTTCTACCTATTGTCAAAAAAGCACAGCAGCTTATAGGAGGTGGAGTTATGAACAGTGTCCTTTTCACAGGCATGATTTTGGCCCTTGAGACATAGGTATCGACCTACTTTAAGGAAGGCAACTTGTGAAAAATCCAAAACATTGTTCAGCTTTTCAAGAATGCGGTTACCACCGTGGGACTAAATCTTATTGTGTTGTATTACTGAAAAGTCTCGTGAAGATATTTTTGGAAAATTCAATTACATACCAATTGATGTCCATGAACTAGCTATAAAAGGAGCCCGCTGAAAATGATTTTGGAGAAGGAGGTACTTTTTGATACACGGACTGTAACCCTTACTTCAATTATTCCTACATTCTGTTTTTACTCATACTTTTATTTGTTCACAGCAGAGACCTTCCGTTCCAAATAGACTGAAGAGCTAAAATGCTCACACAACTTCCAGAGTTCCAAACTGTCTTCTCCTCTTGAGAGGTCTCTCCTATTTCTTCTAGGTAGCACAGAAAGTAAAGTGGAATTTGAAATAAATATTCTCTTAAACATATCAAGTATAGAAATGTACAAAGAGAATGTTTAAACCCAAAGGGCAAGTGGAGAAAGCAGGAGCTGGAAGGCAAAGGCAGGGGAAATTTGAGAAACTCAAGTTTCATGGGGATGTTAGAAAAAAGAAGTCTGTGTAGACAGATACTAGTGCCAAGGCACGACATAAAATAAATACTAAAAAGTTCAGCACAGACCTTCAACTACCAAACATGTGGAATTTCCTTTAAAGTCTACTGGAATTTTCACCAAAAGCAGATCGATAGGCATAAATGGAAGTTTATTAGAGATGGCACAGCCCTAATGATTCACATTTATTCACAGATTCAACACATTATTCAGCCTATAAAATGCCAAGCCAAAGGAAAAACTAATAATAGAGACCCTCTTCATAAAAAGTTCACATTCCAATCGGAAAAACGAACATTTAAGCATACAATAGGGAATTGCAGAGGAGGTAGTGTACACAATAACCAGAATATGTACAAAGCACGGTGAGGCCCGGAGGAGGGAGTAGCTAATTACGTAGAAAGTGGTCAGCAGAAGCTTCCCAGAGAAGGTAATTTGTAAATTGACCTTGATGGATGGGTAGGAGGACCAACATTTCAAAATGACCAAAAAGACATCATGTACCACAGTGAAACCTGTTCATGGGGAGTATTTTGGGGTATGAAAACTGGAAGAGTCATTCAGTTCCATTGAATAAGTGTGTGTCCAGAGCTTACTTCTGCCCTTAACACTGTGTTGAGTTTCTGTGGATATTAAGAAAAGGAAAAAAAAAAAAAAAAAAAAGGCAGGACCCTGCCTGCAATGATTTGTGCTCTTAACTGGGGAAAAAAAGGCTTACATACATGAAATAAAGAGAGATTAATATAAAACACTTCAATCAAGTGCCAAAGTTTGTGTTTAGACATTAAGTTTTATAAGAGGTCAACTTTTGAAATTTTGTTGTTTGTAATATTACTAGGCAAGACAGTGGAGGGTCTATTTTTAAGAAATATAATGAGTGGGAAACTGGTAATTATAGCTCATCCAATTAACATTTGTTCCAGATAATTCATCTGAATCAATCATTGGGAATGAAACGCTTGATTGTTTAGAGAAAAATTGGCAATGAAGCAAATCTTACAGAGAGATTATTTGCCAAACAAAACTCCGTTTTCTTTCTTTTAACCTCGAATGGAAGAGATTGTGAAGTGTCTTTTGCTTTTTTCCCATGATCTAGCTGAACTTCGAGAAAGCTTTTGAGATCACATGGTCAGCTTCTTGTTAAACCTGACTGAGTATACTTAAGCAATTATTGAGGTTGAGAATTGGATATCAGAGAGCAATTTAAGAATAGAATTTCATTGAACCACAACAACAAGGTATGGGGCTATTTCCCTGACCCCTGAGTAGGGGCCAGGCCTTGTCAAGCCATGAGACTCTCTGGGAATAGTGACCACAACAAAGGAGCAACTCAGCAGAGATGAGGGCTGTATAACTGGTCATCTGTAGTCCACTGATGACCAAGAGGGGAATGGAGGTAATGGAGAGGTAAAAAAGAGACTACAGGACAACCAACAAATTGCTGCATAGTTGCATAAAGGAACAAACATTCCACCTGGAAGTTTATAAATGTAAGAATATCTAGCAGAACTTTCTTTTAACAGACTCGCACTGACAAATAGCCATACATGTCTTTAATTAATCTTCTAAAATGGACAAACTAATTATTACTTTCTAAAAACAAGTTTATTTAGTATGTAAATATGTCAAGACATCAGCTGTTTGGCTATAGGGAGTGGAAGATAATAATAGAGTCTTTGGTGGTATTTGGGTGCGAACCACTAGTTAGTGTCAATCAGTGACACAGTGAAGCTACAATGTCAAACATAGCTGGTTAAGAAAACTTCCTTATTTTTTTTAAATTAAAAAAAAAAAAAAAGAAAGGCCAAAGTGTAGACTTTATCCCCAAGGAGACCTGAACACATAAGCCCAGTACATGCATTCAGAATTCTCTGTATATTTCACTATCTAATTCTGCTGTTCGCAGATTGATCCAGGCCGTGGTTCTCTCTCTCATTTATTTTCTCTCTCTCTCTTTCAAGCTGGAGAGCTTGGATCTCTCTGTGCTCTTCTTTAGAGGTAGTGTCATTCCAATAATAATTTCTTCATTTTATCTCCCTAGAGATCAGATCTTGTGGTTGTGGTTAACTGCATCACTCTGCCTATAAAGAGACCTTGGTAGATACCCTTCCTTAGGATCAACCTTACTCAGCTTCAGGAAGTGATCACTCAGTCTCTCCTCCATGACTCCATCTTCCTCCCACTTTCCCAGATTATGACTTTTCTCTCTTTTCCACTTCCGAACCATGAATATCTTCTCACAGGAGAAGGTATCAATATTTATACCCTAAGATATAAATAACTAAGGAGGTTACCACCCATTCCCACCCTACTTCCCATGATGGAGTTAAGGACAGTATTTATTGTCCAAGAGAAAGAAGAGCCTTTAGCCATAGAAATGAAGCAGTAGTAGTAAAATTTCAATCACTGGTCAACAATAAGAAAAGAATTCGGCCAAAGCGAAGAGCTTTTTTTAGTACTGCTGAAATTATCCCATACTATGATTGTCTTTTCTCACTGAGAGCTGCTGACCTTGCCCTCACCTCCAAAAAGATGATATTTCTACCAAGTGACAAAAAACCACTTAATGGCAGACAGATGAGAGAAAAATAGTCTCTGGAGATTTCTATGAATTGTTCATCTGCCCTAACACAAATATATATCTAGCTTTCTACCTGACAATTTATCAGAACAGCACTAATATACCATCCTTACACTCTATTCCTAAATAGAACGTAGACTCAGAAGTCAGCTTAGTCATCATATATATATATATAATATAAATATTACATATTATTTAATTATATAATTTTATTTAGTTATAATTATATAATTAAATAATAAATATAATGGGTATGGTAAATATAATTATTATAAATATAACATATCATATTTATTGTATATTATATAATATATATGTATTTTTAAACATCTTTATTGGAGTATAATTGCTTTACAATGGTGTAGTTTCTGCTTTATAACAAAGTGAATCAGCTGTACATATACATATATCCCCATATCTCTTCCCTCTTGCATCTCCCTCCCTCCCACCCTCCCTATCCCACCCCTCTAGGTGGTCACAAAGCACCGAGCTGATCTCCCTGTGCTATGCGGCTGCTTCCCACTAGCTATCTATTTTACGTTTGGTAGTGTATGTATGTCCATGCCTCTCTCTCACTTCGTCCCAGCTTACTCTTCCCCCTCCCCGTGTCCTCAGGTCCATTCTCGAGTAGGTCTGCATCTTTATTCCCATCCTGCCCCTAGGTTCTTCATGACCAGGCTGGTAACTGTGTCCTCAGTCAGTGTGGGCATTGATAGATTTGAGATATTGATATATATATTACATTACATATTATACGTATATATTAATATCTCAAGTCTATCAATGCCCACACTGATGGAGGACACAGTTACCAGACCCATTTCTCCCAAACACACAAGGACCAAATCTGAGGTCCTAGAGATATAAACCGTCTTGATATTCCTTGGGTACTTTCAATGCAGCTTGTAGTTTAGACCACAAAGAAAATTAGCATAATACATGGCAGACTATATAGGCTTGAGTCCTTTACAGTCAGCCTTGCAAACTCTTATGTACTTCAAAAGCATGAAGATTTTCACTCTCACCCTCTTCCCCCCTTTTCAAATTGGCATTTACCGAAATAAAAGAGGAAATGAAATGATATAAACTACTTTGATGAAATATTGTTGGTCTGGCTTACATCCCCAGTAATCTATATGTATATTCATTTTTATGGCATAAAATATTATGATTATACCTCACATTTTTAAGATAAAATGGATTTTAAGAATTGGAGAAACCAGAGGAAAAGAAGGAAGTATTGGGATTATGGATCAACCTTCAATTCAGAAGGTTTTTCAATGTATCTGTTCTCAGGGATTGCAAATCAGATACCCAGTCTCACACAGAGGCTGTCAGATGTCACTGGGTTGCAGAAAAGATGAAAATCCTCCTGGTCTCTGGCTTTCCGAGGTTTTGTGGGTTTGAACAAGACCCTTACTGCTATTTGGACTTGGGTTTTGTGGTTAATATATGATAAAGGGGTTATTACACAGCGATCCTTGAGCGGTTAGGTCAGCTGCGGCAATCAATCAAGAGACACTTAATATATGATAAAGGGGTTATTACACAGCGATCCTTGAGCGGTTAGGTCAGCTGCGGCAATCAATCAAGAGACACTTCTCTTCTAGCAGCACACACTTCCATAAAAAATTCTCTGGCAGACTCGAGTTAGTTAGTTATGACAGAGTAACCTTTATGTCAAGCAATATACTTGATAAATTTTTCATGTGCTTTTGACTGACAGAAGCTCTGGCATTCTGGTAAGTAGCAAAGCAAGCTTCAAAGAGCATAGAAACCTCTTTCTTCTTCCCAAACTGAAGGTGGTTAAATTAAACACATTATTTCCAAGAAAGTTAAAAGAAACACTTCAGGAGTAAGTTCACATTTTTATGCCTATTCTTTCTTAGTTCCTTTTATTTATTCTATTACAGGTAATCTCCCTAAATCAGCTTTTTCATTATCATTCCTACTTCTGAATGATTCGGCTCCATTTAACAAAAACCTCCTGGACTCCTAATATATGCTTGATGCGGGGCTGGGGTAGTGGGAAAATAAAGATGAATAGGATACTTACATCTCATTCATATTCAATTATACGGTTGTTTTTTTAATTGAAGTATAGTAATTCACAATATCATGTTAGTTTCAGGTATATAGCACAGTGATTCATATATATATATATATTTCAGATTCTTTTCCCTTATAAGTTATTACAAAATATTGAGCATATTTCCCTGTGCTATACAGTAGCTCCTTGTTAATTATTTTATGGCCATTTAAATTTTTCAGAATCAATACGAATTTCAAAAGAATGGCCAAATGAAGGATACACTTTTATTTGATTCTAGGGTTTAGCTTTTTGTTTGTGCTTCCCACTAATAAAATACTGGCATATGCTGATTCTGCTTCTCTACCTTGTGGGATAAAAAGGCTACCTATGGAGGAGCTAGACTGTAGCTAAATGACCCTTGCATTAACCTTTTTCAGCCATTTCAAGTAAGGCAATTATTAGTCTAATTTTAGCAAGGATAGGAGAATCTATTATGACCTGCAGTGGTTCATTATGCCATTTCTGTTCTTGGAAGAAAATGGAGAGAAAATGTATCTAATTTGAACAAAAATAAATTCTCATGGATTGAGTAAGAAAAAATGTTAAAAAGGTAAGACTAAAAAACCACAGATGTTGGCTTCTGAATTAACTCTATGATTCTTTTGTGAGTAACAGAACATTTTTAAGAAGAGAACTCAAGTATGGTTAGAGTGCCCACTGACTTCTATGTGATGCCTATGCATCCTTCAGGATACAGTTTAGGTGATTAATTTCCAAGTTGATTTTTTCTAATATGCTAAAGGAGAAGTGACAAAGACTCTATGTATGGAAATGACTATACACAGCAGCACTATCTAATAGAAGTATAATGCAAGTCACATATGTAACTTTAGATTTTCTAGGTGCCACTGTCCAACAGACATACAATGTGAGATACAAATGTAATTTTTAATTTTCTAGTAGCCACATTACTAAAAGTAAAAAAGGAACAAGAGATTAGTTGAACACTATTTTATTTAACACAATGATAATATTTCAAAAATATTATCATTTCAAAATGCAATCAGCATTTTAAAAAATGAGATCTTTTATGTTCTTTTTTCCTAACCAGGTCTTTGAAATTCAGTGTGTATTCTACACTTACAGCATATCTTAATTTGGACTGGTCACATTTCAAATGCTCACTAGTCATTTATGACTAGAGGCTATCTTATTGGGCAGTATAGGTCTACAGAATTCTTAACACAGTAAGGGATGCTACCATCAAACTACAGAATATTATTAGTGGACCATCTGGGTCAATGAACCAATTAACAAAGAGAAGTTTTATATCATTTAAATAAGCTTAAAATAATAAAAACAAAGTCAAAACCCCACTTTTTGAGATAACAGATAAGATAATCCAATTGAAGTCTTGTACTATACTATGATCTGAGCAAAAAACTTCAATTAAACTTAACACAAAATTGATGTTTAACAGTATTTTCCTACCAGTTGCCCAATAATCTGATATGATTTTGTCATAAACATATTTTCTACTTCAGGTAATACTTGCCAATGCACAGAACCCAAGCGTTCCACTGACCATTTCTCTGAGTGACGTGCACTCACTCCTATCAATCCGAATTAACATGTCCATAAAGAAAATAAGGAACGTTTCATTGCAGCTCTATTTACAATCGCCAGGACATGGAAGTAACCTAAGTGTCCATCGACAGATGAATGGATAAAGAAGATGTGGCACATATATACAATGGAATATTACTCAGCCATAAAAAGAAACAAAATTGAGTTATTTATAGTGAGGTGGATGGACCTAGAGACTGTCATACAGGGTGAAGTAAGTCAGGAAGAGAAAAACAAATACCATATGTTAACACATACATATGGAATCTAAGGAAAAAATAAAGGTTCTGAAGAACCTAGGGGCAGGACAGGAATAAAGACGCAGACATAGAGAATGGACTTGAGGACATGGGGAGGGGGAAGGGTAAGCTGAGACGAAGTGAGAGAGTGGCATGGACATATATACACTACCAAATGTAAAATAGATAGCTAGTGGGAAGCAGCCCCATAGCACAGGGAGATCAGCTCGGTGCTTTGTGAACACCTAGAGGGGTAGGACAGGGAAGGTGGGAGAGAGGCCCAAGAGGGAGGAGATATGGGGATATATGTATATGTATAGCTGATTCACTTTGTTATACAGCAGAAACTAACACACCATTGTAAAGCAATTATACTCCAACAAAGATGTTTAAAAAAATAAAAAATAAAATAAAATACCTGCCAATTAAATATCAAAAAAAAAAAAAGAAAATAAGGAACTTTAAACTCACATTTATATTATGGTTGTAAAGTCAAACTGCTCATCAGGTCCTGGTGTAGTTTGGCAGGAGAGCCTGCAGTGCAATTCACTGTGAAATTCCAAAGATCAAAACCAACCAGATCTATAATCGTGTCTTCAAACATTCTCATTTCGAAAAGATAGACTTTATTTGTTTCTGAAACAGCTACTTTGGTATTCACATAAATACGTCCTTAACTTCCCTTCTAACACAAGTATGAATTCCTCAAAGACCACAAGAGCCAAGTTTATCCTTAACTATAGTGGAAAAGTTTGTCAAGATGATATTTTTCTATTACCGAACTTTTATTTTTGTTTGTTTAAAAACTCTTATATTTAAAAAAAAAAATAAAATGATTATACAGGCAACCCCATAGTAACCGTGCATCCACCCTTTATGTAAACTGTTGATAGACATTTTTTATGAAAAATAAAACCTCTTCCAAAAGATTTTTGGATTTTCCATGATGATTTGCATGTTTTAAGTTGCTATTTTATCTTGTGCTATCTGGTTTTAATGATAAATGCTAAGAAATCATTGAAAGGGAGGCAGTGGGCAGTGATGAACATCAGTGCAGAAGCCAAGAACGGGTTTCAGGGACTGTCCCCGACCCGCCACTGACCAGCTGCAGAATACATTTCAAATCTCTGGGTCTCAATTTCTTTACCTATAAAATTTGGAAATAAGAAAAAATTGACTCCAAGGCTCCTCATAGGCTTTGACTTATTAGTGAAAATATTGTAAAATTTAAAAGACTAGTCACTTGTTAAACTGAGCAAAGACGCTTTGAAAATTCAGAGTCTAATTGGAAAAGGAACCCCTGTCCAATTTTCATTCAATCAGCTTTGTCTATACCAATGCTATCTGCATCATTCAGCCACTTCCATTAAGCGTCTAGTGAATGCAATTTTAAATGTTTTACCTCCCCCAAAGCTAACATACAAAAAGAGAGAACACCAAGACTGGTTATTTAAAAGTATAAATTATGGTTCATTGTCAAATATGCCCATCCTGTCATCTAACACAGATATAATTGAAAAGCCATGGACGCTACTAATGAACATGTATTTTGACTACGTCTTCTCAGGAGACAGGAGTAACCTGTCGAGTTCATATAGCCTCAAAGAGTTAACATACTTCCAAAAGCTGAGCACTATACTCCTTGCCAAAACATAAAATTAAGTGTTCCATATGGTGAGGATTGAAAAATGATATAATTTTTTTGATTGTGTTGACTTGTATATTAAGTTTGAGAAAAGAGTCAAAAATTAAGTTTAGTAACTTTGCTGTGTATATATATTTATCAAGAAATTTCCATTCTCCTATGGCATAAAATTCCAATGCAAATAGCCATTCTGTTTCTAACATTCTAAAAACACTGCCCCCCCAAAACTGTAGATGGATAGATAGATAGATAGGTGATAGAGTGTATGCACACACAAACTCATGTAACATATTTAACATCCTTATAGTTTTGCCTATGATTTCACAAACATAAGACAATGAGAAACTGACCGAATGACCAGCTTAAAGTGGAGCAGAGATTCGAAAGGAAGTCCCTTACTCCATCTTCTAATGGGAAACAAGCATTATCTTTAACTGTGATTTGTTTGCAAATAATGGTTTATATAAAATGCAGTCCCTTGGGCTTCCCTGGTGGCACAGTGGTTGAGAGTCCGCCTGCCGATGCAGGGGACACGGATTCGTGCCCCGGTCCGGGAGGATCCCACATGCCGCGGAGAGACTGGGCCCGTGAGCCACGGCCGCTGAGCCTGCGCGTCCGGAGCCTGTGCTCCGCAACAGGAGAGGCCACAACAGTGAGAGGCCCGCGAACAAAAAAAAAAAAAAAAAAAATGCAACCCCTTGTTCCTATATGAAATGTCTAGCTTGTTTGGATGTCATAGGGATCCATCGATTCCCCTTTCTCGTTTCTTCTCATTTGATGATTTTTATATGGTAATTAATATTTTAATTATGTGATAATGCCACTAACTCTAAAAATAAATCCTTAATTTTTTTCTCGGCATGTCTGGATATGTAGCCATATATTTATATGTCGGTCATACGTTAGTTTTCTATTTTTTCCTTCTTAATAGAAATTTTGAATTCAAGGTAATGTTTTCTACTTGACAACAAAATTATTTTGCAATATATATTATATATTTTTGTATAATGTATTTAAACTATTTTTCTCATCTTTATAGGAATATAATTTTAAACAGAATGAAAGATTAAGCAAACCAAAAATAATGAAAAGTCAAATTATGCACACTGTGCAAAAACACGGTCACATAGATTTTGCCTTGTGTAAACTTCATCCTGCCTATGTGGGTTTTAACATATTTCCGTGGCTTTAAATAGGAAAACATCTTAAAGCTCAGCCCATGGGAAAACCAAGCTTGATTAGTTTTCCCTTTTACTACAGCCTGCAGAGTGTAAAACACAGCACATCAGAATTGAATTTGTCATCTCCAGACCTCACAGGAATTTTAGGAACTAAATAGTTAGGAAGCCATCCTGGTACTTCTCTTTGCTTTAATCAAAGTCGAAGTTTCAATTTAAACATTCAGGAAATCTCCCTTATTTAAAGCAATCAACTCATTGCTGACAGGGTCTGGCCTTACTGTGTTTAATTTTTTGGCATCAAGCAAAACTTGATTGGTCACAGCCAGTGCATGAGGAGTCCTCCCTTTCCCTCAAAGAAGAGAGAAGGATTCCAGAGTTTTGCTGTGTCGAACACGAGGCTAGAGATATGGATGCATTTTCAAATCAGTAATGCATTGGCGTAAACCTCAGCTGGAAAACGGAGCTAATGTTTAAGACCTATAAGGGGTTTCAGAGTCAAACAACTATCACAATGGTGAGCTGTAAAATAATATTCTGAGAAAATATTGATCAAGCTTCTTTATTCCTCTGATTTCTGTCTCTTTTTTCACACTTTTTGGAATACACGGGAAGTCACCACCCTGCATTTTATTTTCAAGATTTCAATTCCCTGTAGATCAAGTAGAAAACAGATTTAGCGAGGCCTGAGGTGAGAGGGGGATTGTGGCATACTTGAAAACTAGGCACTAGGATCTTTCAGGAAAATGTATTTAAATACAGGCATAGAGGTGGAGGTAGATGCAGATGTAGGGGTGAAGTAGAGGCTGAGACAGAGATAGGAGATAGATACATCCTACTATACTTAAGAAATCTGGAGGGGAAGAACAGCTAACAAATAAAACTAAATTAATTTCACTAAGATTCAAAATCGTTATTAAATCTCTGAGAAATAAATCACACAGTCAAGAGATCAGAATGGTTGTCTCTATTCTCAGAGCTCTCAGTGGCTCATCTCCTTAGATCAGGTGCTCAAAGGTGGGGAAAATGATGTGCAGGCTCTTTAGTTTGGTTACCCTGTGGACAGACAGCCAAAGCATTACTAAAAATATTCCACACTAAATTCATATCTGACCTTTACAACCCTCTATTGTAGTTCTCCAATAATCTGTTTTTTCAAATAAAAAGCTAAGAGATGTAATGAATTATGTAGTGAATTTACTAGTTCTTGAGAGAAGATTATCTGGAAGATACACTATTTAAACAAGTTGAACTTTTAAGAAGGCACATATTCAAATAAAAATTAAGTGTCGAAAATATTTTGTGTTGTCAACATGTTTTAAAATGCACAAAGTTTTAGGGTACCTCGAAAGTTAAATTTTATATAACATTTTGTTATTACCCAAAATATTTATTTGGCATACGTATTATTAGTCCATTCGGGCTACCATAACAAAAGACCACAGACTGGGTGGCTTAAATAACAGCATTGTATTTTCTCACAGCTCTGGAAGTTAGAAGTCCCAGCCAGATCAAGGTCCAAAAGGGTAGGTTTCTGGTGAGAGCTCTTTTCGTGGCTGGTAGACAGCTCTGTGCTTACGTGGCCTTTCCTCTGTGCTTGAGTAGGGGGAGGGAAAGAGAAAGAAGGAGGCCTCTGGTGTGTCTTTGTGTAAGGACACCAATCCTATCATGTCAGGACCCTATCCTTAAGACCTCATTTAACTCTAATTACCACCTTACAGGCCCTGTCTCCAAAGGCAGTCACATTGAGGGGCTAGGGCTTCAATATTCAAAACTTGGGACAAGCTCTCAATGGCTCATTTCTTAGATTAGGCATTCACACATGGGAAAAATGATGTCCACAGGAGCCTATTAGCAAGATCTCAGATATTTACGTTGTTTACCTACCAGCAAAAGAAAAAATTCCCTTTTCCATTATGAACTCACAAATTCACATATATCTTCTTCCTCCAAATACACATATGTATAGCATCAGATATACTACATTCTTGGAAATTAATCTGAGCATTTAGTGTTGCTGTGTGGAAATCTGATATGTTTCACTAGAATATACAATGTTTCATTGCTGCTACTGATTTTAAAAAAAGACCAATTTAACAAATAATTCCACTCATGTTCTAGTCAAAATCAGATACCACAGAACAAAAATACTGGTGAGAGCTCTTTTCATGGCTCGTAGACAACTGTGGTTTTAGACTCTCTAAAAGCCAGATTATTATTTATGGAAAGGCCTATAATAATTGTACTAAATGATGTCATAGTTTTTATAGAAATGCATTTTCTCTTAACCAACAGGACAGAAAATTGTATAGAAATTGTCCCCACAAAATATGAGAAGAGGTGTCACACGTTTTTTTGATACAGTGAAATGCTTATTACACTTTTCCATTTTTCAACCATGGCATACCACAGCTCAAAACCCAAGGGCAAAGAACTCACTTAACTAAGATACATGCCATACATCACAAAAATGTGGCTGCCTTTACTGAAAGATGATGTAATATGTAAGGTAAGTGTATTGTGTTACTGGGTTTTCCATATTTTCCCCTTGTAACTGTCACAATTTGGGTATGATAAGTGAGGACGACTATTTGATATACTGTATTTTATTTCCTAGTCATGCATCATTTGAGCCAGCGTTTCTCCCAAGTGTGGTCCAGAGAGCCCTGGGGGCCCTCTGGTTAGTTTATAATGCTTCACCAGGAGGAAGAACTTGACTGGGGCAGAGGTATTGAGTTGAGAATGATCACTGCAGAAAGTAACTGAAGTCGTGGTAATACTTACCCACAAAAGGGGGCCAAGGAGCAGAAACCTGACAAGTCTAAAACAAAGATTTATCACCCAGACCTCATGGATAGAGGGCAAACATGAGACAATTAAATCTGAGGACCACTTCTCTATCTCGGGGCTGTATGTTCCTCCTTTTAAGAAGCCAGAGAACCTCAGCTTGCTCTCCTTTTCTTCAGCTCTACCCACTGTGTGTTCCACCAACCCCACCTTCACACAAGACTTGCTACAGAGCAGGTGAGGTCCTCCAAGTATTCTCCTTCTATATCGTCACCAAGGACAAGATCTTTTCTCTTTCACCTGGCTTATTGCATTTGACTAGTGGGTGGAAAGCAGATAATAAAGAAGTAACAAACATAGAAAGTTATAAATATCCCAGAATTCTTATAACCTGCTGAGATGATAACTGGACTTTTGTTTCTGGGTATAGAACTCTCTGCTTGCCTCTTTCTCTTGCTAGGACAGCAGATCTTTTCCTCCAAGGCAGACCCTTTCCTCCAAGGCAGACCCTTTTAGATAAGGAGCATTTGGGATAGCTCATTGGTGTTCCCATCTCACAAGTAGGTACTTTGCATTTTTGACATGCTGGTGATGGGGAGAACATACTAAGTGGCCTCTGTCTTACACTAGAAAGTTCCTCTCAAATCATTTCTTCACACAGCATTTTTTTTTCATTTTATACTTTCAAAAAATACTATAGTAGTTCTAAGGTATTTTAAACACAAGGTAAAAAATTCAAACATTGCAATAGAGTATATAGTGAAAAGTTACATCCCCTTTACCTCAGTCCCACAATCTGGCCTATCTCTCCCTCTAGCTATCCATTAGGACAACCAGGTTAGGTCATCATTATATACGAGGTATTTTATACATAAGCCAATATATATATAAGAAATTGTGTATGTATATGTGTGCATGTATGTATATGTATTTACATCTATCTATTTATCTATTATCTATCTTTTTGTTTCTTAATATAGTAAAGCATACTATGCATTGTCCAAAAAGTCTTGCTACAATTTTAAGCTTTAGTAATCTGAGGATAAATGTTATATTCAGAAAAACATTAAAATTTTTAATAATTTAAATCTTGTTTATACTTGTTTAGTCTTTTAAATTTTGAATAGTAAATTTTAAATTTTAATCTTTTGCTTTTGTCAATATTTGTCACCTTCAATTTGAGGGATTGAAATGTATGTATTCATACAGAAGTTCATCCTTGCTTTTTTCACTTACTGTGTCTTGGTGCTTGTCCCATCTCAATATGTATAGATCCTTATCATTCTCTTTCAGAGTTTCATTGTAACCCATTGTATGAATGGATCATAAGTAATTTAATCAGCTTTCTGTTAATGTACATTTAAGTTGCTTAGAACAACACTCTAAAAACTATTATGAAACATATATTTTTGGCCATTTAATAGCAAATCAGTTATAAATACTTTCAGTTACAAGTAAGAGAAACGTTGACCAACAATGGCAGTCTTATTTGTTTTAAATAGGTTTTAATTTTTTCACATAATAGGACACACAGAGGTGAGCGGTTGCAGGCAGATTCAGCTGCTCAATGATGCCATGAGGAATTCAGGTGCTTTCTTTCTTTTCATATCACCATTTTTAATGTGCTGGGCTTTTGTCCTCACCCTTGTCAATTCATAGTCACAAAATGGCTAACACAGCTCCAGGAGTCACATCCATAGTCAAGACAAGAGGCAGAGGAGAGAATGAATGGCAACTACCTCTGTCCCTTGTATTAGGACAGGAAAAGCTTTCCTAGAGCCTGCAGTAGACTTCCAGCTTTAAGATGATCATGATGATACCTCCTCCCATCTTCAAGGGAGACAGCAAGAGAATGAGGATAACTTAACATGGCTGTGGAGACTGTCTTCCAGCCCCATCTGACCAGAAATGTGGGCAACAACTCCTGAAAGATGTTCAGCCCAGCAGTACTAAAGCCAAGAGTTGGGCAAGCAGAACTGATCACCCCCAGAGCAAAGCCAGTACAGGCCTAGATGCTTCTTGTGCTACACACAGGCAAGGGGAATTAACTCATTAGCCAAGGCTGAGGGTAGCTCCTGGCTGCTCCCAACTGGAGAGCCTGTTTGGGAAATTGAGAGTAGCCCCTCCCCATCCTGCCTAGGAAAGGGGGCTGAGACAAAGCCCCACTCACTGTGGAGAGTGTCCTCTTTCTCCCTCTGAGCAGAAGGGCAAGAAACAACTCCAGTAGCACTCAAGCCAAGAGGCAGACAGGCAGAGCCGATAGTTTGCAGAGCAAAGCCAGTGGCCCTGTTCAGTCAGAAACTTGGGGTGTAGGCCAGCACCTACAAAGCACAAAGGGCTTTACCAGCTTAATAGCTGCTGCTCCCTCTGTACCCAGGTAGGGAATCTAATTTATAGCTCCCCTCATCTCTGAATACAGTCTTTAGCCTGTCACCTAGCCAGAGCACAGGGGAAGCTACACAGCCCATTCAATAGCCATACATACAGTGACATTGAACAGAGAGCACAGCAGTGGCTTCCCCCATCTGTAGAGCAAAACCAGCAGCCTCACATGACCAGGGAATTCAGTGCACACGCTGGCCTGATTTGTCCAAACAATAAGTTATACAGACCCTGAGTCCCATTCTGCTCCCCTGCCAGGGCAGTGACGCTAATTCATAGCCCCATCTACTACTGAATATAGTACCCAATTCTGACCATCTAGTAAGCCTGACCAGAAAATCCAGGCAACCACAGAGCCTATCCTACAGTCTTACTTAGGTAGGAAACCAAGCTAGTAGTATAGTACTGCAATACTAAATATTTACTGAAAAAACATTTGTGTATAAGTGAACACACATAGTTCAAAACCATGTTGTTCAAGAGCCAACTGTATATAGTCATATTTAGATTCTGCAATATGGTAATAATGGTACATAATTTACATACAGCTCTAGTTTAAAAGTTAAAAAAACACAGTACAAACTACAACAATCTATTATTAGTTACACAACAGAAAAAACATGTAAATTACAACAGCAATAACCTAAAATGTGAGAGAGCAGAGAAGTAAAAGTGTAAGGTTTACTGAAGTTAAGTTGTTATCAGTTTAAAAGTTTAAGATATTTTATGTAAGCCTCATGGAGACTAGAAGGGAGAATTCTGTAGGAATTACAGAAGAGAACCTGATAAAGAAACCAAAGCATACTGATACAAAAGACATCAAAACACGAAACAAGACAGCAGGATAAAAAACAAGAAACAATGAATTTATAGAACAAGAAGAAAAAATTAACAAGATAGCAATAGTAAGTCCCTATCTATAAATAATTACTTTAAGCATAAATGGATTAAATTCTCCAGTTAAAAGACTTAAAACGGCTGAATGGATAAAAAACCAAGACCCAACAATATGCTGCCTCTAAAAGACTCACTTCAGTCTTAAAGATACACATAGACTGGAGGTGAGGGATGGAAAAAGACACTTCAAATAAGTGCTAACTCCAAAAAAGCAGGGGCAGCTATACTTACATTAGACTTTCAACTAAAAATGGTAAAAAGAGACAAAGAAGATCATTATTTAATGATAGAGGGGATCAATATATCAAGAAGATATAACAATTGTAAATATTTATGCACTCAACATTGGAACAACTAAATCTATAAAGCAAAAAAAAAATAACAGAGCTAAAAGGAGAAGTAAACAGTAATACAATAACAGCTGGGAATTTTAATACCCCACTTTCAACAATGGCTAGATCATTCAGACAGAGAATCAGTAAGGAGACAGTAGATTTGGACAGCACTACAGGCCACATCGACCTAACAGACATATTTTGAACCTTCTCTCCAGCAACATCAGAAGACACATTCTTCTCAAGACCACATGGAACATTTTCCAGGAGAGGCCAGGTGTTAGGCCACAACTCAAGTCTTAGCAAATTCAAGAAGATCAAAATCATACCAAGTATCTTCTTTAGCCACAATGGCATGAAGTTAAAAATCAATAAGAAGAGAAAACTGGAAAATTCATGAACACATGGAAATTAAACAACAATCCCCTGGACAGCCAATGGATCAAAGAAGAAATTAAAGGAAAGTAAAAAAGTTTCTTGAGACAAATGAAAATGGAAACACAACATAATAAGACTTGTGGAATGTAGCAAAGGAAGTTCTAATAGAAAAGTTCATAGCAATAAATGCATACATTAAGAAACAAGGAAGATTCCCAATAAATAATCTAACTCTATGACTTAAGGAACTAGAAACAAAGTGAGCCCAAATTTAGAAGAAAGAAAATAATAAAGATTAGAGAAGAAATATTGATAAATAAAATAGAGACCTGAAAAACAATAAAAAGATTAGCCAAACTAAAAGTTGTTTCTTTGAAAAGATAAACAAAATTAACAAACCCTTAGCTAGACTAACAAAAAAGAGAAAATAGAGAAAGATGATAGCATATATTCCATATACAATGGAATATTATTCAACCATAAAAAATGAAATCCTACCATTTGCTACAACACAGATGGACCTTGAAGTCATTATGCTAAGTGAAGTAAGTCAGACAAAGAAAGATAAATACTGTATGATCTCATTTGCATGTGGAATCTTTAAAAGAAAAAAATCAAACTCATAAAAAAACAGATGACTTGTTACCGGAGGTGGAAGGTGGGGGAAGGGAAAATTGGAGGAAGGTGGTCAAAGGTATAAACTTTCACTTATAAAATAAATAAATACTACGGCTGGAATGTACAACACAATGACTATAGCTAACACTGCTATATGATATATAGGAAAGTTGTTAAAAGGATAAATCCTAAGAGTTCTCATCACAAAGAGAAAAATTATTTTCTTCATTGTATTTATATGAGAAGATAGATGTTATCTGAACCTATTGTGGTAATCATTTCACAGTATATGTAAATCAAACTATCCTGCTGTATACCTTAAACTTACACAGTGATGTATATCAATTATTTCTCAACAAAACTGGAAAAATGCATTTTAAAAGCAGCAATCACAGTCTGCAAAGAAAACCTTACATTTAGGGCAAATCTTTATCCTCCTTTTCCTCTATGCTTTCTCCTCTTGGTCACTTTTCTTCCAGATTTAAATATAAACATCCAAGGTAAAAAAAAAACAAGCAAGTTATTCAACTGTGAAGAAAGGCTGGAAAGGCATTGATAATTGGATTTTGTCAACAATGATAGCTGAAATTTTATTGAACATTTATATGACAGGCCATGTTTTAAGCACTTTATATATATTAATGAATTTAATCCTCACAACAATTTTGTCTGTATAGATTAATCTATATTATCAAAACCATCAACAGTAAACTAGGCAACAAAAGTAATAATATCACAGATTCTAACCTCAAGCCACATCAGAAGTAAGACAGAGGGAGAGTTACAAGTACTTCACCCCCTGCTCCACCTCCACCCTTCCTAAAGCTCACCCTCTGGTTGGCATGTGGGTCTTAGCCTCAGCATGGAAACACTTAGTCCATCCTTACACCAGAGAAAGTACAGACATTGCTCTCTTCAGCTCCGATCATGGCAATGTTATTAAATTTTCCAACCTGATTTATTCTTTTAATCTCTCATCATCTTCATAATTAAGAAAAGTCTTGAATAATTTTTTCAAAATTTGAATACATGCTTTGTAATATATCACATAAATGATAAATGAAAGAAACTTTAGCTTGGCATTTTCTGATGGATCAAAAGAACAAGATTGAGTTTATTGACCAATTACTATTCAGTTTCATTTGATGCTGAGATAGAGAGCTTGAAAAGTCACAGCCAACTTTTAGTTGACCAATTGGGGTACCTTGCTGTTCTTAAGAAAAGTTTCAAAATTCTAGTGCCAGTAGCTCTCTCAAGTCTTAATACAGTCTCTTGCTGGAAGTCTTTTTTGGGATTTATGAACATTTAGTCAACAGTAAATTCTACTAGATATTAATGCTCAAGTCTTATGTCCCTGTATCTCCAGCAGGATCTCTTTCAAAAGAAAACAGGAGCTAAAAGCGACATGTTGTTGCCCATCCTTAGGGGAAGAGTTTGCAGAGTTAAACTGCAGTAGAGTGGGATACAAAGCCCTTGGTCTAAGAATATAGCCCACTTGCTTCCTCAGAATGCGTTCCCATATCTGGTCGGTGATCTCTCCAATGGGAAAAGACACATTCAAGTGAGCGATCTTCCTTCCCCTAGAAGCTTTCTCCTCTGCTAAGTTCCATATTCCAACTATACTTTACTGAAGTCTGCAGAGGCTGGGCCCTATCTAGTGCCTTGACTTACTGTCATATTACAGAAAAGGGAACATTGAGCAGAGTCTCTACCACCCTCTAGTTTTACTTCCTTGACACACCCTGGGACATTGAGTTTTGGACATTTCCAACTTAAGAAAGGAAAGCAAAATCACATGTTGATTTTGGTGTTATAAATCTGCTAGAAAATAGGAGGCCTGGAATAGCTGTATGCTAAAAAATACTGTTCAAAACCACGATGAGACTTTTTTAAAAAAATAAGAGGTTACGCAAAGTTCTGGCTCCTCTTGTCTCCCGGCTACTGTCTCACAGACCCCTGCACTATTCTAAGGGCCGGAAAGGCTTCTATACACGGGCTCATTTGTGGTCAACATAAAGTAGACTGTAGCCTTGTACCCACTCCCTTTGCTTTGTTAAAAATAACATTAATACACATTCACTGTAGAAAATTTGGAAAAATACAGAAAAGCATAAAGAAAATAAAAATTACCCATAGATCTACCACTTTACTCGCTTTCCTAAATGCTGATCTAAAAGTAAACACAGAGATCAAAAGAGCAGATAAATGCCCCCAAAGTTTTCTGGTTCCTTTTTACATAGTTCATATGCAAATATTTATTTAGCCATGGAACTGGCAGCAAAAGGACTAAGAAAGAACTGCCTTTGAATCACAGCATCTTAGCGGCAGAATAGACAACAAAAATCCTAATCAGGAATCTCTTCCATGCTACCTCTGTGAGAGTGTAAGCTAGATTCAGCTCAGTGCTTCCAGGAATGCTTTTCTAGATAGGTGGCTCAGCAACTATAAAGTTCTGCTTGTCAGGAAGTTCTACTTATATGATATCTTTCCTACCCATGGATCCTAATCAGTACTCTGGAGCAACGTAGAATAAGTTTAACTTCCTCTTGTGTTATCTTTACAATCAACCTAAACCCTCTTATTTCAAGAGTGAACTATTTTGGACATTCTATTCTATTCTTGATGAACACTACTTTGTTCAAATCATGGTGTCCAGAACTGAATAAAGAACTCTAATTTTGCTAAATAACATGGGGGATGTCATGTCAACTTCTGTGATACTGACACTGAATATCTATTAATACCAACCTAATAGTCAAAATTCAGTTAAAAACATTTTCTAATTATAACAATAATCAGTTCAACCTCTTTGGCCACACCCTGCACTGCAGACATTGGTAGAAATGTTGGCTCTAATCACCCTATTCCACTAGCCCTGAAAGGACACCTTAATCAATTTTAGTGCCTTTGTATATGTTGCAATGGTTAATTTGTGTGTCAGCTTGTCTAAGTCATGGTATGCAGCTGTTTGGTCAAACACCAGTCTAGATGTTGCTATGTAGTGCGTTTTTATATGTGATTGATATTTAAATTAGTATACTTTGAGTAAAGCACTTACTTTCCATAATATGGGAGGCCTTTATTCAACCAGTTGAAGACCTTAAGAAAAAAAATGAGGTCACTATAAGAGGAAGGAATTTTGCCTTCAAGTTGCCTACATACTCAAGACTAAAACATCAACTCTTGCCAGAATTTCTATCCTTCCAGCCTGCCCTGCAAATTTTGTACTTGCCAACCCCATAATTTTATGGACCAATTCCCTACAATAAATCCCTCTCTCCCTCTCTCTCTCCATCTTATTGGCTCTCTTTCTTTGGGGAACCCAGACTAATACTTGTATATACAGTATTCTTCCCCTCTTCCCTTCTTTGTCTTCTCCACTATTCCTTTTTTCTTTTCCCATGTTTGACACATTCAGTCAAATATAGACCCCTAGCTCAACTCATCCTTTGTTCTCTGGGCAAATATCTTCACTTCTACATAACGAATCATGGTTTTCTTGGCCCCATCTCCAAGCAAATATTTCTTGCCATTTCTACTTAATAAATACCTTGGTATTCACTTCCTTATGAACCACAGTTCTTCTTCCCTCAAAACACTGACTAGAATCACCTTTGCAGGAAGCCTTATAACCTAAACTCATATAGCTCTGGTCACTGACACCTTCAGCAGTTCCCGTAAAACAAATATCTCTGTTGTATGCCTACTTTTATTCTAGATCCTTGTTTATGTACTTTTTTGTTGTTTTTTTCCATGTTCTGTTATTTTGGTTTCATTGGGGTTTTTTTGGTTTTTATATTTATAGAAAAAGCTCCTTAAGGATATGGAACTTGTCTTATTTTTTAGTCTTACTTACAACTATGTTCAGTATACAGGGGCTTCTTAATAAATATCTTTCACTATACCTTATTGAAATAATCGAGGTTTTCTGGTATGGATGAAAGAAAGACCTAGACACAAAATTAGCCAGAATTTTCATAAAACTAAGCTCCATTTAGATCTTGTTTTAAGACCACTGAAAGTTTAAGGTATTGCTATTTATCAAGTTTCTTTTAAGATCAATTTCCTGAGGGTCCATTGTTAAACTTTTTAAAGTCCTCCCAGTATACATGTGTTCAGAGATTATATGCAAAAATGCAGTGCTTCTCAAAGTATAATGTGCATAGGACCTACCTGGCAAGCTTGGTAAAATGCAGGTTCTGATTCAGAAAGCCTGCATTGGGCCTGAAACGCTGCATCTCTAACAATCTGTCAGGTGATGCTAATGATGCTGGTCCATGTAGCACACTTGATAAACATGGTCCAGTAGAGAAGGCATAGGTAGGAAGCCAGAGCTGAGCCCAAATCACTTACCAGCTCTGGGAAATGCCTAGAACAGTAGAGTATGGGCAAGATGCCTTTTGTCTTTTTTTTTTTTTTTTTGGCTGCGCCACAAGGCTTGAGGAATCTTTAGTTCCCCGACCAGGGATGGAACCCAGGTCCCCTGCAGTGGAAGCGCAGAGTCCTAACCACTGGACCACCAGGAAATTCCCAAGCAGATGCATGTAGGAAGCACCTAGAATAATGTCTGGAACTTAATGGTTGTTCAGGAATCAATGTTTTTCCTACCATGTGAATAACTATCCCTGTCAACCTGTGTTATATCTCTCATAATTTCTGGCTCTTCTAACCTTGCCAGCTTCTAAAGGTGATATTTTTTCTCAAAACACATGCAATTAAATTTTCTTATTTAAATTATTTTTGGTTAAAAAAAAACTTTGGAAAATAAGAAACTATTTTGGTACTCCATTCATTTTCACGTCCATGGTCATACCATACACCGTCACGTGGGCTTTGAAGTCAAATAGACCTGATTCTTCAAACTGGGGCTCTGCCATTGTTGGCTGAAACCTTGTACAGTTACTTCATCTCTATAAGCTTTATTTTCCTCATTTAAAAAATGAGGATAATAGCTATCCATACTCCAAACATATTGACTAGATTAAGCCAAAGCATGTAAGAAAGTTAATCAAGTGCCAATTCATAGTAAGCACTTATGTCAGACACTTCTTGTGCTTCAATTCATTTCTTAATGATAAGGGTGGCAAAACTACAAAGAAGACTTAATATACAGCCTTGACAGTTTCCTCTGTTAAAGTCAAGAAGAGCAAAAGAGTGGGACTCAGCAATCCATAATGGGGACATTTAGGTGGATGAGTCTGAGAATCTTAAACACCCAGAATCCACTGAATCCACTAACTGGCAAAAGTCCTTTCCCCTTTGAGAGAGGAAAGCAGCCTTACCTTTCCTGCAGAAGCCTTACCTGAGGCAAGTGCCTTACAAGATGATGCTTATCTTCCTCAAGATCTACCCCTTCGTCACTTATTGTCTACAGGACAAAAAATAGAGTCAAGTCTCAGCATAGCCCAAATGGGGAAATAAAGTCACTGCTTTGGAAGAAAATAGCTCACACAAAAGACGGCTAAACTGAAAATATACAGGCAGGAACCAGGAGACGATATGTGAGAATGGTTTTTAAGAATGTAGAACTAGAAAGGGCAGAATATAAAGGGAAGTAGATTGTAAGGTTGGTTGGAAATATTTATTGACATAGGAGCACTCTCCCATGACTCAGGGTTAAATATTGTATCAATCTGCTACTGCCACAAACAGCCACATAATCTCAGTGACATGCCGCAATAAGCATTTATTTCTCACTTTGCTGAGGTTTGGCTGATGTAGTCTGGGCTTTACTGGGCTTACTCCAAGCTGTGGATTGAATACAGATCTGCAACTCATGTCTTTCATCTTCTTTGGACCAATGGTTATTCAAGACAGGGGCTTCTCATGGCTAAAGACAGGAGTTCAGAAGATGAGCCCAATTGTGCATCCATATTTTAAGTCTCTGCTCCCATGATGTTCAATAATATCCCACTGGAAAAAAACAAGTCATATGGCCAAACTCAATGTTCTAAGTATATGAAAGAAAATATTTTTATTATTTGCATATGACATGATTATCTACCTAGAAAACAAAGAACATACAGATAAAATATAAGAATAGTAAGAGTTTGTAGCCAGGTAGCTAGGTACAAGATCAATATACAAAGAGGGTTGCATTATTATTTGCTAGAAGATAATATTATAAAGTATAATCCATGAAAAGATATCATTTATAGTTGACACTTTTAAAAAATACCTAAATACTTAAAAATATAGCTCATGTTCAAGATTATGAAGACCCCAAATCGTAAGGATATAAATTATCTCCCACAAAATTATAAATCCAATTAGAAACCGTAAGCAGTTCTTTTTCAATAATTTGATAAATAATTCTAAAATTTATATGGAAGAGCAAAGACCCAAGAAAAGCCAAGATGTTTAAGAAGCTAAGCAAAAAGAATAAAGAAGGAGATAGTGCTACCAGCTATCAAGCTCTGTTATAAAATGAAATCGATTAACACACTGTAGTATTAGAACAGAGATAGATAAATTTACCCATTGAACAGAATGAAAATCCCAGATTAAGACTCATATGGAGGGCTAGGACAAGTGGTCATGAAAAAAATAAAATAAAATTAGATCCCTACTCTATGCCATAGCCATCTCCTCCCCAAATAATAATTCCAGTAGATTAAAGACTTAAAGGTGGAAGATAAACTTTTAAATTTTAGAAGACAATATAAGAGAAGATCAAACCTTTAGATATGGGAAATTTTTATGAATTTGTAGTGGATTCATGAATACCAAGTGGGTTCCTATGCTGTGGTGCCAGAGAAGTTCCAAGGCAGGAAGCAAGAAGTAGGATCCATAGGGTCTGCATCCTGACAAGGGTGCACTTGCACAAATCTGATTACGTCTCATATGGAACTGGTCACCACATCAATGACTGGAGAAGAGGTAGGGCTGAAAGAATATAATGTGGTGCACAAACCACTACATGAGAGTTAATGAGGCAAAATTCATTTTGGTTTATTTAAAGATTTTTACCTAGTTACTTTATATTTGTTATTTGATAATTCCAGTGCAGCACTAATATAAACATACGTCTTTAAGGCTAAGTTACTTTTGAGATTATTTATGATTCCATTTTCAGAAGGTATTTTTGTGTTTTCGTTTCCATGTGTCAGCTTCTTTAGTTTTTATTATTTCCTGCAAGCCCAGAGATCCGATTAAAATGTTTTATGTGGATCTCATTTTTTTCTCCCGAGAAGAGTCCTTCACAGTATCTGGTCTACCACATTGACCGAAGCCAAAGCCCTGGGTACGCAGATCTGGACAGAGCCCAGTAGGCTCTCAAACTACATTACTACTTACTTTCCTTTGTATAAAACATGCAGCACTTGCTGTCAGCCATGCATTGTTCCTTCCTATCACTTCAGTCACTTTAATCCCTTAGGTGTAGAATTCTTAAAGAATCTTAAATATCGTCCAAGACAAGGAAGTATGAAAGATTGCCAGCTGATGATTTTCTAACCCTTCTCCTGAAACTACAGCTCTTTCTCTGCCGCTTTTATTCTACAAGCAAAAAGCAAATGAGCCTAGTCATCATAACTTGTGCCTTGATCTAATTAAATTTTATCACAAGATAAGAATAGAGAGAAAGCCGACTACAGTGCTAATGTGAAACAATTGAGAATTTAGTTAGCAAATTCTCAAATAGTTTACCATTCTGTTTTCACTTTGCAATTCTGGCCTATAGCCAGACAGAAAAAATGAAAGCCATTTTGGTATTTAAGTACTGTATAGCTCATATCAACTTTAAATCCCATATTGAACGATTCCATTTGACTACTATGATTTTCTTGCTTTGCTCTATTTCTAGAGCAAATACAAAATATTCTCTCTAGCTCTCTTGTCTTACATCTAACCCACAACTAATAAAGCCTCAGAATTTGTAGTCAGGAAAACATAATTTACCATAATACCTTTTTTTTCCCTTCGCATGTAAACCAAATTGTGCATTTAAAATCCTGGCTCCGTCTAGAATCCTAAAGGCATTTTGGTTACAATCCGACATTTTCTTTCCCTCTGTTGCCAGTTGAAAGCATACTTTCCAAGCTCTTATTCATTCAGCTAGCAGTGACTTCCCTTATAGAGTTTCCAGTTATATTTTGTTAGTAGCTTTAATAAAACAAAGAAAAGAATACAGTGAATAAAATGATTAGGTCAGAATCAAAAAACGTCATATTTCATAATCTCCCCCAAATTATCTACGCCACTTCCCCAGCTTTGAGTTAAGTTATGAAGTATTCATAATTTTACTTCTTAATAAATGTGTTTTTCTTAAAAAGATGAGGCAATTAGTACATACTTAGAAGAACCACTCTGCTCCAAACACAGGTAATTCCAACCAACCCTCCAACATAAAGAAAACTAGAAAACGGGACAAAATGTTTTTAGAGATATGCTTAAAGGAAAGGGAAGTCTACCAACATAGCGAAGAATTATTAGGACAGAATATGGGAGAGTATAGGAGCCTGGAAAAGGGAGTCTGACATTCGAAGCCGTTTTTTATCCCTAGAAACATTTCCTGATTCTGGAAGGTGCAGTTGTGAGGCTGAGCTATACTTTTAGTAAACTAGGATCAGGAATTGGAGTTAGAGCCTATCAGAATGATGGGGTCCTGGTGATGCTCCTTGATTTGGCTTGGCTATACCTTAAGGTGAACTAAAAGGAAGGGGACCTCCACTGTGGCTGAAATATAGCTTTAAATTATGAAATTCTTGAAATAGGACTGGGTGAATTTCACATTGCCAGTACTGTCCGGGCACGTGGCAAAAGCAAACGTAAATTCTCTCTGGAGAAAAATAACAACACATTAAGCCTCAAATGATTTCTGTATAAATATTGCAAAATCAATTTCTAGCACACAATGAAAAGTAACTCGTCACACTAGGAGAAAATAACACATTCAAGGAAATCAGCAGAAACGAAAGCAAGAAACAGATCCAGAAGGTCTCCAGATATTGATGCTATATGGAGATATAAGACACAGACTGTAAAATAACTATGTTTTCTGTGTTTAAACAAATAACAGACAACATTGAGAATTGGAGCTAGAAGTTAAAAGAAACAAGTAAATGGAAATTTTGGAATTTAAATAATATTTACCAGGATTACAAAACTAATGCACAGGTAATAACAGCAGATTGGACCATACTAAAACAGAATTAGTAGTTATAAAATAAGAGAAAAATATCTAGAATAAATTAGAAAAAGAGAGAGAGAGAGAAAAACTATAGAATAGTAGATACAAGATTTAGAGATAACAGTGAGAATTCTAATATGCATTTGAAACATCAGGCATAGAGGAGAGAGAAAATATGGAAAGAGGAAATAATTGAAGAAATAATTGATGAGAATTTTATAGAATCTCTACAAACCCTAAGCAGGATAAAAGAAATTTATACCTAGGTGTATTATAGCAAACTCACTGAAACCTTCTCCCTTCCAAAAAAAAAAAAAAAAAGAAGACAGACTCTCTTCAATGGAGAAATAATTAGAAAGCCATCTTCTCAATAGGAAAAAAAATAAAAACAAGAGAGTGGAATAACTATGGGGTTGAGAATAACAACTGCTGGGACTTCCCTGGTGGTGCAGTGGTTAAGAATCTGCCTGTCAATGTAGGGGACACGGGTTTGAGCCTTGGTCCGGGAAGATTCCACATACCGTGGAGCAACAATCCCATGTGCCACAACTACTGAGACTGCGCTCTAGAGCCCACAAGCCACAACTACTGAAACCTGCATGCCACAACTACTGAAGCCCAAGCACCTAGAGCCTGTGCTCCGCAACAAGAGAAGCCACCGCAATGAGAAGCCAGCGCACCACAACAAAGAGTACCCACGCTCACAACTAGAGAAAGCCTGTGCACGGTAATGAAGACCCAATGCAGCCAGAAATAAATAAATAAAATAAATTTATATTAAAAAAAAGAAGAATAACTGCTAATGTGTAATTTTATACCCAACAAAAATATACATCAAGAATGAAGGAGAAACAAGTATTTTTCAGATAGACAGAAATTGAGAGAATTCCTCTCCTGAGGACTTGTACAAAAAAGATAATTAGCAGGCAGAAGGAAAATAAGTTCAGATGGAAGTTTGGGATGCAGAGCGGAACAGAGAGCAATTGAAAGGGCAAACATATGGGTAAGTCTAAATGAATATTGACTGTATGTAACAATGATAATAATGTGTAATTAAAATAGTTATTGGAGCAAGGATACATTAAGGCAATGAATTAGAATGGGAATCACATAAACAGACTTCTGCATAAACACACTGCTGATTTATGAGAAGGTTAGCTCTGTAGAGTAGGGGAGAGTGAAATGTGCTGGGACAATTAATACCAATATTAAAAATGGAAGTTACCCTCTACCTCATACATACACAGAAATAAATTCCATGTAGATTTTATACCTAAATGTGAAAAGTAAATAATAACAAACATTCTAAAAGATACTTTAAGAGAATATTTTCCTAAGCTTAAAGTAAGGAAAAACTTTTCAAATGGCAAAAAATGCACTAATCATAAAGGAAAAGCTAGATAAAATGGAGTATATTAAGATCAACAACCTCTCTTTATCAAAAATTACTCTTAAGAGTAAAGAGATGAGCCACACACTGGGAGACAGCATATGTAATACACATACATGACAAAGGGCTCACATATCGAATCTATCGTATAAGAAGCCGCCAACAGATCAATAAGAAAAAGACATCTCAATAGAAAAATGGGCAAGAGATTTGAATAGGCACTACCAAGAAGAGAAAATCCAAAGTGCTTAATAAACATGAAAAAGTGCTCAATTACATTAGTAATCAGGAAAATGTAAATAAAACCAAAATGAGGGGGTGGCCTATTGGTTAGAATTCGGTGCTTTCACTGCTGCGGCCCGGGGTTCAATCCCTGGTCGGGGAAATAAGATCCCGCAAGCTGCACGGTGTGGCCAAAATAAATAAATAAAAATAACAAAAACAAACAAACAAAACGAGGAAGCACTACCTACCAACAAGAACTGCTAAAAAGAAAATGACCGGCAGTCACAAGTGTTGGTGAGGAGGTAGGGCAAATGGAATCCTCGTAATCTGATGATAGGAGTGTAAATTGATATAACCCCTTGGAAAACTGTTTGGCACTAATCACTAAAGCTGAACTTACACATAATCTATTGACTCAGCAATTCCACTCCTATGTATACATGCAATGGAAATGAGTGCATGCACCCCAAGAGACTTGCACAAGGGTGTTACAGTAGCATTGTTTCTGATAACCCCAAAGTGAAAACAACCCAAAAGCCCATCAAATTCAGGTATATCCATTCAATTATTATTAACTGTATGAATATACAACTGCAAACAATACTGTGGATGAACCTTGCAAACATAATGTGGAATGAAACACTCCAAACTAAAAGAACACATACTCGACGATTCCATTTACATAAATGTCAAAAACCTGGCAATAAACTATAGCATTAAAGGGTGCATCTGTATGTGGTATAACTATAAGGATATGCATGAATGTGATTATTATAAAATTATATGGAGATTTGGGGGAGAAGGAAGTAAGGGATAGTGACACAAAGAACGTTTCAGGGTCCTGGCAATTTTCTATTTCTTCCCAGATCATGATTACAGGATGCTCACTTTGTAATAAATCATTGAATTTAACAATTTTCTTCCATGTGTCTTTTCTGTATGTGTTTATATTTTATAATCAAAAGTTAAAATCTCAACTAATCTAAAAAAAATAGATTTTAGCTTGAAGGTCAAAATTTTGTAGGGATCATCTTTTGTTATTTTCCTTTTCAGACTGTAAGTAGTCTGAAAATAATATGTAAAGTGTAGAATATTTCATCTTGGAAAAAAAGGGTTTTATGTATGGCTATAACAGAATTCACATGCTTATTGTTTTGTTTTGTTTTGGTTTGGGTGGGTTTATTTTTTAGCAGTTTGTTAAGAGATTGAGTAGCAAAATATTGTTACCATAATTTTTTTTTTTTGGAAGGAGGCTATTTATTTTCTCTTCCTTTCCTCTTATACTTAGAGAATACATACTGAAGAAAAAAACAAGAAAAACCAACCTACTACAAGGATGCACTGCCATACATAAGCAACAGAAATTCAGTATAAGAACGTATTAACCTCTCCCTTTTCCTTTGTTGCGTCTTAGTTCATTTGAGCAAATTGCTTTTGAGTTTATACCTTCTGTCTTTAGTTTTCCCCTTTTCTCTCAAAATGTCCTCAGATTACAAGTACTCCGACACAGCCTTAATTCAAATGCCTTTCATTATAAATTGAAATTCCCATTTTCCCATTTTCTATTACTTTAAAATGTCCTAACAGTGATTACCTCACTGCTATTCTGAAGTTCAAAACCGCATGCATAGCTACTAATCCATTGTGGATTTGTGCCAAGTGTCACTTCTGTCTCAGCCCTCAGAGCACTGATAAGATTGTGATAATTAGAAGCCCCTGGGGATGAGACTCATACTTTCTTGTATGTCTTCTGCCCAGTCCACCTGTGCTCAGACACAAGACTCTTTTTTTCAATTACTCTGAAGATGGAGTCAGCTTATTATATTGATATGGCAGTTCTCTGCATGCTCCCTCTCCTGGAGTATAGATATCTTAATAACTTTATGAATAAAACTCCTGTTCAAATCAAAAGGCATTCCATGGAAGTACATCTTGTGGGATCTGACACCTATCAATATAAGTTAGCACCCTAACCTTCCACAATACCCAATTAATCACTAAATCCTGTTAATTGTTCTTCCTGAAAGAACTCAAGCCACCATTATTTCTTGTCCAAATCACTGCAAACACTTTCTTACTGGCATCTCTGCCTCTAATCTAGATGCCTCTTGGGTGATTGTGGTAAAAGGTAAAGATATCCTCTCACTCATCCTGTTTAAAAGTTTCTTCCTCTTTAAGTTTCACATTGTTCTCTGAATAAACTCGAAATTTATTAACAGGTCTCCAAGACCCTTCATTACCAGGCCTCTGATGACGTGAGGATGCTCTACGTATGTCCCAACAACTTGAATTACTCACAGTTGTGCTATGTTCTCTCCTCTTTCTGTGCCTCTGTACTGTTCCTCCACCCAGAACCCCACTTCTATACCTTCCTTTTTCCTCTGAGAACTTCACATGGTTAAAATGCCTATTTCCTACTTGACCTTTCTGTCTCAGCTTAGATAGCACTTTTTCTGAGTCTCTTTCTCTGAATACCCAAGTCTGGATTACATGTCACCCACCAGGTGTTTTCATAAGACCCTATACTTATCCCCATAGTGTTCTTATCACTTTGAATTATTGCTCACTTGCTTTTCTGTCTAAATCACAAATGAATAAGCCCCTAGACATCAGGGTCTGTATCTGCAACGTGGCTAATACCAATGGCTAGCATAGTGCTGGCCCAGACTGGGTAGTCTACTAAAAAATAATAATAATCTAATGTTGAATGAATGAAAAAGTTCAGCTTAACGTGTACAAAAAATTGTACTATTGTTCACGACTCAACAGTAGCTTCTGTTAATGAAACTCTGATTGGAAGAACAGTAAGGGAGCTACAATATAAAAGTAGTTGTTTCATGATGGACTGAAGCAAGGATACCACAAACCATTAATATATGGGAAAATGTTTTAATGATTTTCTGAAGCTGTGCTTCCAATATCTTACCAAAATTGGAAAGTATCATACCAATAAGTTAGCTCCAAAATTGGAGGTCATACTTTTCAAACCCCAAATCAAACTAGATGGTCTGACAAATGATTCTTATGATTTATATAGATATATCAGCACTTAACATGTTTAAAAATAAATCATATTTAATTTGACACTTACTGAATTATCTTTCTTAAAAATAATTCATTTGGAGGGAATAGAACTAAGGTGAAAATCTGAGATGGGTGGTTTCTGCATCTGTAAGTGTATGAGTTTAGGACGTTTTTGATGAGAAAATGCAAACTGGCTTAGGCCATGTGGACATTTACATAATGAATTTCGGAGGCAGAGCAAATGATAGAATTGGCTTAACCTAGCAACTGAGCCTCCATTTCTTTGCTGTGTCTCAGCTGTGCCCCTGTGTGTGAGCTGCATCCACAAGCTGGTAGCTGAATGGTTCTACAGAAGTTCTAGGCCTCACATTAGTCCGCTACACATATTTAGAAGAGAAGAGACTTCTTTCTCAGGAGACCTCAGCAATCTTTCCTCATAGCTCATGGGCCCAAATTAGATCACATGTCATAAGTGAAATAATTACTGTGGCCTCATTGGTTTAGCCCTGGGTTTCAACCCATTCCTGTGACAAGTATAATGGGATTACCTTGGACCAGACATGAGCTTTCTTTGAAGCTCTGGGGCTTCCCAGGAGAGCGGTGGATACATACATGAATATCAGGGCTTTCTGAGGAAGGATTCTTAGGTAGGACAATGGATGCTGAGAAAATAACCAACAATATCCACTCTGCGGAAGAAGAGCACAGTTGTCTTTCAATTATTTTTTAAATTATTTTTTAATTGTGCTATATACAGAAGATATATAAAGAGTATATACTTTATACTGTATAGATTTTTAGAGGAATTCAAATTGAGCTTATGCCTAGCTCCTAAACATAAATCACATTTAACACAAAGTTTATATTAACCTGAATAACACATTCAGAGGCTCAACACTAGAGGCAATGTCCACGTGCAAAACATTGTTCAAATCCAAAAGAAGTATGTCCCTTTAAAAGTGTTTTCTGACTGGTTAAAAATGGTTTGCTTGAGAGTATTATTAAAAAAAATGTGTGCAACTCCTAAATTGTGGAATTTACGGACAAAGAATCAAAATAGAAATATCTATATTGTCAAGTGGCTTCAGCCTTTTGTTTCTCAAGTAAAAAGTACATATAATATACAAAATCTGTTTTTAAGTCTTGTTTAGAAAATGCATTTTAATTGTGTATTTCACTTTTCTGTCTTCTTTAAGGAAATCATAACCCAAGTTTGGCAATATGAACAATAAAGACAAAGCAAGCAATATATACAACTCCTTTCTAAATTGAAACTGCCTTAAAGCAAAAAAAAAAAAAAAAAAAAGACTTGTTCCTTCTGTGCCTGAGTTAGCTATGCTGACAGATCCATGTCCCCAAGACCACAGCCTTATGCCTTTTCCACACAGAAAATCTCGTAGTATTATGAGTAACATACAAGTTAAAAACACAGAGAAAATTTTAAAGCCATTTTTATTTTCTCCCTCAACTCATTATTTATATTGAAAAGATTCTCATTTTGTTTAATTAAAATATGCTTTATTTTTTTTTATATCAACAAATTTCATTGAGAACATTCTTAAGTTAGGTATAAAAAGTTATACCTAATATGAATCTAGTCTTTGAGGAGCCTCTGGAGACAAAATAATTATTACAGTGTAAAGTGGTAAGTCCATTGATAGTAAGTAATGCTTGAGTGTTAGGGAAATAAAACAAAAGAAGCAAGGGCAGGTATGGGTGATATTCAGATATTTCCCTGGAGAGAATAGCAACTATGTCAAGTCTTAAAGATTTAATAGGAATCATTCTGGCAAAGAGAAGGGAGAAAGGCACACAGTGCTGGGTAGAGGGAAAAGCAGGAATGAAGGATTTGGAGAATTAAGAAACAGTTCAAAATTACAGAGTTCTAATTTCTCCACATTCTCTCAACACCACTTCTTTCCTGGTTTTTTTTTTGTTTGGTTTGGTTTGGTTTGGTAATAGCCATTCTAATGGATGTGAAGTGATATCTTGTAATCCTTGCAAATATGTATATTTTTTCATCCAGTTTTATTGAGATATAGTTGACTTATAGCACTGTATAAGCTTAAGGCGTACAGCATAATGATTTGACTTACGTACATCATGAAATAGTTACCACAATAAGTTTAGTGAACATCCATCATTTCATGTAGATACAACATTAAAGAAATAGAAAAAAGTATATTTTTCCTTGTGATGAGAGCTCAGGATTTACTCTCTCAACAACTGTCATATATAAAGCACAGCCGTGTTCATTACATTTATCATGTTGTACATTACATCCCTAGTAATTATCTTATAACTGAAAGTTTGTAACTTTTGACTACCTTCATCCAGTTCCCTCTTTCTCCCACCCCTCACCTCTGGTAACCACAAATCTGATCTCTTTTCCATGAGTTTTTTTGTTTGTTTTTGAAATATAATTGACCTACAACACTATGTTAGTTCCTGGTACACAACATAGTGATTCGATATTTTTACACATTTCAAAATGATCACCATGATAAGTCTAGTTGTCATCTGTCACCATATAAAGATATTATATAATTATTGAATATATTCCTTACACTGTACATTTCATACCTGTGACTCATTTATTTTGCAACGGGAAGTTTGTACCTCTTAATCTTCCTCATTTATTTCTCTCCACCCCCCAGCCCACTCCCCTCTGGTAACTACCTGTTAGCTCTCTGTATCTGGGACTCTGTTTCTGTTTGGTTATGTTTGTTCATTTGTTTTGTTTTTTAGAGTCCATGTATAAGTAAAATCATAGAGTTATGTGTCTCTCTCTGACTTATTTCACTTAGGATAATACCCTCTAGGTCCATCCATGTTGTTCCAAATGGTAAGATTTCATTCTAAATTTTTATGGCTAAGTAATATTCCATCATATATATATATTGCTTCCATATCTTGGCTATTGTAAATAATGTTGCAATGAATATAGGTGTGCATATATCTGTTCGAATTAGTGTTTTCATTCTTCAGATAAATACCAAGGAGTGTAATGGCTGGGTCATATAGTAATTCTATTTTTAATTTTTTGAGGGCTCTCCATACTGTTTTCCATAGTGGCTCCACCAACTTACACTCCCACCAATGAGGGTTCTCTTTTCTTCAGATCCTCACCAACTCTTTTATTTTATTTAATTTTTAAAATTTATTTATTTACTTGTTTATTTTTGGCTGCATTGGGTCGTCGTTGCTGTGCGCAGGCTTTCTCTAGTTGTGGTGAGCGGGGGCTACTCTTCGTTGCCGTTCGCAGGCTTCTCTTGTTGCGGAGCATGGGCTCTAGGCACGCGGGCTTCAGTAGCTGTGGTGCATGGGCTTAGTTGCTCCATGGCGTGTGGGATCTTCCTGGATCAGGGCTCGAACCCGTGTCTCCTGCATTGGCAGGCAGATTCTTAACCACTGCACCATCAGGGAAGTCCTCAACTCTTGTTATTTGTTGTCTTTTTGATAATAGCCATTCTGACACCTGTGAGGTAACATTTCATTGTGGTTTTGATCTGCATTTCTCTGATGATTAGCGATGTTGAGCATCTTTTCATGTGCCTGTTAGCCACCTGTATATCTTCTTTGGAAAAATGTGTATCCAGGTCCTCTGCCCATTTTTTAATTGCATTTTTTGCTTCTTGATGTTGAGTTGTGTGAGTTCTTTATGTATTTTGGATATTAACCCTTTGTCAAGTGTATATCTTCTCTCATTCAGTTGGTGGCATTTTTGTTTGTTGGTAGTTTCCTTCACTTTAAAAGTAAAGTAGGCTTTAAATTTGCCACCCCAAAAAATTAAACAAAATTTAATACAGTTTGTGTTAAGAAATTTGGTTTAATAAATCCAGAGTCTCTCTTTAAGTAATGTTAGGGTTAAATTTTCCTACCTAAATTCAACCAGAGTAAACATGAACTGTATCTTTTCATGTTCAGTCTAGGAGCCTATGTAGAGATTTTTTTTTTTAATGGACAATGATAAATATAGCACATAACTGGCATTGAAGAATTTTTCGTGTATTAAATTCCTGTATTAAAAAAGAAATGAAATGTTATGTGTTAATATGCATATATATATTTTAGATTCTGAACATCAGAAAATGTTTGTGTGTATATGTATCTAAGAAATAGAAAGAATCTATTGTTAAAACTTTACTAAAAGCAAAGTCTATTGTCATTTTCCTGTTTTTACATGTATATAGTTGGCCAAAGTCATCCCATTATAAGAAGGAAGCATGACTCACAAATCATTTAAAACCTGTGGAACCTCCCACCTTCTTTTAGTGATTCTGAACTGCATTTATATATTGCCAAGGTTACTGTGGTTACCAGAGCCTTGCTTTTCTAGGATTGAAAATGTTTTTTTACCCCCAAAAAATCATATTATTTAAATAAATATAAATAAATTATATTTATCATGTAATTTAGATAAAGAGTGCTTAGGTCAAAATCAAAAGAAAAGACAGGATTTTTGCCCTTTAAGCAATGCCTCTTTGAAAAGCCCCAAAGTATTTATAGAATAGCCCTCAAGATGCTGTCTGGCCTTGACTCAATTGCTCTTTTCTTGTGAGTCTTCAACGTTGTTTTTCCATTTTTCAACCTTCCAATTTATACCTTTTGTGTAAGAAAGTGGATTATGTGTATTTCCTCAAATTGCTAAGAAATGAGAGATAAATTTAATAAGTACAAAATACTAAGAAAAGTAGCTTGCCACTGCAAAAGGCCAAATTTTTAAATTATTCCAACATCACTAAACTATCCCAGTCCGTAGAAAAAGATGGAAATCTCTCCAATTCATTTTATAAAGAAAGCATAAATTTATTGCCAAACCTGATAAAATACATCCCCTTAAAATTAAAATTGAATATATAATTGAATTATACATCCCTAAATGGTCTTCACCACTCATCATACATTGATATGTAAAACAAACAAACAACAACATAAAACAATCTTCAACTCAAACTGTGCTATGTCTGGATCTGTCTTGTCCTCCACTCCCCTCAGCTGAATCTATATCCTGCATGCTTAGACCACATCAAATCTCTAAGGTCAGTTCTGGCCTTGAGTATGTAATCAGAAAGAAGCCATTTTTCAAGGACTCAATATCATGTCACCAGTGCAGTCCAGTGCTTTTATCCTGGTTCTGAGATTTGAGTTTTGGCTGTTTCTTGTGCCTGAATCTCTTGCTTGATAATATGCTCAGCTCTGGCCAGCATCCATCCTGTGGAAAAGAGTTCTGACCTTGAGCCCCTTTTCATAGCTGAGGTCCCATATACTCATCCCGAGGCTGACAGCCTCTGACTCACCTTCCAGGTCAAACACCCGGATGCTGACTTGTCTGAAGTGGTTGATGTCAGAACTGCTATCTTCACTCTGCTGGACTGGACAGCCTCTCAGAGCATAAGGTTGAATTTGTCTCTTCACCATCTGAACCGTCTTTCCAGCAGTTTTGGTTCTGGGTATCAGTCCTTCCAAGTCTGACTCCTTTTTTTTTTTAACATAAATTTATTTATTTTTGGCTGCCTCAGGTTATCGTTGCTGCACGTGGGCTTTCTCTAGTTGTGGTGAGCGGGGGCTACTCTTCATTGCGGTGCTTGGGCTTCTCATTGTGATGGCGTCTCTTGTTGCAGAGCACGGCGTCTAGGCACACGGGCTTCAGTAGTTGTGGCATGCAGGCTCAGTAGTTGTGGCTCGTGGGCTCTAGAGCGCAGGCTCAGTAGTTGTGGCACATGGGCTTAATTGCTCTGCAGCATATGGGATCCTTCCGGACCAGGGCTCAAACCCGTGTCCCCTGCATTGGCAGGTGGATTCTTAACACAGTGCCACCAGGAAAGTCCCAGTCTGACTCCTTTTGACTACTTCAATGAAGCAGTGCCCAACAACAAACCTTTCTTATATCTTACCTCCTCACCCTTAACTCCTAACCCTTGGATATGTCCCCATAACCACATGCTACAAAAAAGAATGCTAATGTAACACTCCTATCTGTAAGTCAATTTTCCCGTGGAGAAACACACACATACACACACACACACACACACACACACACACAAACACATATATGAATACACACGCACAAGACTAGATGGCAATTAATCTATAATTACCTAAACGGGTAGAATTACACGATTTTGATGGTAATAATGCAGTTTCTTGCGCCCAGCAGTACTTGGGTAATGAACAAAATGAATGCTTTCCACATCCCAACTGTACTTTCTAATGATCTCTAGTTAAGTGTTTTTCACCATAAAGTGTTTCTGTTTCTATTATGTTTTTCCTTCTTAGTTCTCAGGAGTGACGATTTCTGGAAAAAGTTCTATAACAAATCTTGCCACCATCTTGACTTCACTGTTGAGACCAAAATGCCTTAAGAACAGTAACACAGTTCATGGAAAATTCCTAGAACAACCACCTTTCCTCCAATATGCATATTCCCAGATACATTTGAATACATATTAACTAATATCAGTAGTGTCTGTCTTCATATCAATAGACACAATGAGTTTTAGTATAAATATCAACACCAAGAATCCTCTTATTAAATTATTCCGAGGAATCAACAAAAATGTTTTAGGGCAACAGAGAGATGACAGAGGATGAGTACTGGTACATGCAAGGCAATGCTTCTGTTGAAATGTTGCAGTATCATTTGGAAAGGAGGCACAGGAAATTCTATATGTTAACTAATATTGGCAGCAATAGAGTTTCTGAAACTGTGATTGTCTTTCAGCATCATATAGCAGTAAATTTGAGACATATTACATTACAATTGACTCATAATCTCTCTGAATCAAATGTTACCCATCATTACCCAATCACATACATCATTACCAATCGCTATACATAATTTTACCCATCTATACTTGCTTATTGAGACCAACCTGTCATGTCTTACCAAGACTTTCCTCCCCAGCTGCTCCCGAGTCCCCATTTCTAACAGCCCTCTTCCTATTTCATCCCTTTTTAACTCTCCATTCTCTTTCTCTTAGGTCCCTATGCCACCAGGCCCCCACTGAAAACCCTCACTGCTGGGAGAGGAGGACAAAAATATTTGACTTTGAAACATATAAGTAGATTCCTGGCTTTAAAATCTCAACCAAATGAAGATCTATTGCCTTTACCCAAAGCAAAAAACCATTCCAGATTTGTATGAATTAAAGAATTACATGTGTACCAAGAGTTGTTTGACTTTGTCTCTTTCTTAACTTGATTACCTGGGAATTATGAAGAATAGAGAATAATAATATCAAACTAACAAGGTTATTATGAGGATTAAATGAGATCTTATTTGTCAAAGTGCTTATGCTCTAATCAAGGTAATCTGTTAGTTTGATTTAACTAGGCTTTCTCATAACAATCAGACTCTTGTCTCAGGACAGAATGGTACAAGTTTAAAATCATTTACATAATCCTGGCCCAACATTTGTAAATACTTAAATTTAATCAGAATGTAGGTTCCATATGAAACAGTCACCCATTAGTCTAGAAAAGTGACTTCATGCCACATTCAGAAAAAAATTAATTATAATTACAAACACAAATGAACACCATTGCTTTAATGTAATATGTTTCACTAAAATAAATCAATTAATAGGTTAAACTAACAACCTTCAAAGGAATATGTAAATTAAGTGGATTTGGGATAGTGCCCTTCTTACTGATGGGTTTCTTGCCATAAGATTCACTCTGTGGGCAGAGTTAATTATCTTCTTTATTTGAATTGGGTATCATTTTCCAAATAGAAAAACCAAGAGTAAGACAACAAAACTAGAACTAATAAAATAGCTTTCAGTAAGGTAGTCAGTTAAATTATAAATATTAAATAAATAGCTTTTGCAAATGTTTCATAACAATAGTCAATTTGAAAAGAAAAGTGTTTACAAAAAGATCCTGTTTAAAATGCCACCCACAAAAATTAAAACAAAGTAAACAACCCAACAAAAACTGCTAGGCAAAACTTATCAACAACAATGAAGACAAGAAAGTGAAGATGGAGGAGCAAGAGAAAGAAGAGGAACAGGAGGAGGAAAGGGAACAAGGAGAGAGATGAAACATGGAAAATAACGTTGTTAGTTAATCCTTAATTTTTTCTTGCAAAGTGATAAGGAAGAAATTTTATAAAAGGGGGAATAATAAGGAGAAAATCATCCTCACTAGCTATCAAAACACACTATAGGGTTTCCCTGGTGGCGCAGTGGTTGGGAGTCCACCTGCCGATGCAGGGGACACGGGTTCGTGCCCCGGTCCGGGAAGAGCCCACGTGCCGCGGAGCAACTAAGCCCGTGCACCACAACTACTGAGCCTGCGCTCTGGAGCCCGCGAACCACAACTACTGAAGCCTGCGTGCCACAGCTACTGAAGCCCATGCGCCTAGAGACCGGGCTCCGCAACAAGAGAAGCCACCACAATGAGAAGCCCGTGCACGGCAACAAAGAGTAGCCCCCGCTCACTGCAACTAGAGAAAGTCCGTGCACAGCAACGAAGACCCAATGCAGCCAAAAATAAATAAATAAAATAAATAAATTTTTAAAAAAACATAGTATAAGGCTACATTAATGAAAACTCTGATGATAAAGGAAATGACAAATAATAGGATAAAATGATGACAGTAGGCAATTCCATACTTATATAAGGGTTTAGTATATTTTAAGAAGTAGCATTGCAAATCCCAGAGGATAGTGAGCTATTCAATAAATGATGTTATTAAAAAATATATCCATTTAGGAGAACAATAAATTGCAAAGAATACTTTCCAGATGAATTAAACATCCTAACATGAAAATGAAAAGTATTGAATAATAGAAAATAATATATTAAAACTATTTCTGTAATCTCCCTAATCAAGACCTAAATCCAAAATCATAATGCAAAGAAATGAGAGAAGTTTTACATTCTTTAAGCTTTTCTTCTAAGAAACAGACTGATGTGGCAGATATAGATAAGAATGTATTCTTGAGGTGTGCACTGCATCATTAGTTCTAGCAGCCAAAAATTAGACATATTTTGTACATATACATAGTACATCCATAATATATAATATCATACTGGCATTAAAAGAGCTAAATAGATATTCATATACCTCATAGAACAATGTCCATATTATGTTGTCAAATAAAATCAGCAAATTACAAAATATGTCCTAATACAATTCCACTTCTATAAGAAAAGCAAACACATACCTACACACACGCACATTTATATTATGTACGACCAGAAAATTTTTAGAAAAGTAGATGAGATACTAACCAAATTATTAATATTGTTATCACTAGAGATTAAAACGGAAAAGGGGGCTAAGGAGTTTTCATTTTATACGTTCCATACATCTCAATTGCTTCAATGCATTTTTTAATCAAAGCGTGTGCTACTTGTACAATATTCTTTAAGTGGACATTATTTTATTAGAATAGTTTTAGATTTACAAAGAAATTGGAAGATAATACAGAGTTCCTATAATCCCACACCCAGTTTCCCTTTGTGTATATTAGTATGGTATATTTGTTGCTATTAATGAACCAATATTGATACATTATTATTACATAAAGTACATAATTTATTCAGATTTCTTTAGCTTTGTCTAATGCTCTTTTTCTGTTCCAGGGTCCCATCCAGGATGTCACATGACGTTTAATTGCCACCTCTCTTTAACTATGACAGTTTCTCAGACTTTCCTTATTTTTGATGACCTTGACAGTTTTGAGCAGTACTGATCAGGTATTTTCAGGGTGTCCCTCTTGGGAATTTGTTTGACATTTTCTCATGATAAGACTGGGGTTTTGTGCTTCCCTAGTGGCACAGTGGTTAAGAATCTGCCTGCCAATGCAGGAGACACGGGATCAAGGCCTGGGCCAGGAAGATCCCACAAGCCGTGGAGCAACTAAGCCCGTGAGCCACAACTACTGAGCCCACGTGCCACAGCTACTGAAGCCCGCGCACATAGAGCCCATGCTCCACAACAAGAGAAGCCACCGCAATGAGAAGCCTGCCCACCGCAACGAAGAGTAACCCCTGCTCGCTGCAACTAGAGAACAGCCTGCGTGCAGCAACAAAGACCCAACGCAGCAAAAATAAATAAATAAATTAATTAAAAAAAAAAAAAAGACTGGGGTTTTGGATTTGGGGGAGGAAGATCACAAAGGTTAAGTGTCATTTTCATCACATGATGTCAAAGGTAAATACTATCAACATGATTTCTGACTGTTGATGTTGACCTTCATCACCTGGCTGAAGTAGCATTTGTCAGGTTCCTCCACTGTAACGTTACACTGCCCCTCCCCCCTTTTATACTGTACTCTTTGGAAGGAAGTCACTATGCACAAACCACACGTAAAAAGTGGAGGGTTATGCTCCCCTCCTTGAGGGCAGAGTATCTACATAAATTATTTGGAATTCTTCTACACAGGAGATTTGTCACTTCTCCACAGTTATTAATTTATTCAATCATTTATTTGTATAAGTACAGACTCATGGATATTTACTGTATACCTTGGGTTATAACCAATACTATTTTATTAATTTTATTACTCATATTGTACCACTTTGGCCATTGGAAGCATTTTTATTTGACTCCTGTACTTCTTAGACATACCTCCATTTGTGTTTATTTTTGTTTATTTTTTGTTTTTGTTTTCGGTGAATAGTTCATTACTTTTTGGCACCACAAGATTCTCTAGGCTTATCTTGCATATTTTCTTCCCCAGCTGTAGAATCAACCATTTCTCCAAGGAGCTCTAGTTCTTTTTATTGGAGAATGGTATTAGAAACCAAGATCTGGGCACTGGATATGCTCTTTGCTACTGGGATATCGCTTCTAGGCCCTCTCACCTCACAGAGCAAAGAAACACATGTATATATACTAACCCCTGTATATACAAATATCTATAAATATTTCTGTATGTAATCGACCATATCTATATAAAGCTAAACATTGGTTCATACTGTTCGTCTCCAATTCTCAGCTATTACCACATGGATCACTTTAGCCTCTTCTCCTAGTTTATCTGTAGATTCCACTCCAAAAAGAAAAAATCTCATTCCCACCATCTGCCACCCATTTACTTAATTTTTCAATTCCAGTATACATATGTCAGTATCAGAATAGTTTACCTGTAACTCCATAAAAAGCAACTTTATCAACTAGATTATAGGACTTATGTGCAGTGCCTTTCACCTTTAGTCTTATAGACTACTCATTTCCAAAGTTATTTAGGTCAGCATCTTTTATCCCCCTTTCCCTTCAGTGAGGTTGTGTCATACCTTTGTAATACAGATATTCTCTTTTCCAGTCTGCATTCTTTCCTGGATCTCCCAAACTCCTAAGTAACTTTTTAAAATTTTCATACATATATGTTCACTCTTTGAGCTGTAAAGTTCTATGGGTTTTTTTTCAAATGCCTAATATCATGCATCTACCATTACAGTATCATACAGAATAGTTTTGCTACCCTAGAAATTCCCTTTGATTCACGTATTCATCCCTTTCCCTTCCCTTAAACCCCTAGCAACCACCAATCATTTTATTGTCTCTATAGTTTTGCCTTTTCCAGAATGTCATGTAGTTGGAATCATGCAATACGTAGCCTTTTCAGACTGGTGTGCTTCATCTAGAGAAAAAAAAATCTAAAGTAAGTAATTAGAAAACAATTGATGTAAAGTATAGAAAAAAGAAATCTAAATATCTGGTATGGATTAAAACTTATAAACACTAAATTTAAAATACTTAGTCTTTGTAGCACTTGGAGGCTTTAGGAAACACTCAGCAATCATCCTTCATGAAAAATTCCTTAATTCTAAACCCTGTAAATCAATGCAGGAAGGTTCAGCAAGAGTGCACTGGCAGTCTAATTGCTGGGAATAGCTGGTCTAAGGGGGAGAGGTAACCTCTAAAGGAACTAGGATTTATCCACAGCTAGAATTCAAGCCTTTTCAGGGATATGGTTAAGAGAGTAATTTTATTCTAAATTTGTTTTTTCAATACCAGACTCTTTAAGAGACCATATTATGTTTAAAAACCAAATACCCATAGGTATGATACAGTTAAAAATAGCCTCCACATGTCTTAATAGTGTACTATTTAAAGTGCAAAAATTATACCACACAGAAGCATGAAAAAAGAAATGTAATGATCAAGCGGTTAAAGGGTATGTATTCTACTTAAGCACAACGATTGTTTCTTGAAAAACAGCATTTAGACAAACAAGTACATTCAAGCCGTTAAATGTTTTTCGTTACTATTAAATTAAGGTCTCTAGGTAGCAAGATGTTCTTTAAATCTGATACTGGTATAGATATAGATTAAAAAAATAAAGCCTTTTGAGTTATTCAGATAGAAGATGCAAATCGTGTTTCGATTCTAGACTTCTAGGTACCGCTTAACTCCAATCTAAGTCAACTACTGGTAATATTGTGGTGTCCTCGTTTCATGCCAAAGCCAGGAAGTCCTGAACCAGAAATCTTCCAAGAAAGCCTATTCTTATGCGATATTTAATCTGATCTTTTGGCAAAAGAAAACCAAGAATAATTTTAGATTGGGCTTCTGAACTTTTTGGCTGTTTATCTAAAAGGAATAAAACCAAACTACTGAAGACTTTTGTACATTTAAAAAATTTTTCTTACTCCAATAAAGATGTTAAAAAAATTTTTTTTCTGTAGGGAAAGAAGATTGTCATATCATTTCTTGCAAAAAAAACTAATCAAAGAAGTTTATAGTTTTGAATTATGGCTTCTAGATTTGGGCCCGAAAATTCAACTTTTCTTCATTACCTAAAAATAGTGAGAAGTAAATATCTATTGGCTCCTCTTAGAACAGACATCGCTTTCCAAGTCTTCAAGGTGTCTTGGCTAAAACTACATTGCTTTAAAAATGGCAGACTTGGGAATAATTCAGGTTCAAAAGGTTTAGGGAGCTGAGAATGCAGGAACATAGAATGCTCGAATTATCTAAGACTTTGCTTCCCTGAGTCCTTTAGAAATCAGTTAGCCAGTGGAGGGGAGGGTGAGTTTTCTACAGGATTCACATTTTCAACCTACAAATTGGAAAATATTTTTAAGAATTTTAACTTGGTAAAAGTCAGAATACAAGGAAATGGACACCTATACATTGTTGATGAGAGAGTAAATTCTTATTGGAATATTTTAGTAACAAGTGACAACCCTTAAACCGCGCATATCTTCAACTGGGTAATTCTGCTCAGGGAATGGAGGTCCAAGGATTTACTTACAAAGATATCCATCATAGCAGTTATAATGATCAATGTCAGAAACATCAAAAAGTCCAACAATATGCATTATTTGATTTTAATAAATAAAAATACCTAACACATAAACTATCCTTCTACATCTTTTAACTTTCCCAATAACCCTATATGGTAGGTACTATTGTGATCCCCACTGAGGAAACTCACATACAAAGAGATTAAGTAAGTTGCCTAAATTCATACACCTAACAAGCAGCAGAGCTGGGATTTGAACCCACGCAACCTAGTTTCAGAGTCCATACTCTTCGTCACAATGAACTGTGGTTACGGCTAATATCAACTGAGCTCCTACTACCACATCCATGAAGCCAAGCACTTTACGTGTGTTAACTCATCTAATCCTCACAACACCACTGTGAGGGGTGCACTCTTGTGGACCCTCTTATTTTCTTTATCTTATAGGTAAATGAATGGATGTCATTCCCAGTAACAGGAAGATTTCTTCCAAGCTGGTTTTCTGTCATCCTCCCTCACCCCTTTCTTGCTGTTCTAAGGAAAGAATAATTCATTAAGTCCCAGCAGCTCAGAGTTTCCTCTCTCATAGAAATCTATCCCTTCCTTGAGACCTGGAGAGAGATATGAGTAAAAGATTTTGGATGTCTTTATTTTTTTTATTAATTTCAGAATCATTGTCTTGAGCAGATATTTTTTGGAGACTGAATTTTAAGGTAATGACTCTCTTTTCTGGTTTCATTGAAAATGGAGGAAGTATACAGAGCTTAACTTTGATTTATATTAGTATGTTTTAATCAGGCAAATGGAATCAATGTGCCTTTTATTCCATCTTTTACTAGATACCATATATATTACTTTTGAAATAAGAAAATTAATATTAAAATTTCTTTTACTTTTAAAAGTGAATATACCTCAAAGTAGATGAGAGGAACTTCTTGAATTAGGAACCAAATATCCGTCTCAAGCTCCATTCGAGAGACAACCGGTCACCTCTGCCATTATAGTGTAGCATCATATTTGGTTATTTAATATTGTGCTTTTTGGTCCAGCAATTTCTCTTAATTTGTGACTTTCAACTCTCTTTAAGAAATAGCTAAAGCTATTTTTGCCTCCAGAAAAAGATCATACAGTAAGACTTCTAAAAGACCCCTCTTTCTAACACTAACCCCTTAAAATTTTTTTTGAGCCCTCATTCCAGCTGCCTGAATCAGATCAGAGTTTGGTCCTTATTAAAAGTGCTAAATTTTTGTAACTTCTAGCAGACAAAAGTGCAAGAAAAAGGCTTTGAGACTCAAAACATTTGAGAGTCAAAAGGCAAGGCCCTGAATGACCTAGGTAATAAAGTGAGTGCATAAATAATCCATTTGGACGATCTTTGGACTGAAAAGGAGAGTATGAGAGTTGAAGAGGAAGCCAGGGAGTCTGGACTGATGAATGTCCCCAGCAGGAATAGTGCATCCTGTCCCCAGCCCTGCGGCCAGGACCACAGAAGAGGCAGGGCTGACGAACTGGTGGGGGAGATAAAACTAAAAGCCTCAGACACATTTTGTATGTTTGAGAATATGGGATGATGGTATCATAGTTTAGCTTGCATCAGAATCACCACAGATTTCTGGGTCCACCCCCAATGACTGATTCTGATCTGATAGGTCTAGGGTGGAGCCTGAGAATTTGCATTTCTAATAAGTCCCTGGTGATATTGCTGCTGCTGTTTAGGGAACACACTTTGAAACCATAGGTATAGAGGACTGTCTTTCATTTCCTAGGTGTAACCTGGTGCACTGAATATTGTCCATTTGCCCCTCCAGATCTGCTTTCTGCCCTTCTCCACCTGGCTCTGTGTTCCAGGAGACTGGTCCTGAGCAGAATAGACTGGATCAATGTATTCTTGTCCGTTGGCTCCTGCTTGGTTTGAACTAATAGAGGACACTAACAGGAGGGAAAGACTAGAGTGACATTGGGTAATTATTCCCCAGGCTCTCCCTCCGTGGACTGACTGCGTCCCTACACAAAAAGCACATATTCTGTGATGTGGTCATGAGATCTTCCCCAAGCTCCCATAATGTTACTCTCTCCTTGCCTCTCATGTTTGGGGGTGATAAAACTTCCACCGCCACTGCTTTGTAGCCTTGGGTTCCTGTATAACCATCATTGCTTTCCCTAAATCTGCCCACATCTTTATAAATAGCTCCTTTAATAATCTCTTCAAATTAGAATTTTCAGGGTACCAGCTGTTTGCTGCCAGTACCTCAACTGATACAGCAGCCACCGCAATGAGAAGCATGGCGAGCATCGCAAGGAAGAGTAGCCCCCGCTCGCCACAACTAGAGAAAGCCCGCGCACAGCAACAAAGGCCCAATGCAGTCAAAAATAAATTAATTAATTTAAAATAGTTTAAAAACCAATCCTTGGATACTAAAGTTGGCAAATATCCCAGACAACTCCTACAAAAATTCTCTCTTAACCCTCTGGTTTTCATTTTCTCCTTGGGTTCTAGCTTCCAGAAATTGCTTTTATGTATGCATATGTGTATGCTTGTATATACACAAGTTGATATACAAGTATATACGAGTTGGTATTTGTTGTTTTGTATTTCCAGGTGATACAGAAGGTTTTTCAGGTTGTCTAATCCAGCATGTTGCCAGAAATGGAAATCTTCTGGTCTACTTCACCTGTCTCTTTTTTTTTAACTTTATGGTTTCTACTTACTTCTAATTTCAGCTTATCCAGAGCTTTGACTCTTCATGGCCCCTGCTAAAAAATACATTCTTTTTACCATTTACATCTTTTCATAAATTTCCCTATTTATATCCGCAGGAGAAAAGAGGGCTTGGGAATCCCCTGGTAGTCCAGTGGTTAGGGCTCTGCACGTCCACTGCAGGGGGCACAGGTTCGATCCCCGGTCATGGAACTAAGATTCCACATGCCACATGTGGAAAACAAAACAGCAAAAAGAGGGCTTCTCCTTGCTGATGACCATTATTCCTTGTTTAGGCAGACATACCAGACCATCTCTATAGGCCGCTAGTCAGACTGTGGATTGGCTGCCCCAGTGTTAGTTGCCCATCACTTTCCCCTCAGTCCAGGCATCAGTGAGCATGGAGTGCAGCCATTCCTATAGAGAATGAACACTATCTCAGCAGGTTCTCTCAGTGAGGCAGTTCTTTTATATAATGGCTATAGTTTTGAATTACCTATATGTACATTCCCATTCTTGGAAAACCCAGTAATATGACTTACACACCAAGGGAGAAACCCCCAAGTCGATATAATAAAGCTGATTATTCTGTTTCCACCTACTCCAATCTGGTTCCCTGAGGTTCTTGCTCCTGCCTTTCCCAGATACATCTTACCTTCCTTACTCCATTCCCACTTCAGCTTAGCAAAAGGCTACCCCTGAGTAGACTTCCCCCAACTTCAGTAGGTTCCTACAAATGGTGTGATTATGTTGTCAACAAATTCCCAGAGCCCTAGACCTATAAAGCATCTGAGACCATTTCTACTCAAACTTAATGAGAAACAGGCTGCCACTAAGCAGTACCTTCTAAGACTATCAGAATTTTTCAACCACAGTGTTATGACTCATGTTTGTTTCAATAATTGCGAGATAATTACACTTTGTCATTAACGATAAATATAAAATATTTATGAGTTATTTGCTTCTTATTTCGTAGTCACTTGCATTATGATTATTTGCATTCCATGTGAAATTGTAAAAATGAAATTATAAGTCATATATCAGTGAAATCTCTTTGATTGAAGCATAAAGATATAGAATTTATTGGAAGGATATTGGGGTGTAGGGAGGAAGATTTCAAAGTGTATCAGAGGATAAAGAATAAGTCTTCAGCATACACAGGAAGCAAGTCAGCTCCCAAAGTGAGGAAGCAGGAACAACCACAGTAGTGTCATAGCTGAGCAAAGATGATGAGGACCTCACCAGAAGAGGGAAGAAAGCTAAGCGTTTTGGTTTGTTTGTTCTCCTACTCAAGATTAAAATTCTAAAACAGAGCATCTAATTGGTTTCACTTTGTCTTTGGCCAGAAGATATCAGGTTCAGATGATAGCAGTGAGGGAGCTGTTTAAAAAAAGAAAACGAAAGGAAAGAAAATGAGGGAAGGTAGTCAAATGATACAAAATTCCAGTAATAAGATAAATAAGTCCTGGGGATGTAATGTACAGCATGGTGACTATAGTTAACAATACTGTAGTGTATATTTGAAAGTTGCTAAGAGAGTAGATCTTAAAGGTTCTCACATACACAAAAAAAATGTGTAATTATGTGTGGCGATAGATGCTAGCTAAACTTATATATATTGTGGTGATTATTGTGCAATATATACATATGGCAAATCATTGTGTTGTACACCCAAACCTAATACAATGTTATATGTCAGTTATATCTCAATTACAAACATAAATAAAAAGAAATGAAATGTAAAGAAAAATGAATAGTGGGCAGTGAAATAAAATAAAGCAAAGCAAAACCAATGTCCACTGCAGCATTCTGGAAAGGCATATTATATGCAACCTCTAACACTTCCATAAGTGTTCGCTAAGCATATGATTCTCAGCCGAGAAGCCCTACCATATACATAGCAGTTTCAGTAAGCAATGCTTGTCTGCCCTGCATTTTACAGGGAAGAGCAGATAAAAGTTACAAAATATTATGAGCCAAGGCTTTGTTTAAAACCCTAGGCTTGAATTTCTTAGAAAATGCCAATGATTAAAAAATGTATATATATATATATGTGTGGGATGCAGATAACCCCTGGTTCAAATTCAGAAGCATAACTAATGAGAATAATGTATACACTTCATACATATTCTTAAATCAACAAGTGCAAACCTACCACTGGCTATAAAACTGAGAGTAAAGTATGTTTTTCAGCCCTCACCTCGACAGCCTCCTCTTTTAACCCTGATTCTAGGGGAGGTTTTGAGTCCCTCCCCTCGGTTCCTTCCTGCTTCAGTACTAACTGTGTGTGTCATGGTAATTCTGAAGAAGGAGGTTTGCCAATGTGTGGTTGGCAGATGCCGTCATTCTTGAAGTGCCACTGGGCATGATGTACAGACGATTCCAGACTATTACTTGCCTTCACAACTTTTTGTAACAGGTGCAGCAAATGAACTTTCTGCCCCTGTCTTCCTTAAATGCACACAAATAAAGTGTTGCCATGTCCTGGATGTGAAGTCATTCCTACTTCCATGAATCATTTTTGTGGTCATGACACTGCCACTGGGAATTAGTCATTTCAACCTAATTAGTTTCTTCAAAATAGGAGATGCTTCTTCCGATGATTTAATACCCAGAAATAATTTGTATAGTCAGACAACATCTAGAAAGATGCCAACTGAGATATTTAACCACCAACAACAAATATATATTATTATTTGCACCCTGCCATCAAAACCCCAAATGAACCCCAAGAATCATGTGTTGAAACTGGCTGTTCGCCTACATTTGTAAAGGGCAGTCACAAACAAGGGCAAACTTTCAGCAAAGTTGGACCCAATCAAGTGCTTGACAAGGCCCCATTCAAGGAAAATGCGAACAAATCTTGTTTCATGCACCTTTTAAAAATTCTATTTAATTTGATAATTTTGTCATTTTGGAATTTTGACAAAATTCCATAACAGACCTGTGTTATGGAATCACGGGTTATTGATGAAGCAAGCATGTTGCCAGAAATATAAATAACTCTTTGAATCTGAGGCTTGTTTTCCCACACATGTACTCAAATGTATGGAAATGTGCCCCATCCTTAGCTTTATTTCTTTATGTATTTACTATTCATGGAGACAAAAGAAAAGAAAATTTAATATGTGGACTGTCACTAAGATATTTTTAAAATTACTTGCAATCCCCACAAGAGTATAAGAATCTATTTACTGAAGATGAGCAAAGCACATTTGTATTTCCAAGTAAATTGACACCACCTTTTGTGTTTCTACTTTGGTTTAAGTATATGTAACATCTCCAAAAGTGACTGGAGAGTATTTTCTAGACACAAGTATTTGGTGTTAATTTGATAAACATTTGTTTGACATTGACTAATATGTTTTATAATTTTTGGTGTAGAGATATTACATCTTTTATTAAATATATTCTTAAGTACTTAATTTTTGATGTTAATATTAATGGAATTATTTTGTTTTATAATTTTTTTCATTGTTGCTAATAGATTAAAATAATTGATTTTTGCATATTTATTCTAAATTTACTCATTCTATTAGATTATTTGTATTCTGTTTGCACAATCATGTAATCTACATTTTCCTTCATTTTTCAAATTTCTTAAGATTTTATTTCTTTTTCTTGTCTTACTGAACCACCTAGGATCATGCAAGGATTTTGAAGAGAAAAATGACTTGGTTTCTTAGTATTTTTAAAAGATATTCTGGTAGAGGTGCATAATATGAATTGAAGTGGGAAGTTAGGTCTAGAGAAATCTAACTAAAGAAGCATACGTGGGACTCCAGAGAAAGACACACATTCAAGAGATCTTTCAAAAACAGAATTGACAAGGGATTATCATCTTTTATAGGGACTGAGATCTCTAGCCAGGGTGGCCAGCCATTGCATGAGATCAAGAACATTTAAAAAGAAAGAGAATTAACCATAAGTAGGTTGAGAAAGTGTAATGCACATGAAAACATTTTGAAAACCTTTGATATCCAACTTAGATCCCATTTCCAGATCTTATAAAACTAAACCAATATTTTTAACACCTAAATAAATTAGGTATCTGCCTCAAGCAAGGGAGGGAGGACAGATAGCCCTGGATAGCCATGGTTTGAATCTTGAGCCACAGCTGAAGGGTCTCAGTGTGGGATCCAAGAAAGTCAATTTATAGACTGACCAGTGGCTTGGTGACAAAAAAAAGTGTCCCAGTAGGAATTAATTTTGAACAGTCTGTTTCAGTAATTAAGGCTATGAAATACAAAAGGATTCAGGTTGTAGAAAGCAGAAGCAAATTTAAAAGGAAGTCCAGGGCTTTCCCGGTGGCACAGTGGTTGAGAGTCCACCTGCCGATGCAGGGGACATGGGTTCGTGTCCCTGTCCTGGAAGATCCCACATGCCGCGGAGCGGCTGGGCCCGTGAGCCATGGCCGCTGAGACTGCGCATCCGGAGCCTGTGCTCCACAACCGGAGAGGCCACAACAGTGAGAGGCCCGTGTACCACAAGAAAAAAAAACAAAACAAAACAGGAAGTCCAGAGAAAGTTTATAGGAAGATAGAATCTGTGAACAAACTGTTGTTACGGATTAACCTCAGTTTTAAGGTAAAAGAAAACTAAGAAGAAGAAATAATCTGGAGACAAAGAAGGTCAGGTATCAAGGGGTATTTCAATGGAAATTCAACCAATATTTGAGCACTTACTATGTTCCAAGTGCTTTTGGGATTCTGGAACTACAGCAGTGAATAAAACAGACATGCTGTCATGGGGAGATTACATTTTAGCATGAAAAGACCAATACAATAAATGAGCGAAATACATAGCATTTCAAAAGGGGACAAGTTCTGTGAAGAAAAATAAAGCAAGAAAGAGAAACAGTGTGTGCTGAATGGAGGACAGGACAAGTTTAATATAGGGTAGTCCATAAAAGCATCACTAACATAATAATATGTGCAAAGACTTGAATTGGGACACACTTCGTGTGTTCAGAACACATCAAAGAAGACAGTGAGTCTGGAAAGGATTGAACCAAGGTGGGGGGTGGTGTAAGAGGAAGAGAGGTCAGATATCGTGGGGGCCGTGAAAATGCACCATTACGGGTGTGTGTGAGGGTGCACTGAAAATGGAATGGTCACTCCCAGATTTATGGTGTCATTGCTTCACTGACTTCAATATATCACCCACTTCCTTGATCTGCCCCATCCATTAAATTAACTAACCTATGACATTAGCATCTGACAGAATCAAGTCCAAGTTCACTCCACTTTTTCGTACAATGTATGTTTAAGTTCTTGCTACTCACTTTGGGGATCCAGTTCCTTTAGCCAAGTTGGTTTCTCAGCTCCCTGTCTCCATCATCCCTTTTTAGCCTCAATGCCTCTTCCATCCCAACCAGACTCTGTTACTGGGGTTCTGGCATGCAACAGAAGTTCACCTCAGCTATAAGAGTCACCTTGTAGACTTTCTTGCTCTAATGGTCATAAGTTTAGTATCAATCCCCATCAAGGTAGTAAGAGTTTCTTTTTTAAAATAATATTTTTAGAGGAGAAACTCATTTCCACTGGAAAAACTCACAAGAAGTCGATGGTTATTCAAGGTCCCTCATGGTCTGCGAGCTTGCTTTGGGAAGTTGGTCAGCCCACTTTTCATGAGGACTGCCATGGGATTGGCAGAATTATAATGACTGTGGGCCTGAGTGATTTAGACATAAATAAGTTACATAATTTCATTTATTGCAACTTGCCTTTCTTTCCATATGCCTTAGTCACAGGGTATCAACTCTGCTTCTCCAATCAAGTTGCTCCTCTCACTTGGACAATGAAATAGACAGAAAGCAGTATTTCTTAGAGAGGTGATGTCCTAGCTTTGTTCCTTTGCATTATTCTTCTTTCCTAGTTCCTTTGCACACATGGGAAAAAGTCAAAAGCTGCTGTGTTCATGAAATCTCAGAAGTCTCAGTCCAAGGAAGTGATAGAGAATAAAATATGCTAATGTAGTTTTTAACAAATTAAACTAACTCTCTTCTTTTTCCTAATATAAGTGACATCTCCCCCCAAAATGAAAGCATGAAGACAAAAGTTCCAATGTAAATCAAGTTTAGAAGATAATGAGAGGCTGAAATACTCAAGCTTAGCTGCCTTCAGTAAATAACAAACTATAATTTTAAAGAGGTAAAAATATCACGCAGAAAAATCATTTTAAAATTTGGAATTATCTAAGGTAATAAAGCATATGAATACTTTTCTCACAATTTAAAAAAAATTATATTTGAAAAGGAAATTATTAGTCCATGTAAAACTGGCCAAAATCAAAATATATAAAAAGGTCTGGAAAGAATCTGGAAACCTAAACCATGACAGTTTCACCAATCTGTATAATTAAAGCCCAACTATTTAAGCCCTCTTTAGTTACTGATATTTTAGTTGGGCAGAAAGGTAAAGGACCAAGGACAGGTGAGGAAAAGCAATTAGACTTGTTCTGGGTGTCCTCATTTTGCACCAAATGTTGCAATCTGACATCAAATGTTGGATGCCAACAATGAAGTGGATTTTGCACCGATAAGAGCAAGATATTGAGATGTTCAGAGGTTTCCAAAGACAGAGTAAGCTTCCTGGTCCAGCAGAGAATTTTCTATCTCCAGATGGTTTGTCAAACAGAGGTCAAGTGACCACTATTCTTCATAGATGGTTGTAGAAAAGCGTTTCCCCAGCTTTAGTCAATTTAAAATCTTGTATCATGAATTCACTATATTTATGTACCATGTTTTACTTTTTTACATTAAAATGGTAACTTTTTTGATTAAATAAATTCTGTTGAAATCAATAATATCTGTCCTATTAAAGGTTTGATGTCTTGGTGCTTTATCTTTTTCTAAAATAGTTTAAAATAAGCACATAACTTAAGAACATTCACTCATGTACCATTTAAAGGCACCTCAAGTATCACCAGGTATACATTTCAACTTTAGGAAACTTGTTGTAAAAGACACTTGAGCATACAGAGACACTTTGAATGTTCTTTTCCTTTTGAGATGTATGATTCTAAATAGTTGATAGTTGCTGAAGCATGACTTTTTCTTTTCTGCTGTTAAGTAGAGAAATTCATGTAGCCACATAGAACCTTCTGTATCAACACACTTTTATCATTTCAAACTTGTTTTTACTTTTATTATCTTATTTTACCCACTCAGCTCTGCACAGAAATAGTAGGGATGAGAAATTAAAAGCATATAGAGCTGCTTTAAGCCCAGTATTACACAGCTAGTTCATGATAGATCAGGTCTATAAATCAACCCTGAAACTGACACTAATTTCATTAAATTAAATGCATCATTAGTGAAGAATTATTCAGAACTTTTGATGTTTTATACGTCATAATAAAAATAAGTTTCTAAACAAGTTTTTCTTTATTTTCCTTTATTTCTCCCAAGGGGAAAACCATGGCTCAAATAGCAAAAACAGAACTCTGGGTAAATGTTTTCTTGAATACCTTGGCTTTACACACTCATGTAAAGACAGTTCTGAATATAAAATATTTTACTTAAAATAATTATCATTGTAATAATATTTAAATGTTGGAAGGAGAGACTTGGACAAAAATCACATTTTTTGTAATGTAATTTATCTTGATATTAAGAGGTATTCTGATATTTCAATAAATCAACTGAGCAACTTGTATTTTTTTTTTTTTTTTGCGACTTGTATTTTTTGAAGACATCATATGTGCCCAGCAATAGGATAGAAGCAGTGGTAGAAGTATAAATCAGTGAATCAACAACAAGCTTACAATCTAATTAATAAAACACATTTAATTCAAATTTAAAAAATGGTAGATAGCTCATTTGATTTAAAAAACTATATTCTAATGGATTTTCTATGCCTTTGGATAAGATACTTATCCTCTCTCAGGTCTTTCATTTGTAAAGTAAGAAGGTTGATTTTCTCTTCAATTTTTGAAATTCTAAGAGCTATGTCTTAGAGTAAATTTTAAAAACTTAAGCAATTCGTATATTCTTTTCTTCCAAAGAATGCGAAAGAGATCAATTTTATGGTCATTATATAAATTTTGCAAAGCACTTCTGAAGTGATACCAATAATTAAGATTTAATTCAGACATGATTAAAGTATGAGTAAAGTAGTTAACAAATATTTCTTGAGCAGCTATTCATGTCAGGCATGTTGTAATAGCTGCTGGTGATGTAGGCAAGCGTTCCTGTCCATAATGGATCTCCTCTAGTTACAACTGGGGTGGAGTGAACCAAAGAACAAGCATTCAGTTCAGGTATCGTACATTGAAAGCAATGTACGATAACGTGATAGATTCTGACTGGGGAAGGGAGGAAGGGGCTGCTGTAGATTGCTATTGTAAGGCCTTTCTAAAAAAATGACTTTTGAGCAGAGCTCTCCCCCAAGTGATTAGAAGTAAATGGCCATGCAAAGATCTTTAGAAAATGTTTATTAACAAGCCAACAATAAGTGCCAACGTTCTGAGCTTTGAGCAACCTAAGTATTTTTAAAAAGAAAATGGAGCAAAAGCCATTGTAATAGCCATGAGGACTGGAGGAAGCTGAGGTGAAAATGTTGACAGTCTTGTAGACCATCGTCATGATTTGGGGTTGTACTGAAGGCATTTAAGCAATGAGTCTATTTCTTGTAACTTTAGTCTTTCTTCCTATGTGCTCCAACCGCAAAGATTCAACTCTGCTTCTCTGGACAGTGAAATAGACAGAAGGCAGGATCTGACTCGTACTCCTAGGAACTTTCTTTGGTTCTTGGGAGAACTAAAAACCTAAAAACCACAGCACATCAAAGCCTTCAGATGTCTCCTTCACGTTCTGTTACCAAGGGCAAATCCATCTGTATTCTGTTCAGTCTCTCACTCCTCCTGTCCACGGGCATCCAGTGCCTTCTTTCTGGTAGCCTTCTTGTTGGAATCTAAATTAATCCTATACCACCCTTTCACACTTACGGTCCACAAGATGACCTCACACATCCTCTAGTCTGACAAACTTCTGGAGTGCTAACCTCAATGCAGCCAGCTCTCCTTGACTCAACACTGACTAAATCCAGGATGCTAATTTTTTAATTTTATTTTACTTTTTTGGCTCGCGGGATCTTAGTTCCCAGACCAGGGATGAACCTGGGCCCACGGCAGTGAATGCACGGAGTCCTAACTACTGGACTGCCAGGGAAGTCCCTGCAGGGGTTTATATTAAGCTTGAAGAGTGGTCTCCTGAAGGCCCTTTTCTCTTGATTTGAGGTGAAAAGGACTCATAGCATACCAACTCCTCTTTTCGACCATCATCTCCCACTTCTAACCCTTACTCTTTCGCCCCTCTTTGTGAGTGAAGGGTTAAGAGGGCTAGTTTGGGGCCATCTTCTTTGAAAATGTGGTGTTACTCAAGCCATTAAAACTTATTGTCAGTTTATGGGAGAACAGAGTAATTATTAAACAGGAACAAAATCAGCAAAATCCAGAATGTGGGAAACTACAGGAAAAATACCTCAGTTTTTTTCAACAAATACTTACAAAAGGGGAAAATAAGAAGGGGGGTGCTATAAATTGAAACAGGCTGAGGAGACATATCAACCAACTCTGATTCATGGACTTTGAATCCTAATTCAAACATGCTAACTACAAAAAAAAAAAGCTTATGAGACAATCAGGGAAATGTAAGCACCAGCTGGATATTTGATGATATTAAGGAAATAAAGTTAAAGTTTTCAGAGGGATAGTGGTATTGTGGCAATGTCAAACATCAAATAGTCCTTACATGTTAGTAAGGAGGTATTTAAAGATGAAGTGCTATGATGTCTGGAGTTTGTTTCAAGAATGAAGTTAGAGGCCTTCCCTGGTGGCGCAGTGGTTGAGAGTCCGCCTGCCGATGCAGGGGACACAGGTTCATGCCCCAGTCCGGGAAGATCCCACATGCCGCGGAGAGGATGGGCCCGTGAGCCATGGCCGCTGAGCCTGTGCATCCGGAACCTGTGCTCCACAACGGGAGAGGCCACAACAGTGAGAGGTCACAACAGTGAGAGGCCCGCGTACCGCAAAAAAAAAAAAAAATGAAGTTAGAGATGAAGCAAGACTGGTCCTGTGTTGAAGCCAAGTGATAGATACTAAGGATCCACTATACTAGTCTATCAACTTCTGTCAGTATCTGGGGGGAATTTTCCGTGGAACTAAAAAGGGAAAATACTGCTTCATGTTCTCACAGCTCTCTTTGAGCTGTGGCACTGTCTTGAGGCCTCAACTGAAATATTCATTTAACATTTTTCATATAATGCATTACATATGTCTATATGGCCAACATATGGGTTGTCTGATAGCCAGTCCACTTTCTGCCATACTGTATTTCGCCTTCCTGGAAGTTTAACCTGGACAACTGGCCTACTCTTTCCCCGACCCCTCCAATATGGTGTTTGATGGTCACATCATGTAAGAGCTGCATGTAATGGAAAGAAACTCTCTGATTTTGAAGTCTACAAGCCACTGATTGAACACTTCAAAATGTCTTCTACCATGGCCTTTCTGAGGTTAAACAAGTTCTATCATGAAGCTTTGTGTAGGAGACAGCTTTGTTTCTCACCATTCTCAAAGGAGTGACTTCATTTTAAATGACATGCAGGTGATTTAAGGAATATCAGTTGCACTTCTGGAGTACACTGGAATTAAAGGCCATTTAGAGTCTTTTCCTATGATGACATTATGCCATTCTAGATCGTTTCTCTGTAAAATCGCGTCTCCTTTTAGTATCTGTTGTAAATTTCATGATTGATTGCAGGTATTTGTCCACAGGGCCCAAAGCCCTTACCCTTTTCTTCTTGTGTTGCATTCTTTATTAGGTCACCCAAAAATAACAGTGCCAAAAGCTGTTATGAAGACAGACATTTAGAGGAATTTTAGGGTAAAGCTCATGGAAAGCAAATAAAAAGAAGGAGCCACATAATATTCCCTGCTTAGCATTTCAGTTTCTCTCAACTCAAATATTCTTCTTTTTTATAATATGAGTAAAAGAAAGGGCAAATTAAACTTTCTCACCACTATTAAATATTACAAGTTACAGATGTATTTCAATGAAGCATCATTAATATGTCATAAATTATAGAAAATTTCTTTCCCTTCTTAGAAGCAGCAAGGAAACCTCACACACACACAGTCCCAAGATGACACTGAATTCATGTCACTAAGTAGAATTCCCCGATATCTTCATTTCCTTGCACACTAAGATAATGGGTTTGTGGACATGCAAGAATTCTTAAAAAGAGCTATAATCTCGTCAATCAGAATATTTAGGTAATTACAACATAATCTTTTATTAGCAATTGGAAAAAAGACCACTGATACATTCTCCAGTTAAAGGAGAATGGGCATGTAACAAGTCATGGCCTTTAAAATTATAAACAAAGGGTTGGAAATATATTAAAACTCATTACCTAAAATTTATTTACGAGGATCAAAACCACTGAATTAAGTAAAATTTTAATGTGTTGAGTGAGATCAATAAAACAAATTAGCCTGATAATGTTTTTCAAAGAACTGCAAATCTAACAAGCAGAAGAAAATAGGTATGATAAGCTGACTCTAACAAACAATTATTTGAATGTGTCCCATAAATGCATTGCAAGAACTGGGATAATGTAGTTTTGCAGGTTATGAAGGAGCATACACCTGAGAGGGTTCCTGATCAAGGAATAACTACTTATACTAGACTGTCACTCAGAGGGGAGGAAAAGAGGCACACATATGACAAATGAAATGGTGAAAAAAAATAGAAATTAACTTCAAAGAATTTTGTATTTTTATCAACTGTTTGGACTTTCGAATGATATTATTACAACATTAAATGGGTGGTTAGCTCTTGATAACTATATTTACAGTGCTTATTATATATTAGAAATTGTCCAAGCACTGCATCAATCTTTGCAATTTTCACAACAATCCTATGAGAAAGTACCGTTATTACAATGGTATTACTTGTGATAAACTGAGGCACTGAGAGGTTATATAAATGAGAGAAATGAATTAATAATAATCTGTACAAAGATGATACAGAAAAAGAGATATGATAGATCACAGTCTCAACCAAATAAAATAAATAAAAAAAGCATAAATAGAACCCCAAGCGGTCAGAACCATAAAGATGTCCTACCACCATACGTGTTCAGATTATTCTTTGCCATTGTACCATCTTGGTATACAGCACCTGGAGCTCAAAAGTGCAGGTAAAAACCATCCAAATAGCTAGTAAATTTATGTTTCCTATTCTCCAGGCACTGTGTCTGGAAGTATTATTGTTACTTCCATTATTATGATTAATGATGAAAAATCAACTTTCCCTGTTGAGCTCCAAAGTCAGTATTAAGGAGGATAAGGTAAGCTCAGCAAGAATGACAAGGACAGCTCGGATGAAGTAACAACTGTGCTGAAACACACAGGTCAGAAAGCCTGCGGAGACAGCCATACCTTTACTTGATAGGGAGAATCCAGGTGCCCTACTGTTCCCACACGTGAACTTTTTCTTTCTCAGGGTTCTCTTCAAAGTGGTCCCCAGAGTGGAAAGTTGTCAAGGGATATTTTATGGCTGATGGTAAAGATTTGCTGCCTTTTTTTTTTTTTTTTTTAAATGAAGGGCAAAATGAAATGCTGCTTTGAAAACGGTAGAAAATGGTAGTTTAGTCTTAGGAGAAATATCTGGGCTGTAAAAACCTACAGTCTCTGTGGTAGTACAGCAAAGTAAATCAAGGACCCACCTTCTCCTAGTACTCTTATGACGGAAGGAGAAGAGGATATTGTTGGCCTGCAGGAAAACAGGGGGATGAACTAAATGATTTCAAGTACTCCTTCCTGCTGGTTGCTTTTGCGATAACTACAGGGAAAAACAAATTCGTTTACTGTTAGGTCTTTGGTTTACCCTTAAGTAAGTGATTGAAAAGTTTTTAACATATCTGAATAAAAACTTTAAGGTACATGAACTCACTATGGTATCTTAAGTACCCTTACATCAAAATCCTTGCAGATGTGAAAATATGTTTCTCCTACTTTCTTGTATCTGGTATCTGCCGTCCTCGGCAAATTTAGCCCTGGTGTATCCCTAGCACTGAGGCAGGGGTTTCAAATTACTGATGAAGCCTTCTGCCTCTTTAAAGGTGGTATTAAGAGTACCTAGGAGTTCTGAGCAGTATCATCCCTTTTTAGATCTGTCCATTCATCATGATCCCGTGCCAGAATTTGTTAGGTAAACATGATTGACAGACAGCCATCTTTATCCTTTATATGGCTGGAGGTCAGCCCTGGTGGAAAGTAATGCTTTTTTAATTAGCTGTTAGAGGATTGAGTTTCCTTTGTGTAGATAGCATGCTCTCCTCTCTCTGAGCCAGTATCCAAAGTGGATATCTCTTATGTCTTTCGTGCTTAGTATAACTCAGATGACTGAAGAACAGTCATAAAAGATTCATATTGAAGCTGTTTTACGAAAATTTGCACAGCTGGCAAAAAAAAGAGAGAGAGAGAGAAAACATACTTGAAATAACAGAGTCCTCAGAAAGGAAAATGAGCAACATTTTCAAGGCTATCTTGGCAAATAATGACTGCAAAGAGAAAACTGTTTTGTCACAATACTTCTGACGCAAAAATAAAATAAAATAAACATAATTTTTAACAGTAATGTGCAAAATATAATTTCCCTCTGAGGAATTGGTCCTTCCATTTAAAGGTAAAATAAACCCCTGAAACACTTTTGGTTTGGCAGAGTTTGCAAGAAAAACAAAGCAAGCATTCGTGACTAATTCAATGGCGCTGTACTTCTTCCGCATCTTTTGTAAGGCAAGATGTTCACTTCAGCGAAAGCTGATTATTTTTATGCCTAAAACAATTAATTCAGCAATATGTGAAACCACTGTGAAATGGAGAAAGGGTGTGCACAAAATTTTAATACATATTCAAAATACATGCTTTTTATTTAAATATAAAATTGTTGGGCTAAAAAACACTCTCATTATAACAGTCAAGCTTATAATATAAACTTCTAAGTAGTTTATAAATACAGTGACTCGATATGATGTGCAAGGGCTAATATTATATGAAGATTCTAAAAATGAATTTTCTACCTTATGAATTAAAAAAATAAAATCAATTATCTGAATGCAATGCATAAATAGACCCAAACTCTTTTGTTTAGTTTCATGTCTAAGCTGTTCCATTGATTTTCTCTGTTGTTTTCTCCTTCCACTTTCATTGATTTCTGATCTTTTCTTTTAATTATTTTCTTCATTTGGGGTTTATTATACACTTCTTTTTCTAATTTCTTAAAGTGAAAGCTTAGTTGATTTGGGACTATTCTTCTTTTGAGATCTTCTATTACAAGTCCTTTTTCTTTCTTTTCTTTTTATTTCTTTCTTTCTTTTCCTTTCTTCCTTTCTTTCTTTTTTTTTTTTTTTTTCATTAAGAGGTAGTATGGTGTTGAAGAACATGAGATCTGGAGCCTGGGTTTGAATCTGAGCTCTGCCACTTGCTAGCTGTGTGATTTTAGGAAAATCACTTAAGCTCTCTGGTCCTCAGTTTCCTAATCTGTAAAATGGGACTAAAAATATTTTCTGCCCATCAGATTGTTAAAGAAAAAGTGAGTAAAGATATGTAAAGAACTAAGAAGTTCTTTGCAATGTGTGCAATTTGAGTGCTATTATTATTACAAGCGGCATGCATTCATAAGATCTGTAGAGCATACATCAAGTATACTGCACATTAAACAAGCTAACTTCATTTAAATAACACATCAGCCTTACTAAGAAACTCCTTGTGGGTTTTTTTTTTGGCGGGGGGTGCCTCATTTCTCACTGTATATACAAAATATTGGATTGTATTTAGGAAAGAAGAGAAAAATCTATTTGTGATGGTGATGACATCTGTCACCCAGTGATGGTCTCTAAGCCAATTGTATGCAATTTCAACACAGAGGGATTGGGGAAGACTCTGGGTATAATTGTCCTTATTAGCTAATTAAGCTCCAGAAAATTAATTCATTACTAGTCTACATTCCTTCTCTTTTGGGTAATCTGGTGGGTATATCGTTTAAAAAAACAGTAACGTGCAAAAACAAATACAGTTATCCCCTGTTTCCAGGACACCCACATCTACCAAAATCCACAGGTGCTCAAATCCCTTGTATAAAATGGCATTGTATTTGCATAAACCTATGCATCTCCTCTAGCATAATCTAAATCATCTGTAAATTACTTATAATACCTAATACAATGTAAATGCTAAGTAAATAATTGTAAATACAATGTAAATGCCATGTAAACAATTGCCTGGAACGCGGCAAATTTAGGTTTTCCTTTTTGGAACTTTCTGGAATTTTTTTCCAATATTTGATTCATTGGTGGAATCCACGAATTGAGGAACCCACAGGTACAGAGGGCCAGCTGTAGTTCATTTAAAGCAATGACTACAGGCCATATGAAGTGCATAATTTTAAAAACTCAAGGATTAAATGGTTTGAGGAGACACCCCAAGAAATCGTTTTGCTAGTTGCATGCTTGAAATCAGGCAGGAAAATGCTTTCTCCCTGCATCTCACAACTTGGGACAGAAAAATTGGTCTGTACGATCGGAAACATGGACCACACTTGCACTCACTTGAATTTTTACTTTGCTAAGGTTGAGTTTTTCCCACAAAAGGGTCATAATGGCTGTCAAAGAAATCCACATATAAAATTTGTTTACCGCAGTTTAAACAAGCCATTTAATCTGCAGCTGGTCTGGCCGCATGTGACGTGCAGAGGGTGCTGAGCAAAGCACCGGCACAGTCACACGGTGTGCACAGCCCAGATGCGAGTTTTTACACCATTTCTTGCCAACACATGGTACCTTTGCTTACCAAGTGTCACCATGGGAGCGGGAGCTGGGGTGAAGACGGGAATTAAAATGAGGAGAAGATAATCCACTTTATTGAGCACTTATTATGTGCCAGGTACTGTACTAGGTAAGCCCATTACCTATTATCTCATTAGATCAATTGAATAAAAGCAAAATTAGAAAAGCCTTTCAGAATGAACAATTATATGAGGATTGGAGGTTGCAGAGATGAGCTGTTTGTGCTGCTTGGGATAGAAGTCACTGAATAAGATTTTTAAATGCTCATTTGAGGAGGGTTTTAATGCATCTCTTTTCCTCTGTGTTATATGTTTGTAGGACCAGGATTCTTCATTGCCATAGGTACACTCAAATCCAAATATTAATGAATATATAAAGTGTAAAATGCATTGCCTTAATTAATAATGAATATACAAAGTTTAAAATGCATTGGCTTAAGTAATAATGAATACATAAAGTTTAAAATGCATTGGATTACTCTATTACAGGAATAGATTTTAGCTGTACATTTTTATTAATCCTAATTCCTTTTGCTCAGATCTACTTTTCAGGGGAACTTGCTGCTGTTTTGGTGTTTCATCTCATTAAAGTACACCATGGAAAAGGGTTCGTGAGAAACTTATATACAAATGCAGCCTGATGGGTCTAATTAGCTGGAAGAATATCTGTATAAACAGGATCTGTTGGACACAATAAGCTGCCCTTCCCCCACTTACTTATATAATAATCCTGGCTTTCAGAAGACTAATCACTACACACCATCGACACAGCATCTAATTTCCTCATCAAATTTCTCTGCTGGGTTTAGCCATGCTTGTCAACTTCCCAGCTCCCTCTTCAGTAACTGGGTTTATTCTTAGTGTATCGCCCGTAAACATTCCTATGAGCAAACCCATGAAAGAATGAAGTCCAAGTTTCTTTATCGCTCCCTCTTTCCAGAAGGCTTTTCTGCACACACTCCTGGGAAAGGTCACAGGTAATTTGGGCTGGTCACTTCGGGGTGGCAGAATTGCAGCCAGCACATTGGGCTCTTTTGTTGAAGCCTCCCACTGACCACCAAAGGGGACCAGAACCTGAGGGGAGACCGTTTAGGAAAGTAGGCGATAAGAGGAGCAAGTCTGCCCGACTCTGTCTCTCTTTAAGCACAAATGAACTTGCTCAGATTCAGTTTCAGGAGAAATGCAGCTTTTCTGCAAGCAAACCTCTTCTTTATTGCTTGTATACTAGATATTGCTGAATATTTACAAGGAGTTTTAAAATCACTTATTGTGGAAGAGAAAGGTGCCATGAATGAACTGAACGCTACTTCGTTTTCATATCAATTTTACCATTTGACCATGGAACGTTCATTTAAATCTCTCCTACTCAGTCTCTTCGAAAGGAAAAAGAGTAAATTGGACACTCAGTAAATTGTGGAAATGCATAACTACTGAACTGGCTATTTCTAAAATAGGATTGGCCTATGGTGCTATACAGGTTGAATTGCTCCCTCCACCAAAAAAAAAAAGAGAGAGATTGGCGTCCTAACTCTCAATGCCTCAGAATGTGACCTTATTTGGTGATAGAGTCTTTTACAGAGGTCATCAAGTTAAAATAAGGTCGTTAAAGGTGAGCTCTAATCCAGTATGACCAGTGTCCTTATAAAAAGGGGAAGGTGGACACACACACACACACACACACACACAGGGAAAATGCCATGTGAAGGTGAGGGCAGAGATCGGGATGGTGCGGGAGGAGTCAAAGATGACAAGCACACCACCAGAAGCTCGAAGACAACACATTTCTGTTGTTTCAGCTACCCAGTTTGTAGTACTTTGTTACAGCAGGCCTAAGGCAGGGACATAAATTCTAATAATAAGTACCAGGATATTAAAAAAATAAAATGGATCTGAAAATTTGTTCTATGCCAACAAATAAATCAGTGGTAGTAACACAATTATGGGTTACATTCTGCTGTTAACATAAGCTTCTTCCCAAGCAAACTGGACTTGATTTCTCCTACCTGCATGACTATCTAGGCAAGAGAAGTGTTCTAGTGCCCTCAGAAGCTAATAAAACCTCTAAGCCCCAGTTTCTCAACCTCTGCACTATTAACATTATGGGTTAGATAATTCTTTGCTGAGAGCCGCCCTATGCATTGTAGGACATTTAGCAACATCCCTGGTCTCTACACACTAGATGCCAGGAACCCTCTCCCTGGGGTTGTGACAATGTCTGCAGACATTTTCAAATATCCCCTGAGAGGTAAAACCACCCACCTTACCCCCAGTTGAGAATGACTGCTCTAAACATATTTTCAGGGAGCAATTGCAATCTTGTAATGCAAAAAAAAAATGAGTTTCAATTGATATTCCGTGATCCCTGGTTTTCAATGGCCTTCAGAGACTTTCCAAACCTTAGTAACAAAAGTCTTGTTTTATTCACAGGCTAGCCAATCCTATTCAATTCTAGGACCATTTACTGAGGGCTTCACCTTGACCTTCTAGGTTAGGCAGAGGAAACTAACACACATCAAGGGGGATACTCCTTGACACATGGATCTTACTAGAGTGGCCTCAAAAAAGTATCCGCCTTTTTGTAGCTGGAAATTTTTGCCTAACAAATGTGTCAGTTTGGCAAGCACCATCTTCTCCTTGTCCTGAGGGTGAAAATAAAAGTTTATGTGAGTAAACATAATTCCATCTGGAGAAAAGGACCGTCTTCCATGGCTGTGGGGTGCCTTGACACAGTAACTACTCAGCAAATGTTTACTATGTCAATGAATGGCTCTTATTCCTCAAAAACAGGAAATAAAAATAGGAAGTTTCAGGCAAGACATACTGAAAAGCTGCTATATTGTTAAGGGCATGTTAGAGGGTGAAATAAATCTTTTACTCCACACTGTTTTTTATATTACTCATTTTTAATCCCAAAATATGCATTTGGCTTAAATTAGGAAGATTTTCTTCTCTTTTCATTGCCTGTGTAGGAGATACCAGTAGTTATCACCTTGATACCTTATGGTAGCATGATATTCAGATCACAGGCTCTGGATTCAAACAGACATAGATACATGAGCTTGAATCCTAGATGCAACAGTCTTTTACCAGTTCCTTGTCCCACCTCAGCTTCGACTTTTTTTATCAGTAAAATGGGAATAACAGGACCTGATAGAGCTATTATGGGAACCAATAGAGTAATGCTTGCAAAACGCTTAGCCTGGTTATAAGAAAGCACAGTTACTGGTAATATTTTTTTAGAGCTAGACATTTTACAAATTGATCCACATAAATGTCTTCTTTCCCTAAATCTTCCTAAATGACCATACTCTCCTGCCACAAAGATTTTTTTCCTATGGCTTTCCATGACAACAAAAATAAGGGAAGTCTTTCCAAAAGGGTCAGCAAACTTTCCTCTAAAGGAACTAGTAGAAATGCTTTAGGCTTTGCTGGGCGGTCTGTGTCTCAGCTACTCACCTCTGCCATTATAGCGTGACTCAGCCATAAGAAAAGAATGAAATGATGCCATTTGCAGCAACATGGATGGACCTAGAGATGACCATACTAAGGGAAGTAAGCCAGACAGAGAAAGACACGTATCATGTGATATCACTTATGTGTGGAATCTAAAAAAAAAAAAAAAGTTACAAATGAACTTATTCACAAAACAGAAATAGACTCACAGACGTAGAAAGCAAACTTATGGTTACCAAAGGGGAAGCGGGGGAGGGTAAATTAGGAGTTTGGGATTTACATATACGTACTACTATGTATAACATAGTTAACCAACAGTGACCTACTGTATAGCACAGGGAGCTGTACTCGATATCTTGTAATAACCTATAAGGGAAAAGAAGCTGAAAAAGTAGATAGACATAGAGATATATAGACACATAGATATAGATATATATATAGACACATAGATATATTATTTGTATAACTGAATCACTGTGCTGTACACCTGAAACTAACACAACATTGTAAATCAACTGTACTTCAATTAAAAAAAAGAAAGACAGCTGTCAGCACTATGTTACCAAATGAACATGGCTTGGTTCCAATAAAACTTTACTTACAAAAGTAGGGGACTGGCTGGGTTTGGCCCACAGGCTGTGGTTTGCTAACATTTATTCTAAAAAGAATGAGCAGCTTTCCATTTTCATATGTCACTACCGAAGCTTTGTATGTTGGTGATTTATTTAAAAATCACTACAGATATAAACCATGCTTTCTCCTTTCTCCTTAAAGCTTTACATTCCTGTATGTGATTCAGAATAGTAGTAATTAAATTGGATTTGTAAATCGTGGGATGAAATCAGGGCTGAGAACATCAACGATTCATTGTAGTAAAGAAAAAATTGGGTGGTTCTTCTGTTTCACTTCTGCTCAGGAGAACCAGTTGGTCATGGCTAGGCTGCAGGCCTACTGCACATCCTATCCAGAGTGTGGCTGGAGAAGCCTGTGCTGAAGCCTGTGGGTTTGTCCGAGTTGGCCCTTCTCCTGCTGCTCTTAGCAAAAACAGGTGAAGGTGGATCTCCTGGTATGAACTCCCACGACACCGGAAGCACTAAGGCAGGACCTGCATCTTATACATCATGGTGACCATAAGGGCCCAATGCCAGGCATGTCATAAGCAATCAAGATTTTGTGCCCAATTTATGTTTACAAATCTCTCATCCCCATGATCCAGACTTTGAGTGGTGTCAGAGTTCAAAGAACAGTTCACAAAAGTCATTTCAAAAATTTTTCAGTCATTTATTTCAGTTTTTAATACCATGAAGGGGATTTGCCAAGCAGAAAATGCCTCTTTAAAATCCCCGTTTTCGTCTGCCATCTATGTCTTTGTTTAATGCAGTTAATTAAAAATTGTTTAATAATCCCAACTACACCTTAGACGATGCTCCTTGAACCAGTGGTATGGGATTCCTGGTTTCATGGTCAGGAAGGTCCCTGCCATGACAAATTCCCCCAAGCAAAATATCCAACCCTGGTGTGTGTGTCTCCTGCCATCCTTTCCTCTCCCTTTCCTTCTAGTCCTTTATTATAAAGCCAAAAGATTAGAGACAAGCCAGACTGTTCTTGGAAGGCAGCACAGAGAAAAAGCTGGGAATCCTCATGAATAATTATTTAATACCATAACAAAACTATGATGCATCTTGATTATGATGTTGTGTTTTGAAGCCTTCAGTCAGAATTCAAACTCCTCTCCCTTCTGAGAAATGAAAGAGTAGCTACTAACCCTAAGGCAGAGAAGAAAATGAGACGTTTGATAAGAAGAATGTAACAACCACTGCCACCATTTATAACCGGATGTAGCAGGTAATTTGTGGGATGCACAGTGCAGGTACACTTTTCCCTTTCTTGAGGATGCCGGTCCTGTTGATACTCAAAGCCTAGATGCAATTTGTACTGAACTTGGGTTTATTTGTTTTCTATTGCTGTGGAACAGATTACCATAAACGTAGCTGCTTAAAGTGACGCTCATTTAGCATTTCACAGCTCAACTGGTTTCTCTGCTCAAGGCCTCACCAGGCCAAGATCAAGGTGCCTGTCAGGGCTGTGATCCCATCCAGGGCTCAGGATCCTCTTCTAAGCTCACAAGGTTGTGACTGAATTCAGTTCCTTGCTGCTGTAGGACTGAGGTCCCTGTTTCCTTCTAGATGGCAGTTGAGGGTCTATCTCAGTTCCTGCAGGTCCCAGTAGTTCTCGCCATTCGGCCTCGCATGGGCTCTCTCACAACATGGTAGCTGATCCCTTGAAAGCCAGCAGGAGAATCTCTGACCTCAGGGCAGGCCCCAGTCCATCTTTTAAAGGACTCCATTAGGTCATATCACTGAAATAATCCCCCTTTTAATTAATTAAAAGTCAACTGATTAAGAACCTTAATTACATCTTTAAAATGCCTTCCCCTCTGCCATATAACACAAGATAATCTCAGGGGTGTATCCCATCACATTCACAGGTCTTACCCATACTCAAGGAGAAGAGATTTTATAGGCTGTGTACCCCGAGGAGCAGGAATCCTGGGAGTCATCTTAGAATTCTGCCTACCACTGTAGGAAAGACTATCATGACGGAATTGTCAACAATTAATCCCAAACTACTATATATGAGCGTGTGTGTGTGTGTGTGTGTGTGTGTGTGTATATATGACACATATATATATGACACACATATATATATATGACACATATATATATATGACACACTCATACCCTTTAGAACTCACTTCTGAGGATAGGATCCCCAAAAGTGTAAAATTCCACACTTCAGATCCACAACTATCATATAGAGAATTTCTTGCTTATTTATTAAGACTATTCCACAAATGGCATACGCATTTAAGGCTTTCACGCCATGAAACCAAGTGAAAACTTGGAGATAAGTCTAACGACAGGGACAGGACCCCAGATGTGCCTTTTTCAGCGATGACTTTCTCTTGCCTGGAAAACTACAAAGTGAATTTGAAACCACCAGCAACACAGTGCCAGTCACATGGATGACATTAAAAAAAAAAAAAAAAAAAGGAAGCACGGAAACATCAGGAGTCTTTAAGCTGTTTTCTAGGTTCAGCATCAGCAGAATATTTATGTTGGCAGCATCCCGTAACTCGCAGCAGGAGATTTGACAGAAGGCACTCTATACGTAACCCATGTGAGCCCCAGATCAAGAGGAGAGTATTTGCATAAACAGAATCCTAGAGACCATGTCATCGCTATCTTTCTCTTCCTCCTTCCTCCCTCTCCACCCTACAAGCTGGTCGGATTGAGTTTCCCGGGCTACCTTCCATGAACATCAAGGAATGCAACAGAGATGAATGTTACATTGACACTAGCAGTTCCACCACAGAAAACTGTTTGTCCACCCTTTTCATTTCTCAGTACCAGCAAGCATCTAAAGACTTTGCACCTGTTCTAGTTAGCCCTGGCAAATGCAGCCTGTATTTATATTAATAGAATGATGTTTTCATAACAAAATGGATGTGCAGCAATCAGGGACTCACTCTGGATGCTCTCATAAGTGCGCAGGTCGGGGGAGGGGCAGCTCTTACATAAAGCCCCATGGCAAGGGTAAAAGACGCACAAATCCCAAGCTGAATCATCAGGACGGTTTGAGAACTTGTTCAGGAATGACCAGACTCAAGTGTTGGAAATTAAATTAGATCCTCGATTAAGAGGAAAATATGCTGGAGATAAATGGGCTTTTCATGGGTAGTTCAGAGTTCTGAACTTTTTTGTATTCCGTCTCCTGTTTCTGTAATTTGTGCCTTATCTCCCCAGAGTAGAACTGAAAACTGGTGAGATCATACTTGGCTCAATTCCTAAAAGTTTGTTTTGAGTCACCAGTGTAAATATTGCCCACCCAATCTGTACATTTGCACAAATTAACTGAAACCAGCTACCCAATTCTTACTTCATATTTGGATCTGTTGATTAACGCTGACAGCTGTAACCTCATTAGTCCAGGCTCTGGACATAGCAAAGCAGCTGTCAAATTAGGAAGAAGTGGACCCACTGAAGTCGCCTATGGACCAGGCATGTTAAAATCGATAGACACTCTAAAAGGTTTCAGTTATGATTCCAATTCTAAATGATGTTATGAGGTGGGCTTTTCACCTAGATCCATAATATGGGCCTGAAATTGGTTGTTTATGGAGAAAGCAGAGGCTCTATCATAAAGCAAGAACATAGGTTTTATCTGGAGAGTTTGGATCTGTATCAGTTGAGAATGGGTTTTTAGCATGCATTATAACACAGACATTTTAATATACTTTTAAATATTAGTTCCTAATGTATTTTTTGGCATGAGTGATTTTGTTAGTTTTGACAAGAGGCCAACAGGGTCCTGACTATAGGAATAAGAAAGATTCTGCAGCTGGCCCTCACTGGAAACGTAGAGATAAAAAATTGAGGAAAGAATTAGAATACACTCCAATAGGAATGTGGTTTCCCTAAACAGAACACAAAGTCCTCAGAGTGAATTCTGTTTCCTTCTATAAGAATCTCTACGGAGGGGGTAGGAAGGGAAAATTCTCAATATCTTTTCATTAAAACCTGGAGGTTCAGGAAGGAGATGATTTTCCATCCACCAAGGTGTTACAAAGAACAATGGAACCAGGTCAAATGCAGTGTGTGGACTTCCCTTGTGGCATTTTCCTGTGAGGAGATAGCTTGGGGGAGCAGAAGAAATTCTGAAGGAAGAATCTAGAGACTTAATTTTTTTTTTTTTTTGCCGTACGCGGGCCTGTCACTGTTGTGGCCTCTCCCGTTGCGGAGCACAGGCTCTGGACGCGCAGGCTCAGCGGCCATGGCTCACGGACCTACCCGCTCCGCGGGCATGTGGGATCTTCCCGGACTGGGGCACGAACCCGTGTCCCCTGCATTGGCAGGCGGACTCTCAACCACTGCGCCACCAGGGAAGCCCGAGACTTCATTTTTGATCCCAGTATTGGTCCCAGTTTTGCCACAGCCTCCCAGCGGGAGCTTTGGACAAGTTCCTTAATCTCTCTAGATCTCAGTAGACCCCTTTATAAAATAAAGTTTGCCATATGATTTCAATGATCCATCTATCTTTAGATTTGAAGAATCTTTGCACAAATCATAAGAAGCTTCTCCACTACGGCCCAAGGTGGATCCAATTACCGATTTTTTCCCCTTCGGGGTAATTCTCTTCTTTTTCTGTAGTGCCCTTTAGCCTATTATGCAAACAGTTGCTGTTCTTTGGCGCCCCCTGGTGGTGGCTAGAGCTTTTACACTCGCTTTCCCACGTGGGCCTTGAAGGTAAGAATGCTAACTGTGGGAACTTGCACCGGTAGAGCCCTGTCTGCTGTTCACCAGGGGGAAAAGCAATCCACCCACCGTTGCTGCATTATAGCTTTAACACACTGCTTTTCTGAGGCTTAAAGGGGCATGCTGATTTTTAAAAGAAGTAGCATTAATCAGATGTTTTATTGGCATAAACACTGTCAACTCCTAGCCTGCTTCAAGTTGAAGGATTTAAAAAGGCAAGGACTTCTACTTTCATTATTGTGAGAAAATAGATAAAATTGGAAGTATTTAAGCGTTTAGTAAAGGCCAAGAGTTCCCTTTGCACATGACTAATTTAAATTACCAGAAATATTAGATTATATATGCTCCGATGTTTCCTAAATATAGATTTTGGTTATAACAAAGCACTAGAAGTTTACTGAGGCTTTCCCCATACCTTTCCTTCGGTTTAAAAATCATTTACAGGGAAAACTCTGAGAGTCAAAAGTCAGGCAAGATGAAAAAGTAAAGGAAATCATTTTTTTCTTGTGGAAAGACAGGTAAATATATTTTAAGTATCGTGCGCCATTGGGAATTAAATTCTACCCTCAATCATGATAATTTACATTTAATCTAGCAGTTAGATTATATTCGCCTACAACATGTCAGTCCTAGTTCTTTTGTTTACAACTGTATTCTGTTCCTTTCACTTTGAAACTGTATTGAAAGGTAGTAAAAAAATTGTCTTTGATTTAGTGTAAAAGCCGATACATCTTTAATTTAAATGCCAAAAGTTAGAATTATCCAAAGAAACTAGGCAAATACAGTGTGAAGGAAAAGGAGAAGCCTCACGAACGTTTAATTATTCTGTGTTGAGCCCACCATGTACTAGTGCTAAGTCCTTTCAAGGCTGATTCATTTCATGCACTTAGTTGGATATGATTATAACAACTATGACTGTTTCCAGGTAGGGTTAAAAAAAAAAAAAGCAGTTACAGGAAAGAGAAAAGTCAATACTCCCTAAAGGAGAAAAACATTTTTTGCCATGTTTACTTGACTCCTTCTGGCAAAAGGCTGTTAGCAGTTGTACCACACAATTCAACCAGAGCTTGTCTCCAGAAAAAAAAAGAAAAAAAGAAAAATATAATTGCATCTCAGAGATTTGGTTTGGAATATCTGCTTTGGTTTCCAATGCCTCCTCACTTCTCAAGCATGTTTCTAAGTGTTTTCCAAGCTCTTTTTGAGCATTTTGCCTGCCTCTCCGCACCCCTACATGTCACCCTCTGCTCCCTATGGCCAGCCACGGTTTTCAGCCTTGGCCAAGAAATGAAACATTGGTTCACCTCAAAGGCTGCCATTAAATTTAACTCATTTATTGACCAGCAGGAGGTGCACCCACCTTACTGGGGTCAACGTTAACTATAATGCCAGGGAACTCACTGGTGCCCCAGACTGCTCCCCTGTTTAATGACTGTTGGGCCTCTTGGGCCAGATAAATTCCACTGTTGACATATTGGTGGCAATGCCCTTGGAACACCTTTGATCCATCAGTATGCTCTCTCCATTCAGGGATGTATTTAACTGTGTGTTGATTAAAAATAACAAGATATAGAGAAGAGGAAGAAGCAAAGGGAGCTCCTACTGGAAGAATAAGTCACTTATACTTCTCTGCAGTAGATACCAGGGCCTACGAGGACATCAAGTTTAAGAAAAAATAAGGTCCTAAGTAAGAGAGTGGCATAGACATATATACACTACCAAATGTAAAATCGATAGCTAGTGGGAAGCAGCCTCATAGCACAGGGAGATCAGCTAGGTGCTTTGTGACCACCTAAAGGGGTGAGATAGGGAGGGTGGGAGGGAGATGCAAGAGGGAGGAGATATGGGGATATATGTATACGTATAGCTGGTTCACTTTGTTATAAATGGTGTGTTGTTAACACACCATTGTAAAACAATTATACTCCAATAAAGATGTTAAAAGAAAAGGAAAAAAGAAAAAGGTCCTGAGGAGTCTGCTCTCTGGATAGACCCACCATAGGTCTTCTGTTGCCTTTGAGATGCACAGCAGGAAATGCCCATGAACTTGCCAGCTCACTGAGAGGCACGCTTTCATGGCCGAGGGAACTTTGGGCATAGATTTCTTTGCTTTTCTTCATCATCACTTTGCTATTCTATAAAAACGTGAGCTCTCTCAGCAGTGACTGTGCTGAAAACAACCCTGAGTGCTTAGATACACTGCTCTATAGTAACAGTGCCTGTAGGGTCTGCTCGTAGTTTTAAATTGGCTGCTAAAAATCATATTCATTATAAAGGAAGAGGGGATTTCCTTTTCTTTATGCAACTAAGCACATGAAATGTGTCAGATAAGAAAGCCTGGAAATCAGAATGATCTTTTTATCCGCAGACCGTCAAAGGCTCTCGGGCAATGAGCTCTTTCCTGTTCCCATTTTACCCCACAAACCTGCTTCCCTCAGCCCTGACCTGGAGTGACCAGGTTAGATGGTCATGGCTCTCAAGTCTGAACGCTGATTCAGGCCCTTCTCTCTTTGCTGCCAATAATAGTTCGTCTCGGTGCCACATTTAGTGGTGGTTTCTTATGATGTGGATACCTGTCCAGCAGCAACTGGACTGTGACCACAAGCCATTTTTTCTTAAGCCACAGAATAACTGTCAGATGGTAACTGCTGATAGTCGCTACTTGCCAGGCTCGGCAGCCTCCAAGACAGAGACTCTCACATCCTGTAGTAATGCCACCGAACAGCACTGGCCCACAGGGACACAAATTTTGTCAGTACGTAAAAATTCCTGAGAGTAATAATTCAATGTTTGATCTTCAGTCCTTTGAAAAAAATGAACAGAACAACTTCGAAAACAAACAAAAGACTCCTGCTCTTTTCTCTCCTACAGATGGGTTCTTTTCGCTCTTGTATTAATACTTCTTCCATTTTATTGCCCTTATGTATTTTACTATAAGCCACATCAACTTTTCTGATCATCAGTGGAGATTCAGTTTTTTTAATTACAAGTTATATTTTGTATTGCCTTCCCCTGAGAATTAAGAATACTTTGGAAATGTTTTCCTTACAGCCTCTTTCTTTTGTGAGCGGAATCCCGTTTTCCTCTCATTTTATAGAAGAGGAATCGAGACACCTACTCTGGAGTAGTACAATGTGAAGCAAAAGGTCATACCAGGAGTACAGCATAGAAACTAGCAAACAAACAAACTCCGAACAATAATTCATTGCTACTAATCATGTCACGATATGTTGAAGCCTCTAGAGTTGAGTCTAGCAGACTTGGATGATGTGTCTCTGGTGAAGTGTTAACGTGGACAGATGGAAGTTTACTCTAGGGAATGCTGACCTTCTGGAGGAAATTTCCTAGAAACTCCAGATTGTACCAGTGTCTCTCTTTCATTTCTCACAAACTAATAACATTGTTGTGCATGCTTGTGCCTGAAAACATTATTCCTTAAACCATGAATTAGCTGTAAGCTCTTAATAGTAAAAATATATTTCAAATAGTGAACCAAATATAAATATGTAAATATAATTACATATATATATATACACACTATATGTATATACATATATATACATATTGTGTGTGTGTGAAGAAAATAGTCAAATATGTTTGTAATTACAGTGTTTGATTCATCACATTTGGGCTTTGGGATTAAAAGCACACTCACTGGGGAAAGTGAACAAAGTTTCTCCCAAGGTAAGAAGATAATTAATGATCTAGAAGCTATTATACCTCTTTTGACTGAAATTGACAGTCTTTCCTTAAATAAAAGGTGTAAATATTTTTTTTTATTAGAATAAGCTTGACTCTCTGAGATTTTTACCTCAGAAGCAGAATAGGCTACTGTAAAAATTTTGTATGTAAATAAATTCGTCTTTCTGAGTTTGTAGGAAATAAGACTTGAGAATCTTAGAACTGAGGCTTCCTGGGCTTCCTGTGGTCTGACTCATTCATCATACAGAAGAGGACAATTAGGCCCAGAGAGCTGGAGTAAACTCCCCAGGGTCATGCAACTTCAATCAAGACCTTGCAGATGACATTGGACTTCAACCTCTCCATTCTTGCCTCAGCAGCTCACTATTTCAACCATATCATAAATGCTAAGATACTGAGATTTGTCTGCACCTGTAGTGACACTGATCTGGCCTCTTTTCTTGCATCTCCCTTGTGGAAAAACCAGTTCAAATAAATTATGTTCAAGCACACTGGCTCCACAGACTTCCAAACTTGTTCTCCAAAGTATCAGCTACAATGTCTACTGAATACCAACATTGCCTTACATGTAGACACCCACAAAGGTTCTTCTCAGTTCTAAGCCTAATAATGTGAATTTTACCTGCGATCACTGGAGGAGCAAAATGGGGAAATAGATCAAGTTACCATAGACCAAACTATGGAATAATCAAAAGTTTTGTGTATGTTTGAGGAGAAGAGTAGGTTCCAAGTAGTCTCCCTTGATTGTCCTCTAGCTTCCCAAAAGTGTCTTGGAAATAAGTGATTTAGGATGAAATACAACCAGTTTCTGATAATCATTTCAATTGCTACGTTTCCTTGGACACATTTTCAAAGTACTTGAATGAAGCCCCACATGCAAATTATCTTCCCTGAAAAGAAAGCTGTTGCTGGCAAGTTGGCTGTTCAGTTTTTGTGGCAATGGCATAGAGACACAATGTATTTTTAACATTCTTGTTTTGTTCTTGTCTCAACTGACACTAGTAATTTAAGAAATGTTGAGGGCGTTACTGAATATAAATTTGAAGAAAAATAACTCTTCCTACTATATTGTTAGAAGTAGGATGAATATTCAGTCAAAGATGAATCAGAAAGTTTAGATTATGTATGTGGGCATATACCTTCCTGAAAACAGACTCTTCCCATGATCCTGTCCTCATGATGTGGCATCCACAAGAATCACACTGCAATTTGCAACCAATTGTGCCCTGAATGACAGAAATCTGCCTCCACACTCATTTGAAATCTCTTTTTATAGAATTATTGAATTTGCAAGCTAGAAATGATACATGAAATACCTCAATTTGCATAAGAGGGAATAGATCCTGAGAGCAAAGATATTTGCCTGAAGCTATAGAACAGGTCAAAGCTTTATTTAAAAATCCAGATTCTGAACCCTTAGCCTAGAGACCACCAACCCTACTCTTAAAAATGGTTAACACCATGTCTCATCCTCAAGTATTTTTCAATGTTTATATTTAGTCATCCATTCTTAAATTCATTCCTGTCCTTTTCTCCTTTCCTTTCTTTCTTCCTTTCTTCTCTCTCTCCTTCCTTCCTTCCTTCTCTCCTTTCTTCCTTCCTTCAATAAATATTCTTTTACCACATGCTAGTCTTTGTGATGAGCTCCGGGATACAGAGAATAGAATATGGCCCAAAGAGCAGCTCATCTGTAGAGAAGATCAACATGGTAGCCAACAAGTCCAAACTCTTTAATATGGCTTATGATCCTCTCCTCTCTGACCCCTAACCCACCTCTCTAGCTACTGTCCATCTTTCTCTCTATGCTCCAAACTTACTAGATTTGGGGAGCTTACTGTGGAGATTCCTCCCATCTGTGTCCATTACATATGTTCACGTCCTGGAACACTGCCTCTCCCCTACCCTCCTCATGTGGCTGGCACCACATCAGCCTTCAGATTTCAGCCTAAATGTCTATTCTCAGGAAGTTCTTCCTTGAACCACAAGACTAGGTTAAATCTCTCTGCTAATTTGCAAACACTTGCATAACGCCCCTTTTCCTTACTTCACTGATGAGTTCAATAAGGACAGTGATAAGTAAGTGGCATATTTACTCTTATATCCCCATTTACTTAATTACCTAATTCAGGCACTTGGCACCCAGTACAAGTTCAATAGATACCTACTGAGTGAAAGAATTTGTTTAGCATAATGGGAGAAGAGATGAGAGAGTACTCAATTCTACTTGGGGAGGCAGTCAGTGGATGCCATCCATATTTAATTCATCTGAAGGTTTAGGATGTTTTATAAAATCAAGTGGATACATATCATGCCTAATTTCCCATTTTATGTCCTGGTGAAAATACCAATAAAAACCTGTAAATAAGACTAATGCTGATCTCCACTCTCTGTACCCCAATTACTTTTCTAAGATAGGCCCATAATCCCTTATCTATAATTCTGAAATCCAAAAACCAAAAAAAAAAAGTCTGAGAAGAGAAAATTTTTCATAAGCATGGGCAGCAAACTGGATCTTAACTAACATGATGTCTTGGTCTTTATCCCAGTTTGTATAGATTCATGTTTTGCTGCAGAAATATCAATGCATTCGTTTTTATTGATCTCACTTTTTATGAATGTGTGTCCTGCTGCAGAAATGTTTGGTTTCTAAGTTCCCCCATGATGTCATATAATTCTAAACTTGAAACGTGCCTGGTGCCAAAAATTATGAAGGGAATTATGAACATACGTCGATTTACTACCTTGTGTTTGGTTCAGATTATTCCATCAAAGTTATTTCTCTTTTTCCAATTTGCCCCTCTGCTGAGAATAATAGAAGTTAAATTGTTAGAATTTTAGAAAACTAAAGCCCTAGTAACAACGCCACACAACATGGGCTGTCACTGGTACCAACGTGGCCTAAGATCCTAAAGGAAGATCCAGAATGTCTTCCTGTGTGAATACACTTTATTGAGTTTTATAAAGAAATGAAACAAAAGTGTTCATGAATAGTAGGAAAAGTAAAAACTAAAAAGACTCTTGGACTCTCAACTATCTACGCTCACCACAGAAACGGAAGATATGAACTGTGGCCTGTACCAGTGCATGGAGAAGCCCATAACGGTTTCTGACCACGATGCTTGCCCACCCATTTTCACAGCACACAAACCAAAGGTTTCAGACTACAGGAGTGTGAGTCTGATAAGCCTTTCACCCCAACTCCCTCTACACATAACTCTGAATTACCTACACTAAATCATATTCAGTTTTTGGCAGGAAAACATCTTGGAAATAAAATCGTTTTGAAAAGCACTGATTTTGCCATTAATCTCAAGGCATGAATGGATTCTTTTTAATGTCCGTTGATGTCCACAGTGGGAATTTAAGAGCCACGTACGCCCACATATTTCCTTTCAATGTATATGTTAAAAGGGCTCTACGAATAAATGTACAATCCAAGAAATTCCAAAAAGGGTGAATTAAGAAAAACTAAAAAACATAGGGGAATGACAACAATAAACGACCTGCTGTTTTTCACAATCTCTAAACAAGACAATAAAAATACCACTTACTTAATATGCAACATCTATCAAATCAGTTCCACTGCTAAGAATGTTTGCCCAGGAGATAAGTACCGCATCCCAGTCAATTCCTAAAAGAAAAACGAAAGCTCTACAGTCTCCATCCTATCTTGACATGTTTTCATATGGTGAAAGATGTCTGAGGGAAAAGACCACTCTTTGATGAAGGTGAAGAGTATTTAGTAATTCTTGGTGAAAAACTTTATGGAGCGTCCATTAGAAGAAGAATAGATGACCACATTTCTGCGGCCTCAGAACAAGACAGCGATAAATTGGCCATATTTCCCAGGAAGAAAGTCAAACAGCCAGGCAGAGCCTCCCCTCACAGCAGTGTTTTCAGATGTCCAGAGAAGTCTCTGGGGCTTTCTGGTTGGCTGACAGCTGGGCTCTTACGGCACAGTGTATGCAGCCACGGATCATTACAGATTGGCACACACCTGCAGAGCAGAACCTCGTCAAATCCCAGATACACTGTGTTTGCTCAAAGACGTGCTCTGTGGTATCCAGAAATTAAGGGAGGTGGAATTTATGGTGTGAATATGTACTTTCTGGAATGACTAAATTTAGAATTTTCCATATATATTAGGGAAGTTATGGAATATGTACTATTACTTTCCAAGTAAGAGTAGGTGGGTTTTGTGCTTCTTTGTCTGAATGATATTGCCTTTTCTTTTTTCATTTTTTAGCAGATTGGGCCAATAATGATAGCAATGCAATGATTATTTCTCTACATACTATAGTAATAATTACAGTAACAGTGATACTCTAGAGATATCCTAGTGAGATAGGTTCCCAAACACCAGTTCATACTGGTGCAAGATCAAGCTAGAATTGTTACTGGTTCATTACAAAGTAAGAAAAGCTAGGAGAGCGTAGTAGTTTGTTTAAAAAACTAAATTTATTCTACTTACAAGTCTGTTATTTATTCTGATATGTGTCATTCTCTTGGTATTAAAAAAAAATCTCTAGAATTATGGTGATGGGATAGGTAAGATGTATTGGTTTTTTGCCTGAGGTCACACACAGCCAAAGAGCAGCAAATCTGGAACCCTAACTCAGGCAAGTCCACTCCAGAGCCTACTAGCTTTTCCTACCTCAGTGTTCCCATCTGGAAAATAGAGAATAATGAAAGTACTCACCCCAGGTTGTAAAACTTAAATGAGTTTACATCTGTAAACTTCTTCAATAGTGCTGACATATAGGACGTTCCATATAAGCGATTGTTTAGAAACAAACAAACAAAAATCAATGTTTTATCCAAAATCACACAGCTAGTAAGTGACAGAACAGGGATTCTAACCCACTAGTTTAGCTGTACCTGTAGTCGACACCCTTGCATGCACCACTGCCTTGGAGTCATGCTGATACAGACCATTAAACACAAAATGAGTGCAAGAAGCAACCACTAAGTTAAAGCATCACCAGTTTCAAAACTATCTAGGCTAAAGGCAGTGCACCATGGAAATGGGTAGTTGCCCTGTTAGCAACTACAAAAAACTAAAAATTTCATCTGGGTGGGAGGAAAAGAACAGAACCAGGTGGGTTGTATTCCCCAGGGGTCCCGACACTCGTGCAGCTGTTCTGTGGGTCTAAGGAGGCTTAAAATACAACTGAGCACAATTGCAAGCATGACCCAACCCTGCCTCAGCCCCTGTAGGAAAGAAAATGTTTATAGAAGAGACATTTATTGATTGGTTTTTAAAAACTCTCCCTTTAGCATTAGTCATTGGTTTGCTTCTAAATGCTCAAAATCTTAAGAAATTTGTACTTCTCAAAACTGGACACACACACACAGCATTCTCAACATCACTGAGGCTCTGTTCATAATAAGAGAGTAAGAAGCATGTTCCTATAGATGTGAAAGGAAAAAGGAAAGATTTTGAGTTTTTCCCATCATTTCTTAGGCAGCAAACAAAGAAAAAATGATGGAATTTTTACAGGTTCCTGGTTCCACGTCTCTCTGTGTTTTGTCTAGTACTTGCATTTCATCAGCTCACTGTAAACATCACTGCTCTTGCTGCTGCCAGGTTAGGAAAAACGAGTTAGCCTTCCAGGAAATCACCAGCACGTTGTGCTCTTGATGAGTGAAAATTTGATCGAAGAAGGAACCAGGAGGACTGAGCGAATGTTTGGGGACCCATCACATTTTGTCATTCATGCAGTTGATCACGTTGGAGAAGGATCTTGCCGACTAGCACAGCCTTTGCAAAGCATCCGGGATCAGGAAAGCCTGCTTGTTAGCATCCTCTCCTGCAGCCTCCAACTTAAAAACGGCTTTTCAGGCCTTTCATCACGTGTCATAGTTTTGTAAATAACTCCAGCCATATGAAAGGATCTTCTTTCTTTTACCGGTAACCATGTTTACCGTAGATGTACTACATATAAGTCATGACGTTTTGTTTCGGACTTCTCTTTTAATTAGTTTTTCTGACCAGGAACCTGCTGTTGTTGAAACAGATGTTGTAGGGCCCAATCATAACTCTCAGCTGCCAAAGGAAACGTATGGATCTGTGCCCGGACCATGCGGAGCAAATGGCTGTGAAGACGGGATGCTTATTACTAACGATCCAGAGAGCTGACATTTCACATATGTAGCAGCTTCCGTGTGATCATAGACGGGACACGTCCAATGTCACTCCTTTTGTACCCTCTTCCCTCTCATAAATAACTCACCTGAAGGGCAGGTACAGCGTGAGCTCCGAGCCCACCCCTCCCCAAAGTAAGAACACAGATATGTGCTCTCAGGAACGATGGTCCAGCTAAGTTACAGCTTGAACCTAAAAGACCCTCCCTCAAACCCTCACCCAACCTGTAAACTCAAGCAAATATAGCTCCATGTAAACTAGTTTAAGGTTTGAAATGACAACCAGATTTTTTTTTTTAAATCAATAAACATAAGTGTAAACGCAACATAGATTTACCAGAGTTGGTTTGCTGGTAAATGTTTTAACAATAGGCTCTCTGGAGGGAAAAAGCCCTGACTTGTAGTATTTTCCAGTTTCTGTGATGTAAATTTCCTCACCGTGATTGATTTCAAGCTTTCCACATGACATCACTGAATGCAGAGATGGGAAGAGATGAGTGGTGTCATACCATTGTAGAATAATTCCACAATCGACATAAAAATGTCAAGAACATCAGTAATTGAGAAAGGTCGTTCAATGATTAGTGAGATGTGAGTTATGAGTATTTATTGCCTCTGTTTACAATTTATTTAATTGGACATTTCTATAATTTGTTGATAATGACTGTGCTTAATGACCCACTCTGAATATTTCTGAAAACTTAACAATTGGCTCTCACGATCCGGTAGAGGCTGGCTCCAGCACACTGCGGTCCACCAGCACCTGTGATTGGCCATTTAATACTTTTCCACTCTGACTGTGGTCTTCTGTCCAGCGGCATCTGCATCAATCAGCTAGGTAGCCGCCACCCCACCCCTCCTCCTGAGTCAGAATCTGCATTTAACAAGATCCCCAGGTGGCTCTTGGGCATATTAAAGTTTGAGAAGCACTGAGCTAATGAATGACTTGAGAGGATGCTAAATTATGTAATGGAGGGGGAAAATATGTATATACACACTCACTTTTTTTTTTTTCTTAGATGTTGGGGGTAGGAGTTTAGTAATTTATTTATTTATTTTTGCTGTGTTGGGTCTTCATTTCTGTGCGAGGGCTTTCTCCAGTTGTGGCAAGCGGGGACCACTCTTCATTGCGGTGCGCGGGCCTCTGACTATCGCGGCCTCTCTTGTTGCGGAGCACAGGCTCCAGACACTCAGGCTCAGTAGTTGTGGCTCACGGGCCTAGTTGCTCCGCGGCATATGGGATCCTCCCAGACCAGGGCTCAAACCTGTGTCCCCTGCATTAGCAGGCAGATTCTCAACCACTGCGCCACCAGGGAAGCCCCACACTCACTTTTTAAAAGGGTAAAATCAAAAGCATTTTAGATAAAACCTCCAATGATTATGATGTTTCAAGGCAGCCGCAAACAACTGCTGCAAAATCCATAATGCCCCAAGATTTCTGTTTGGTTAATTCTGGATAAAATGTGTGTTGGCGTCCCTATAGCTTTGGGAGGCAGGAATTCTGCTGTTAAAAGCTTTGAGTTCAAATCCTAGCTTTCTACCAGATTTGCCAGTAGAGGAACAGGGGGAAAATTATTTAAATTCTCTGTACCTCAATGTCTTATCTGTAAAATGGGGTGATATTAATAGCACCTACTTCACTGAGTGTTTGTGAGGAGCAATGAGATTAAAGTGCGTACTCCATCTCCTGGCATATAGTAAATGCTCGATAAACTTTAGTAATTATCACTCTTTCCTAGAGAGGAAAATTCCAAACCATTCTCTGTGTATCAACTCTAAAAAATGTTTGCAAATAAGAAATAAGAGATATGTTTTTCTTGCTACATCATCTAAAAATTCTGATTTTTATCAGAAACTTTTATACGATTCTTGTTTCCTAAGACTTATAAGAAAATACAGCAGTTAAAATTATTTCTAAAATGTGTCCAAATTTCAGAGTGATTTGTTCCAGCTTCAAAAGTTACCTGGGGTCCTTCTGGGAAAGGGTCTTTCATTCTTAAAAAAGAGACTCAAAGAAGAGAAGGCATCTCTTCTGCTCGATTTTGTCTCCTGTGCAGGTGCCGCCTTGAACTTTGTGACCGCAGGGCAATCCAGGGTGGCAGAGAGAAGAAAGGAAGGAACCCACCCTGGGGGGATGCCGTGAACTCCCGAGTTACCAGACCTGGATGACTTGGAGCAGCTCCACCTGGGGCCTTTTTTTTTTTTTTGCGGTACGCGGGCCTCTCACTGTTGTGGCCTCTCCCGTTGCAGAGCACAGGCTCTGGACGCGCAGGCCCAGTGGCCATGGCTCACGGGCCCAGCCGCTCCGTGGTATGTGGGATCTTCCCGGATCGGGGCACGAACCCGTGTCCCCTGCATCGGCAGGCGGACTCTCAACCACTGCGCCACCAGGGAAGCCCCCACCTGGGGACTTTCGTCATTTGCAATAACAAATAGTCCTTAAAATTTAAACTGTATGAGTTTACTGTTCTATTATTCACGGAGTGGCATCTGAACTCACGCAAAGCCCCTTCTGTTGAATTGAGGCTCAAAGGAGGTAAATCATGTGCCCGAAGTAGCAGTTTGTGACAGAGCCAGGCTTCACAACACCCATGCATTTCGGGTTAGGTCTTTCTTCTCTTCCTTTATTCTCCTCTCACCTTCTCTCCTTCCTTTTCTTAACTAAACTCACGGCAAATATGACCATTTCAAATTTTTCCAACAGCCAATACCCATTTTGTCTGCAACATATCCATTGGAATGAGCGAGACCAAAATGACCCCAGGAAGCTGTAGACAGCCAATTGGACATTCAATTCCAAATTTTATGCTTTGAGTAGCTTTACTCTAAGTAACCACAGGGGAGACAGCAACTATGGGATAAAATTACACCAACAGAAATCCAAAAGAGTACTCAATTATGGAAGAAAATAAATCTATTCAACTAGCTCTTCGGTCTCATGTAGAAAAAATAGCTATTGACTTATTTTGTAACTTTTGCAATATTTAGCCAATATTATCGGCATAACCTAGACTTTTTTCCCCCTGAAATTTGTAACTGTTCGAAAATCTATTCAACAGTGACTTACAAAAATAAGTTCGATCAAGGAAGGTCTAACCAGGAAGAAAGAAATTAGTTCAGGTGATTTTAATGCAGGGAATTGGTTACATAGGTGACAGTAAGGAAACCCAGAGATTAGTAATCAAAGGAATGCATTGCCACCGCTAGGCTGGTTAGACAAAGGGAGAAGATCCTATTGTAAAAGCCAGGGGACAAAATTACTCAGAAGAAGCTGCTGCGGTGGCAGGTACGTCTGGTAGGAGCTGGAATGTGGAGGAGAAGCAGTCACTGCTGGAGATGCCACCAGAGGCAGATAGATGGGCTGAGAAGTACCCTGGCTTCTCTCTTCTCTTGCCCTCTAGTCTCCCACCGAGCCTCCCACTGGTCAATCCCTGCCAGAACCTGGCCAAAACCAACACCTGGGAAACGTAGCCTGCAAGTGTCAAGATCAAGGGCAGACTCCTGCAAAAGCGAGCTGTGGGTCTAGGAACAGGCCACGGATCCTCTCAGGAGCTTTGGTAAACCTTTTTAAACTCCTTGTAAGAAAATTTCTTTACTCATTCCATTTATTGTCACATTTTCTCTCAATTCAATTGAAAGTGTTTCAAAGGAACACGTAGGTCAAAGATAGTTTTATTCTACCTTAGTAGGTCTCCAATCAGCATACATAAGAATTAATTAAAGATAACAGGGACTACTCTAATTCTTTAAAAGGAAGCTTCAGCAATGATACTATTTTAATTCAGACAGGAACCTCCAGGTGGGTAAGTGGGTATTGTCCCAGGCTTAAAAATGAAATAAATACAGGCAGACATGGGGCACAAGTGAAAACATGCCTCCACTCTCTTCTCTCTCAACAGATTGAAAGAGGAACAAGAGGAAAAAAGAGAGGAAGGAAGGAAGGGAGGGAGGGAGGAAGAGAGGGAGAGAGGGAGGGAGGGAGGAGGGAGGGAGGGAAGGAGGGAGGGAGGGAGGAAGGGAGGGAGGGAGGGAGAAAGAAAAATGATTCAAATCAGGAGAATTTTAAGTACTACACAAGTCAAAATATGGATATAACATGACCATTTAGCTTTCAGTTCTCTAACAATTCACATATCTTTTAGCATTTTGATCTCTGAAAAAAACATATATTTATTTTCCATAGTCTATGTTTCTATTAGCTGGGCTGAAGCAAGTGGCTGTAAATTGAGTTTTATATATTTGAAAAACATATCTTTCTTCTCCTACATGATATTTATCTCAACGAGTAGTAACACATTTTCTGAAGATTCAGCATTTTTAGTCTATCCATTTTTCTATCCTTCATGGCCGTCTTGCTGGCTCACAGCCTTATCTGAGAAAGAGAGATCCCAGTCTCATTCTTCATTTCAGACTGTGTGGAGAAAAGTCCTATTTTAATTGAAGAAGTTAGGTTAGAAGAGCACTTTGTCAGTGGATCTTTTGGAAGGTTATCTTTTTCTAAGTTGTATAACTAGGAAATGAAATAGATCATATAGGAAACTCCTTAGGTTTTTTGCACTACTCATCAAGGAAATGTTTAGCTCATGTACCAATTCATCTTTTCCTTCTTTTCTCTCCTTTTTGAATTAAGTGATTTTTATCTACAAAATAAGATGACCTAGGGCACTACAAAATGACTTGTAAGTTGATAACAGAGAGTAAGAAAAAAAAGGAATTTTAAACAAGGTAAATGTAGGAGACTGAATACCAATTCCTGAGTAAGGCACCTACATTTTACCCTACATAGAAAATCAACAATGTGTGTGTTAAAAGAAAAATCTACCATATATTTAGTGAGTGTTTGGAAATGAAATGAGAATATTAAACTTTATAAAGTGTTTGGTTGGTTGCATTAGATGGGTACCACTACCTCATGAGATGGATTGATGAAACACCTTTACTGCTGTCAGAACTCAACACAACAGTTCTCATCGAGTAAAAAAACACTACAGAAGTATTGTTTGGCAAGAAATCTAAAGTCATGTTTCATATCAGTAGAAATTATGCCTAAGGGCTTGTGTGCATACGTGTAGACTATGTATTAACTCCAAAACCGTGTTATGGTTCTACCCTGAAAAGACACTCAACATCAGGATATTGCAACATTTGAATGTTCATGAGAATATTAACATATAAATGACTCCCAACCAAAATGAGGAAGGGAATAATGTCTAGGCTTCCCGTAACATCCTGAGCACTTTCTTGGAAAGTACATGCTGTAATCTCTTTATTTGTCTCTCTCCTCTACTAAACTTTAAGTTCCTTTATATTAGGGGTTGTATCTTTAAAAATTTCTAGCCCTAGTGCTAGCATACTCCAAGACACATTGGGAATTTTAATCATGGTTTTGAAATAATGGAATGAGAAAATAAAAGGATTATGTTTACTTGCGTTAAAACCTTTCATAAATATAATCTGAAAAAGTATTATTATGGAATCTAATCCTCAGATTTGGGCTGAAACACTGGCCTTATGAGGTAATATCAACATGTATTCTATTTGCTTAGGGAATTTTCACAGTGTTATTGACATTGGCCATGCAAATTAGCCCTCTGGATAATCGCACAAGATTCAATTTTGTTTTATTCAATCAAATAATTAAATATGTGAATTGAACAAAGTCATTATTTAAATTTCTTATCTCAGTTTATGAATCAGTAAGATTTGTGACTTGCAATAAGATATTTAGAGACAATAAATCATAGTAATTGGCCAACACAGATCGTTGTCATTTAGAATTTATAAGAAATTCAAATTTTTAATTGATACGTGGACAAATTAATGTTGCTATAAATTTTTATTAAAGAGATTTAGACAACACTATTTAAATTGTCATCTTAAATGCTATTTTTCCATCTTTTTTGCTTTTTAATTTTGTAAAGAGTTACCTATTACATTTCTTGAAGCAAAAACTTATCATATTACACACCCTGTGAAGAATTTCTGGTTCTCAAAAATATATACCAGAGTGTTAAATAATCTGCGTATTTTGCACCTGAGGTCAAATTTGCTAATGACATCTGATTATTTCAATGCCAAACTTTCCTAAACTAAGCAAAACCAGTTTCCCTGATGAATATGGTTCTGTTGCCTCTTCTTTCCAGATTTCCAAGGTTACCCAGTTATATAAGGGAAATTCTGATATGTTCTTCCCCAAATTGTTAAATGAATAGTCATAGGAAGTAAATAAGAGTCAGTATACTATAGTTTTAATTGCCAAATGGCTGATCCCTGCCTGCCCACCAGAATGCCCTTGTAAAGGATATGGCCTTGCTTCCAAGCTATTTGAGGGACTGGCCTGGGTGGCCTGGGTGTCTTGAAATACCCTAATCAGCCCCAGTAATTGTATTGAGTGAGCACCTGATCCAAGGATAACCAAGCCACAAGCCTGTCAATGACATTTTGACAGAATTTAGGTCGAAGAACAGATAACTTGGGTCAATGATTCCTTTTCTCCATGATCTTAAGAAGAAAATACCCAGAGAGCAGTAAGACCAGTTACCATAAATGCAGAAATGGCACCATGACGGCATGCGTCATGACTAACCAAAGCCATGGGCAAACCAAAGTAATGGCAGAGCACAGCACATTAGCATTAAAAGGGAGAACAGAGTGGTTGCCCAGCAGAAGCAGAGATGCTCCAATAAGGCTGTAAAGCCTGTGGGAAGCCTGAGGAGTCTCAGAATCACTTTCTTTCCATCCCACTTCATTCAGCTCCAGTCCATGTACATCCTCCCAAGTTTCCCAAAAGGAAAATAGTTTTGCTGCTTTCCTAGCAGTAAAAATAAGATGTCGTAAAGCAAACAAAATATTTAAATACGATAAAGATTAAAAAAAACAGTTATAGTAATATTAATAATGTTTTGTTGAATAGCTATTAGACCTCTCTTTACACATATGAAAAGCATTCACATATGATTTTTCACGGCTGGTTTGTAGCTTGCATTTTTTCAACTTAAATGTCATGAACACATTTCCATGCTCATAAATATAACTTTGTAATATTACTTCTAATGGCTCATAGTTTTCCACTGTATCCATATAACATAAACTCTAACAGAAATGCCTTCATGATAGACATTTATATTGTTTCCAATTATACTCTATAATAAGTAATATGGCAATAAATCTACTTGAACATTCTAAATATCTTGTAACATATTATTATTTAATTATATAAGTATTTTTTTAGCTTAAGATTTTTAAAGTGGAATCATTAGAACCAATGGTATATATTTTTATTTTTGATTCAGTAGTAGTATTAACAAATTACATTTCGTAAGATACCAAATTTTCCCAAACCATTGTTAACAGAAAGCACTGATCTTTTCCTATCTCATTCCTGTTTTAATTTGCTTTTCCTTGATTATTACTGACATTTTTTGCTGTTTGTATTTCTCCTCTTGAGAGATATTTGTTCTTAAACTTTTCCCACTTTGCTATTAAATTATTGATTTTTAAAATTGATTTGAACAATCCTTTACATATTAAGATCATTAATACTTCACTTAGCATATATGTTGCAAATATTTTCCTAGTAAGTTGTTTGCCTTTTAAATTATTTACAGTCAAAAGTTTAAAACATTTTACAGTCAAGTTTATCAACATGTTCTTTTGCGATTCCCGGTTCTCTTGTCATAGTTAAAATACTCTTCACAAGAATATAAAAATATTCATTTTAATTTTCATTTAGGACATTTATGGATTCATTATTTATATATTTGATCCATCTGGAATTTATTTTGGTGTGATTAAACTAAATGCTCAACTGATAGAGTTATCCTAGCACCACTTATTGAATAATGTTTTGTTTTTCCTCTGGCTGACTTAAAATGCTACTTTTTATAGTGTACTAAATTCCATGAAGCACTGGAGAAACTGTGCACATAAGGGTAAAGCCGTTTGGTGCTAGAATTATAAAGACTTATGTTCACACTGACTAACTGTATAACTCTGGACAAGTTACTAAATCTATCTGTCCAAGTTTCAGTTTCCTTTTCTAAAATGTGGAGATAATAATTCCTTCTAGGATCACATGAAGATTAAGTGATTAAAAAGTATACAGAACACTTATCCAGGCATCTGTCATTAAGGAAGTTTCAGTAAAAATAGTTACTAGCTGTTCTTGGGTTTACTACTGAATTTTCTTTTCAGTCCTATCAATCTGCTTATTCCTGTGCCAAAAACTTACTTTTAATGATTATGTCTTTATCATATAGTTTCATACCTATTAAGGCAAGTGTCTTGCACTACTTTTTTCTTAGAAGCATCCTGCCTTTATTATATAATTATTCTTTAGAAAATAATTACCTTCCTTGAAGTAACTTGAGTGGTATAGTTAAAACAATAGTAATGACTTAATCTCTCCGAGCTTTTGTTTAAACATATACAAATTGGGTGTAATAACTACTTCTTATAGTTTTTGTGAGGGTTGGGTGTTAATGTAAATTAATTGCCTAATACAGTGTCTGAAGCGGAGAAGATGTTCTATATTTGGTAGTATTGTGATTACTGTAATCTTGACTTATTCTCTATCATGGAATTCAGGCAAATTATTACCATAAGAACTTTATGTTTTAGAAAGTGGCAAGCAGAATGCTAGATTGACAATGACTATTGTACAGAAATAAATTCCAATAGTAAACTTAAACTGAACTAGACCGAAAGATTCCTGAAGTGCATACAACCAGAAATGCAGAGCTAGTACTACAGGGGCTGTTTTTTTATACAATAATTAGAAAAATATTGCTGGTGGAGGAAGAAAAGAATGGGCATTTCAACTTCCATTACTCCCTTGGGCCCAAGACAAAATCAAAACTTGGTGATGCATTGCAAATCTCTAGGTAGTGCTTTACAGACCTTGTACGCCAGGATACGTGAGTAGGGGTACAGGTAAGAGATGCTGCGGAGGTTTGTTACTCTTTAGGACACCACATCTAAAAGGCAAATAAAAGTATGCACACCGGGGCTTCCCTGGTGGTGCAGTGGTTGAGAGTCCGCCTGCCGATGCAGGGGACACGGGTTCGTGCCCCGGTCCCGGAAGATCCCACATGCCGTGGAGCGGCTGGGCCCGTGAGCCATGGCCGCTGAGCCTGTGCATCCAGAGCCTGTGCGTCCGGAGCCTGTGCTCCGCAACGGGAGAGGCCACAACACTGACAGGCCCGCGTACCGCAAAAAAAAAAAAAAAAATGGACACCTTGAAGGATGCTGATGGACTCAAAATTGAAATGGCTTTGAGAAAATTGATCAATAAGCCATTTCCTGAGAGCAAGAAGAGATCTGGGGAATAATGAAAGTGACTGGATTTTCCTTGTTTCCTCCCTTCCTATCTTGCTTTCTGCCTTCCTTCCCTCACTTATTCATTTAACTAGCAGGTCCTCCTCTTACAACCCAGTATCTGTTATTAAGAAAAAAGAAAATGTTCACCGTCCTCCTTTGCCTCTGACAGAAGAGAGAGGAGAGAATTTCAGAACTCTAGTCAAGATAAATATCAGATGTATTATTATTTTTAATGAGTCTTCCAGGGGAGGGGAGTTTCTCATCCTAACCACCCATGCAAAATACCTAAAGTACAGTATCTTCTCACGATGAGCATAAGTCAAAGAAGTAAAAAAGCAGAAATAAGAAACAAATGCCAAACTCCCTTTTTTTTTTTTTTTTGGTAATTTTCGATTTTTGCAAAGGCATTATAAACAGTTGATGTCAGAGTGTAAGAGTTTAGAATGTCTATGATACACTGCATAATATGCCATCTGGGTGAGCCTGAATGTTGGAAGCAGTCACCTCACTTTTTGGTCTGAGGTTATGTTCACGAGGAGAACTGCAGTTGGTATCCCATTGCACAAGCTCCCGGAGCTTGGGGGAGAATAATGACAAGAATCAATAATGCTGTCTGGGAAATGGCTTAGAATAAAATATTACAGAAGGGCACGAACATCACCCAGGGGGACGCTTCAGCGTTGATTAAATATGGCTGCCTCAGCTCTCTTCCACGCAGTGACAGATGGAGAAGGAGTGCTTACTTTGGCTTTTGCTGCGCTTTTTTTTTTTTTTTTTTGAACTAGGGTTACTCAGGTAGCATGAAAACGGGGCAGTGCATGCCACTTCAGTTAGCTTCTCTGCGCTTGGCTGCCCCCTGAAGGCCAAAACTGTACACACAGGCAAAGAATTCCCCCATCCCACCAACAAAATCCATAGCTGACTGTAAGTTTCAAACGCTGATTCCTTTCAAAGTAACCTTGTGAAAAGAAATTAATACACAAAATAAAACACTCACATAGAGTTCTCCTCTTCGCCAACCCTTACAGCCCAAAGGAAGTAAAAGGGATAGTTCATCTGTCCAAGTTAACAAAGTATATTAAATAGTACATGAAGAATTCACCAAATACTCGGAATAAAAATTAGAATTCAAAGTCTATCTAGATAAATGTCAATGTTAAATCACATTTGAATGCATAAAAAAAAAGAATGAACACACATTTGCACCGCCAGTGTCAATAAATCTTTGTTATTTCCTCCATGTATAAACTACCAAGTTTTGAAAACGTACCATGCCATGCCACAAAAAAAGAAATGTAATATTCTCCCTCCATTCTAACCAACTCTACTATGAACTTATCATGCTAAAAAAAAAAAATTATCCTACCAACTCTTTATTTTGGCCTTTCATAGAGCCCAAATTTAAAAATAAAAACTTATTTTATCCCTGGAGTAAAAAGTGTGGGTGTCAGAGGCCTTCAGTAGTCTGGGCACTGAACTTCCTCTGTGTGTGAATGCCTGTGTCTCTGGGTACCCTGTGATTGGAGACACAGGTCCAGAAATGCTTGCTACCTACTCAGCTCTGTTATAAATTTGATTGAAACCATTAGCTAGACTGTAATGAATTCCATGTGTCCGTCTTCTTTGGCATTTTTTTAAAAGATAGGATTTTTAGAACACATAATTGTGATAAATCCACTCTGGATAATTTATGTGGTTTTTTTTTCTTTTTTTTAACTAGGATTCCTTCCACATACAAATTTTAAACAACCAAGCATTTACATATTTACTGTTGGTTATAATTCCTGCTTTATAAATTACACTTTTGGCCACTTTTTCCAATATCTTACTCCTTGGGAATTATTAAAGTAGGAAAACAGATTAACTTTTTCAGGCCACTGAAACCTAAAAACTTTTTGCTGATAATTAGTCATCCTTGAAACTCTTTCTCAAATATTGTATTCCTTGAAATTTTTATAATAAATAGAGAGCATTTGGGGCTATCAATCTAATTCCCAAAAACTCAAGCTTAATTAATGTGTTCTTTTATCATTTTTTATGCCCTAAAAACTGTCTATTTAAATAAATTAACCTTTATGCAAAAGTTTCTTTTAGCCAGTATCATAAATGAAAACCAAAGAATAATTTACCAGAATCTGAAAATACTGAAGGATCCTAAATCTAAATTAAATTGGTCACTCTCTAAAGCTGTGAATCCAAAACTTAGGTAAATATAGTAACTCACATCTTTTAACAAAAGATTTTCTCCAAGGGTACAGTCATGCTCCTTTAAAATGTGTACGTGTACAAATAAAAGGAAGTACCAATCTCTCTTGTATAACATGCATTGTCCATTCTTGAGAATCAGACATTCTGAAAGAAAATAGTAACTAAAAGCCAATTTCCCATTATTTTAAATGGAAAAAATTAAAACATGCTACATAATAACCCCCCAAACACCAACCAAATTATCAAAATGCATTGACCCCTATATATAAATAACAAACGAGTACGTTAGAATATAATATGCTGAAAACATCACTTCTTCATTACTGAGCAGTTAATTTTGCTGTTAACACACAGTTGCTTTGTGGAGTACCATGGCCTTCCTTAACCCCAGCAGCTTTTATACACCAATTATATTTGGAATATTACATGAGTCGTCTCCCACACATTTATGAGTTTGGGGGAACGTTTTTTTTTCCTTTACAAACGTCGTCTAAATACTGTTGTATCGAGGATATATGCATGTTTTGTTATTGAAAACCAGGAAGCATTCTGGGAAAATGCTAATGGGAGAACGTGGGCAGAGTGACCCAATAACTCAATGGGCTGCCTCACCAGGCACTATTGTAATTTCCCTCTTACTGGAAAGCAGCAAACCCAAGATGGACGACTCTGTGATTGTGATAGCACATGGCCATTGCCATCTGTCTTAGTTTCCTGGAGCTGCCATAACAAATTACCACAAACTTGGTGGCTTAAAACAACAAAACGTTATTTTCTCACAGTTCTGGAGGCTAGGAGTTTAAAATCAAGGTGTCAGCGAGTTGAGTCCTTCTGAGACTCTGCAGCAAATCTGTTCTATGCCTCTGTCCTAGCTGCTGGTGGCTGCCAGCAACTCTCAGCATCCCTTGGTTTACACACATTGCTCCAATCTCTGGCTCTGCCTTTCAATTTCCTTCTCCCCCCTCTTCTCTTATAAGGACACCTGCCATTGGATTTTAGAGCATGCCCTAATCCACGATGATCTTATCTTGAATTCCTTCACTTAATTACTTCTGCAAAGACCCTTTTCCCAAATAAGCTCAGATTCACAGATACTGGGTGGATATATCTTTCTTGGGCAGTGGGAGGCCCATTCAATCCACTGCACCCCCTGAACTTGAATTTGTAGGATAACATCTCAGCTCTACTGGAAAGGCAGCCAGTCTCCACAAGTCTTCATCCTCTTCAGCCTACATCATAAATTGTCATTTGCTGAATAAAAGGAGAGAAGAGAACTCCGTTTGCACCTTCACTACAGACCATCTGATGTAACTCATTCTGTAAGATTTCTTTATGCCACCACAGCCTACTTGTCTAAAAATGATCTGAACAAGTCAGGGGCCAAAGAGCCTAGGAGTAACCCCATGACAGGTACCAGGGAGGGTCTCTGTGGAAACGTGTCAAGAATTCCCGTGGTTCTTCTAACATCCTTGCCTAGAAACTGCTTCTAATGCACCTTCATTAAAGTGCTCTAATAGAAATCATTCCAGTTGAGAATAGCGTATAGAGAAAAAAACAAGGAGTGATCCAAAGAAATGGCACGTTTGGTGGCTCACTAGATTTTATCACTTGTAGCCAAGAGGAAAATTCAAGTCCTCAGGTCACAGCCCACCAAGAAATTGAGCTAACAGGCTTTGACCCAGTTTTTATTCATGTGTAAAATAAAATTAATTCATGATGTTTGCAAACGTGGACAGATGGGGAGTTTATACAATTTTGTAAGCATATATACTTGTTTGTATACCTCCTGTGTGTAACTTACAAACCAATATGCCTGGATGTCGTTGTCAAAGTGTTTGCTCTTATCAATTGACTTCACAGTTCTGCAGTTCCCCCACCCCCGTTCTTGCTTTTTCTTCTTTTTTATTTTTTTAAATAAAGTTTTCTTTCAAGTCCTCTACTGTTACCATGTTTCGGCCATCAAAGCCCCCTCCTAGCCATTTTCATTTACCTTGTGACTCTCACCCTTTGTGAAGCTGAGCATTTTCAGAGTAAGTCGATCCTGCGCGTCCCCAAGGATGTTATTCTCATTTATTCACTCGGCCCTTTGAATGGAACAGACCTCACTTGGCAGCCATTCAGCAGACCAAGATTCAAAGAGCACACAATCCTTTTTCTTCCAAGGGCCTTTCAAAACCCAGTCCAGGGTTTGTCGAGGAGCTTTAATGGATGTCAGTCATTTAGCATGTTACATTTCATTCATGGCTGCCAGGGAACGTGATGAGTAGAGGAGGAATAAAAGAAAACAGGCAGACAATAGGGGTAAAGGATAATTTTCTGAACCTTTTGTGATGTGACATTATAGAGGGCATATTTGAGCTGCCATTACTCATGGCGGGGAGTTAAAATAGAGCAGGTAATGTGCTTGTATTTAAAGGCCCACCAAAGCCTCCCAAACAACTTCAGAACCAGGATTTCAGGAAACCAGGGATCAATTGGAAATGTGGGTGCTGTGGATCTAAGACAGCTGTCCGGCGGGGCCCTACATTCTCCCCAGGTGGGTAATGGAGGAATGGAGTCCCTTTTGTGCCATCTGCCTGGTCACCTCTGACAGCTGGCTCTCCTTTTCTGAACATCAAAATGTTTGGGGACAGTCTCTGGGGACACGGCAGTAAGACAGGGAAGCTCTGTGACCATCCCAGGGGGCAGGGAAGGGGGAAAGGAGGCGAAGGCTCAGGACTGCATACCTCTGTACCTGCCAACTGGTGTGTCACAGACGGGCTAAAATTACTGACTAGTCAATTATCTGATTAAAGAGACTCTTTCATTTGAGGCTTTTTTTAACAATCCAGACTGAAATTTAAACCTTATAGAAAGTTACCCCCCCTCCAATTTTTTTTTAACTTGGGCATAATCAACATTTGAGGGGGAAATGATAAAAAGGTACAGGGAGAAACACTTTGTTACTGGCTACAGGCCATAAATTGTTCTGGGATTTTCTTTCTCTTTTTTTTTTTTCCTCTTGGGTCCGACAGCCATGTTATGAACTTACTTGAAACTATTGGCATCAGATTTAATCTGACTTATCTTCACACACACACACACACACACACACACACACACACAGAGCTACCAGGCTGATGGTATTTTTAAATGCGTAGCATCAAATGATTAAAAAAACTACCAGTGTTCCCCCAAAACATTTCATTTTTTATTCGTTTTACAATTGCCTTGAAATCCCTTTAAAGTACAGAGTTCATGAATTATGCCTGTGTCAGGCAGCATCAGACCTATGTCTTTATGGCTCTTGCATTCCACAGAGGCTGCTGTGGTTTGAAAATAACAGAAAAATGTGCTGCTGCTTCACCTGCCGGTAAATGACTTGCCCCGTGGTTAAAGGCCCCAAACCGCACAGTGCAAGCTGGGCTGAGCCACTCTGGCCAGGGCTGCCCAGCGGAACCACACAACAATAGGAAAAACATTCCGCATTCATTATTCAACACGTGCTGAGCCGACTTCTTGAAATTTATTAATAATTTCTCCATAGTTTACGCTGTCCTGTTTGCTTTATAAAAAGAAAAAAATAATACACACCGTAAAGTTGTGGAGTCAGCAAACAGCCAGGCACAGGAAAAAGTTAAAAGGCCAGACCTAAACCCCCAAAAAGTGTTCTTAATCTCTAGACCGAAGACCAGTGGGGGAAAGGGGCAGACGCTCAAAAAACAATTGTGCCCCTTTGTTAGAAGAAGAGAAAGAAGAGAAGGAGCTGGAGGAAGAGGAGGAGAGAGGGAGGGAGGGATGGAGAGCCGACCCAAGAGAAAATCTCACCTCCACCGTGTCTATTTCTCAATTCATCAATACATGACCTGCTCTTCCCATTAAGCATCAATGAAGGATTTACACTAAGAATACAATAGGCACTATTACACATGGCCCCAGAGCCTTAGAGAACTGGGTGAAGACAGATGCTGACAAAAGTACATTTTAGTCTTTTCATATGTTGTTCCCACCCTACAATCCCCAAGAAGATACACATCTGCAACTTTATTTTTTGTAATTTAATGTCACACCTTCATGACTTCGTTATAGAACAAACGTTAATGTTTACATCTTACTCTGTCTCCGGGACCCCTTTTCCTACACAAAGGACGAGGCAACAGCCTGCCTGATGTGCGCCACGCTGGATCGTGAACCATTGCAGTTAGAACCAGAAATACACCTGGGGAACATATTTCTGCTACAGTTGCTGAACATGACTTTGATGTAAATGTATCCTACTGTTACTCATCTACCGACTTTGTCCCCCTTTGTAAAACCTAAGAGACGGCAAAGGAGGATAGATGTAAAGTATAAGTGTAGAGTGGCAGTGTGTTTGTGGGTGTGTGTCTCTGTGTCCGTGTGTGTCGGAAGGAGCCTCGGCTTTAGGGAACCACTAAAAGTATCCTGAGTGGGTTATCACTGAAAAGAAAACGGGCCTTCATTACTAAAGGAGAAAATTGTGCGGGAGACCCTGACTACGCTTCTTAGAGGAAGTAAACAAAAGTACTGTCCTAGATTCTACCTCTGCTCCAAAGGCCTTGGCAGACCTGACTGTCATTTTTACTGCTCTGACAGGTGGGCACACTGACCCTGCCCACACTCCCAGCAGCCAGCAACTGGTTGTTATTGTCACAGCCTGTGGATGATCATTTGAATTGTCAGGAAAGTAATTTCTTCTGTGAGCTCAAACTTACCACCCTGTGACTACCCCCATTCATTTTTAGTTCTGGAACGCTGCAGAAAAATCGACCTCATCTTCTGTAGAACAGCCTTTGACATTTTTAACACAACTTGTCATTTTCTCGGGTTAAATGAACACATTCCTCCAGTTATTCCTTATGTGATATAGTTTCCAGGCCCTTCACCATCCCTCCTTTGAACACAGTCCAGTTTGCTGTCAACTTCTCCCCTAAAATGTGGTGTCCAGGACTCCATACAGCACTTCCTGTGCGACTGGCAGCAAAGGAGGTTAGACTAATAATCACCTTGACGTGGATGCTATGTTGCAATGAATAGAGGATACGACTGAGTTAGGTGTTTAGCACAAAGCCACACTCTTGGGTTACATGAACTTTCATTAAAACCTAAAATATTTTTACACTTACTAGCAAATGATTTGTACCATTGTCCACACAAGAAATTGATGATTTGAATCTAAATGTAAGGGGTTATTTTGTTTGTACCGTTACATTTCAATTTCTTCGTTCCAACCAATCTTTCTACCTCATAAAATACGTTTGGTTCGTTCTTTTTGTTTTCCAACTCTTCAGCTAATCTTTCTAATTTTGTGTCACTTGTGAATTTTGATAAAACTTCCTTCTGTGTCCAAGGCATTGAACAATAGAGAAAAGAATGAGTGCCTTTACAGATGAAGGATTCAATGAAGTACTTGATACCTAACATTCAAAAAATGTTAGTTATTATCCTGAAAACTCTTCAGAGTCCTTCCTCTGGTGGGTATCAATTCCCTCTCTCATGACTGTAACTAATGAAGCCTTGTTAAAAAAAAAAAAAAAAAAAGGAAGAAAGAAAGAAACACACACAGAAAACAGAAAAACAGAAGTATTATAGAGGAAAGAGAGAGACCATAGTATGAAAATAAAGATGCACCCAGTTCACTTACCTTGGGAAAAGCCACATCGATGTTCCCACGGCAAGTTCCTGGTAGCAGCAGTTGCTTCTTTGCTTTATACCATTTCGGCTTCGGGAAGGTTTCAAATCAACGATACAGTTTCAAATAGTGGGGAAACCTGTATTTATTTATGCTTTAGGTAAATAACGGTATTTTTATTGTGGTGTGACAACAAACTACAGGATGTTTCCTGCTTCTTAAGCATTTGCGTCTTAAGCATTTAGTTGAAGCAAATTCCCTTCAGTACAATGTCAAACATTTTATACTGTACATTTTGGAAAATATTTTAAAATATTATCAAAACAAATGCAAACAACAGTTCTGAAATCTGGTACATGCTGTAACTTTTTTATTATTTGTTCCTTCAATATGTCTGCTTTTATTTTTTATTTATACACAGCGTGTATAAATTGCCTTTATAATGTGTGCTTCGGGTATGCATTAAATAAGTCCAAATAAAGGAGGGTTTTATAAACCAATGTACCATCTTTTCTTGTCTGTGTTCCCTAATTGCCTATATATGTTGTAGAGAGAGGCAAGGATAATATTCATTTTGTGGAAATTACAATTCATAATATAGAAGGAATATAGATTTTATATTTATAAGCTTTAGACCTCTTTTTAAAAGTCTCAAATTATATAGCAAAACTAATTTAATCAGCACCCTAGAAGCAAACTGAAAGGGTAGATGATATTTAAGTATCCAAAAATAAATATAAAACTTACACTTCTATCAATTTCTTGTATTTTTCCACTGTTGTAAGATACTCGAGAGCCTGATTTCTAAGAGACTGTCTGATTTTCTGCCCATAACCATATTTTCCATATAAAAATAACCTTTATATAAAACAAGGTTCTAATTATGCAACATTTGAATTAATCAAAGTGGCTGCTTAGTTTATGAGAAACATAAATGGACATGAATTCACACCCTCAGGTATAATAGAATAATATTAAAGATTAGTAAAAATACAGGGCCGTGATATTTTTCAAGAATCCCACAGCTGAGAGATATGGTAGAAAAGGCTCTTTATTATATCATGGCCCCATGTCATCTATGTCATGGTGGAATCTCCACTTTTTCAATCACCTTAAGCAAGCCATGTACCTGTTCTCTGTGTACCTCTGTAGTTGGAGACTGACCAGACTCCCCGTTGTCACTGGAAGTTCGTTAATCCTGAACCACTGCCTTGTTCACCCACCCTGGGTCCTGAAATTGCTAAAGCTTGAGTAATGGCAGTGAGTGGAAAACAAGAGTCTTCATTGACCTAGGTTCTTCCCCTCCATGACGACTCCCACCTTGGAGATAAAGCACATGGGGTCCCTCTACTTCACTGTCTTCTGCCTTCTCCTACTGATGGTTTTGTGACTGGTTATTGAGCCTTTTAACATGAGCTGACATGAGAACTTTTAATATCTGCCCATGCAATGATGGCTGAGTAAACCAATAAGAAAGAAATTCTTCCCAGTTAAGATAGCTGACAAAAAAAGAATAGTTTTAACTAGATATCACTGCTCTAGGGGACAGTTTTGATTTTGCAAACTCTCTGAGGGAACAAAGGGACCAGCCTTTGTTAGCCCCACTTCTGTAAATGTGCTTCAGCCTCATTGGTAAGTTATTTTTTTCTGACTTCTGTGTAAATACTTCCTGGAGAATTAATTATATACGTTTTTCTTTATGAGGATGAAAGGATCTGATTTGCTCATGACTTGATTTTTACTAATTCCTGTATTCTAAACATCTGTTAATCTAGAATTCAAAAATCTCTCCTATAATCCTTATAAATGTTTCCCATTTGCCTTTTTAACTTTTATTCATTTGAATATTCCCTTATTTTCATTTGATAAAAAACAGTCGACCCACCCACCTCCAAAAGCAGAATAAACAGGTTACTTTTTTGAGAGCTTACAGAGCACGAAAGTGCATATTTTCATTTATTACTGATATTCCTGTAACAAAGTTACTATGTTTATATTCCCATTACAGAATAGGATACTGTGCTTTTGTAAGATTGTATAGCTAAAACTTATGGTACTAGAAGACAAAGTATAGTGCTGTTTAGAGTAATACTGATTCCCTTCTATGTTTCCTTACCTCAAACCAGCCTTTCAAACTCCAGCATGAACCCATATTTAACACCAGCCTTCCTTAGTGCATAAAGAAGTCCAATTCAACAGTCACAACCCTCAGTGATCATCCCCCATAGGAGACATGCCTGTACTTTCCACTGATGTACTCAGGGGTGTGGTGTGTGTGTGTGTGTGTGTGTGTGTGTGTGTGTGTGTGTGTGTGACAGAGACAGAGAGACAGAGGGAGAGGGAACTTATTTTTATACTTTTCAAGTGTACAGGCAGGGATGGTTATTTGCATTTAAAAAGCACCAAAAGAGATGGGGAAAAAAAAAAAAAGATCTCTTTTTCTTTATTGCCAGAAGAATAAAAACCCATCCATGTTACCTTAAAGCCTGTATGAACATTACAATGTCAAACTCACCCTGCCCTTTTTCTAACATGCATTCCATTAGGCCATCTTAAAATTTATTCTAACTATAGCACTATACTTTTATGCATTATTGTGTATTTGTAATTAAAGGGTTTACTGCTTTGGCAATTATAGGGAGAATTTAAGCAAAAAACTAAAGTATATTCTACAGAGGACCCAAATTATAGTAGTGACCGGTTGTACATTGATTTAATCTAGACCTCAGGAACAGCACCAGACCTTAAAATATCAACCTTTTATTTGCATAGTAAGGAAGATCAAATATGCACTGTATACAATAAAATCTGAGAAGATGTTGGCATAATGTTGGCAAAATATAGTTATGACAGTGACAGGGTAAAGCAACTATTTAAAAGAATAGGTTCTCTGAATGCTATTGGGCCTTAATGCAGCTTGTCATCTGTAGAGTATCAGTAAATGGTAAGAAAACGATATCTTGCCATGTAATAAGGTGTCATTCTAAATTCTACTCATTGCTAAAAGGAGTTCTTTAGCAATAGCAGGCATTCAATAGCATCTCTTTGATCTGTACATAAGAAAACATGGCCTTGAGTGGCTCATCCAAGAAAACATAGATAACAAAGGTCTGAGCCAGACCTAAACTGAGGACTTCTGATTCTAAATCCAGTGTGCTTTCCCACTGCAGCAGGCTCATGTAAAACTCCAAGACACACATTACAAACAGGATATGCAATTTGGGAAATTTACTTTGAATTATAACTTTGTGCTCTGATTATTTTCCATCAGTGTTTATCTTTGTATGTTTCTCTGTCCCAAGGGTTGTCTCTTTCAGATCATTGTTTTCTGATTTTTCTAAGCATTCCTGTGTGTCTTTCACTCTATCTCCATAACTGCTTTCCACTTTTAGACCTATCTCTACTTTTGTTTTATTCTAAGTTTTTTTTTCTCTTTTGATTTTCTGAAAATATAAAGTAACATGACTTCATTATCAAGAACTTGGATGCTTCTTATATATTCCAGATACTTATAGTTATCTTTGAATTTGATTTCCTCTTTATAATTTTTATCAAGTTACCTAAGCCCTTTCATCCTTTTGAATATCTGTTTTGAAATTTGCTTTGTAGACTATGAGAATCCAGTAGATTAAAAAAAAAGGGCTTCCCTGGTGGCGCAGTGGTTGGGAATCTGCCTGCCAATGCAGGGGATGCGGGTTCGTGCCCCGGTCCGGGAAGATCCCACATGCCGTGGAGCGGCTGGGCCCGTGAGCCGTGGCCTCTGAGCCTGCGCGTCCGGAGCCTGTGCTCCGCAATGGGAGAGGCCACAACAGTGAGAGGCACGCGTACCAAAAAAAAAAAAAAAAAAAAAAAAAAAAATGGGATGAGTGTGGTTAGGATAAAAACAAGCCTCTAGTGTGTAATCAATAGGATTCAGTGGATAAGTAGAATTTCCAATTGTTATATCAGTTTTAAGCCAAACTGTGTGTTTCCTAATTCTGGAAGCTTGATTCTTCCAACATGTTTGAACTATTCTCTGGCAGAGAATTAAGTGCTTTGAGAACAGAACAAAAACCAGTAGTGTTTATGGTGTGGTGGTGTCTCAGATCCTCAGAGATTCTGACACAAACACAGGGCACTTAAAAGGCAAAGGATTTGCTCCACTGGATATATTATGCTTATAAATATACTATTACCATGCAAAGTTAGCCAGTGTTTTAGATTTTGATAATTTTACCTATTTTAGACTTAGGGAAAGTGAAGAATTTTGAAAGAGACGAAGCTGAGTTCAAATTCTACTAGAGTCATCACTTACTAGCCTTGTGTCCTTCAAGCTTCATTTAACTTTCTGAGCCTCATCTGTAAACACTGCAGGGTTGTTTTGACAAAATAATATACACAAAGTGCCTGGCCCATAATGGGTTCCCAGTGAGTGATATGAGGATTGATGATGACGATGACAATGACGATGATGACGTTACTGAGATCTCTCATTGATTAAAGGAGGAAGAGGAGAAAACCAAACTTTGGGGTAAATCTTAATAGCAGATAAAACTAATACAAAATAACGTTTGTGAAAATTGTAAAGGGTAACAGCAATTTAGAAATGAGATTGGTGTTTCATTAAATAAGTTTTCTAAGGGAAAAGAAAAACTTTACTCTTAAAACAAGACCCATAGACACTAATCTGATAAATCTATAAATATGTATATTCAGCCTTGATGTAATAAGTAATTTTAAAAAGCAATTTATGGAATTTTACAGGGATTTATTAGTCTGTTAAAATGTTTTCCCCAAAGTCTTTCATTTTGCACTACATGATTAAAAAAACATAAAATCTCTTTTTTAATAGTTCACCATTTGAAGTAAATGGAAATAAAGCAGAGAGTTTGAAGCATTTGAAATTTACTGCACAATGTACTTTCCAGAAAGTTATTTGTCAAGTTTCATTCTACCATGTTGTATTTGTTTCATGATTTTAAACAGCAGGTACTCCAGGGAGAATCTGAGCGCTGGTAAGAAAAGACACGCGCATATTCTGTGTGTTATGGTCCATACATAGAAATGCTTATCCTCAGAGACAATTTTAGAATAAGCAAAAAATCAGACTAAGGCAAGCAGGATAGCAAGCTCTTGTGGGAGAGCAAACGGAAAACCTTTTTTAGATTTTTGGTTATGAAGCAAAGTTCTCCATTGTTGCAATGGGTGCCTTGTTTTGTTTATTTTGTTTAGTCCTAAGCCAAAGGTAACCTTGCCAGCAGCCAGTCGTCTCTCTATGTGTTCAACGCTTTACTCGCTTTCCAGGGGAGAAGGGCCCGGGGACCAGGGAATCACAGCTGGGAAATGGGGACCCTTTTGTGCCCCTCACTGATTCAACTCAGAATGTCTCTCCCCGAGGTCGACACTAAAAAGGACAATAGATGACACCTTCTGTCTGCTAAACCTAAAGCTGTTATTCCTATTATCCTATATTTTTCATTTTAAAATTTTAAAATAATTATTCGAATCAAACGACATGTCCCTAAAACCGGAAGTAGGGGACATTTTAATACAAACTGCAGTAGAGACATTGTACTCTAGCTCCTTCACATGGGCCTTAAGTGTTGAATAACAGCCTCCAAATAATTATTTCCTCTACCCCACGCGCTTCTCTCTCTTGGTGCGCTGCCCAGGTAGGCAGCCAGTACTAAGTATCTGATAACATGCCTTGTCGGGCCATGTAGAATAATATTTTGTTCCAAGCCCTGTAATCTTTCTCCTTCACATCTAAGGCTCCACGCCCAGCACATCTCATCTCTTGGGAAAGCCACAGAGCCTCTGTGGCCAAGGGTTGTGCTATTTCTACCTCTTCCAAACCAAGATGAAGATGATGTGAAATTTCCATTTGCTTATTGCCCACTGAACACATTCAGAAATTCTGAAGAAAATGCAAAGATGAAGTCTTCTCTGAATTAAAAGTCAAATGTCTCCTCAAAGCTAATTTTTTTTAACATCTTTATTGGAGTATAATTGCTTTTACAATGTTGTGTTAGTTTCTGCTGTATAACAAAGTGAATCAGCTATGTGTATACATATATCCCCATATCCACTCCCTGTTGCATCTCCCTCCCACCCTCCCTATCCCACCCCTCTAGGTGGTCACAAAGCACCGAGCTGCTCTCCCTGTGCTATGTGGCTGCTTCCCACTAGCTATCTATTTTACGTTTGGTAGTGTATATATGTCCATGCCACTCTCTCACTTTGTCCCAGCTTACCCTTCCCCCTCCCCGTGTCCTCAAGTCCATTCTCTATGTCTGCATATTTATTCCTGTCCTGCCCCTAGTTTCTTCAGAACCATTTTTTTTAGATTCCATATATATGTCTTAGCATACGGTATTTGTTTTTCTCTTTCTGACTTACTTCAGTCTGTGTGACAGACTCTAGGTCTAGCCACCTCACTACAAATAACTCAATTTCATTTCTTTTTATGGCTGAGTAATATTCCATTGTATATATGTGCCACATCTTCTTTATCCATTCATCTGTTGATAGACACTTAGGTTGCTTCTGTGTCCTGGCTGTTGTAAATAGTGCTGCCATGAACATTGTAGTACATGACTCTTTTTGAATTATGGTTTTCTCAGGGTATATGCCCAGTAGTGGGATTGCTGGGTCATATGGTAGTTCTATTTTTAGTTTTTTAAGGAACCTCCATACTGTTCTCCATAGTGACTGTATCAATTTACATTCCCACCAAGAGTGCTCCCTTTTCTCCACACCCTCTCCAGCATTTATTGTTTGTAGATTTTTTGATGATGGCCATTCTGACAGATGTGAGGTGATACCTCATTGTGGTTTTGATTTGCATTTCTCTAATGATTAGTGATGTTGAGCATTCTTTCATGTGTTTGTTGGCAATCTGTATATCTTCTTTGGAGAAATGTCTATTTAGGTCTTCTGCCCATTTTTGGATTGGGTCGTTTGTCTTTTTGATATTGAGCTGCATGAGCTGCTTGTATATTTTGGAGATTAATCCTTTGTCAGTTGCTTTGTTTGCAAATATTTTCTCCCATTCTGAGGCTGTCTTTTCATCTTGTTATGTTTTGCTGTGCAAAAGCTTTTAAGTTTCATTAGGTCCCATTTGTTTATTTTTGTTTTTATTTCCATTTCTCTAGGAGGTGGGTCAAAAAGGATCTTGCTGTGATTTATGTCATAGAGTCTCAAAGCTAATTTTATTGGGTTGTTATGTTACACGTGTTTGTAAAGACTGTATTATGGGAATTAATTTTACTCACCTCTGCTATCAAATTCAGTAGGTGTTATATTTCTTATATGGACAGATGCAGAACCTTAAATTTATTTGCATATTCTCTGCTAGGTATCTTGGTTTTACACATATATTGAATTCTCTTCTTTACATTTAGCCAGACACTCTTAGTCTTATTTTAGAGATGAAAATGGAAGTCCAGAAAAATGTTACTCATGTTAAAAATACAGTTTTGCTTGGATGCTAAGAATGATGCTTTAAATGTGATCTTTGATGATGTCTCACCCTGAAACTGCTTTTTTTGTTCTCTTTCTTCAATTGCCAGTGACTTCTCATAAGTGATACACAGGTAAAGGTCATGTTATTTGGATAACTGAGTTCTTGAGGGAAAGGTGGGGAACGGAAAACTACTGTGTTGCTTTCTTCTTCGTAGGCTAGCTGCAGAGTGAAAAAGGAGAAGTGAAAATTACCATTACCTTGGTATGAAGATCAGTATTTGATAGTTTCATGGTTCCACCGTACGGAATTCAGAGGAAACTGAGCATCTCAAGTAGTGTTCCCACCAACTCAGTATCTTCCCCACCTTTGTTCAACTGCTCTCTTTATGTCATTTACAAATTTTTTATAAAATTATTACTATATAAATTTATTTCCATATTCTCTTCTAGTTATCTTTATGCAAGGTATACTTCACTCTGTGACTCAGAGCAGCGGTCCCCAATATTTTTGGCACGAGGGACTGGTTTCATGGAAGAAAATTTTTCCTCAGACGGGGAGGATTGTTCAGGCGGCAATGCAAGCAATGGGGAGCGATGCAGGGCATCAGATGAAGCTTCGCTCGCTAGCCCACTGTTCACCTCCTGCTGTGCAGCCAGGTTCCTAACAGGCTGTGGACCTGATCGGTCCACGGCCCAGGAGTTGGGGACCCCTGACTTAGAGTAGTCTGAGACAGACCTCCCTGCAGATTACATTTGTATGAAACAAATCACATTTATTATCCTGCAGCAAACACAGCTTAAAAGGACAGATTCCTCAGCACTCTGATAAAGCATTCTCTAATTTACAAACCTAATAAATCAAGATGCTGGTACAATTGATTGTCTTCTGGTGCAGAGCACATGTGTTTGCTTCCATCGTGCTCCAGTGCTTGAGAGATTAAGAAAAGACCAGGAGCCACTGAGAAGGCTCCTGGAGGAGCTGCCCAAGTGAAGAGAAGACAGGCAGAGAGAGAGGATGGAGTGCTTGAGCAGCTGAAGGCCTGGGGGTCAGGAGGAGAAGGGGAAGGAGTCAGGGTTAGGACTTGGATAGAGTCCTGCTGCTATTCAGAAACAGTCTCCAACACATCCATTTTATCTCAGTCGAAATTTCTGAATCTCTGAGTTTCCTAAGTCACCGGTGGATGAAATGAAGATAGATAGTAGACAAACTAGGGTGAGAAATAACCTTTAAAGTTTCTTTCAACCTAGGGGCAGGACAGGAGTAAAGATGCAGATGTAGAGAATGGACTTGAGGACATGGGGAGGGGGAAGGGTAAGCTGGGACGAAGTGAGAGAGTGGCATGGCCATATATACACTACCAAACGTAAGATAGATAGCTAGTGGGAAGCAGCCGCATAGCACAGGGAGATCAGCTGGGTGCTTTGTGACCACCTAGAGGGGTGGGATAGGGAGGGTGGGAGGGAGACGCAAGAGGGAGGAGATATGGGAACATATGTATATGTATAGCTGATTCACTTTGTTATAAAGCAGAAACTAACATACCATTGTAAAGCAATTATACTCCAATAAAGATGTTAAACTAAATAAATAAATAATAAAGTTGTTTTCCATTTTTGCAAATTTTAGATATCCATAATTTTTTTCTGCCCCTGTTCAACTCAATAAACACCGAGTCTCCCAGATGACTTATGTAAATCACATTCATGATGCCCCCAAACATTTATATATAACAGGTCTCCAGTTTGACAGCCAGTAGTGAGGTTGACAGTAAAAGGTTGGCTTTATTTCTCTGCTCCTGATGCAAAAGCCTGTGTGAGGTGATAAGACTCCTTATCCCACCCTCCTCAGCTTCCAGGAATGCAAGTATAGCAGAGCTGACTTCAGCACACTGACCACTGCAAGTTAGCTGTGGGGAAGTAGAGGGCTGGGAGAGGAGACAGGAAAGGTAGTGAATGGCTCTCCTGTCCCACAGTCTACACTCTAACTTTTAGGGAAAGGCCTTTGCAGTCGGTCTCCTAGGGCATTGCTTAATTTCTCTTCCCAGTTTCAATTGTTCATGGGTCAGCAATTGACCTACTCTACACAAAACAGGATTGAGAAATCACCTTCTGAGACGCAGACTGGGCAAGGCTCCATATCCATGGTCCTGTCCTGGAGCAGTGGGACATAGGGAGAGGGACAGAAAACTCAAGTCACTGGTTCCAGGTCATTAAGACCATCGTGACTTCCGCATATCTTGAGAATCAGAAAGCCTGCATTGTTTTTTATTGATGGGAGGAGCTCTCAAGTTTACCAGTAAAATAAATACAATTTTTCTACTTTCCAGTTGTCTACAGCAAAGTAAGAATTTTCCATTTCTAGGACCAAAGTATGGAAATGGCATCTGATGTAGAACTTCTTTATTTTTCTGCAACTTTTAATTCAGAAGCTCAACTCGTTTCAAACGATTTTAAGACTAAAACAATACAGCAGTTACAGCTCTCTGACATATTGTTTGTAACCAGAAAAATCAGCAAAGCCAGAAGCCTTCTGCTGTGAGCACTTTTGTTTCTCCTCTTTTGTTTTACTAACCTCTCCACAGCTGGTGCAGTTGAAAACACTCTTTCATCACATACTTAGCAGAAGTTCAAGTGTAGCTGAGAATGCAGCCAAGAATCTGTCTGCTGGGTTCACTGTCAGAATGTCATGTTTCACTTCTAACCTAACTCCTATCTGATACAGCTGACGGAAACAGACAAAGAAAGTCCGCAACAGAAAAAGCTCTCCGTGGACCCTCTCAAACTGATTATTCCCGAGAAATTGAGGACACGTTAAGTCTAGCAAAGTAGTAATATTTTCACATTCATATATGAATTCAGGATTCACAGGGTTTTTTGCTTGTCCAGTCTTTTATTGATGTAGTAAATAAATAGTCTACAAATCACAGAGCTGCTGGATTATGAAGCAATAATGCACTCTTGTCTGATACTACTTAGAATTTACAAAACAAAGTAAAAATTAAAATAAAATAAAAAGTTTACCATATTTCTTCTTTCTGCTTTATTTTAATAAAGTACTTTATATTCCTAATCTTTGTCCCTAAATATCTTTTTGTAATCTAGGGAGTATTCATGATGATTGAATAATTTAGGTCAATACATTTGTTATTGCTGCAAGGTGATTATATTGGCTACTAGACTGTTTTCTATAAAATGAGATAAGTAACTCAAGTTCCTTTTCTTGGAGAAAGGATACATTTTCAGCAGCATTTCCCAAACTGCATAATTCAGGTAAAAAATTGTTTCTGTTATAAGAGAAGTATTTTACATTCTTCTCTAATATCTTTATAGTTTTTTAAATACTTCAATTTTAGTGAATTATTGAAGGGATCATCTCCCAAATCTAGGTACATATACTACTTCTGTTGTGATATTCATAAGTACAATGATAGAAATTAAATACCTCCTAGACTTCCCTGGTGGTCCAGTTGTTAAGACTCTGTGCTTCTAATGCAAGAGGTGTGGGTTCAATCCCTGGTCAGGGAACAAAGATCCCACATGCTATGTGACGTGCCCAAAAAAAAAAAAAATAGTGAGAGAAATTAAATATCTCCTAACACTTGAGAAATGGTGATACCAAAGTGAAGAATCGTAACACCCTGACTTATGATGCTTATCTGGTTTATTCATTCAATCAAGAGACAAATATTTGTTAAAAGCCTACTGTGTGCTGGGCACTGTTCTAGAGGGTCCTGGGAATACTGTCATGAATGAGGGAGATAAATCCCCAGTGTTCTTCTTAATGTAAGTGGGAAGAGTGAGACAGAAGCTAAAAATACAAACACAATTTGTAGCAAGGAGTTCCAGGCAGAGAATTAAAACAGGGAGGTGAGAGAGAGAATGGCTGGCAAAGCTCCTTAATGCTGAGCGGTCAAAAGAGTTGCCCTCTACAACGGAGTGCGATTACAGCTCAGTTCTTCCCCAAGATAAGGATAAAGCAGCCACATAAGGATTCGAGAAGAAATAGCTAGTTCAAAGACTTCGAGTCGAGGAATCCAAAAAGATCTGGAAGGCTGAAAAGCTTTGGGGTTTATTATAAGGGTAATGGGAAATCCTTTGGGGCATTCCAAATGACGGAATAACATGATCTGATTATTGTGTTTAAATCATCACTCTAGAAATTAGGAAGATAGTGGAAACCAAGAGGCCCTGGGAGCGGTGATGGCAGCTTAGACTAAGTGACAGCTGGTATTTGGCCATCACACACAGATAAAGTCATGATACAATGTGCGGTTGTTAAGATATGGAATATTTCCCTACGGGTTGATAAGTAGCCTTTGTCCTGTGTCCCCTGAATGCTGCCACCTTCCTGTCGCAAACTTTCTATCCTCTCTCTCAGGACCTCCAAATTGCCTCATGATGGAGTAATGGAGGAATGAAGATCTGGCATAGCAGAGAACTTACAGACTTCAGTATTCCTGCTAACGGTCCAAACTCCTGCCATATATATTGTTAAATATTTTGAATATAACTGCTTGTGTAGGAATGGAAACACTCATTTTATAAGTATTTGTTGAGCACCTATGAAATAACATAGAATCTCCTAGGCCCTAGGAATGTAGCCCTAAATGAAATCACCAAAACGTTTACACCGTAAAGAAGTTGACAGGTTCCGGTTGTTTTAGAAATAAAGTCATCAGGACTTGCCAATGAATTTGATGTGGGGAAAAGAAAAGGAGAGAAATCCTTCCAGGTTTGTTCCTCAAGCAACTGGTAGATGATGGTGCTGTTTATTTAGATGGGGAAAGTGAGAAGGAGCAGGTTTATGAAGAAAAACCTTTTCTCACGCTTCAGAGCAGACCTAAATTCACAGAGCATATACGGAGAGGCCAATGGGAAATCTTTGAAAAGAACATGGAATCACTTACCCAGCTATGTTCCAATTCTTCATCTGTAAACCTGGAACACTAACATCTACCACACATACATACCTCAGAGGGTTGTGATAATGATCCAACGTGTTAAAAGATATGAAGGTTTTTATTTTCTCCAGAAAACTGTGGATCACTATCACTAAAACATCATTAAGAACTTCACACAGATTTCTAAGAATCACCATTCTTGGTTTTTCCATTCTCTCCCCAGATAGGAATGTAGGAGACAGGAGACTCCAAGGACGGGCATAGAAGAGCTGGAACGCTGGTAGGTAAGACCAGCAATTAAAAGCTCCTAAAAGTTAAGAGATGGTCTGTATATTAATTTTTACCACTTCAGGAGTGGTTTCTCAATGAATCATTTTCTTATCATGGTGAAAAACTCTACCAATTTTGATCTCATTTTATATTGGATAAATAGCAGTCATTGCAATTAAACACTCTTATCTGATGTAGTTATAAAAATCAAGATGAGGAAAAAAAGAAGTAATGTAATTCACATGCTTCACTCATGCTTTGTACATTTTAAATCTGCATCTGTAAGACATGGATCATCTATGCGCTACTTACCTTCCAGAGTTGTGGAAGGAATCAAATGAAATAGTGCATGTGAGTATGCTCTTCAAATGTTTGTTGTTACTAGACCAACAGGACATATAGTATATAGTGGAAAAACTACTTGCAGGCCACAAAGAGTTGGGTATTTGTTTTATATCTTCTTACCTCAACCCATGGAAACCACAGCATCTTGTATTTATTCCAAAGCATTTACTATCCTTCACTGGATTAAGTGAATTATTATTGAAGACAGCAGATGACAAGAATATCATGTGTCTAATTTACTGTACCTAGAGGTTTAAGTTCAAAGCTTTGGCACAATTCCTAAGGTACTCTGCACCCTCCACACCAAACCCAACAACCCTTAAAAATTTCAGTAGTTCAAATTCTCTGCCAGTATTTCTCAGCTGCTTCTTTTTCCCTCTCTTAGGAAATGAATAACATAACTTTCTGAAGCTTAATGAAAATTAGATAATATGGTATCGTAGTGCTTGAAAACACAAAAATTAGAGTCAGGCTACTGGGGGTTGGAAACCTAGTTATGTGACTGACTTTGGACAAATTATTTAAGCATTTTTGTGTCCACGCAAGATGGGAAAATTGATAATACCCATCTCTAGGGTTGTCACGAGGAATAAATAAGTTGTTAGATGTAAACTCCTTAGAACAGTGTTTGGCCATAGTATGAATTCAATGAATGTTAGATATTATTATGTCCTCAGAATATGACATGGCATCTACAATAGCAAAAGAGAAAAAAAAAAAGAAATTGGGGTAGAAATATCCATGTAACCATATCTTAATACTAGTGTGTAGAAAAATACTATAAAGGATCTTTGTCACTAAATCAATCAAGACCTAGAGCTTGATTAGAAAGCTGATGTATAAAACTCATTGATGAAACAAACATTGTGAGATGTACACCGTGTACCAGGGACTGTGATCACGCAGGGAGTATAAATGCAAATATATGCACACCTTTCCTCAAGTAATTCACACTGTGGTGAGAAGATCCGATTAAAAGTGAGTGAGGACATCATTTGTTGATGCCCACCTAGTTCCCTAGTTCCAAACTTCTGTATATAACAACACAATGTGAAAGGTTCTAGAACAGAGAGAAGCACAGAGTATACTGTTGTGGAATTGTGAGCAGGTTGTATAGCTGGGGGGCGTCTTTGTACAGGGCCCTGAAAAAAGGAGGGGCTTGAAACTGACTTGTGATAGCAGACAAAATGGATCAGAAAGCACTTCTAAGAAGATATGATGCTAGATCTGAGTCAAAGGATAAGAAGCAGTTAACTAGGTAGACAGAATTGGGGAGGAAGGGATAGGTATTTTCAGGCGCATAAAGGAGATACATGGAAGCATGAGATAGCACGACCTAATCTGGGAATTTGTGTAATTAAATATGGCCAAAATGAAGAGTGTTTCTGGTGGCATTGAAGGAGTTGAGAATGAAGAGTTTGTCAAGGGTCAAACCTTACAGGGTGTGGTATATGAGGCTTGGAAGTGCGATCTTGGTGCTGAAGGTAATGGCGTGGCTTTGAAGGGTTTGAACAAAGCAACATCAAAATCAGATGTGTTGGGGCTTCCCTCGTGGCGCAGTGGTAAGAATCCACCTGCCAATGCAGGGGACACGGGTTCGCGCCCTGGTCCGGGAAGATCCCACATGCCGCGGAGCAACTAAGCCCGTGCGCCACAACTACTGAGCCTGTGCTCTAGAGCCCGCGAGCCACAACTACTAAAGCCCGCGCGCCTAGAGCTCGTGCTCCGCAACAAGAGAAGCCACCGCAGTGAGAAGCCCGCGCACCGCAATGAGGAGAAGCCCCCGCTCGCCGCAACTAGAGAAAGCCCGCGTGCAGCAACCAAGACCCAACGCAGCCAAAAATAAATTAAAAAAAAAATCAGATGTGTTTTCAAAATATCTGACTGAAAACATCCCCATCTCACTCCCAGCATTCCTATTCCTTTGTCCTCCATGGCGCTTATCACCGCCTGACATATTATTTGATTTGTGGGTTGTCAGTCTCCCCCTGCCATAATGTAAGTTCCGTAAGGACAGACAGATAGGTTCCTGTCTTGCCTTAAACATTCATTAAATAAATAGCAGATGGAGCAAACTTCATACAACTTCTCACTTTCAGACTCATGCATTTATTTGGTTGCCTTTTCTTCAAGAACCTCTTTTGGTGGAGCAGCCAACATCCTATAAAAATGAGTATTAAAAAATTTAATAAAGATTCTCCTTGTGCTTCCTTTCATTTGGCATGAAGGAAAGCCACTTAAACACTAGTGATCCATTCTGACTTCTTTTTCAATTAAAGAGGCTTAGCATCTAGAATTATGCAAAATAGATGTCCAAGTCCAAGTGCTTTTATAAACAGGTAGAAATAGCACAATAAAATAGCTTTATTTGACATTTTATTTACCACCCAAAAATAATACTTATGAAAGCTTATCTTTTCTGTGAATATTTTTTTACTTTAATGAGTTCAGGAAGAAATGTAACACAATGAATACTAAATTAGTACATCTTACAATAAGAGTGTTTTAATGGTCTATAACTTTAATTCCTCAAATTTATATTAAACTCTTTAAAACAGATGAATATTTTCCTATTCAAATAATTAGTTAATTATACTTAGTAAAGTGTTAACCTGGGCAATTCAGGGGGCCCAACCAAGACCCACCAAGTTTTCCAGAATTAGGCACACTCTCACTTGTTTCATCAATGTTTTCTTACCAGTTGGGAAACAATTAGTTGGGTTTCACTGTGCATCATGGGTCCGAGCTGCATTGGGACCTTTATTTACTTCCTGCCTTTGATCACCACTCTTATCTCCTGACTCATTTTGAGTTGGAAAGTTCCATGCTTGACTCTGTCAACCCACATCCTGCTGTCTAAAAACACAGGATGTAGTTTTATCTTGCCGTCTCAGAGCATTTTATTCTGCTCATGTCTCTCACTCTTTGATGGCTTCCAAGACCCTCTCTTTGGTTGTGTCCTTTGAAAGAATACATCTGGGCCCTCCCTGACCAGCCACATTGACTGATCCTGGTGTCCATTGTACCTGTACCTACTAGGTTTCATTTTCCCAAGTCGAAATTTGGTAAACCACAGTGAGCTGCTCTCCATCATCGATTCAGAGCAATCCCCTATTAGTTATTGCTGTCATTGGCTTAATATTTAGGGAGGTACATGGGCTTCTATTCCTTGGGAAATATCTTGGCTGGAGTGTGATCTTCAGAGTTTAAAATTCAATCCATTGTTTACTGTGACTCAGAAGCAATTACTATTCCCACCCAAAAGAAAACTCTTCTGAAATAACTATCCTTTAAAAAAAACAAAACAAATTTAGGAAAAGTTGTTATTTTTAAAAGCGAAACATTTAAACATTATTACTGAAGGACTTTAAAACATATTATATGTCTTAAATGTTGAATGAGATAATTAAGTGCTTAAATTCCATCCTGCAAACTAAAAATGATGAAAGAAATAAAAAGAAAAAGAAGAGAAAATAGGAAAAGGAAAAGATTAGGGTTAAAAGTGGAATTCCAAAAAATAAATGAAGAGTGCTTTGTATCTTAAACGATATTAAATGGCTGTGCTGATGTCACCTTTTGAAATGTCAGGAATTGTGAAAAGTCTGAGATGTTTACTTGTAAGTTAACGGGTTAGCGGGTCACAGTTTCATATATGCTGTCAGAAGACATGAGACTCCTGGGTCAAAGACAAAAGACTTCATTACTCAGAGCACAGCAGGTAGCATGAATCTCATGTTCATGTTAGTTCACCTTTTGCCCTAAGTCCCATGGGAGTGATGTAGATGGGTCTAGGTGGGTGCTGCATGCATAGTGAGCGTGTATCACAACTGAGGAATTCTAAGCTTAGGAAAACCCCAGTCTTATAAGGAGTTGCTAAAAAATCTACCCAACCTTTTCTAGAGGGAGCTCTTATCTTTATTATCCTAGTTAGAAAACAAATCTGCCCTCTATTCCAAAAGGATCTCTCTTTGTTCATGGCAAATTGCCTTGAAAAGATAGTATAGAACAAAAGCTGTCACAAGACTTGTAGAAATGCCATGGAGAGTTGACCTGAACAATATCCATCCCTTGATGTAGTCTTTAAAAATATAAACATATTTAAGGACTATCACTCAACTCTATAAAACATATTGCAGAGTTCAGCAACGAACACAACCACTATTAATTCAACAAATATTTTGACCTCAAAACCAGCAAGTAGTCATTATCAGCAATAAAATGTTTGACATGTTAAGCACTGTTTTGCATGTGCCGCAATGTAAATTTGTTCCATGAGGCAAGATGTTCAAGTAGTTTATATGATCCTACATCAAGGTAAAGCATTCCTATGGATGGATATAAAGTAAATAAATAATAATGACAATAGTGAAGATTTTACAATTATATAAATTTCTAGGAGTCAGTGTTTTTTTTATCTTTATACAGGAAATTGAAGGGAAAAACTATTACATTAAAAATGTAAAACAGGGCTTCCCTGGTGGCGCAGTGGTTGAGAGCCCGCCTGCCGATGCAGGGGACACGGGTTCGTGCCCCGGTCCGGGAAGGTCCCACGTGCCGCGGAGCAGCTGGGCCCGTGAGCTATGGCTGCTGAGCCTGCGCGTCCGGAGCCTGTGCTCCGCAACAGGAGAGGCCACAACAGTGAGAGACCCGCGTACCGCAAAAAAAAAAAAAAAAAAAAAGTAAAACAGAATATGTAATGACTGTCTTATACCTTTCCTTTTTCCATATAATTCAAATATCATTTGCTTGCTCCTCAGTCTTAGCTAACTATTCTCTTATTTCACAGAGAAAGTAGAACCAATGAAAAGAAAATTATCTCACTTACAGCCACCAAATTTACCAACCTACTTACCCATGCCCATCCTCTTTGTCTTCCCTCCTGTTAAACTGAATTAACTCCTTTTTTTCTTCTAAGACTATTTTTCACCCCGGATTTTTCCTCTTCCAGCTTCTTCAGAGATTTTTTTTCTTGCAATTTTCCCCTTTCTCTATCCTATACCATGAATACACTTACTGTTATTGGCTTATTCTTATCAGCATGTGAAACATTCTTCAAAAACCCTTAAGAAAAACCTCCCTGGACTTCATGTCCTCCTTCAGTTGTCTCCCTATTCCCCCACTTCCTCAAAAGAGGTCTCTAAATAGTCTTTGTCTCCACTTACTCACTTTCCTGTCTCCTCAGCCAATGATCCTTTCCTCCCCACCACTCCACTGAGACAGCTATTGTCCAGGTCAACATTTGTAGGTACCATATAGATACAATTTCAATTCATGATGCTAGATTAATATTAAGTAGATAAAATTCTACTTAAAAACACATTTGTGAAATGCAAACAATATCTGTCTTCCCTACCTCACAGGGTTGTTGTGAATCAAATGACATAACGCAAGTGAATATTTCTGTAAGCCACAATGCATCACACACGTAAGTATGATTTTCTAGGCTATGAATCAAAGGCATGGCTTTTGGTAGTTTTTATCTAGCCTTAGTGAAACTCAAAGAACTAGAATATAGTAGATTGCCCACAGTCATTTGTTGAACAAATAAATGCATGAACAAATGAATAACTGAAAATGCTTGGTTTGGTGGAGACTCTGGCTGGAAATGAGTGGAAGCACCCAGCTAGAGTGGTACTAAAGGACAGAACAGGGTCTAGAAAATATAAGCAGAAAAGTCATTCCTGGAAAAAAATATATATATGTTCATATATATATATATATATATATATATATATATATATGGATCACTTTACTGTATACCAGAAACGAACACAACATTATAAATCAAGTATACTTCAATAAAAAGAAAATCATTCCTCCCATAATGACATGCAGAATCCCATCTCCCACCAAAATTATCTAAGAGCTTGAAAAACTATTAAGGCTTCATTTTGTTCAAGAAGTTATCTGACCTTTCAAAGGATCCTTCTTGTCTAAGTTTGTGTTTAACTGAGGAGCTATCTCATACAGCCACACACAAATAAAGAAAACAAATATATACATATAAAACATGCCTTTTCTGCTTAGCCAAGACTCAAACATCAAGACTAATCAACACCATCAATTAAAATGTAAAATGTGACAAATGATAAAAATATATATTTTTTATTATCTGGAGAACGATTGCTTTCGGATACAGTTGAAATAAGCTAATGAAGACATTGAGACCCTGAGCTAGGTAAACAAGAGCCAACTTTGCAAAGTAACACTTAAATTATGATGGTATCCTCTCTAGAAAATGTTTAAATTTTGGCGACCCAGGTTACGATGTTCTCCCAGATTTTGAAAGCTTTTCCACACAGTCTAATGAGGAACTTTGAGGCATGATTCATCAGTATTAAATCAAAAATAAATGTGCTGTTTTCAGATATTTCCTTCAGGGTTGGTCGAAATCATTCTACCATGTAACAGTTTATGGGGGAAAGCAAGACAGCTTGACTTACATACAGCGCTGCCACCAGAGTAAACAGTGCCTCAAACCAAGGAAATTTAAAGCACATGCCTTACTGTCAGGTTTAACTTGCTTTACAAACCTGAACAGCCATCCCTGTTATAAAAATCCATTTCTGATTTGGTAACTAACATTTAATCATAAAGACGAAATAAATATATTTGTGCATGTAAACATATGGTAATTATAATTTTTGTCAAAGAACTCAACTTTCCAATGTCCCATATGGGAAATCATTGAGGAAGTGATGATCATGACAGAGAACCATCAGAGAGAAATGTTAACAAAGCAGTATCAGTAAAGAACTAAGACACATGCTACTTTCTAGACTAGAGATACACATATATGGACCTGAAATATAAGGTGATATTGTTTTGTCAACATATTTGCTCTTTCTACATATCTTATATACTGCCCTCCTAACTTATACTGTACAAATCTTTGGCTGAATACAGACTTGGAGCATCAAGGAGACTTGGTTTCGAATCTTAAATCTGCCATTTGCTAAAAGGCATGTTCTCTCGCAGGAACGTTTTGAAGATGGCGTCTGGCGTTCTTGGAACTCCTGCCACCCAATCTCTTGGTTCTGACTTTATCCTATCAGGGTGCTATCAAGTTGAATGGCTGTTGGTGGTATAATTGTTTGTCTTTGGCCATTAGGCTGCAAGCTGTGTAAGGGCAGGAAGCCTGTCTATCTTGCACAACACCATGTCCTCAACATCTGTATAATCCCTGGCTCTTTCTAGCCACTTACTTGTTGAATGAATTAATGGATGAATGAGTGACATATAGCATTGCTTCTCAGCCTTTTCATTCCTTTCAAGCTCACTTAAATTCATCTTTACATGAATTTTTTTCTATACTGACATTTCCACTGTATTTTATTGTTCCAAATTACTTGGAGCTTGTTATTGGATTATTGATTTTGACCCTTGGTCCTATCCATGTTAGTCATCCTACTTGAGTAGGAAAATCATGTTTTATAAACTTATTTCCTATTGATCTTGAAAATAAGGGGCAGAGCATTTAAAATGACATGCAAAAAAAAAAAATCATTTCACTAGCAAGTCAGGAAAAGAAACTGAAAAAAAGATAGTATTTTACTCCCGGACATTTTCAAAGTTCTTCTTCTTGAATTTTATGTCAATCTTCAGTGTTGCTGAGGACGTGAAGAAATAACACCTTGATCCACCCTGGACGGAGTCCATGAGTGTGATAATTATGGTAAGGAACTCTGATCTCTACTAAAAGCCTTCCCAATGTTCACCCTCTTTACCCAGCAATGTCACTTCCTTGACTTATCCTAAGAAAATAATCAGAGATGCACCAAAGACCTCTGTGTGGGGATGTTATATGTAAGAGTGTTAATTGAAAATAAAGTAAAAGTATAATAACGTAGGGGGGGTTGACTTAGTACAATGGAATGCCAGGCATTTATCAAAATTCATGTTACAGAGGGATAATTATACCTGAAAATTATCAAAAAGAAAAAAAAATCACAAAGAAACATGTAAAGTGAAAATTACCCCAATTATAAATATATATTTGTATAGAAATGTACATATTTTAAATAATATATTTATATTTTATTCATTATTCACACATATGTATATAAGAAGACTAGAATAAAATATACTATAAGTTAGATTTTATGAGGTTATGCTGCAGTAACAAATAATCCTAAAATTTAGTGGTGTAACAATAAAGGTGGGACTTCCCTGGTGGTCCAGTGGTTAAGACTTAGCCTTCCAATGCAGGGGGTGCAGGTTCGATGACTGGTCAGGGAGCTAATATACCACATGCCTCACAGCCAAAAAACCAAAACATAAAACAGAAGCAATATTGTAACAAATTCAATAAAGACTAAAAGAAAGGTCCACATTAAAAAAAAGAATTTTTTTTTTTACAACAGTAAAGGTTAAATTTCATGCCAGCAGAGTCAGTATAGCTCTCCTTCATGTGTCTTCTTTGTCCTACTATTTATTCTTAAAGAACATCCCTTCTTTAGTACTTTGTTTTTCTCGTGGCAGAGAGAAAAGGGCCAAGGAGAAACCATGTGATGATTTTAAAGACTGTACCTAGAAGTAGCTCATATTTCATCGGCCAAAGCAAGCCCTAGGGACAAGACTGGCTTCACTGAGGCCAGAGGAATAATCTCTCTCAGAGAAGACCCTGCACATCACATGGGAAAGCAGTGAACGTTAGAAAAAATATATAATTTACCACAATAACCATTGTCTCCTGGTGGTGATAATAGGGCTAATTTTTGTTTTCTTCTTCATACTCCTATATATGTTTTTTTTTTTTCAAAAACGGACTCATGTGTTACTTTTAAAAGCAGAAAATAAGTCACACACAGAAAGAAATCTGTTGTATCACACCACGTGGTTCACCTCCCACTTCACTTCCTCCTGATTGAGTTATATACCGTCATCTGTGGTCAAGTGAGTTCTGATGTATTATTGGCTATGGGTGTTGATCTGGTTAGTCTGCCATTCTTTCTCAATGAGTCATATGTAGACTTCCTTTCAACACATTATGGCCCTATAAAATATATCTATAAACAATATCAATTACATTACTGAAGAGTGACTATTGGTATGGTATGTAACCCAGTGGTTCTCAGCCAGAAACAATTCTGCCCCCCAGACGATATTTGGCAATGTCAGAAGACATTTTTGGTTGCCACAACTTGGTGGGGTCAGGGGGAGGGTGGTCTTCTGGCATCTAGTGGGTAGTGGCGAGGGATGTTGCTAAGGGAAGTCCCCTTCACCCCCCTAAAAAATTATCTGGCTCAAAATGTTAATAAGTACCAAGATTGAGAAACCTTGTGATCCCATGATTCATACTTAAAGGGAGGACTGGGAACCCTGCAAGTGCTTTGAGATGTAAGTCTTACAGCTCAGCCTTCAGACGTGGATGGTGGTTTCTTATGGGTTGACAATCACATAAATGTAATCTATGATTGATGATAGTGCTGTGAATCAGGTTTATTGACCAATCAACATACACATTCATGTATCTTACCATCAGAACTTATGGTCTAAATTAATATTTACAATAATTTAGAAATAATGTCTGGGTGATGACTGTGAGCCTGAGTCTTGGGAGAAATTGTTCTGGTATTTTGCACAGGAAATTGTTGCTGACTTGAGGAGGACTATTTGGAAAAAAAGCAAGGAATGTTCTGACGGTTTGTCAGTCATGAGTAACTTCAACTCCTACAGTTATTACCATCATTTGTGTACATGTCTGTCACTTTACCTTCATCTGTTATGTATTTGGGAGATGAAGGAGAACAAGAGTGACATCACCACAAAATTCAGACATATCTTGTAATATTTGTCTTAACACATTCTGTTGTCAAGGGTTATTAATTGACTACAATCTTTTTTTGGGGGGGGTGGGATTTAAAAAACTGTTTATTGCTCTGTGACTTCATCTGGAAGCTGTTAACAAGACCCATGACAGCCAAGGGCCAGGTGTGCATCTAGATCAGCTAGATTCACGTGTCCACCTCCTGATCCATATAAACCTGGCACTCAGGGGCCCTGTGCAGTCAAAGGCAGGCTTCCTGGCAAATTGGTTAAATCCCAACAAGGAGAAATGATGCTGCAGATCATTTCCACCTCCCCAAATCCCATGTCCTAGATAATAAAGGAAAACGCCACAAGTACTGCTCCAAAATAAAACCGGCCCCGGTCCCTTATGTCTGACAGAGGAGCCAGGAGCACCGAGGCTCTGCAGAAGCCAGGAACCCAGCACCAGAAGGCACCCGTCCCTCCCTCACTGTTCAGTGACCTCCCCAAAGGAGTCCCCAGCCCCAAGGGTGCACTCCGGCCACACTGCAGGAAGACCAAGGCAGGGAGCCCAGGGTTTCCAATCGGAGCTGTAGTTAGTCCTGCTGGGTATGGCGGAGCCCCAGCAACTGTGGCCCTCACAGACTCTTCTGGAAGACCTGGTGCAGGCTCTGGGCCAGGACGTCAGTCTCCTCATAGCCCTCACAGCTTTGCTGCCAGCTCTCTGGCACCTCTTCCATGCCATAGTAGGCGCCAGCAATGGCCCCAGCCATGGTGGCAATGGTGTCTGTGTCCCCACCAAGTGAGATGGAATAGATGAGAGTCCTTTGGAGGCAGAGGGGATCTCGGGGTCAGGCTCCATGCAGCACAGGAAGCAATAGATGGTGGTGGGCACAGATTCAAAGGCAGCAATGCCATTCCCTAGCTTGGACACCACCTCCTCTCTGGTCACTGCGTTCTGCTCTAGAAGCTCCCCAATCTTCTTCAGTCGGCTGGAGTACGACGCTCCTCCATGCCCAACTCCCTGGCACCTGACACTTCTTGGGTGTCACTGTCCAGCTCCTCCATACGGGCCAGGAGTTGTTCAAGGAAGTGCTCACTGGACGACTCACCCTGCAAAGCCAGGTGCACAGCCAGGGCCTGCAGGATGGCACCCTTGTAACCCAGGGAGGAGGCGTGTGTCAGCTGGGCCGAGAGCCGGGCAAACTTCTGCACATCCTGGACGCTGTTATAGGCCGGGGAGATGCCGGCCCCCCGCATGGCGCCCCCGTTGCAGTTGGAGCCTTTGCCATTAAACTGGGCCGGGACGGCTCAAAGCCATCACGGCACTTGGGGCTCAGGAGCTTCCTGAAGACGGTGATCATTCCAGCACCATAACCCCGTCAGGGTCTTTCTCGTACTCCTGAGCAAACCTGTGAGCCGTGTCCACCTCGTCGAAGGCCCCCTTGGCCAGCAGAGACTGCACCAGCGCCCCGGCCACGGCCGGCCGTGTCGTCGGTGTAGCAGAGTGCTTCTGGCCGTGCGCTCCCCGACGAGCCGGGGTCCGGCTCCAGGTCCTGGACCTGACGCGGGACTGAAGTCAGGTCGGCGGTGTCGCGCGCCTTGTCGACGGCGCCCACGCCCACGCAGTCCCCGAGCAGCGCTCCCGCCAGGCAGCCTGGGAAGCGGCAGAGGGAGCGGGCCGCCGCCGTCATCACCGCCGCCGCCGCCATCCGCGAGGACCGGCCCCCGTTTGACTACAATCTTGATTCTAAATTTAAAACAAATGTTACACGAAGGTCTCAATTTAAGAGATGATTTTAATAAAAGGTTTCACGTATAAAATTATTTTTAAATAATTAAGATACGACCTGTGCTATCTTTACTTCATCTTGCCACATCTGTCCCTATTCCTTATCCTAGAAATTTCATCCCACCAAAACTCAGAGCCTTCTTTTCGCCATCTGCCTTATGCTACACTTCCAAATCCTCACAAAACAGTCACTGCTTCCTCCTTAGTATGTGTATCAGCACTGCCGTCCCTGCAACACCTCCCATCACATCACAGTGTTTAAGCTTGCCTTTTAACTAAATGATGGGCTTCTAAAAACAAAAGCAAAGAGAGACTGCTTACATCTATCTTTGTAACCAAGAGATTTACATAATGTCCAGTTCATGGCAGGTGTCAATCAACTGTAATGTGTTAATGAATCCCCCCAGTGACCAGGTTTAATTATAGAGAGGGAAGAATATATTAGGGCTATTTTTATATTAAGGGATGAATGACTAGCTTTTCAAAAGAGCACATAGGCTGACTCAAAGGAATGACTATTTGGTGGTGACATTGTGCTAGGGAGACAGTAGAACAGAAGAGATATTTTGAGGCAAGAGAGGCTTCCTAGGTTCCTCAATTCATTACTCAACGGCAATGACCTACTCCAACATGACGAGGTCCTGCTATGCTCTAAAGAAAGAAAGTACATCTAGGACATTGTCCTTGACGATGTGAGTTCTTCAAACTGAAAAATATTTTTCTTAAAATTATTGCTGATGAAATTCTAACACATATTGCAATCACATGGCTGAAAAAATATTTGACCACATGTTAACAATACCAGTTTGATTTAAGAAATTATTATTGATACTTTTAGCATACACCTGTAGCTATAGAACCTAACTACCAAACATAGGGTGAGAATTCTTCGAAATTTCAGTTTATTAAGTTATAGTTTTTAAAATACTATAAAATATTGATTGTCCCTTTTATTTTTTTTCAGGTCCAACATTCCTTTAACTTCCAAAAACTACATATTCTGCCAATAATTTCTATCTTTGTCCCTTGTTGCTCTTAGATCTTAATGGCTACACTGTATACTTGGAGTTCTTGGTAGTATTCGATTTAGTGTTTAATTATACTCTTCCTTCTATTGATCACTAATACTTTCTTATATATGCCGTACCTCCCAATGAAAGTTCCTTGAAAGAGGGGTTGAGTTGCAGACAGCCATTCTTTTTTTTTTTTTTTTTTTTTTTTTGCGGTACGCGGGCCTCTCCCGTTGCGGAGCACAGGCTCTGGACGCGCAGGCTCAGCGGCCATGGCTCACGGGCCCAGCCGCTCCGCGGCATGTGGGATCTTCCCGGACCGGGGCACGAACCCGTGTCCCCTGCATCGGCAGGCGGACTCTCAACCACTGCACCACCAGGGAAGCCCCCCAGACAGCCATTCTTAATTTAAAAATGGGTTGTATTCCCAAAGTCATACTTGTTTTCAACATATATTTATTGATCACCTATTCCCATGCCAGACTCTGTGTTAAATATAGGGAATAAACACAGCCTACTCAGTTGGAAGTTGATTTTTTTTTTTTAATTTAGAATGCATTATTCCACAGAAGCGGTACTTTTAAAGGAGGTTAGCTTCCCAGATGAACCCCACAAATCAATTTATATATCATATAGTTCTATTACTTTTATTCTTTGTTCCCCGTTCCCAATCCTATACTGTAAAAGTACTAACTTCCCAGTACTAACTTCATTCTCTCCAATAAGAATAAAATTTAAGTTGTGGCACACAAAAATATTTTCCACAAATGGCAGCAAACAGATAGTATTTCAATACTGCAATGAACAAAACAGGAGCTGAGACTCAGCCCGGCTCCTAGGGTAGATCTCAACTACTCTGAGTCCCTGAGCACGTGACTTTCTCCTGACTGTTCCTATGGAGTCAAAAGTGTAGCCAGACTGAAGGGAAAGATCCTTACCCTGTTTGAAAGAGAGGATTATTTTTGTCTCTCTGCCACTGGAAGTGACCCAGGAAGGGATAGTTCTGACTACCCCTGGCTGTTCTCTCACACCCAGGAGAGGAAACAGCCTGGATGGTCCCAGGCAGAGTGTGACAGTGCAAAGAACTCTGGTCCCAATGCCGTCTCCAAGTTACTAAACTAGCCAGACCTGAAGTCTCACTTACTTCTGGGATTTCTGGGATGTAATAGTATCATTTTCTTTTATCTGAAACCAGTTTATGTCAGGTTTGTATTACTTGCAGCCAAAACAATTCTAAACAACCCAGTATCAAACATTTTGGATTAGAGAACACTGTAATCTTCTATTCCTCTTATTCTAATCCTAGCAATGAGTCCATCTATAATTTCCTATATCTGATTTTTCTGAGGTGTACTGGACAGATATCCCTTGCTTATAGAGGAACAATTTTTTGTTATGATTAGAGTCCTCAGTGCCTCACTTTTTTTCCAAAACAGAAAAAAAAAAAAAAACCTTCAGTTACCAAAGGAAGAAAATGGCAGGAAGCCCCAAAACAAGCTATTTTTTTTTCCCACTTCAAATGATGCTCAAATCTTATAGCCAGTTTCTTTTCAACAGTTCACCACCACCTCTAAAAATCTATGTGTGTGCTGCATTGGTAGCTGCCCTGAATTCCAAATTACCCTGCACACCCGTTCCTAATCACGGAGATCTTGATTGGAACTAAATTTGTTCTCTGTGCAGAAATCACTCATGTTCCAAGAGCAGTTTCTCCTCTGGTCAAATTAGCTGTGTAAATATTACGAATAAAAATATATGTAGGGGCAAGTGGATTACAAAAAGGCATTTCCTTATAAATGATCCATGTGACTCCAAATTAGAATGTGTCTTAAAAATAGGGAGAGCCTGGGAAAGATTAGTAGACCAAAACAAATGGTGCCCATAAACTGCCCCAGATTTGTAGACCAAATTCTCAACAGCTTAAAGCTTGAAAAAAAAAAAAAGGAAGAAACATGGGAAAGAGGGAGAGAGGAAAGTTTTAGGTATAATACTTTTAAATCCTAAAATACAAGCTGGATTTTGAAAAACAAGGCTGAGGTAGATTGGGCAGTACGTGTAGATTGAGGCTATCTTTGGCTTTTTCCAAATTTCTGCCTTTAAGACGTTTCCATCCTATTGAAAATGATTTAATTCATCCTTTCAGAATTTTTTTAAACAAATCACGTATTTAAATTTGTATAGTACTTAGAAAGGGAATAAACAAAACACATCCAACATCTTTTATTATTATATAAAGCCTGGAGAGGTTCTGTCTTCTCCTATGAAGAGTGTGGTGCTGTCTTCTCTTATGAAGATAATCAACCACATTATACAAGGCTTAAGGGCATAAAAATACACATTTGTAACACCGTAACATTCTGCTGCTTTCCTTGGGAAAATCATATTTATCCTTGAACATCACATCTTAATACAGGGGGAAAGGTCAGCAGCAGAATATTGTTACTCATTTTCTCTTGTCTCCTTCTATTATACCATTTGCTTGGAATTTGTTCATTTGATCTTCATCTGAGAAGCAGAAGTAAACAAATCTTGCTAACTGTTCGGTCAGTTTCAAAACCAGCTAACACTGCTTATCCAGTGCTGGAATCTTAGACAACGATGATTATACTTTGATGCCATAATGTTCAGGAATCCTGTGGGCCAAAGGAAAAATATATATACATATATAATTTTGCCAGAAAAAGTTTCGTCTTGGAAAATTACCAAACATATGCCTTATTCCATTTGTATATTTTTAAAATAAAACTACTACCATGAATGGTAGTTAATGAGTGACAAGTGGTGAGTTGATTGTGGTTCAGAATGAACCATCTTATTAGAAAAAATATAAATACAAATTATACTTCAACACATACCCGAAATAGTTTCTAAATCCATACATCTAGTCCCCTGGGTTTAACTCTTATGCAAATCAATAGCTGAGTTTCTTGATTATCACATAATAAAATCATGCTAGTTCAAATTTAAATATTAATTACCGAAATATGCATCCTACAAAATTAGATACTGTTAAAAATTACTCTTCTTATGAAACTGCTTGAAAAGGAAGGGCTCTGTGTGTGTATGTGTGTTTGCTTTTCAAAAAGCTGAGGTATCTATTAGATAAGTGTGAAAAGGAAAGATATTCTTTCTTGGCCATATTACATAATGTCTTCATTTTTCTTTTTATTTAAGTATTTTATTTAAACATTTAAATTCAATTCTAAATTCATCTGCCTTCATGTCAAATGTACTACCACTCTCCCACTAATCCACTGGGTTTCCCACTAATCCCAAACAATCGCCTTCCCTCCAGACCAGTCTTTTTGCGGTACGCGGGCCTGTCACTGCTGTGGCCTCTCCCGTTGCAGAGCACAGGCTCCGGACGCGCAGAGCCTCAGCGGCCATGGCTCACGGGCCCAGCCGCTCCGCGGCATGTGGGATCTTCCCGGACCGGGGCACGAACCCGTGTGCCCTGCGTCGGCAGGCGGACTCTCAACCACTGCGCCACCAGGGAAGCCCCAGACCAGTCTTTTTAATTTATCCTTCCAGATGCCTCGCTCAGCTCTGCCATTCTTATTATTATGACTTTGCTCCTGCTTGTGAAAAGCTGCAACATTTAGGACCATCCCACCACCACTTCTGTTTTACTTGTCCTGATTCTTTGCATTTTAACTGCCTCTTCTTATATAAACAACTTTTTGGCAATCAAGCCTAACTGATATATCTCACATGTCTTCATTACCAAACCACACATAAAGTCATCCCTGGCAATTCAGCTCTTAATTGTTCTGATTCGCTAACATTAGTGCTTTTTTCCTAACCACACTATAGACCTACAGAGAGCAAATAATTTGATCCTCTCGTAACATAGCAACTTGAGCTACTGTACCTTGTACACTGATTGATTCTTCATAATTATATTTTCTGAAAATTCTAGCTACAGAAACTTGTCCCACAATATACTTTAATGGAAAAAAAACAAGTAGCAAAATAGGATATATATTTTAATTCGTGTTAAAAAATATTATATTTTTACATTTCCATAGGCTGGAAAAATTCTAGAAAGATACTAGACCCCCAAACTTCACAGTAACTACCTCTGAAGAATAAATAAGTAAACAGGACTTTGGCAAGATGGCGAGAAGTGATGGGAACTATAAGAGACTTTAATATTCCTTTGAAAAAATATTATAATGTTTTTATTTTATAGAATGAACATTATTATTTTCATAATTTCAAAACTAGCAAAAGACAGAATTAATAGGTATTGTATGATTAACTTCCATTTTTATGAATACTCCATGTTTCTAGAGGTGCTGCTCAGCAATTCTAAATCACAAGGTCTGACCTTTCCCCCAGGAGACCTCTGGGCGTGACAGTTCAGCCAGTTCAGCCACAGCTAATACATACACACCGAAAAGCTCACCAGATCATAGCAAACTGTTCCCTCTTTGAAGAAAAAGTACCATATGGAGATAAATGTATTGATGATTCATAAAATTTGTATAACTTCTCTGTTTGTTTGAATCAATACCTTGTAATGCAGGGGAATATATAAATTGATCAGTGATACTTCCTTCATCTGGTAATTTCTTTTTTTTTTTTTACATTTCTTTTTAATTTACGTCTCATTAAATGTGTTTGTTGTTTACAGCATTCTTTCAGTACGTGGGCCCCTCACTGTTGTGGCCTCTCCCATTGCAGAGCCCAGGCTCCGGACGCGCAGGCTCAGCAGCCATGACTCACGGGCCCAGCCGCTCTGTGGCACGTGGGATCCTCCCGGACCGGGGCATGAACCCGTGTCCCCTGCATCGGCAGGCGGACTCTCAACCACTGCGCCACCAGGGAAGCCCAGCATTGTCTTTTTGATTTCCAGCTTACTTCCTGAAAAGCAGACCTTGTGACTCAGATTTGGGTACAGCTGGTTTATTTGGGAAAGTGAGGTCAGGAAACTTACATGAGAAAATCAGAGACGTGAGATGGGAGAAAAGTCAGTGAAGTTTGCAAATAGTCAAATAACTCCAGTAGAAAACTGGGGCTCAGTTGCCCTGAAGATGCTCTGAGAAATATTTTCCCTGGGGCTGGGGAGGCTGGAAGATTTGTACAATGATTTCATGCTTTTTTTGTTTGTTTATTTTTATTATTTTAGATTTTTTTTTTGATATGGACCATTTTTTAAAGTCTTTATTAAATTTGTTACAATTCAGCTTCTGTTTTATGTTCTGGTTTTTTGGCCATAAGGCATGTGGGATCTTAGCTCCCCGACCAACGATAGAGCCTCACCCCCTGCATTGGAAAGCAAAGTCTTAACCACTGGACCGCCAGGGAAGTCCGTGGTAATTTTTTTTTTAACATCCTGATTGGAGTATAATTGCTTTACTATGTTGTGTTAGTTTCTGCTGTATAACATAGTGAATCAGCTCTATGTATACATATATCCCAATACCCCCTCCCTCTTGCGACTCCCTCCCACCCTCCCTATCCCACCCTTCTAGGGGGTCAAAAAGCACCAAGCTGATCTCCCTGTGCTATGCAGCTACTTCCCACTAGCTATCTATTTTACATTTGGTAGTGTATATATGTCTATGCCACTCTCTCACTTCATCCCAGCTTACACTTCCTCCTCCCCATATCCTCAAGTCCATTCTCTACATCTGCGTCTTTATTCCTGTCCTGCCGCTAGGTTCATCAGAACCATTTTTTTATAGATTCCATATATATGTGTTAGCATACGGTATTTGTTTTTCTCTTTCTGCCTTACTTCATTCTGTATGACAGACTCTAGGTCCATCCACCTCACTACAAATAACTCAATTTCATTTCCTTTTATGGCTGAATAATATTCCATTGTATATATGTGCCACATCTTCTTTATCCATTCATCTGTCTATGGACACTTAGGTTGCTTCCATGTCCTGGCTATTGTAAAGAGTGCTGCAATGAACATTGTGGTACATGTGTCTTTTTGAATTATGGTTTTCTCAGGATATATGCCCAATAGTGGGATTGCTGTGTCATATGGTAGTTCTATTTTTAGTTTTTTAAGGAACCTCCATAGTGACTGTATCAATTTACATTCTCACCAAGAGTGCAAGACAGTTCCCTTTTCTCCACACCCTCTCCAGCATTTATTGTTTGTAGATTTTTTGATGATGGCCATTCTGACCGGTGTGAGGTGATACCTCATTGTAGTTTTGATTTGCATTTCTCTAATGATTAGTGATGTTGAGCATTCTTTCATGTGTTTGTTGGCAATCTGTATATCTTCTTTGGAGAAATGTCTGTGTAGGTCTTTTGCCATTTTTGGATTGGGTCGTTTGTTTTTTTGATATTGAGCTGCATGAGCTCCTTGTGTATTTTGGAGATTAATCCTTTGTCAGTTGCTTCGTTGGCAAATATTTTCTCCCATTCTGAAGGCTGTCTTTTTGTCTTGTTTATGGTGTCCTTTGTTGTGCAAAAGCTTTTAAGTTTCATTAGGTCCCGTTTGTTTATTTTTGTTTTTATTTCCATTTCTCTAGAAGATGGGTCAAGAAGGATCTTGCTGTGATTTATGTCATAGAGCATTCTGCCTATGTTTTCCTCTAAGAGTTTTATACTGTCTGGCCTTACATTTAGGTCTTTAATCAATTTTGAGTTTATTTTTGTGTATGGTGTTAGGAAGTGTTCTAATTTCATTCTTTTACATGTAGCTGTCCAGTTTTCACAGCACCACTTATTGAAGAGGATGTCTTTTCTCCAATGTATATTTTTGCCTCCTTTATCAAAGATAATGTGACCATATGTGTGTGGGTTTATCTCTGGGCTTTCTATCCTGTTCCATTGATCTATATTTCTGTTTTTGTGCCAGCATAATACTGTCTTGATTACTGTAGCTTTGTAGTGTAGTCTGAAGCCAGGGAGCCTGATTCCTCCAGCTCCGTTTTTCTTTCTCAAGATTGCTTTGGCTATTCAAGGTCTTTTATGTTTCCATACAAATTGTGAAATTTTTTGTTCTAGTTCTGTGAAAAATGCCATTGGTAGTTTGATAGGGATTGCATTGAATCTGTAGATTGCTTTGGGTAGTAGAGTCATTTTCACAATGTTAATTCTTTCAATCCAAGAACATGGTATATCTCTCCATCTGTTTGTACCATCTTTAATTTCTTTAATCAGTGTCTTATAGTTTTCTGCATGCAGGTCTTTTGTCTCCTTAGGTAGGTTTACTCCTAAGTATTTTATTCTTTTTGTTGTAGTGGTAAATGGGAATGTTTCCTTAATTTCTCTTTCAGAATTTTCATCATTAGTGTATAGGAATGCAAGAGATTTCTGTGCATTAATTTTGTATCCTGCTACTTTACCAAATTCGTTTATTAACTCTAATAGTTTTCTGGTAGCATCTTTAGGATTCTCTATGTATAGTATCATGTCATCTGCAAACAGTGACAGTTTTACTTCTTTTCTGATTTGGATTCCTTTTATTTCTTTTTCTTCTCTGATTGCTGTGGCTAAAACTTCCAAATCTATGTTGAATAATGGTGGTGAGAGTGGGCATCTGTGTCTTGTTCCTGATTTTAGAGGAAATGGTTTCAATTTTTCACCATTGAGAACGATGTTGGCTGTGGGTTTATCATATATGGCCTTCATTATGTTGAGGTAAGTTCCCTCTATGTCTACTTTCTGGAGAGCTTTTATCATAAATGGGTGTTGAATTTTGTCAAAAGCTTTTTCTGCATCTATTGAGATTATCCCATGGTTATTATCCTTCAGTTTGTTAATATGGTGTATCACATTGATTGATTTGTGTATACTGAAGAAGCCTTGCGTTCCTGGGATAAACCCCACTTGATCATGGTGTATGATCCTTTTAATATGCTGTAGGATTCTGTTTGCTCATATTTTTTGAGGATTTTTGCATCTATATTCAATGGTGATATTAGCCTCTCATTCTCTTTTCTTGTGACATCTTTGTCTGGTTTTGGTATCAGAGTGATGGTGACCTCGTAGAATGAGTTTGGGAGTGTTCCTCCCTCTGCTATATTTTGGAAGAGTGTGAGAAGGATGGGTGTTAGCTCTCCTCTAAATGTTTGATAGAATTCGCCTGTGAAGCCATCTGGTCCTGGGCTTTTGTTTGTTGGAATATTTTTAATCACAGTTTCAATTTCATTACTTGTGATTGGCCTGTTCATATTTTCTATTTCCTCCTGGTTCAGTCTCAGAAGGTTGTGCTTTTCTAAGAATTTGTCCATTTCTTGCAGGTTGTCCATTTTATTGGCATATAGTTGCTTGTAGTAATCCCTCATGATTCTTTGTATTTCTGCAGGGTCAGTTGTTACTTCTCCTTTTTCATATCTAATTCTGTTGATTTGAGTCTTCTCCCTTTTTTTTCTTGATGAGTCTGGCTAGCGGTTTATCAATTTTGTTTATCTTCTCAAAGAACTAACTTTTAGTTTTATTGATCTTTGCTATTGTTTCCTTCATTTCTTTTTCATTTGTTTCTGATCTGATCTTTATGATTTCTTTCCTTCTGCTAACTTTGGGTTTTTTTTGTTCTTCTTTCCCTAATTGCTTAGATGTAAGTTTAGGTTGTTTATTTGATATTTTTCTTGTTTCTTGAGGTAGGATTGTATTGCTATAAACTTCCCTAAATGGTATTTTTTTATACCATAGCCTGGAACAATTCCTTCTGAAAGATCAGGCCTATGAATAATCATTCTGGGTGAGAGAATGTTTGACTCAGTACCATCATCATAGCGTAATTTTAGATTTGTTCTAGGGCAGCAGTTCTCCAACTTTTATATTCAGCATCAGAATCACCGGCAGGCCTTACTAAAAAGATTATTGGCCCCTCCCCCAGAGTTTGTATTGTCTTAGATGAATCTGCATTTCTTACAAGTCCATAGATGATGGTGATGCTGAGGCTGCTGATCCAGAACCACTATTCCATGGGTACTGAGGTTAATTTTTGTCCCTAATTTTTCAAGTCTTTTGTTCTTTATTTTTCAAAGTCCAGTCTTTCCCAATTTAAAGCCTATGCCTTTTTGATTCAAATGAAATTGATATAAAGTAAATCAGCCAATTAAAATTTCAATACTACAGTAGAATCTCTGGAGCCTGGTAGTCCCTGGGATTTATTTTCTTTCTTTACTTTGATAAATTTCTCTGCCTTAGCACAACAGAATTTCTAAATTACCATTTACCTCCTCAGTACCTCCAATTTCTTACTAATTAACCAAAAGCAAAAATCCTTGAAATCATATGAGTAGATTAAAAAAGGAAGAAACAAAAAAACAAAATCTCCTAAAAAAAAAAAATCATCATCATCACCATTCTCATCTACCTGGAAGCATAGATATCTCTCATGAATGGAAATGCCAAAACCCAGACAATTTTCCCCACAGCATTTAAAGACTTTGGCATGTTTCATGATCAGTGATAGAACAGCTTTGTTTCAAATGAATTGGAGCTCATTTGTTTGACGAAATAATTGGCAGCAACATGAAAGTTGCATATTCTTGCTACGATCTTAAGAAGATTTTGTTTACTTGAATATTTGTTGAGTTAGCAGTCATAAGATGCCTCCTGTCCGTAAGATAGGAATATACGAGTTGTTCAGGAGGACAGCCTTCCCTGGCCTAGGCTTAACAGAAATACCTCTTTGGGGACTCACAAAGAAGACACTGATAAACAACACACTTAAGAACATTGATTCAATAAAGACTACAGGGACTTCCCTGGTGGTACAATGGATAAGAAACTGTCTGCCAATGCAGGGGACACGGGTTCGAGCCCTGGTCCAAGAAGATCCCACATGCCTTGGAGCAACTAACCCTGTGTGCCACAACTACTGAAGCCCTCATGCCTAGAGCCCGTGTTCCATGACAAGAGAAGCCACTGCAATGAGAAGCCTGTGCACCGCAACAAAGAGTAGCCCCCACTCACCACAACCAGAGAAAGCCCACGCAGAGCAACAAAGACTCAATGCGGCCAAAGGTAAAATAAAATAAAAAAATTTTAATTAAAAGAAAAAAAGACTACAATCATTTCTTATGAATGCTTCTCCTCACCTGCCTCAGTGCTTACTGAGGGCATGATGGCAAATACAGTTCAGTAAATTCCACTGGGTGACAAAATAGTTTGGTAAAGTATACAACTGTCTGGTAGACTGGCAAATGTTAGAAAAATTGAAGACATGGATAAAATGCATATCCTTTGGGTGTTATTCTCCAAATATTGTTTCTTGAGACAAAAATCTATGATAAGAATTGGGCAGCTGGAGAGGAAAAAGGGAGGCAGCGATAAACGCAAGGAGAGACTAGGGGTGTGCACCTTTCTGCCGGTGTTGCTGCCCTGGTGGTGGGTGTTGTTATCACTGTTGTGGGAGGCATTGCAGTAGGCGGCAGCTTGGAGTGAGAGAAGAAGTGATTTATTCCTCGACTCTTCATCACGGTGCAAATGAGCAGGCAACCCTGGCCTTGTTTGGAGTCACCCTTGGTCTTTTGGCACCAGCTGTGTGTACTCTCCATGGGAGAATTGTTAAGTTCAAAGCCTGCTGGATAGGGCTCCAGCTGATTAAATGGCAGATTTTCTGTTGACCTACATGCTAAGCCCAGGTCCACTCCTGGGAAAAGCTTTAGCCAGGTAAAACTCATGAACGGCAAGGTACCTAAAAGGGCATCTTGCATGGACTGTCCAGGGGCAATTTCAACCCCTTTGTATTGACCTTTACAGAGATGCCTGAAGACCTGCTCCACACACATGTAAATACCACCATATATATTCTGAGAAACATAAAGAAGAAAGAAAGAAATGCCATATTCTGCCATTGTTCACGTACACTCTTAAACAATTTGTGTGTTGTGGAGTAGAGAGGTGGGAGCATGTCCAAAAAGGACTATGTGTCTTTGTAAATAGAATATAAATGGATCCAGAAATGTCTGTGAAGACGGCCCAAGAACACAGTACTTCCAAATAGTGCATCCTAAAAACAAAATTTTTGCTACCTTCTCAATCCTTCCCTCTCAACCACATGGCTCCAAACAGGAAAATGTATTTTCAATAAGTAGGGGTATGTGGTTATTAAGAATGCCAACCAAGGGAATTCCCTGGCGGTCCAGTGGTTAGGACTCCACGCTTCCACTGCAGGGGCCACGGGTTCGATCCTTGGTCCAGGAACTAAGATGCCATGTGGTGCAGCCAGAAAAATAATAATAATAAAATAAAACTTCATTTAAAAGAATGCCAACCTAGTCCTTTTATTGGCACATAAACAGAGGACTCAAATGCCCAACCCGATTGCTGGTGTCTTAAATATTCCTTTTCCTTTGGGACAGCTAACTGAAGAGTTTCTTTAGGGTCTGGTTTTCTTTCCAATTTCTACTTAATAGCTACCCTTTCTTTCTAAGATAATAAAGAAATAGGAATTTCTTAATTTTTTATCTGGGGAATTAAAAAATCTAATTTGAGGTTGACGACTTTCAATCGGATTAACACTGTAGTCCAGAAAAAGAAAGAGAGAGAGAGAGAAAGAAAAAGAAAGAAAGGAAGAAAGGGCAAACAACTTATTGCTCTGGAAAGATCAAAGTAAGAATAGATTTTTGTGTCTTTAAATTGTGTTTCTATGAGTACTATTTTTGGTTGAGATGAAATATAGACATTTATTGTTCACACTATTTAGACGTGGAAAGTGACACCAAATTGGATTTTTAAATGATATTATAAAACTCTGTGCAGAGAAAGTCAAACATGTTAACTTCTGAGTTGACGTATCATGTCAGTCCCACTATATATTGTGTGGTAAAAACATCAAGCAAGATAATAGAACATTTAGCATCCAATTATCCATTTTATGAAGCTTATTTCTCTTAAACATTTCAAATAAAATATTGTTAACTAGAAATTCTGTTTAAGCAGCATACATTTCTGGAAGTTAGGAAATTTAACCCATTCTTATTTGCATCTTACACAAACCTGGCACAAAACCCAAACTTTAGAGCCAAACTGCCTATGATTTATTCCTGTCTATGCCATTCTCTTGTTGTTGGAGCAAACGAGCTGAGTACTTTATGCCTCAGTTTCCTCCTCAATAGATAAAGATAATATTAGTGACTACCTCATAGATCAGTCAGTGGGAGAATTAAATGTCTTAACTCATGGAAAGATATTAGAACAATGTCTAGCACATGCTCAAAATTTTCTTAAAGTAGTACTTTCTTATTTCATCATAGTAGTACTTTATGGAATGTATATTCCTTAGACTCTGTATCTTTTTTTAATACACTTTGTCTGAATGCTTTTTTAACCCCACAATCTTCTTATTTGCCCACAAATTTTTATTATGCCTAAGACTGTAATACTTAGACCAGATGAAAAAATAATTTATGAAAAATCAGGAGTCTGAGTTTACTGATAGCAAATTTGCATTTCCAAGAGGACTTGACCTTAGTTCTTGGGTCCTGAAGGTGTCCAAAATATAGCTTTGATCCTTAACACAGAAGGAACCATATATGTTTGTATAAACAGAGAAAGGAAAATAGACATTTCCAAATGGGCAAACTTTTCAATAATCTTGTTCACAGTCACAAAATGTCCTTAAATTGCCCTCTAAGCCCCTAAAAGCATGCCTGTTTGAACAGAAAAGAAATGCAAAAATAAGAATTCCAATTGAAAGTGAAAGGAAAAGAGGGGAACTGTTCTGATTACTTTCACTAGTTATTAGACATTCATGTCAATATTATTGCTGTCCCCTGTCCTCCCACCTCAAAAGAGGAAAGAAAAAGTTACCACAGGTAGAAAATTGCTTCTGGCATTAATCCCTCTAGCTGAGATCAAGAATACACATATCAGTAATCTCTTCCGGAATCACCATCATTATTCATTTCAGTACCATGATGAAAATGCACGGGGGAAAAAAGGCTTGTGGGCCACTTTCAGAGAAACTCACAGAAGAAATAAAATGAATGAACATCTATGCCTACTAAAACCCCAATTTCATCCAACTAGATTAGGAAGCAGAAGCAAGGCCCCCTTTTCTTAGACTATTTATTCCCTTGAGGGTTTTGCCAGAAGGCAGACTCCTAAGTTATCAAACTCAGAATTTTCCTCAATTCCTTCTTTTTCCAGTTAGCTTCTTGCGGTTCACTCCATTACTAACTTATAGCGATAAACACCTGGAGTCTATCAAAAACAAAGAGAGGTTTATTCAGTGGGTACAGCCCTGCCTGGTGAACACCCTGAGCAGAAACAAACTACATAATATAAGACTTGAGCAGGAATATGTTTTTTATGATGTGCCAGCATAAGGGGGATCAAAGGCTAAAGCCAAATAAATAGCAACTGGGCACCAGCAGAGGAAACATATTTAGACTTTAAAATAATCAAAAACAAACCCAAAGAACACTAACACCTTCCACATTCAGCAGTCATATTTTCCCTCTTTTTATACAGGGCTTAAACCTGTCAAGAGTTTGTGAAGCTAATCACTGAAACTAAAGTAGAAGCCTGCCTTTCACTGAGGTTGTGACAATAACCAAAAAGACTGGGCACGAATAGATGGACCCTTCCCCCAACCCCACTCCAGCCTCTTCAAGCCAACCCCCCCGCTTCCCTATTGGCCCATTATTGAATTTACCTTGGCCACGTTATGGAATTTGCCGGCTGACATTAATCCATTTATTGAGCTTGACTCCTCCTTATCTAAAACATCTCTAGGCAAACTGAAACAATCTGTCTGCCATCCACTGATTGGCAGGGCAAATTTTTCCAGGTGGTACAGCCACCTCCCCTCAAATGACTTGCCAAACTTATTTCAGTCTGCAGAATGACGAAAACAAGATCAGGGCAACCATTGCTCACTACCATGTTTAGTACCTGCAATGTATTTACATAAACAATTTTAAAAGATTAGTCTTCTTGAAAAAAAAAACAAACGTTGAGGATGGGGTGCCCAAGCCAAGAGGAGGAGGTCGATGTGAGAGCAGAGAATTGACAGGCTCAACCCTGAGGGCAAAAAGCTACATCTGTATTTGATTTGTCAGGGATTTACATTCGTGAAACTTTAACTCCGCAGATGATCCATAAGATTACACTTACAGAACAAGCTTATGCAAATATAGCTTAAACGCCATGGTATGTGGCCCAGACAGCGAATTTGGCAGATTTCATTGAGTCTGGTGGCTGGATCTAATAAATTCATTTACATGAAGGATTAGAACATCTGGAAAAGTAGCATGGCGGTTTATTGAAACATAAATAACATTAATTGAAAGGTTACAGGTATGCAAAACATTTCATGCAGGCGATGCAAAATGTTATAAAGCTGTTTCCCTATTCCACTAAAGAAAAGACAAAAATATCTCGCTAATATAAACAGAAAAGGGAATTTCCAGGATCTAATATAAATGTTCCTTCAGATAGTAAGAGTGAGAGAGGCAGCCCACTTCTTCATCCTGCTTTGTAATGAGCCCTCTTTTCCACCTCGGGTCTGTGCTGCCCTCTTGATACACATCTCAGGCACTAATTAGCAGCAGCAAGGTAGTGACATAATTAAATTTATTTTCAGTTACAAATCCCCAAACTGTCATGCCATTTTGCAGACGGAAAAGCATGGTTGAGGTCTCCAGCTATTTCTTCAATGAGTTTATTTTTATTTTAGCACTGTAATGTATACTTACTGGTAATGTGGATTGCCGGTTAATGTCTCGTGGAGTTGGTTACCATAAGCATAATAACAAATTACCCAGAGGAAAATGAGCAAAGATTGATATCATATGATTTAAAAGCTGAGAGGAAAGCTCAGGTGGTTTACAATCAGTTGAGTACCTCAAGATTAATTTACAACTTGGTAACCCATTCAAATTCCCGTTCATCATTTATTCTCAAATAGAAAGATGGCTTAAACTGTTCAGTCACCCAAAATGCCTCCTGCCCATAGCAATAGCAAGACATTCCTTTTAAAAGGATCGTTTTCATTATAAGTCATTAGCAAAATGCTGACTTTGAGAACTCATGTAAATGAGGAAGCAGGAAATCTAGTATTCTCTCAGGTATGGAGACAGTGTGGAGCCCACTTCAGAAACTCTATGTGGATTTGACCTAAAGCAATCAAGTACAGAGCTGTTTAACCAAAATTGAAAAAGAACCCCTGGCAATTTTTTTTAATGAAAAATAAGATGTAATGCAGTGATTGATATACTTTGGAGAATCATAAGATTTAAAAAAGAGAGAGAAAAATATTCTAGATGATCTTGTTTCCGATAATAATAAGAAAGTGGACCACATGATTTTTGCCTTTAACGCAGCTGATAGAATCAGAAAATAGAAGAAATCTTTACTGACCATTCACATTTCAACTCCCATCATCAGAAATACAATTCATAGAATGTATAGAATTTTGATACTGCTCTTGAAATGGTTTCTCTCATAACCAGTAACTGAAATTGGTCAAGTGCAATATATTGGCACAGTAAGTTTATTTTTGTATGTAGATGTTTTTTAAAAAAAGACATTAAAAAGCAAAGATTTTTCTTAAATAGTTAAGCATAATAGACACATTGCAAAAAAAAAAGTCATGTTTATTAATTACCATGACTCTCCAAAAAATAGTAAATTTGCTATTTCCAAATTTTCACACAGAAGTGTCATTTGGCTGCACGGTGATAGAATATGAAATATTCATCAGGGAATATATTTTAAACAGATTGCCCTTGGCCACCTAACAAAAAGAAGTATAATCTTCATAATACTGATCAGGGCTTAGTGGTCATAGTAATTTATGCTGTGATCAGAATGACCAATAATAGACTACCCACCCAATTAAATCCTCAGGATAATTCAGAAGGGTAGTTTCTGTAGATACTTTCAGAAAATTGTCTTAGACAACAAACATCACGGTGTTCATCTATGCTTTTGCATATTTTTGACACTGGGAAGGCAGAGTTAACAGGAAGTGTTCACTGACTTCCTCTAAATTGAATGAGGTTTCAATAAGAGTTCCTCAGCCACATGGGATTTTAGGAGAAAAAGCCACAGGTGATGAGCATACATGGAGCTCACAGAGGTCAAATTCAAGGACTTGTTTCCTATGACAATTCATCCATAGTATTTGTGAGTTTGACCTAGGTAAATGAGACTACCTACTGCATTTATGTGATTGTGACATTATCTAGATTTTAGAAAAGGTGCCAAGCACCCACAGTACTTAAAAAACAGTGCTGCATGTTTGCAAGACACTATGATTGAACAAGAACAACCTATGGGTACCAAGGTGATGAAGCAAAAGGCACGTTTGGTGTACAGAGAGGAATCTGGTTGTTGACTGTTCACTAGTTTGGATACCTTGGACATCATATTCGATGTGTCTTACTTTCCTCAGCTGTAAAGTGGGAAAAATAATAATACCTACCTGATGGTACTGCAGTAAGTATCAAGTGACTTTATATATATATATATATATATATATATATATATATCACCCTTAAAGTTGTACTTGGAACATATACAGGTCTTTGTTTACTGCTGCTATTGCTACTGAAACCAACATGCCCAGTGGAGCACAGCATATAATAGCTACAACTATCCTATAACTTCTACTGGCATTTCTATAAGGAGATGAATAATGGCGATAGGTTGCAGAGAATTCTTCAACAATGTAAACTCATTTAATTCCAAAACAAGTAATAGTAACCAGAGGCCTGTGGACAGCTCACCAATATGGAAAAAGGAAAGAAGCATTTCTTAAAGAGAAATCTTAAGATGACTAAGAATGACTGGTTTCTGAGACATACAACAGAGTGAGAAAAGCCTTAGACTAAAGATAATCATTCGTAAGAGTCAAGAGAATGAAAAGAAAGAGAAAATTGAAAGAAAAAAAAAATGTTTGTCAAGGGAATGAGGTAAGAACGGGTGAAGCACCATTGAACCCGGAGATTAAAAGGAGAGTATATAACCATTAAAAGGACGTGACTTCCCCAAACCATCTTCAAAAGAGTTATCGGGAAGCAACGTTCTGAGAAGTACTGATATATTGTCAAATCAACCAAATTGTACAGAATCTATTTAAAACTCAATTTAAAGTCCAGAAAGATACGTAAAGTACACAAGCATTATCTTAAATAGAATGAAGGAGTTAAGTTCAAAGTATTTTGGAAAGAAAAGAATGTTAAAAGATATCTGTTTCCATGACTTCAACAGTTACTGCCCTACATGCACACAAACTTCAACGTGACCTCTCCTGGGCATCTGACCCATAACAATACCTGGACATACTTCAGACTCTTCAGGTAGCACTAGCCCATCGTCTCTTTCACTGCCCACTCCTCCAAAAATCTCCCCCTTGTTTGTCCGCAAACGACATCATCATAGTACCAAGTGTCCAAACTCAATGCCTCCCTTTCTCTCTTTCAGTCTCCTCCTTAAACAATAAAACAGTAAATTATGTTGACTCTGCCTCCTCCATTTCTGTCACATCTATATAGCCCATCCCCTCCTAGCCACTGCCTTGTCCAAGACATACGATCATTTCATCCACCTGCTTAAAGTCACCCACTCCTTTGCCTGTAAGTGGAAGTTCAAACTCCTTGGTACAGCATATGTGGTTCTTTACAGTACCCAAGACAGGCATGGGGGATTCTTACTGGGGCTGATTTTCGTCTGTGATGAAGAGTGCTTTACTTCTCCGGAATTTTTTCTTCTCACTCTAGATCAGAAAAAAAAATGACAAGAGAAAGAGCACCTCACCAATCACATTGCTCCCCATTGAGTCAGTTCATCAAACTTCTCTCTATCACACAACATACCATGAATTTTTCACAACTCTGGACATTTGAACATGTTATTTCTTTTCTCTCCAACTAGCGGGTTCCTACCCATCCATCAGGATTCAGCTCAAATGTCACCTGCTCTATGCAGCTTTCCTCAACTTCCCAAGGCAAAGCTTATTCCTCTTCACTGTGTTCCCACAGCATTGTTGGACCTCTCTCATGAAATATATTTTTCATTTAAAATCTCAATAGCCAGGATCTCTAAGGCCAAGTACAATTCATGGGATATACTTAATGTATGTCTAACGGACAACTGAATCTAGAGGTGTCTAAAATGACAGTTCCATCAGAAGCAGGTAACAAAGCAAATGTATCAATTAAAATAATTCCTTAATGGTGGATGGAAATCAGTTAAACGGAAAAAGATTCCGAGAAAATATGGTTGGCACAAAACATAGTTAAAAATTAGCCTAAAAAAGTCTCAGAAGAAAAATTTATATTTCAAATCATTATTTACTTGTGGTTCTAACCTTGAGAACACTTTAGGTGGATGAATGTGTTCAGGCTTGTGGTGGAAAATATAAGTTTTTCATTGTCTGGTATAAACCAAGGAGTACACCAACTACCCCTTACCTTTTACCCACACTTGCCCCAGTCACTTTTTTAGTCTTTGATCTGGTCCAAAAATGTGTCCGTTGTCAACCTGTCACCCTACTTCCAAATCCCGTTTCTATCCACATTCATGGGCAAAAGTGGGTGGCAGTGACTACTTGGCACTATCACAAAACTAGAGTAGAAAAAAGGAATGAGAGGCCAGTTCCTGATGGCCCAGCCAGTTGAGGACATTTCTATGACTCAGCTGGGATATTGGGAGGGCAGTTACTTTCAGGGCTTCAGCAATAGATTACCTTCCTTGCCTCCATATTTAACTTCCAGCCATGCCAAACAATTCCAGTGATTCGTTTCACCCTTTCTTACCTTAACCTGAATGCTATCTATGTGAAGACTACACTCATCTGTACACGTAGGCCGGGCCTACCGTCAGGAGAGCCACTTATATTTCCAGCCCCAAACATCAGTAACATTCATTCTAGTCATTTCCATAAGACAGTTCCATAGTTTGACACCTGTCCTGAGGTTCTGTGATGGACTGTAAAGAAGGCTGGTAGGTCAATTTTAAAACATGGCCTCAAAATTCTTGACATTCTCCTGTTGAGAGGTGGGTCTATGTTCCTCTCTCTTGAATCTAGTCTGTGTGATTGCCTGACCCATAGCCAGAGGAAATGCTGCTGTGCTTTTGTGCTCAGACCTTAAGAAACTGGCAATTTCTAATTCCTGTCTCTTGGGACTCTTGCTCTTGGAACATAGCCACCATACCCCTAGGAAGCTCAAGTAGCTCATATAGAAAGGAACTAAAGGCCCCAGCTCACAGCCCTGGCTGAACTCCTAAACTGACAGCCAGCACCATCTTGCCAGCTGACAAAGATTCTTTGCTTGAACAAACTTTAGTCAGGCTCCTGAACTTTTTCCTGGGCCTGCCTGTGCACTTCCTTGTAAAATCTAGTTTTAGGAAGGACCCTGCTAAGTCAGTTTAACCAGAACCTCCTCTACCCCTGATATCTGATCACCCTTGATATCTGATCAGGTTTCTCATCTGCCATCATTACCCAGGTGATGTCTGATCACCCTGGCCTGTCTTCAGTGGGAATCCTGTTAGGTTAGTTTAGCCAGTATCCCCCTTACCACTGATGTTTCCTCTTAGTAAATTTCCATCCACTGCCCTCAACCCTTTTCCTTGGCTACAAATTTCCACTTGCATGTGCTGTATTCAGAGTTGAGCCCAAACTTTCTCCCCCAGTGTTAAAGCCCACTGCAATAGTTCCCATCCTTATGGTGATAGTCCTGAATAAACTATGCCTTACCAACATTAACAAATGTCACTGAATAGTCTTTTCTTTAACACAGCCAATATGAACGAGTCATCCTGAAAGTAAATCCTTCAGACCCCAGCTAACTTCCCCATCAGATGTTGCATGGAACAAAGAAGAGCTGTCCCTGCCAGCCTTGCCCACATTGCAGATTGGGGACCAAAATAAATGACTGTTGTTATTTTAAGCCTCTAAGTTTTAGAGTGGTTTGGGAAAGAGCATATGTAACTGATAGAGCAAATAATTGACTAATGAATGACAAGTGCTCAATTCCAGACCAAGCTTTCATATAAGAAAACCATACTGGACTATTTAGGTATTTTGCTAAAAAACAAAACAAAACAAAAAACAGGTTTTTTTTTACTTTTTATTATGGAAAAGTCTAAATCATACAAAAATAGAGAAATGAGTCTATCTATCATGCATGTACCCAAGACCCAGCTTAAATAATTATCAACTCATGGCAAATCCACCATGAATTTTAAAGCAAATCCAAGACATATCATTTCATTTTTAAATACTTCAGAGTGTGTCTCTAAAAGACAGCAGTTCTTTTTAAGTCATGACAATACATTTTCACATCTAAAAGAAAAATTCACAATAACCTTTAACATTTCCTTAATATTACCAAATATCCTATCACTATTCAAACCTCCCTATCACTATCACTATTCAAACACTTAAGTGTTTTCTTTTGTTTCAGTTTGTTTCTTAGGATCTACACAGAGGATTTAGTTCGATTCATCACTTGTGTCATTTAAAAATCTATAGGTTCTGGAGATTGGTTCAAGATGGTGGAGTGGAAGGACATGCGCTCACTTCCTCTTGCGAGAGCACCAGAATCACAACTAACTGCTGAACTATCATCAACAGGAAGACACTGGAACTCACCAAAAAAGACACCCCACATCCAAAGACAAAGGAGAAGCCACAATGAGATGGTAGGAGGGGCACAATCATGATAAAGTCAAAAGACATAACCACTGGTTGGGTGACTCACATACTGGAGAACAAATATAGCACAGAAGTCCACCCACTGGAGTGAAGGTTCTGAGCCCCACATAAGGCTTCCCAACCTGGAAGTCTGGCAACAGGAGGAGGAATTCCCAGAGAATCAAACTGATTGCAGGACTTTGACAGGACTGGGGGAAACAGAGACTCCACTTTTAGAAGGCACACATAAAATACTGTGCACATAAGGACCCAGTGGGGAGGAGCAGTGATCCCATATGAGACTGAGCCAGACCTCCCTGCTAGTGTTGGCAGGTCTCCTGCAGAGGCGGGGGGTGGCTGTTGCTCACCGTGGGGACAAGGGCACTGACAGCAGAAGTTCTGGGAAGTACTCCTTGATGTAAGCCCTCCCTGAGTCCACCGGTAGCCTGACCAAAGAGCCTGTAGGCTTCAGTGCTGGGTCACCACAGGCCAAACAACCAACAGGGAGGGAACTCAGCCCCACTCATCAGCAGACAAGTGGATTAAAGTTTTACGGAGCTCTGCCCACCAGAACAACACCTCGATCTACACACCACCAGTCCCTCCTATCAGGAAGCTTGCACACGCCTCTTAGATAGCCTCATCCACCAGAGGGCAGACAGCAGAAGCAAGAAGAACTACAAGCCTGTGGAACGAAAATCACATTCACAGAAAGATAGACAAAATGAAAAGGCAGAGGACTATGTACCAGATGAAGGAACAAGATACCCCAGAAAATCAACTAAATGAAGTGGAGATACACAACCTTCCAGAAAAAGAATTCAGAATAATTAATATAGTGAAGATGATCCAGGACCTCAAAAAAAGAATGGAAGTAAAGAACAAGAAGATGCAAGAAATGTTTAACAAAGACCTAGAAAAATTAAAGAACAAAAAAACAGAGATGAACAATACAATAACTGAAATGGAAAATACACTAGAAGGAATCAATAGCAGAATAACTGAGGCAGAACAGATAAGTGACCTAGAAGACAGAATGGTGGAAATCATTGCCATGGAACAGAATAAGAAAAAAGAATGTAAAGAAATGAAGACAGCTTAAGAGACCTCTGGGACAACAATAAACACACCAACATTCACATTATAGGGGTCCCAGAAGGAGAAGAGAGAGAGAAAGGACCTGAGAAAATATTTGAAGAGATTATAGTCAAAAACTTCCCTAACATGGGAAAGGAAATAGCCACTTAAGTCCAGGAAGCGCAGAGAGTCCCATACAGGATAAAACCAAGGAGAAACATGCCGAGACACATAGTAAACAAACTGACAAAAATTAAAGACAAATAAAAATTATTAAAAGCAACATGGGAAAAATGACAAATAACATACAAGGGAACTCCCATAAGGTTAACAGCTGCTCTCTCAGCAGAAACTCTACAAGCCAGAAGGGAGTGGCACAATATATTTAAGGTGATGAAAGGGAAGAACCTACAACCAATATTACTCTACCCAGCAAGGACCTCTTTCAGATGTGACAGAGAAATCAAAAGCTTTACAGACAAGCAAAAGCTAAGAGAATTCAGCACCACCAAACCAGCTCTACAACAAATGCTAAAAGACCTTTTTTAAGTGGAAAATACAAGAGATGAAAATGACCTACAAAAACAAACCCAAAACACTTAAGAAAATGGTAATAGGAACATACATATTGATAATTACCTTAAATGTGAATGCATTAAATGTTCCAACTAAAAGACACAGACTTGCTGAGTGGATACAAAAACAAGACCCAGATATATGTTGTCTACAAGGGATCCACTTCAGACCTAGGGACACATACAGACTGAAAGTGAGGGGATGGAAAAAAATATTCATGCAAATGGAAGTTAAAAGAAAGCTGGAGTAGCAATACTAATATCAGATAAAATAGACTTTAAAATAAAGAATTCTACAAGAGAAAAGGAAGGACACTACATAATGATCAAGGGATCAATACAAGAAGAAGATATAACAATTATAAATAGATATGCACCCATCATAGGAGCACCTCAATACATAAGGCAAATGTTAACAGCTATAAAAGTGGAAATTGGCAGTAACACAATAATAGTGGGGGACCTTAACACCTCACTTACACCAATGGACAGATCATCCAGACAGAAATTTCATAAGGAAACACAAGCTTTAAATGACACAATAGACCAGACAGATTTAATTGATATTTATAGGACATTCCATCCGAAAACAGCAGATACACTTTCTTCTCAAGTGTACACAAAACATTCTCCAGGATAGATCACATCTTGGGTCACAAATCAAACCTCAGTAAATTTAAGAAAACTGAAATCATATCAAGCATATTTTCCGACCACAGCACTAGAAGATTAGAAATCAATTAGAGGGAAAAAAACGTTAAAAACACAAACACATGGAGGCTAAACAATACATTACTAGATAACCAAGAGATCACTGAAGAAATCAAAAAGGAAATCAAAAAATACCTATAGACAAATAACAACAAAAACATGATGATCCAAAACCTAGGGGATGCAGCAAAAGCAGTTCTAAGAGGGAAGTTTATAGCAATACAAGCCTACCTCAAGAAACAAGAAAAATCTCAAACAGTCTAACCTTACACCTAAAGGAACTAGAGAAAAAAGAACAAACAAAACCCAAAGTTAGTAGAAGGAAAGAAATCATAAAGATCAGAGCAGAAATAAATGAAATAGAAACAAAGAAAACAATAGCAAAGATCAAAAAAACTAAAGCTGGTTCTTTGAGAAGATAAATAAAATTGATAAACTTTTAGCCAGACTCATCAAGAAAAAGGAGAGGACTCAAATCAATAAAATTAGAAATGAAAAAGGAGTAGTTACAACGGATACCACATAAATACAAAGCATCATAAGAGACTACTACAAGCAACTCTATGCCAATAAAATGGACAACCTGGAAGAAATGGACAATTTCTTAGAAAGCTTTAACCTTTCAAGACTGAACCAGGAGCAAAAAGAAAGTACCAACAGACCAATCACAAGTAACAAAATTGGAACTGTGATAAAAATCTTCAACAAACAAAGGTCCAGGACCAGATGGCTTCACAGGTGAATTCTATCAAACATTTAGAGAAGAGCTAACACTCATCCTTCTCAAAATCTTCCAAAAAGTTGCAGAGGAAGGAACACTCTCAAACTCATTCTACAAGGCTACCATCACCCTGATACCAAAACCAGACAAAGACACTACAAAAAAAGAAAATTACAGACATATATCACTGATGAATATAGATGCAAAAATCCACAGCAAAATACTAGCAAACAGAGTCCAACAACACATTAAAAAGGTCATATGGGCTTCCCTGGTGGCGCAGTGGTTGAGAGTCCACCTGCCGATGCAAGGGACACGGGTTCGTGCCCCGGTCTGAGAGGATCCCACATGCCACAGAGCGGCTGGGCCCGTGAGCCATGGCCGCTGGGCCTGCGCGTCCAGAGCCTGTGCTCCGCGGCGGGAGAGGTCACAGCAGTGAGAGGCCTGCGTACGGCAAAAAAAAAAAAAAAAAAAAAAAAAAAAGATCATACACCATGATCAAGTGGGATTTATCCCAAGGATGCAAATCATGTACGCAAACCAATCAGTGTGATAAATCATATTAACAACTTGAAGGATAAAAACCATATGATCAACTCAATAGATGCAGAAAAAGCTTTTGACAAAATTCGACAACGATTTATGATAAAAACTTTCCAGAGAATGGGCATAGAGGGTACCTACCTCAGCATAATAAAGACCATATATGACATATCCACAGGAAACATCATTCTCAATGGTGAAAAACTGAAAGCATTCCCTCTAAGATCAGAATCAAGACAAGGATGTGCACTCTCACCACTATTATTCAACATAGTTTTGGAAGTCCTAGTCATGACAATCAGAGAAGAAAAAGAAATAAAAGGAATACAAATTGGAAAAGAAGAAGTAAAACTGCCACTGTTTGCAGATGACATGATACTATACATAGATAATCCTAAAGATGCCACCAGAAAACTACTAGAGCTAATCCATGATTTTGGTAAATTTCCAGGATACAAAATTAATGCACAGAAATCTCTTGCATTCCTATACACTAACAACAAAAGATCAGAAAGAGAAATTAAGGAAGCAATCCCCTTCACCACTGCAACAAAAAGAATAACATATCTAGGAATAAACCTACCTCAGGAGGTAAAAGACCTCTACTCAGAAAACTATAAGATACTGATGAAAGAAATCAAAGATGACACAAACAGGTGGAGAAATATACCATATTCTTGCATTGGAAAAATCAATATTGTGAAAATGACTATTCTACTCAAAGCAATCTACAGATTCAATGTAATCCTTATGAAGTCACCAATGGCATTTTTTTACAAAACTAGAACAAAAAAGCTTAAAATTTGTTTGGAGACACAAACGACCCCGAACAGCCAAAGCAATCTTGAAGGGAAAAAAACAAAGCTGGAGGAATCAGACTCCCTGATTTCAGATTATACTACAAAGCTACAGTAATCAAGAAAATATTGTACTGGCACAAAAACAGACATATAGATCAATGGAACAGCATAGAAAGCCCAGAGATAAACCCGTGCACCTAAGGTCAACTAATCTGTGAGAAAGGAGGCAAGGATATACAATGGAGAAAAGATAGTCTCTTCAATAAGTGGTGTGGGGAAAACTAGACAGCTACATGTAAAATAATGAAATTAGAACACTCCCTTACACCATACACAAAAATAAACTCAAAATGGATTAAAGACCTAAATGTAAGACCAGACACTAGAAAACTCTTAGAGGAAAACATAGGAAGAACACTCTTTGACATAAATCACAGGAAGATCCTTTTGACCCACCTCCTAAAGTAATGGAAATAAAAACAAAAATAAACAAATGGGACCTAATGCAACTTAAAAGCTTTTGTACAGCAAAGGAAACTATAAACAAGACGAGAAGACAACTCTCAGAATGGCAGAAAATATTTGCAAATGAATCAACAAAGGATTAACCTCCAGAATATATAAACAGCTCATGCAGCTCAATATTAGAACACAAACAACCCAATCCAAAAATGGGCAGAAGACCTAAATAGACATTTCTCCAAAGAAGACATACAGGTGGCCAAGAGGCACATGAAAAGCTGCTCAACATCACTAATTGTTAGAGAAATGCAAATCAAAACTACAATGAGGTTTCACCTCACATGGGTCAGAATGGGCATCATCAGAAAATCTACAGATAAATGCTGGAGAGGGTGTGGAGAAAAGGGAACTCTCTTGCACTGTTGATGGGAATGTAAATTGATACAGCCACTATGGAGAACAGTAGGGAGGTTCCTTAAAAAACTAAAAATAGGGCTTCCCTGGTGGCGCAGTGGTTGAGAGTCCGCCTGCCGATGCAGGGGACACGGGGTCGTGCCCCGGTCCGGGAGGATCCCACATGCCGCGGAGTGGCTGGGCCCGTGAGCCATGGCCGCTGAGGCTCTGCGCGTCCGGAGCCTGTGCTCCGCAGCGGGAGAGGCCACAACAGTGAGAAGTCCGCGTACCGCAAAAAAAAAAAAAAAAACTAACTAAAAATAGAACTACCATATGATCCAGCAATCCCACTACTGGGCATATACCCAGAGAAAACCATAATTCTAAAAGACACATGCACCCCAATGTTCATTGCAGCACTATTTACAATAGCCAGGTCATGGAAGCAACCGAAATGCCCACTGACAGATGAATGGGTAAAGAAGATGTGGTACATATATATACAATGGAATATTAATCAGTCATAAAAAGGAAAAAAACTGGGTCATTTATAGAGACGTGGAAGGACCTAGAGACTGTCATACAGAGTGAAGTAGTCAGAAAGAGAAAAACCAATATCGTATATTAACGCATATATGTGGAATCTAGAAAAATGGTACAGATGAACCGGTTTGCAAGGCACAAATTGAGACACAGATGTAGAGAACAAGCGTATGGACACCCAGGGGGAAAGTGCGGCGGGGGGGGTGGGGGGAGGTGGGTGGATGAATTGGGAGAATGGGATTGACATATATACACTAATATGTATAAAATATATAACTAATAAGTACCTGCTGTATAAAAAAATAAATAAATAAAATTTAAAAAATAAAAGTGAAAAAATAAATAAATAAAATAAAAATCTATACGTTCTCCTTCTAGCTTTATTTTTCCCTTTATTTTATTTATGGGAGAGCCCTAGTCACTTGTCCTGCCCAGTGTCTCATATGCTGGATATTGCTGACTGTATCTCTACGGCGGTTGAAGTTCCTCTGTCCCCTGTGTTTGGGTGGTTGTACTCAGGAACTTGGTATACTCTGGTTAGTTTTTTTCATTTTGCTAAAGATTGGTGCTTTGAAGGTTTTTTCAAGACATCAAATGCTTGGGTCTTGAAAGGTACATTATATGTTTGTCTTATTACTGTGAGAGCAAAGCCCAGCTCAGACTTGGTTATGAAACCAGTTACAAAACAGCTCCGGGGTCCTGTGACAGCAATGTATAGGCTCCTCAGACACAGGTCAGATCTTTCAGGTGACTCTGACCTGTCCCGCTGGCTGGCTGCCACAAAACAAATGATGTGAACAGTAAACAAGGATAAATACAGTAAAACAGCTGTCTTCAAGAAGATCCTACACCATTGGGATAGAAATGTTAAATTTACAGAATGATGTGGCAACTGTAATAACAGAGATAAACGGTGTTGTGGGGATACCTGCCTGAGGTTTCGTCTCCTTTAACAGTGAATGAAGCATTCCCTAGGTCATGGGCAGAGGGATGTTTAGAGTGGTGGCTGACACCATGGATTTTGGTACAAGCTACTCTCTGGCTTCAAATTCCAGCAACTCCAGTTCAAGTCATCAAACCTCTGCTTGCCATGGCTTCTTTATCTATGAAATAGGGATAATAGAATAATAACAATAGATTATTGTAAGGATTAGCAAAATTAATGCATGTAAAACACTTAAATCAATGCCTATGATACCCTAGATATTTATTTTTATTTAAGTTACCATGAAAGCATGTGGATCTAATAAAATGTTCTAAGTCTCTGTTGAGATGCTAGACCACTAGATCCATACCAAAGACTCCTGTTTATTGGGAAAGTCTTCATCTTGGCCGCAAAAGGCATGAGTCTGGTGTAGATTTCTCCATACTATTATAGAATATCTAGACACAGGGCCAGCCCCATCCATAGGCAGAGTAAGAAGTTGCTGATTCAGAATTGTTTAAGGAATTTGCCCCTACTCCAAACAAACTCTCTTCCTACTTGCCCACTGGAATGGCTCTGTATTAAGAATTTCAGGATACACAGACTCATATGGCTGGGATGGGGTAATACCCCGAAATCATCACTGTGGCAGAGATTTCATTGCTCAGATTAGTCATGTCTTATTCCTCAAGACCTTCTTTGAGTAATCAGATGCAGAAGTCAACTTGATTTTAGGAGGACATGAGTGTTCTAGGGCTTGAAATGAGCCAGAAAAACAGATCCAGAGACTTCCCTCGTGGCCTAGTGGTTAAGAATTCACCTGCCAGTGCAGGGGACACGGGTTTGAGCCCTGGTCCAGGAAGGTCTCACATGCTGCGGAGCAACTAAGCCCATGCACCACAACTACTGAGCCTGTGCTCTAGAGCTCACAAGCCACAACTACTGCGCCCATGTGCCACAACTACTGAAGCCCGTGCGCCTAGAGCCTGTGCTCCACAACAAGAGAAGACACTGCAATGAGAAGCCCATGCACCGCAATGAAGTGTAGCCCCCACTCGCTGCAACTAGAGAAAGCCCACATGCAGCAATGAAGACCCAACGCAGCCCCCCCAAAAATAATAAATAAAATTAATTTATTTAAAAATAAAATTTGCTTCCCTTCATGCCATCCCCTTCATATGTGTCCCATCATGTATCTAATGTCCCTTTGTACAGCTAGTAACTTTTTCCTTAGCAAAAACTATACTCAGAAAAAGCATCTGAAAGTAGATGCAAACTACTTATCCCTTGATTTTTAAGCCTTCTTTTAATTCTAGAGTGAAAGTTTTTACTTCTCATTAAAGAAGTTCCAAGCATTTTGGAAGGAGTTAGGCTTGTTCTTACCTTGAAGTCTTCCTCATGACCTTGGTGGCATGGGCTGTGTTATCTGGGATATTCAAACTTAAAAAAAAAAAATCTGTGTGTCCTGATGAGACAGGATATGTTACATGGGTATTTAATCACTTAAGAAAGATGTCCAGGCTTAAAAATAGAAACAACAATATGATCAACCAGAAGACAGGTCTCTCTGCCTTTGGAAGCTGTAGGCCTTGGCCTTGGGCTCTCACCTGCAGTACAAACGCTTGCAATTAGCTCTCAGTTTTCTCTGTTGCTTTGGGTTCCTCATATATCAAATAGCTTCACTAGAGTAAAAGAGAAAATCTGGTTTAGAGAGAACCCCACCCCCCAAAAAAAGATTTAATCTAGTTTAGTCTTGTTCCCTGATTGGGGGATGTGGTTAGGGAATGGGGAATCGAAAATAAGGAACTAAACCATGTTTGGACAAAAAAAGTTTTCTTATATAAACAAAAATGTATATATATGTATAACTGAATCACTTTGCTGTATAGCAGAAATTAACACAACTTTGTAAATCAACTATACTTCAATAAAAAATGTTTTCTGATTGTTTTGCTTTTTAGATCATAAAATCTACTAAAGAAAAATAGATGTTATTAGTGTCTGCTTTGGATTTTTTAACCTGGGTTAAACAAATTTTTAAACACAATTTTGAAATATTCTTTAAAAATTTCCATAGCCAATCATTTTACTGGCATCTCCTAAAGACGGGGAAAATTTTTTGTGGCACCAATTATAATACCTAACAATTCCTGGAATTATTTTAATGATAATTAGCCATTCAAATGTTGGTAGTTATCTCTACATGGAAATCTTTGCTTAGTTCTTTCTTGTCTGTCAACAAGAAAATAATTTTTAAAATAAAAATGTCTACTTTTGATAGTCTATGTATTTTGTTTAAACTCTTTTTAAAAAAGAGTAGGGCTTCTTCCTCAGTTCCCTGGTATCCTTTGGAGTGATGTTGAAATATACCGTTTATTTTTCTCATTTGCTTTTAGGTATCTAAACTACTAATGAAGAGACAGTGACATGCTTGGAGCAAATCATTTTTAACACCTCCCCCATCAACAAAATTATCCCCAGTTGTAATCATGTAATGAAACAAAAGTATGATCAGAGAAAAAATGTAAGTAGTGAAATTTTCTTTTATTGAAATTTGTATATGTATTCATGCTATTTTAAAAAATTAAAAATAAAATAAATATTAAATTTCAAAATATGGGAAAATGTAATGAATTAAAATTTTTATACATTAACTGTATATTTATAAACTAATGTATTTTTTTGAAAAAGAAAAATATTAGTCAATTACAATAGTGCATATTAGTCAATTACAATAGTGAATAATAAACAGCACATTTTCTGTTTTGGAAGCTTAACTTCTGTAAACTTGTAAATAATTGTATCAGAATTGACCTTTGAGTAATCATAAGGAACATAGTTAGATTTTTTAATCTATCTTTGCTTGGAGTTGATTAAAGAACAATTTTATTAATTTTATCTTTGGAAAGTGTCTTTCACATAAAGAAACAAATATACAAATGGGAAAATTCTTAACCATAAGGGTAAGTGTGACAAAGAATCATAAAAATCCCAATTCACAATAAATTCCAGAAACTGCAGTTCTGCTTTTGTTTCTTTGGAATCAGGTTTAGAGGCTTTCATATGTTTCCACAGGTTGAAATTTTTAAATATAAATAAAAACTCTAAGTGAATACACAGAATGACAGAATTAAAGTAATTCAAGTTCTATTTCTTCCTCTTAGCCATCACCATCCTCTCATCATTTATTTCTAATCCAGTGCTTTAAAAACAAGAGTACATAGTATCACAGGAATTGTGAACACAAACTGTGCCCAAACTGAGCTAGAAGGATTTGGAACCCTTAAGAAATTGCTCTAAAAATGAATGTGTTTTTTTTTTTTTTACATCTTTATTGGGGTATAATTGCTTTACAATGGTGTGTTAGTTCCTGCTTTATAACAAAGTGAATCAGTTATACATATACATATGTTTCTATATCTCTTCCCTCTTGCGTCTCCCTCCCTCCCACCCTCCCTATCCCACCCCTCCAGGCGGTCACAAAGCGCTGAGTCTCTGTGTCTTGGGACTGGACTATAAAACTGGAAGTTTTCCAAATGAACTTTTACATAGAAAATTATGTTTATCAAAGAATAAGTAATTAAAATGTGCTAATTTGAAGCTCACACATGTATGTAATTACAACTGAACAGTAACCGTATCAATTGTTTAAATTTAGACAAAAGATTTTTTTTGAGGAGTACTTTATAGCTAACTTTATTTAGGATTGCTAGCAAGTGGTGACAATAAAAACCAGATTGACTAAAAGTTGGTTGTATTATTATTTTTAAATTTTCTAAGGGCAGCACAGCCCTGTCTGCCTTCCCTCAAAGCAGACTGCACCCACCACCCTGGTTTTGATACGCCACTGAGGAAAGAATAATAAGTAGAGATTAATCTGCATTTTGTTCTTACGATTGCTATATAAGAGAACAATGATAATATTTGTTTAAAACTATCAAGTGTTCAATAATACTACTATTGTTTCTAATGTTTTTTCATATTTGTGCTCAGTGGACTTAATGGTAATAGATTAGTGCTAAATCAGAGAGTAACAGGTCAAAATTTTGACACTTCTTAGAAATAATTGAATATTATCACATGACCATTAGAAAGTGTCTTAATGGTGTATGGAGGGTTAACAAATAGTAAGCACCCAATAAACACAGTTGAATAAACGAATTCTGCAAACATACTGCTGCCAACAGTGATGGAAAAAGTTGGAAAGATAGATAAAGGACATCTCATGCAGGCTAAGGTTTGTAAACTCATCCAAACTTCCTGTCTCTTGATTTTTCTTTTCTCTAGTGAACACAGATGAACCTTTTCTTCATTCTGCATCACATGCAGAAGGTCAGATCAAAAATGTATGTAGTGGCGGGAACCTACAAGATGGCAGAGGAGTAAGATGGGGAGATTACCTTCCTCCCCACAAATACATCAAAAATACATCTACATGTGGAACAACTCCTACAGAACACCCACTGAACACTGGCAGAAGATCTCAGAATTCCCGAAAGGCAAGAAAATCCCCACGTACATAGGTAGGGCAAAAGAAAAAACAGAGACAAAAGAGTACAGATGGGACCTGCACCTCTGGAATGGAGCTGTGAAGGAGGAAAAGTTTCCACACACTAGGAAGCCCCTTCACTGTTGGAGACAGGGAGTGGGTGGGGAGGAAGCTTCGGAGCCACGGAAGACAGCGCAGCGACAGGGGTGCAGAGGGCAAAGTAGAGAGATTCCCACACAGAGGATCACTGCCGACCAGCACTCACCAGCCTGAGAGGCTTGTCTGCTCACCCACCAGGGTGGGTGGGGGATGGGAGCTGAGGCTCAGGCTTTGAAGATTTTCAATTACAGTTTCAATTTCATTACTTGCGATTGGTCTGTTCATATTGGTCTGTTCATATTTTCTATTTCTTCCTGGTTCAGTCTTGGAATGTTATAGCTTTCTAAGAATTTGTGCATTTCTTCCAAGTTGTCCATTTTATTGGCATAGAGTTGCTTGTAGTAGTCTCTTATGCTTTTTATTTCTGCGGTGTCTGTTGTAACTTCTCCTTTTTCATTTCTAATTTTATTGATTTGAGTCCTCTCCTTCTTTTTCTTGATGAATCTGGCTAAAGGTTTATCAGTTTTGTTTATCTTCTCAAAGAACCAGCTTTTAGTTTTATTGATCTTTGTTTCTATTTCATTTATATGTGCTCTGATCCTTACGATTTCTTTCCTTCTACTAACTTTGGGTTTTGTTTGTTCTTGGTTTTGTGGTGCTGAATTCTCTTAGCTTTTGCTTGTCTGTAAAGCTTTTGATTTCTCTGTCAAATCTGAAAGCGATCCTTGCCTCGTGGAGTAATCTTGGCTGTAGGTTCTTCCCTTTCATCCCCTTAAATATATCGTGCCATTCCCTTCTGGCTTGTAGAGTTTCTGCTGAGAAAGCAGCTGTTAACCTTATGGGAGTTCCCTTGTATGTTATTTGTCATTTTTCCCATGTTGCTTTTAATAATTTTTATTTGTCTTTAATTTTTGTCAATTTGTTTACTATGTGTCTCGGCATGTTTCTCCTTGGTTTAATCCTGTATGGGACTCTCTGTGCTTCCTGGACTTAGGTGGCTATTTCCTTTCCCATGTTAGGGAAGTTTTTGACTATAATCTCTTCAAGTATTTTCTTGGGTCCTTTCTCTCTCTCTTCTCCTTCTGGGACCCCTATAATGTGAATGTTGGTGTGTTTATTGTTTTCTCAGAGGTCTCTTAAGCTGTCTTCTTTTCTTTGCATTCTTTTTTCTTTATTCTGTTCCATGGCAGTGATTTCCATCATTCTGTCTTCTAGGTCACTTATCTGTTCTGCCTCAGTTATTCTGCTATTGATTCCTTCTAGTGTATTTTTTGTTTCAGTTATTGTATTGCTCATCTCTGTTTTTTGTTCTTTAATTTTTCTAGGTCTTTGTTAAACATTTCTTGCATCTTCTTGATCTTTACTTGCATTCTTTTTCCGAGGTCCTGGATCATCTTCACTATCATTATTCTGAATTCTTTTTCTGGAAGGTTGTGTATCTCCACTTCATTTAGTTGTTTTTCTGGGGTTTTATCTTGTTCCTTCATCTGGTACATAGTCCTCTCCCTTTTCATTTTGTCTATCTTTCTGTGAATATGGTTTTCATGCCACAGGCTGCAGGATTGTAGTTCTTCATGCTTGTCAATAAATGTATCTTTAATTGCCATATGAGATGAAAATTTTTTTGTAGGAAACACTGAAAATAAGTGGTTGATCTTAATAAATCCAATTGGAGATAAGAATTAAGAGAAATCTTGCTCAGTTTATCTATTCTTCCTAGTCTCTCAAAGAATTGATGAAGAAACTGAAACACTTTTAAGTCTAATTTATGACTTTCACCTTCTCAAGCAAATTAATAGCTACAGTACTGTCAGATAGTTTTATACTGACACAATTTTGTAAAAGTTTGTTGTTTGTAAAAACCTTACTTACATCAAGTAGTAGCGTTCCTAAACTCAGTATGAAGTCCTTTTTTTTTTTTTTAACATCTTTATTGGAGTATAATTGCTTTACAATGGTGTGTTAGTTTCTACTTTATAACAAAGTGAATCAGTTATACATATACATGTGTTCCCATATCTCTTCCCTCTTGCATCTCCCTCCCTCCCACCCTCCCTATCCCACCTAATTCAAAAAGAGCCATGTACCAAAATGTTCATTGCAGCTCTATTTACAATAGCCAGGACATGGAAGCAACCTCAGTGTCCATCAACAGATGAATGGATAAAGAAGATGTGGCACATATATATACAATGAAATATTACTCAGCCATAAAAAGAAACGAAATTGAGTTATTTGTAGTGAGGTGAATGGACCTAGAGTCTGTCATACAGAGTGAAGTAAGTCAGAAAGAGAAAAACAAATACTATATGCTAACACATATATATGGAATCTATGGAGTCCTTTTTTGATCTAAATTCTAATTACTTTCTTATAAAATAAATTTCTTTGTAGAAAAAGCCATATTTATTGAATAACACTTTTCCATGTTAAATTTAAATTATTTGTGTTGTATATTATGTAATTACAAAGGAAAATGTGAATCTCTGAACTTTAAGTTTCCATTTTAAGTCCTTTCTTTTGTTTATTAATTTAAGGTCTGTAAAACCTGACCATAGCATATATTTGGTATTACTGATAGAGTATGCTTTAAGCCATTTTGATTCTTTAGGTCTCACTATCTCATTTCAAATCCATCTATTACTCACTGACTTAATGATTTCCATTGCTCAGCATAGGCTGATGCATTGTTAACTTTCCTTTTGGAATTTAAAATCTGGGGAGAAAGATTTCATTTTAAAATAGCAATTCAAGAAAATTCCATGGTTAATCCTGTAGTGGAGGGACAATTGAATGCAGAGTTTTAGCATAAGTTGGGGTTGTCCACAAAATACTCTAAGGGGGAGGTAGAAATTGAAATATGTATTCAAAGCTGGGTTGACGTGAAATAATAGAGTGGTAATAACAAGAAATGTGGAATTCTAGGACTTCCCTGGTGGCAGAGTGGTTAAGAATCTGCCTGCCAATGCAGGGGACATGGGTTCGAACCCTGGTCCGGGAAGATCCCACTTGCTGTGGAGCAACTAAGCCCATGCATCACAACTACTGAAGCCTGCTTGCCTAGAGCCTGTGCTCCACAACAAGAGAAGCCACTGCAATGAGAAGCCCAAGCACCACAACGAAGAGTAACCCCCGCTCACCGCAACTAGAGAAAGCCTGCGTGCAGCAACGAAGACCCAATGCAGCCAAAATAAATAACTTAATTGATTAATTTTAAAAGATTGAGGAATTCTAGTTGGAGAGAGGTAGACAGTGTGTGAACAAAATGAGGATGTGACACCTGCATGAGAATTCCGAGAGCAGTGATCTGATTAAAGAAGATTGCTTAAGTGGAGAAGAGAATATCGGATGGCAAAATGAGCCAGATGTTGGACATTTTGTATACTAGAACCAGAAGATTGAGTCTGATATAAAAGGAGTCATTTTTAGTTACTTAAAGGAAATCCAGGCTGAAAGGAATCAATATAAACGATAGTGAGCAGTGAGAAAAGGCTAAATGCAGGCAAATCAGAGTAATCCAGGCATGAAGTGTTCTTCAATCAGTAACCCAGGCTGACTGTGGCTGTGAGAAAAGGGAGGAAAATAGCTATTAATCATACATAAAGAGATTGATGACAGAGAGGATATTAAAAATAAGGGAGAGAAAATAAAGATGACTAAATTTTCAAGCCTGAATAACCATGGAAATGGTGAAAAGCCAACTGAAATAAATCCTAGTCCAACATATTATACACTGAGCGGACTTATTAGTAAGAATTTAGTTATTAAACATGGGACTTGTCCTGGACTGCTGGAATTAAATTTTACAGTTCCATTTTTTTCTGAATTAAACACTCAAATAAATGCAGAAATTCTCTTTGGATTTATTATGAGCTCTAGCAAAATAGACTATTGATTAGGCATAAATTATTCTTGTCTTTAAAAATAAACAGTGGCAGAATGCCATGATTATGAAAAACGATCATGATGCTTCACCAAATCAAAACTGGATGAGAGTGACTTACAGAATGTAACTTTTTTGGGTGAAACACAGAAATAACTGGTTGGTCTTATCCTCACAAGTAATTGTTAAACTAGCATTAAATTGTATCAGTAAGTGAATAATAATTCATAAAATTAAATATAGAATATTACAATTTATGGTCATTTGGATCTACCATATTGTATCTGAGTGCTATCTAAATCCATGTTTATGAAAATAAGCGTTCTAATTAGGATTTTACCTTTAGTGATCAATATTTATATACACTGATTTTTTTTTACAAAATTTATTGTCTGTTTAATCCCCTGATAATTTTCAAAGTGGCACAGTTAACCATTCCATTTTTTGTTATTTTTTTGTTTACTGAACTTATTTTCAAAATAATTTTACAATATAAATTATAAATGAAGATTTAGCTAATTTATGGTATTTTTATCCATATCAATTTTTACCTAAGTCATTGTGCGTATTTGGTTTTTTTAAATTATGTTGTAACTGTTATTTCTCTAAGAAAAATGTCCTTTGATCCCATTTTGTACATCTAAATTTGGGTTAGGAAAAGAATTGCGTGCAGACTTGGTCTTCATTTTACTTTTTATTAATTACTTATCGAGACTATTTTTCTGAGTTAAAATGGCAGAGTAGTACAGTCTTAAAATATTGAGATCACAACTTTCTACTTCACATAATGAGACACCCAGAGCAGGGCCAGCAACAGTGGGAAACGTGAATTTTCTTGAATGTGTCTGGAATAGCAGCCTGCTTCCACTGAACTAAGAATGAGTAATTTCTTCAGTAGCAAAAGTCACCTCATTTGTCTGATTTTTAATTTTCAAATATTTCCTCATTTTTAAGGAACACCCAACTACTCTTAATCTGCCAACAATATGAGGGCAATGAGCTCTCTTACAAAACTCACATGATGCTATCATTTCTCACAGAAACTTTGTCTTAATTGTCTACGATTGTGTTACACCTTCTCCATAATGACATGTTTTCCTTACCTAAAACATGGTGATTTCTGGGGATATTTCCACTGCTAACTGTCAAATGAGCTCTGAATTCTGCAGGACCAGGAGAAATGCAAAAGCAAGTCCATAGATTTCACCACTTAAAAGCAACTGGACATGGTTCATACTACAGTAAAATGCTTTGGAAATCTCTGCCCTGCCTTCTGAACACCTTCTAGCAAGCACAATGCTGCCTATGACTTTTGTTCTCTCAATTATTCGTCACTTGCAAAACTTCTTGAATGTATTTCTTGTCTTTGAGACATAACAAGAGAATATAATGTTTCTCTAGGATGAAGAAATTGGTAGCATGATGGATGAAACTTCAGGAACATTACACTAGCTGGTTGTTTAAGCTTTAATAAAAAACACACTTGGGTCTTCCTTGCTAGATTTGAAACTTAACATGAATTGGTCTGCAAGGAAATCTAGGTACCATTTTTTGGTACGTTTGGATTTTTACCTGTATCAATTGCTCAGAAAAATTGATATTCTGTAATTGCTTGCTATTGAAGAGTTTTCTAAAATCCTAGAATTAAAAAAAAAAAACTTGTTTCTGAGGCTTTAACATAGTACTTTTCAAATCTGATCCATATTTAAATCATTTCTCATATATTTTTTAAAAATTGTTTATTGCATCAAATACTGTTGTCTCATAAGCTATTTAACATATATTACAAGTATCATATTTTAATCCACCTGAAACAGTCCCTCTGTAACTCTAGTTGGAATAATTTCTTGAGCTAGTCAAAGGTCTGGAGTTGAGACAACCAAAATGAAATGTACTAAATAAAGTATTAAGTCCAAATATAAGCAACTAAAATAAAGACTTTTTGTAATTGGAAAAAAAAAAAAAGCCTTTTAGTTCTAGTCTCCAGATCAAGCCTTTTGACGTAGCTCAACAACTAGACCTGTGATTTAGTCAATAATCATGGTATTATTATGGGAGCCCTGAAATGTCATATAAAACATGGTTCTAGAGGGCAGGTAGGATGATCATTAGGTACAAAATCAGGGACGAGAACCAAACTTGGGCATTAAAACTTAATTGTTTTCCATTTTCACCCCAAGAGACATTTGAACAATGACACTTCTTTGTTTGGTAGACTTATACATTAAGCCTTATTGGACTTTCACATGACTATTATTTTATTTAATGACATTTCATACAGAGATCATAAGCAATTTAAATAAATGAAAGAACAAACAAAATGTATTCATTTTAAATTATTCCTATCAGGTTCAAAATTATTAAAGATAATTAGGTGATCATTTATTTTATCCAGATAAACATACTTGTTCCTTAAAAAATACTTTATTTTAATGTATAAAGAAAAAAGAGATTATATTCACCTCATTAGATGATAATGAAAGTATTGTTCGCCAACTAAGCTCATTTCTGAGACGCTTGTGATTTCTTTCCTGATCAGTCTGTCATACCAAAGAAGGATTATCGTGACAGCAATTTGAGATTTACTCTGTCAGATCAGCTATTGATGACTTGAGGCCACCCTTATCTGAGGTAGAAAATGGAGTTTTTGTTGAGAGAAAAAATGTTTATTATTTTTTAAGCCATCTCACCTTTCTATCTGACACAAATAAGAGTGGTGGCTATGACTCTAATGAACGTGAGTTCATTTTAAAGTACTGTTCATGTACACTTGTTTTATGTATTTTTGGTCCCAAGGAGTTTTGATTCCACTGATTATATCGAAAAAAGGTCAAAGTAAAAACTCAGATACTTCTGTTTTCCCACCAAACATTAAAAAGAGAAACTTGTACTGAGAACTAGGAAGATACAATAAACAAGTAAATTGTGTGATTTTTCAAATTATATACAGCAGCAGACTGGATCTGCTACTCAAACATTTTGGAAATTTCCCTCCTCTTTATTTAAATGTCATTTTATTTCCAAAAGTTTTGTACAAGAGTAGTATGTAAGTGTCACCATGTAATATGTTCTTCAAATGCATTTTCACCTTCTTTCATCTGATCAATAATGACTCTCATATATTTAATCTGGTATAGCCCAAGTTATTCCATATTAACAATTTAGTAACTAGGTAAAATGGTTCAAGTTTGACTGTATCTTCCCCCACCTACAGGTGATTGTTTAAATGTCTGATTGGGGTTTTCAAATTAGCCAATTCTATACTCAGTATTTATATTTAGCCCTTATTATTTTTGAGGAAGGGGTAGTTCCCACCCCTTCCTCAACCATCTTCAATCTAGCTTCTGTCTCCACAACTCTACTGGGTCTATACTGACTTTTCAATTTCTTCCACAATCTTCACTTTGCAATTGCCACATAAAATAGAGTTTTCTTTTTTAAACTATCATCTTACTAGCTCTGTTTGCCACATATAGATGCTGATAATGACAGCCCTTTTTAAAACCCTCCACCCCATTTATTACCCTTATGCTGCACATTCCTGGTTCTCTCAATAATGTGATACCTGTGGATCTTCCCCCTCCGTTGTGAGATCCCCATTCTACGCCTGCCCCATCAATGTCTGTGTTCCCAGTATTCTATCTTCCACCTGGTGCTCCACATGGGTGATCTCATCTTCTACTTATCTGCTACTGATTTCCAAAAGTATGTCACCAGTTCAGACCTTTCCCCATCTCTTCTCTTTGGAACTTCCCTCAATGTAAATCTCCAAGAGCTCAATTCAACACATCCCAAACTACTCACCATCTTCATTAGCTAGGGTCCCCAAGGAAATTGCTGATACACTTGACATAGCATAATTTAAGGAGAGTTGATACTGTTTACAAGTGTGTCGCTATAGGGGAACCAACAAAGACAGTCCAGTAAAACAGAGCTTACCATCCTGGGCCAAAGGAATGAGGGAAGGAAAAGTTTACAAAATAATGAAATCTGAAAGGAAAAAAACTGTACAATGTTAAGAACATTGATGTCTATTTAGAATCCATACAGGTCAGCACTATGGGAGAGAAGGAAGGGTAGGGAATAGATTTGGAAGAGCAAACAGAAGATACCCAGCACGATAACATGCCTTTTGTTTCTTAGCATCCATTCTTATCCTTTGTTGGGTGAAAAGTGTGAAACACCAACACAGGGAATTCAAGAAGTCCTACCAAGTTACTGTACAATTGCAAAGTATAATCAGTTTGGTCATAATTCCATGTGAATCCTAGAATATTAGCTGTAACATGTTCTTCACATATTGTTGTGAGTAAAGAAAGGATAAAATAAACAGATAACCACAAATAGAGTGTGCAGGAGTGTCTCACAGAATCCAATAGCAGAAATATAGCTAAGCCTCCAGAAGGAATCAAAGTAGAAACTGGGAGGCTCTTGGGAGTCAGAGGACTGCTCTTTCCACCTCTTCTCACTGTTTCTCTCAGTACACCTACTTTCTTCTATATTCTTCTTTTCTTTTGGTTGCAATTCTATCCACCTAACAAAAAATGACCACACCATACATACCAGACTTATACACCTCCTGTGTTTAAGAGACTTATTCAGATGGAGACCTAACTCTTTTAGTCTCAGTTGATATTTCCTGAAAGAGACAATATGACTACCCCAGCTTAGGTCCATATATCCACCTCTGAACAAATGAGCTATGTCCAGGGACACCTGCTTTGAGACCATGTGCCAGAGAAGAGGAACTGGGAAGATAACCCAAGAATGTCTATTATAGCATTAACTCTAAAACCAGAAACTAGGTTTCATATATTCTTGCCTCCCTTAGAAGAGAAACCCTTGTTTGGGGTTTATAAAAATACTCAAAAATGTTGGTTGATTTTAATTTTCATCAGCTTTCTATTCTTAGTGGAGAAGGAAATATTTCATACTTGAGGACTGTGACACAATTATTCCCCTAAGATTCACTTCTCCATTTTGAGTAATTCCAGTGTTTTTTTGCCCCCAGTGTCCTGCCTACTTGTATTTTCCTAGTCTCTAAGAATACTTTTTAAATTTTTGGTAATGGTTTCATTTGTCTCACCAGAAAAGAACTAAGGGGACTTCCCTGGTGGCGCAGTGGTTAAGAATCCGCCTGCCAATGCAGGAGACATGGGTTTGATCCCTGGTCCAGGAAGATCCCACATGCCGCAGAGCACCTAAGCCCATGTGCCACACTACTGAGCCTGTGCTCTAGAGCCCACGAGCCACAACTACTGATTCCATGTTCCACAGCTACCGAAGCCCATGCGCCAAGAGTCCGTGCTCCACAACAAGAGAAGCCACTGCAATGAGAAGCCCATGCACCACAACAAAGAGTAGCCCCCGCTTGCCACAACTAGAGAAAGCCCACGCACAGCAACGAAGACCCAACGCAGCCAAAAATTAATTAATTCATCAATTCATTAATTAAAAATAATATTAATGAATTTACATTAAAAAAAAGAAAAGAACTAGGGAGTATGCATGGTGTTCTGGTTATGATTTCACCACAACGGACCAATGCAAAATATAAAGGAATTACTTTTCATTACCTACACAGTTCCTCACATTGTGCTTAATTTTGTAACCATATAAACTTCTGACGCTCTCTAGAGAATTTTCTCCTATGCTTGAACATGCCCTAATTTTATTTTTGTAGTGGTTTATTGCCATCTCCAAGTAACTGAAGAATTAAATTAAATAATTTATACCCCAAGGATAAAAAGAATCACACACTGACCCATACACACAAAAACACACAATAAATTAAACAATTCTCAGCAATAATATTGTCAGTGATATTGTTGGTATTGATATTCTGAGGCTGTTATGTGGGTAATATGTAAAAGCAAATTAGTCATTAGCAAATTAGATCATATTCTACTTCTAACAAACTCTTGAGAACCAGGAATTTCAGCCTGAGAGAAAAGAGATACACATTTACCAGAGAGAATAAAATCCTGTAGTCCTGTGGAAACATCAGTATAAACTTAAATTTCATCTTTTGTATATGTGTGCATGTGTGTGTTGTATGTAATATCTGGGGTTTACTTCAAAATAATATGGGAGAAGGAAAGTAAATTGGGGTGTAGATGGAAAAAAGACTGGTTATGAGTTGATAATTATTTAATCTGGATGTTGAGTATATGAAGGTTTCTATACTATTCTGTAATTTTGGATATATTTGGAATTAGTTCACTTTTTTAAGTGAAAATTAATAAATTAATTAAAATGCAGTGTGATGCAATGAGGGAAACTCTAAACAGGATGATGGGAAACCTACCTGCATTCTAGTCCCCCATTTACAATATATAAACAAGATGCAAGGCCAAAAGCAAGTCACTTAACTTCTCAAAGTTTTTTTTGACTCATTTGCACAGATGGGATAAAAGGTACCAGCCTCAAAGTAGGGAAACTAAACCAAATTGTCCATGGAGTTGATTTGAAGCTCTCAGGATGATTATTGATAAACATCTCCAAACTTATCACAGCCTTCATGATTGAAATTAGATCACAACAGCACAAACTGGAATTCAATAAGCCATTATCCATTGGATTCAGTATTAGCTCATATTATTCAGACCCACAATTGGTAAAGCTCATACCCTTAACTAAAAAATACAGTTAATAAATAGCCAACTATTGTAATTTAATCATAAAATTAGGTTTCCATTCATATGTGCAATTACAACCAATTTTGTCTCAAAAATCTTTACTTAAATCAGTATTGAAAAAATCAATAAGATCTGAGACATCTTCATTCTAACTTTACGGTAGTTTAATAATTACAACCAAGTCAAATATAATAGAAAATACAAGAAAAATTGCAAAGTATTCTTTCAGAATGGCATTTTCAGGATCAACTTTACAAACATCCTTCTTAAAAAGTGAATTCTATAAAATTAATATTAAAACTATTTTTTCAAATCAGATCTAATCCATCCATATAATATAGTAAAGAGCTCATCTTTCAAATCTCTCAATTATGTATTTCTGCATCTGCCTGGACAGATTTACAGAGTATGCTTTAAGTTGTAAAACTTTTTCTCACTTAGTACCTTATACTTACAAAATAACCAGAAAAATTTGTACTCTTCCAGCCAACTAAAAAATTTAAAGAAAAAGCTCATTTTAGGATTTGCCCTTACTCATATACACACTCATTCAGCAAGCACACACACATATGTGCACACACACATTTTAGTTGTACTAAACTTAATGTGAAATTTTAGATTAGAGTCTCATTTATTGGCAATTCTGGGAAAGGGTTTTAGCTTAATCCCCAGTTAATGAAACCCTTGCTAGTGAATTTCCTTTGTCAACACTGCATTTAATGTATAGTGCTTCATACCTGCTGGATCATCAAAACCTGCAAAGTGATTAGGCTCAATTGGAATGTGAAAGTTGGAAGGAAGGATTTTTGTAATATTTTATAAAAAGATTATGTTCATAAGTTACATGGTCTGGCTCTATTTAAAAAACATTTTTCAGCTCCTGTATTTTTCTATTAAAAGTAGTGAATAGTTATGCTTCAAACAACAAAGCATGTCTTACAAATCAAGCCTGATTGATAGATAATTCCTTGGGAGAAAGAAATCAGGTCAGATACTGGCTCAGAAAAATCTGGCCACTGTTCTTTCTTTTGCTTTGTCAAGGATGGACACATATGTGGAAATGACTCACAGAAAATTACAGCAAATGCCTACCCAGAAGATTTGGGGAAATGTACATATGATAATCAAATGTACATATGATAATCAAACAAATCAAAAATGTACATATGATAATCAATCAAAATGAAAAGAAAGCTATCAGTGATTCATATACTATTTTTATATTACCCATTTTCAAAAATATGGGCTACAAGAACATTCAATAAGTACAAAATGCACATCACATTTTTTTTGAAGGATAGAAGGCACTTCCAGATTTGGCGTTGTCATCCAATAAGGTACCCTATGTGGCTAAAGGAGAATTCCCACTAACAGTGGTAACAATCACAAGGCAGAAACAGGCATTACAGAGATCACCAAAGGCAACAACACTTGGCTGTTAGTGTGAAAAATCTATGATGAAGTTAAAGTTTAATTTTATTGAAGAGTATAAAATACAGTTCTTTGATAATAAAGTATAATGAAAATTCTACCCTGACCCCTTCATATTTGGTGTTTCTTCAAGGAAATGAATCCATAATTTCTACACAGTATCACCTTAAACCAATAAATATCGATTCCTATTCAGAATAAAGCAAGGACCTAGCTATGGAACCCAAAACTGACAGCAAAACAGTAAAATAACATCTATATCTAAAGTTTGTCTGCTAAAAAGACCTTTCTTCTTATGTTTCTATGATTGGTTTCCTTATTTAAAAGTTGCAAATAGTACATAGTTCAGCCAAGTGCTTTTTGGAAATTCTTGAGTCTTATCAGTTTGATGGTTGCCATTTTTATTGGAAGAAAAACTAGGCAACTGAATAATTATGACTTTAATCCAAAACACTCTACAATTTCAGAGATATAATTACTTTGAGTGAACTTCTTCAAAGCTTAGCTACATACACACAAAATCTAAAAAGCACACAAGGAACAAAAAATCCAGATGGAGGCCTAACCCCCAGGTGTAAAAGAAAAATGTCTGCCAGCTCTTCAGAGGGATTGGCTTAACCTCTTACTCAATGGTGTGAGGTTTGATAACCCTATTCTGCCCTTTTAGGAATAAAACCAAACATTTGTCTCCACGACCTCTGGTCCTGAATTTATCAGCCTATTACTTCAGCTTGTGAAAAGGTAATCTTATTTCCTCTAGCAATACTACTTATTAACAAAATAAAATGTTTTTTTCCTAGGGAATTCCCTGGCAGTCCAGCGGTCAGGACTCCGCACTCTCACTGCTGAGGACCCAGGTTCAATCTCTAAAATCCCACAAGCCACATGGCCAATAAATAAATAAATAAATAAAGTACACAAGTCAATGGTTTAAAAAAAAATTTCTAGGTTCTTTGTTCTACATGAAGGGAGGTCACGATAAATATGACTTTTGACTTATTACAAAATACCAAGAGAAAAAGAGGTACACGTACATATGTTCACATACATATATTTATAGCACCTTATATTACAATGAGGATATTAGCTTTTAAAGAAAGCCATTCATCAAAAGAGAAAGTTGCAGGAAGGGGAAAGGAGCATACAGCCCTTTCTCCTGATACATGTGTGTAGTTTGTCATCACCTTATTCTGTCTGAAGGCAGAATGGTCTGTGACATGTCAGGAGACTTTGCCCAGTGTGACTAGAATATCTTTTCCTTTCAGGCAGCTGTTTAAATATGGGATCAGAACTCTTTCTCCTCCTTGAATTGGGGAAGAGGGACTGTGGTACACTCATTCTTTAAAAGAACATTTTGGAATATATAACAATGCACTAATTTAAATCTTTGCAATCTGTGCTGTAATACTAAGAGCCCCCGAAGAGCCTTGAGCTTTTGTGGAAGTAAAATCTCTATCAATAGTAATGAGGTCAATTCTCTCATATTTTGAAGGGCGTGAGCGAAGGTTTATAGAATGAATGGAGCAAAGGCAGCTTAGGCCTGGATGTAGTCGTTTTCAAGTGTTTACAACACTCCTGCTCCAGTGGCAGAGCAAAGCTGAAACTTACAGTCTCTTTAAAACATGAGACTCAAGCTCATTATTACCATAGTGGGTATTCTCTCCATTCTTTTACTGCTCCCTGAAACCATTCCTTCAGTTTATAGGTAAGTGTGCAATATGTTAAAATGAAAGACAAAAAAATCACAAATAAACCAATTAAAGCAGCAATTTAAACAGGTATCAGAAACTCCCTTTGGATCCAAGTATGTACTCATAGAAGAAAAGTCAAGAAATTAGGAATTTTTAAAAATCATTCATTAATGATTGGGGACCTGAAGGAATAAATGAAGGAATGGGGTTCACAAATTTGGCTCTATGATTTCAAACAACAAAAGTACAGATTCAAATATAGTAAACTATAAGATTCAGTATCCATAAGATTAAAACACAGCATCTATTTGGGAAAAGCATTCCTTATAGTGAGGCTAGAGAAAAAAGTTTCCCACAGATTCTCACAAGTAAAACCCTACATAATGTCACAAACAGCATCCTTAATGTTGAAACAGCAACAAATTTAATAGAGGCATCTTTTTAATAATCAAAGCTAATGGCCTCATCTAAAGTACAATTTCATAAGCACAGTGAGGCTGGATTTGTGCAGAAGAGAGAGGTAATAATAAATATTGTACAGAACTGTGGCCCTCTGTGACTTAATCTTGGCTTAGAATTTAGAACATCTATGACTGGGTAAACAACATGTATTTCAAGCAATATTCCATACATATTCACCTAAGCTTTTGGGGCCATTGTGTGGTGTTAATATAGAGATGAACATTCCTATAAGTACCAAGAGTTATCAAGTAAGAGAAATATATAACTTTAATAAAAGATAATTCTAGGGCTTCCCTGGTGGCGCAGTGGTTGAGAGTCCGCCTGCCGATGCAGGGGACACGGGCTCGTGCCCCGGTCCGGGAGGATCCCACATGCCGCGGAGCGGCTGGGCCCGTGAGCCATGGCCGCTGAGCCTGCGCGTCCGGAGCCTGTGCTCCGCAACGGGAGAGGCCGCAGCAGTGAGAGGCCCGCGTACCGCAAAAAAAAAATAAAATAAATGATAATAATAATAAAAGATAATTCTAAAGGATTACTAGAATCTCAATGAAAATATCAATGTGGTATTCTTTATACAATGGAGGAAGAAATGAAAAAGGATCCTAACACTTATTTAAGAAACAAAACTTACGTAATAACTTTTTAAAGCCAATGGAAAATGAGAACACTGATGATTAGAGTCATCATATATTAAAATCCGTTACAAATCTACAATTGTTAAATTCATATGGATCTGGTACAAGATCAATGGAGCAGAGAAATTATCTGAAACAGATTCTAGTTAATATGTATATGAACTTAATAAATGCTAAGATCTTAGAAATACGATTTTAGAAATAAGTGAGAAGTTCAAGAAATATTTATAAATTTTGCTAGGAGAAAATAAGCTATTTAGAAAGAAAAAATAATCTGAGATATTCAGCAGTCACCGTAACCCAAATAAATTCCAATCGGATATGAAAATTTGTTGTTAAAAAAAAAGAATTAAAAAACTAGTAGAATATATAGGTGAAACCTGTTTAATCTCTTTTTAGGAAAAGACTTTCTTAAATTTTTTTAAAGTATTTAATAAACTAAAGAGACATATGACAGAAACAATATATGAAATTTGATTGGATTTTGGATAAAAAATAAAAGAATATAAAAGGTTTATTGGCGAGATAAGAGGGAAAATTCAAATATGAAATGGACATTAGATATTACAGAATTGCTAATTGTCTTAATTAGTAGTATGTTAGTAGTAGTTAGTAGCTAGTTATGCTGAAAAATATCCTTATTCTTTGTGTTTGTTTGTTTGGGTTTTTTTGTTTGTTTGGTTGGTTTTTTTTGTTTGTTTTTTTGTGGTACACGGGCCTCTCACTGTTGTGGCCTCTCCCGTTGTCAAAGAAAACAGAATACTATTTTTCCCTATAAAAGTAGCAGAGGGTTGTTTTGTTTTTTTATTTGTTTTGTTTCTAATGATTATACTTTATACTACAAGGGTACAAGGAAAGACATCTTTTCATTTTTGATGAATTTGTAAAATGGTACAGAGAGTCTGGAAAGAAATTCGGAAATGGTTTCAGAAGCATGAAAAAAGTGTATAAACTTTGATCAATCAATTCTTTTCTGGCAATTTTCCTTATAGTAATAACAAAAATTGGGAAACTGTATGCTAAAAAATTGTCACATATGGCAGTTCTAATAAAGTAAAATAGAAAACAACCTGAATGTCCACTGTTAGCGTAAAGGTAAACAAAACTTTTTAGTACAGGGCACATCCATTTGGCAGAACATTATGACACTATTAAAGATGTTTATGAAGCATTTAATGACACAGAAGCATCACATAATAAAATAGTAAGTGGAAAAAACAGGGTACCAAGGCATATAAGCAGTCTGAAAATAATTCATAAAAAATATTGAAAAAAATACTGAAGTATGATAAAATATGAACAATTGGTGCCTATAAGTAGTGTGATTATCTCTGGCTTTTTTCTATTTTTTATACTATTCCATATGCCCCAAACTTTTCTCTATAGCCACATATGCAGTGAGATATGAGTAAAGTTCATTTAGAAATCTTTGAAAAGAGACTTTCCAGAGTACTCAGGTAACCAAAAACACACTGGATTCCAGTCAATATTAATTTGGCAGTGTGAGTGTGTATATATATGTTTACATAAAATGAAATAAAAACAAATTATTTGAGATAGATCATATACCCCAGAGATATAACTTTTTGAAAACATTTCCAGCAAGCTCTTTCTTCCTGTGTTTTTATAAGGATCTAAATATTTCCCAGAGTTTTTTGTTTGCTAGTTTGCTGTTTCATATTCTCTTTAATATCAGAAAAAACGAGTTGAAAGTTAAGTGAGTGGGTGTCACTGAGGTGTTGGGAGAAGGAAGTTGTGGTGTTAAAACCTCAAATGAAGCACTCTGAACACTGCCCCCCCCGACTTTATCACTCCATACTTGTAAATTAGACACTTCTCTGAGTAAATTAACCTTTTCAGATCATAGATAATCAAGTCAATTTTCTTGACAATAGAAATGTTTTACATCAAGTGTCAATATACTGGGAAAAACACACAGATGATCAATTTAAAATTTTCATATATTTAATTTTAATCTCCAATTAAGTTTAGACATGAACTGGAAAAGCTAATCATTTTGTTTGCACACTGACACTCTTTTAAACAGTCTACCCATAGTTCCCTCAGAACCCACTGAATGAGCAGCAAGAAATGTAACCCAAACCTGAGCCATGGCTGATTGGACCAGAGAGGACACCTAATCCAAGCAAGGTCTCTGAGATTCTCTTTTCTGGGAATTTGCTGTAAAACACAGAGAGACTGAATTGATTTTCTGAGGGCACTCTACTTGTCAAGTTGCTAGATTAGTGGCTAAGACTACCAACTGAAGACTTGGTGTGATAAAGAGCCAAACAATAGAGCCAATCTATGGGGAAAACCGAGAAAATGAATTAGAAACACAAAGCAACATAAAGAACACAAGCGGTGCAGAGAAGAGGCAGTTGATTAAGGAGCTATGGTTTCTGAGGGCTTTCTAGTTCTCTGTTCCAAAACCTCATTCACACCTTAGTGACACATCTCATCTTTGGTTTCATGAGATATGCCTGTTATCTTATTAAAACTCTCCCTTTATTTAAACAAGCTTTAGATGTTGCTTGAAACCAAAGCAACCCTGGGTAAATAAGTACTTGTCCTTTCTAAATTACATTAAAATATGGATAAAGCATGTACTTTTTATCCACCTTTAATAGATCAGGAACTGAGTCAAATAATTTAACATCATATGTTTACTTACTGTAGCTCTGTGACTAGAATTTAGATATTTCAATTCCAATTCCTCTGCTGTTAACTCTTCTGTGTCTAGAGGTATATATGGCCAACACTGTGCTGGTAACCATTGAACACATGAGCAAAGATCTGTCTACAAGGTGTTGTAACTGGATAACTGCTATATCTGGATTCTGCTGTGGTAGCACTATGTGAGGAGACCGTGGGTTATCAACTCAGTTAAAAGCATCAGGACCATTAACTTGTAGTTCTACCATCAAATTCATAGAAAAACCAAAGGAAATTGTATTTTGACATTACTGTTAACAAAAATGTATTGCAGCTTCTATTTTAACCACAGCTATAGTTTCAGTGTTGAATGGTTCTTGTCATCAAGGGAAAAGCAAATAAAAATACTTTCTAACTCTACATTTAAAATTCTGATTTATAAACTCAATCAAACATCTTCAATTCTATCCAATAAAAAACAACAATTAAAGTCAGCTAGAATCTACTATATGTCCTTAAATGTCCAAGTGTTCTGTGTAATTAAAGATATGTAGTTAATTTGCTAATATCTATCATATAGATACCATTTATTGAGTGCCTACACTGTGCCATGGACTGGTCTATGTATTTTACACACATTATTCATTCATTCAACAAGTATTTATTTTATTGAATATATACTGGATACACACTGTTCACATGTCATACTTACTGAGAATATAACAGTGAACAAAACAAAGTCCCTGCTCTCAAAGAATTTTTTAGACTTCATTTAATCATCACAATTAACCTGCTGTTGTTACCATTTTTTTAGACCCAATGAGGTTAAATAATTCACCCAGGGTCACACAACAGATGAGGGGTAGCTTAGGCTTCTTAAAATCTCAGGCTCTTTCCATTTGACTACAGTGTTCTCATTAAATCATTGACTATGGAAAGAACCATATTTACAGCCAGGCGAACACTGTTGAGAAGCTGATAATCACTGATAATCCATGCCAGGGCCTTCTCACATACACTAGTTCCTTGATGCATTTACTACAAATGTAGAATACTTCCCATAAAGTAATGTTCTCATTGAAACCAATATTTCTTAAAATACTTAAACAACCTTTTTTTTTTTTAAAGTTACCAACCATACCTCCCAAGTATATTTTATTTATTTATTTATTATTATTTTTAGCGGTACACGGGCCTCTCACTGTCGTGGCCTCTCCCGTTGTGGAGCACAGGCTCTGGACGTGCAGGCCCAGCTGCCATGGCTCACGGGTCCAGCTGCTCTGCGGCACGTGGGATCCTCCCGGACCGGGGCACGAACCCATGCCCCCTGCATCGGCAGGCGGACTCTCAACCACTGCACCACCAGGGAAGCCCCTTAAACAACCTTTGAAATTTATCATTGGATTATCACTGGATTGGAATCTAAAATACTCTACAGTCAATATGAACAAAATTCCAGATGTTCAACGTAAGGTGAATGCAAGTAATTTTATTAAACCAAATTAGGCTGAATTTATTTTTAATTTGATCCATTCATATATATGAATGGATCAAATTATACATATAATGTGCCAGAACAAGTTCTAGGTGCTGGGATACAGCAATGGAAAAAAATCCCTACTCTGATGGCATTTACATAAAATATATATTTCGTTATTTGGTAGCAAGTGCAGTAAAGAAAAATAAAGCATGGAAGAGGGCTGGGAGTATAAAGGGCTAGGACTTACAATTTTAAATAAGCAGGTCAAGGAAAGCTTCATTGAAAAGGTGAAATTTGAACAAACTCTTAAAGAAATTGAGAGAGTGAGCCACAAGGAGATCCAAGCAAAGGACACAACAAGTTCAATATCCCTGACACGTGTGTATCAAAGCTATCGGGGTGTCAGGATTACAGAAGTAGCAGGCACCAGATGATACAGGACTCATAGGCGTCATGAGGAGATCAGCTTTTACTCTGAATGACGTGGTAAGTCATTGGAGAATTTTGAATGAAGAAATGATATTATATGTCTTAACTTCTTGAAAGCATTCCTGGCTGTTGTATGGAGAATGGACCATAGGAAAGGACAGGGTGGAAAGAGGGAGACAATTTGGGAAATTTGTAATAATCCAGGTGGGAGATGATGGTATCTTCCATCAAGAGTAGAAGTGCCCAGATTTCTGGATATACTTTGATCATAGAGCCAATAGGATTGGACAACAGATCAGATTTGGGGTTTAAGAGAAAGAAAGAAGTCAAGGATGACACCAAGAATTTTGGTCCAAGTAATGGGAAAGATGGAGTTGCCATTTACTATGGGAGGAGCATGTTTTAAAGATCAAGAGTTCAGTGTGGGGCATGGAGAAAGCATTTTTCACAGGAGTGATCATGTGCATTAAATGCTACTGAGAGGCTGAATGACATAAAGACTGAGAATTTACTATTGGATTCAACAATGTAGAGGTCATTGGGGACCTTAACAGAGCTGTTTTGGTGGAGTGAAAGGATAAGAGTGAAAGGCTGATTAGTGTGGATTCAAGAGGCATGGGGAAAGAGGAATCAAAGGCAACAAGTCAACTCTTGAGAAATTATTCTATAAGCAGAGAAAATGGGCAAAACCTGAAAAAGAAAGTGAGGCTGAGGAAGATTTTCTTCATAACAGGTTAAGACTGAAGAAATAACATGTTTGTCTGTTGATAGGAATGACTCATTAGAAAGCAAAGAATTGATGAAATTTGTTCTTGCAAAAAAAAGAGGGCAATATAGTGAAGAAGGTGGTCTTAGAAGAGTGGAAAGTTCATCCACATCCATATACATGCTTTTATGATTATAATCTCTCAATATATTACATGATTTTTATAATTATTCCTACACTGCTCTTACTGAAATTTAGAAGTTTATTTGTTAAGAAGACTGCCAATTTTCTCACACAATATAAATTTAATTTATCAAGAATAAGTAATCTTGCTCAACTTTTCATCACTATTTTTTGAAATGTATTCAATAATAAATATTGTCATGTTTACACTATGGTTGCATGAAGTAGTAATGTATGCATGAATGTTAAGAGACATGTTGTTGGTTAAAAAGGACATGGTTTCCCCCTAGAACCTGTCCCGCCTTCTCTACTATATGGTGTACATTCAAACTCTCTCTAGATTTCTGACCCCTAAAAAAGTTTCGGAATTATTTTGAAAGGCTTTATATAATTTACTATGACAATGAGTTACCTCTTTTGATATTTCATACCTTACTGAAAACAAACTTGATAATTACAAAGGTCACAGATTATTTTTGTTTTGAATTTTTTAACAAGAACCTTCCAAATTAAAAAAAATAATAAACATTTATTTTGAAAACTCAAGAATTCTATTTGAGGATTTTTAAATATACATAATAATCTTAAATTATTTAAATTAGAAAATAAATCTTACAGCTTTAGAAAGCAAAGACTCCAGGATCATACACTGTAGCTCTCAAAGGTATATAATTGTCAATTAATCATTTATCTATTCACTCAGCACCTTATCCTCATGTACAATTTTATGAAATTGATATTAAAGTGAAATTCAACATATTATGACAATAACATGCATACATCAATTATTCTCTGTAAAACAGAAAATGTTGTTCTAACATTTATTAAACATCTAATGTTAAGAGATAAGTACTATCATTTACTCTCGTTGTATAGAAGAAGTTAGATAAACTTCCCAGATCACATAGATAGACGTTCTGGGATTCAAATCAAGCCTGTGTGATTCCAGAAGCCAGATAGAAACCATTACCTCACACTGTTATCTGTACCATGGTACCCCTTACACATCTGCTAAATCAAGATACAATTCCGAGACACTTCACCTACCTAGAAAAAAATGTATCCACAAGAGAACTACAGTTAAAAATCTATTCTTTCCAAGAGACCTTCAAGATGGCAGAGGAGTAAGACGTGGAGATCACCTTCCTCCCCACAAATACATCAAAAATACACCTACATGTGGAACAACTCCTACAGAACACCTACTGAACGCTGGCAGAAGACCTCAGACTTCCCAAAAGGCAAGAAAATCCCCACGCACCTGGGTAGGGCAAAAGAAAAAAGAAAAAACAGAGGCAAAAGAATAGGGACAGGACCTGCACCTCTGGGAGGGAGCTGTGAAGGAGGAAAAGTTTCCACACACTAGGAAGGCCCTTCAGTGGTGGAGACGGGGGGTGGGCAGCGGGGCGGGGGGAAGTCTCAGAGCCATGGAGGAGAGCACAGCAACAGGGGTGCGGAGGGCAAAGCAGAGAGATTCCCGCACAGAGAATTGGTGCCGACCAGCACTCACCAGCCCGAGAGACTTGTCTGCTCACCCACCGGGGCAGGCGGGGCTGGGAGCTGAGGCTCGGGCTTTGGAGGTCAGATCCCAGGGAGAGGACTGGGGTTGGCTGTGTGAACACAGCCTGAAAGGGGTTAGTGTGCCACAGCTAGCTGGGAGGGAGTCCGGGAAAAAGTCTGGACCTGCTGAAGAGGGAAGAGACCATTGATTCTGGGTGCCCGAGGAGAGGTGATTCCTGCTCTGTGTACCCACAGAAGGCAGAGCACTGCGTAAGCGAGCTCCAGAGAGAGGCACGAGCCACGGCTATCAGCTCGGACCCCAGAGACAGGCATGAAACGCTAACACTGCTGCCGCTGCCACTAAGAATCCTGTGTGCAAGCACAGGTCACTATCCACACCCCCCTGGGAGCCAGTGCAGCCCACCACTGCCAGGGTCCCGTGATCCAGGGATAACTTCCCCAGGAGAACACATGGAGCACCTCAGGCTGTTGCAGTGTCACGCCAGCCTCAGCTGCCAAAAGCTTGGCCCACACTCCAATTATGACTAACGTACCCCTCCCTCTCCCAGTCCTGAGTGAGCAAGAGAAACCTAATCAGCAGCAGCTTTAACCCCCTCCTGTCTGGGCAGGGAACAGACACCTGAGGGTGGCCTACAAGCAGAGGTGGGACCAAAACCAAAGATGAACTCCAGGATCTGTGTGAATAAAGAAGAGAAAGATAAACTTCTCCATGCAGCCTTAGGAGGAGCGGATTAAATCCACACAGTCAACTTGATGAACCCCGCATCTGTGGAATACCTGAATAGACAATAAATGTTCCCAAAATTGAGGAAATGGACTTTGGGAGCAACTGGAGACTTGGGATTTGCTTTCTGCGTCTGATTTGTTTCTGGTTTTTATATTTATCTTAGTTTCGTTTTTAGTGTTTGTTATCATTGGTGGCTTTGTTTATTGGTTTGGTTGCTGTCTTCTTTCTTTCTTTATTTTTCTTTTTTCTTTTTTTCTGAGTGTGTATATGTGTTTCTTTGTGTGATTTCGTCTGTTTAGGTTTGCTTTTACCATTTTTTCTAGGGTTCTGACGGTTCATTTTTTGTTGTTGCTGTTTGTTTGTCTTCTTTTTATGAGTGTGTGTGCATATGTTTCTTTGTGTGGTTTTGTCTGTTTAGTTATGCTTTTACCATTTGGTTTCAGGTTCTGTCTGTTTCAGTTTTTTTTTCTTCCTTTTCTTCCAAGCTGTGTTGCTGGCAGGGTCTTGGTGCTCTGGCTGGGTGTCAGGCCTGAGCCTCTGAGGAGGGAGAGCCAAGTTCAGTACATTGGACAACCAGAGACCTCCCAGCCCCACATAATATCAATCGGCAAGAGCTCTACCAGAGATCTCAGTCTCAAATCTAAGATCCAGCTCCACCCAATGGCCAGCAAGCTCCACTACTGGATGCCCCATGCCAAACAACTTGCAAGACAGAAGCACAACCACACCCATTAGCAGAAAGGCTGCCTAAAGTCATACTAAGTTCACAAACACCCAAAAACACACCACAGGATGCAGCCCTGCCCACCAGAAAGACAAGATCCAGCCCCACCCAACAGAACACAGGCACCAGTCCCTTCCAACAGGAAGCTTACACAAGCCACTGAACCAACCTCACCCACTGAGAGCAGACACCAAAAACAAAAAGGTGTCTTTTTGTCTCTGCAAAAAGGAGACCCCAAACACAGTAAGTTAAACAAAATGAGCAGACAGAGAAATATGCAGATGAAGGAGGAAGGTAAAAACCTACCAGACCAAACAAATGAAGAGGAAATAGGCAGTCTACCTGAAAAATAATTCAGAGTAAAGATGATCCAAAATCCTGGAAATACAATGCAGAAAATACAAGAAATGTTTAACAAGGACCTAGAGGAACTAAACAGCAAACAAACAATGATGAACAACACAATAAATGAAATTAAAAATTCTCTAGAAGGAAGCAATAGCAGAATAAAGGATAGATGAGGCAGAAGAAAGGATAAGTGACCTGGAAGATAAAATAGTGGAAACAACTGACGCAGAGCACAATAAAGAAAAAAGAATGAAAATAATTGAGGACAGTCTCAGAGACCTCTGGGACAACACTAAATGCACCAACATTTGAATAATGGGGGTCACAGAAGAAGAAGAGAAAAAGGAAGTATCTGAGAATATATTTGAAGAGATTATAGTTGAAAACTTCCCTAATATGGGAAAGGAAAGAGTCTGTCAAATACAGGAAGCACAGAGGGTCCCATACAGGATAAAACCAAGGAGAGACATGCCAAGACACATATTAATCAAACTATCAAAAATTCAAATCAAAGAAAAATTATTAAAAGCAGCAAGGGAAAAGCAGCAAATAACATACAAGGGAATCCCCATAAGGTTAACAGCTGATCTTTCAGCAGAAACTCTGCAAGCCAGAAGGGAGTGGCAGGACATATTTAATGTGATGAAAGGGAAAATCCTACAACCAAGATTACTCTACCCAGCAAGGATCTCATTCAGATTTGACAGAGAAATCAAAAGCTTTACAGACAAGCAAAAGCTAAGAGAATTCAGCACCACCAAACCAGCTTTACAACAAATGCTAAAGGACCTTCTTTAAGTGGGAAACACAAGAGATGAAAAGGACCTACAAAAACAAACCCAAAATAATTAAGAAAATTGTAATAGGAACATACATATCGATAATTACCTTAAATGTGAATGGATTAAATGCTCCAACCAAAAGACATAGACTGGCTGAATAAATACAAAAACAAGACCCATATATATGCCGTCTACAGGAGACCCACTTCAGACCTAGGGACACATACAGATTGGAAGTGAGGGGATGGAAAAAGATATTCCATGCAAATGGAAATCAAAAGAAAGCTAGAGTAGCAATTCTCATATCAGACAAAATAGACTTTAAAATAAAGACTATTAAAGAGACAAAGAAATAGTGATCAAGGGATCAATCCAAGCAGAGGATATAACAATTGTAAATATTTATGCACCCAACATAGGAACACCTCAAAACATAAGGCAAATGCTCACAGCCACAAAAGGGGAAATCGACAGTAACACAATAATAGTAGGGGACTTTAACACCCCACTTTCACCAATGGACAGATCATTCAAAATGAAAATAAATAAGGGAACACAAGCTTTAAATGACACATTAAACAAGATGGACTTAGTTAATGTTTATAGGACATTCCATCCAAAAACAATAGAATACACTTTCTTCTCAAGTGCTCATGGAACTTTCTCCAGATAAATCATATCTTGGGACACAAAACAAGCCTCAGTAAGTTTAAGAAAACTGAAATCATATCAAGCATCTTTTCTGACCACAATGCTATGAGACTAGGTATCAATTACAGGAAAAAAAACTGTAAAAAATAGAAATACATGGAGGCTACTAAATAACCAAGAGATCACTGAAAAATTCAAAGAGGAAATCAAAAAATACCTAGAAACAAATGACAATGAAAACATGACAACCCAAAACATATGGGATGCAGCAAAAGCAGCTCTAAGAGGGAAGTTTATAGCAATACAATCCTACGTCAAGGAACAATAAAAATATCAAATAAACAACCTAACCTTACACCTCAAGCAATTAGAGAAAGAAGAACAACAACAACAAAATAAATTTAGCAGAAGGAAAGAAATCATAAAGATCAGATCAGAAATAAATGAAAAAGAAATGAAGGAAACAACTGCAAAGATCAATAAAACTAAATCTGGTTCTTTGACAAGACTAACAAAATTGATAAACCACTAGCCAGATTCATCAAGAAAAAAAGGGAGAAGATTCAAATCCACAGAATTAGAAATGAAATAGCAGAAGTAACAACTGACACTGCAGAAATACAAAGGATCATGAGAGATTACTACAAGCAACTATATGCCAATAAAATGGACAACCTAGAAGAAATGGACAAATTCTGAGAAAGGTACAAGCTTCCAAGACTGAACCAGGAAGAAATAGAAAATATGAACAGACCAGTCACAAGCACTGAACCTGAAACTGTGATTAAAAATATTCTGACAAATATATATATATATATTCAGACAAACAAAAGTCCAGGACCAGATGGCTTAACATGTGAATTCCATCAAACATTTAGAAAAGAGCTAACACCTATCCTTCTCAAACTCTTCCAAAATATTACAGAGGGAGGAACACTCCCAAACTCAATCTATGAAGCCACCATCACCCTGATACCAAAACCAGACAAAGATGTCACAAATAAAAGAAACTATAGGCCAATATCACTGATGAACATAGATGCAAAAATCCTCAACAAAATATTAGAAAACAGAATCCAACAGCATATTAAAAGGATCATGCACCATGATCAAGTGAGGTTTATCCCAGGAATGCAAGGATTCTTCAATATACGAAAATCAATCAATGTGACACACCATATTAACAAATTTAAGGATAAAAACCATATGATAATCTCAATAGATGCAAAAAAAGCTTTTGACAAAATTCAACACTATTTATGATAAAAACCCTGCAGAAAGTAGGCATAGAAGGAACCTACCTTAACATAATAAAGGCCATATATGACAAACCCAGAGCCAACATTGTTTTCAATGGTGAAAAACTGAAACCGTTTTCTCTAACATCACGAACAAGACAAGGTTGCTCACTCTCACCACTATTATTCAACATAGTTTTGGAAGTTTTAGCCACAGCAATCAGAGAAGAACAAAAAATAAAAGGAATCCAAATGAGAAAAGAAGTAAAACTGTCACTGTTGGCAGATGACATGATAGTATACATAGAGAATCCTAAACATGCTACCAGAAAACTACTAGAGCTAATAAATGAATTTGGTAAAGTAGCAGGATACAAAATTAATGCACAGAAATCTCTTGCATTCCTATACACTAATGATGAAAATTCTGAAAGAGAAATTAAGGAAACATTCCCATTTACCACTACAACAAAAAGAATAAAATACTTAGGAGTAAACCTACCTAAGGAGACAAAAGACCTGCATGCAGAAAACTATAAGACACTGATTAAAGAAATTAAAGATGGTACAAACAGATGGAGAGATATACCATGTTCTTGGATTGAAAGAATTAACATTGTGAAAATGACTCTATTACCCAAAGCAATCTACAGATTCAATTTAATCCCTATCAAACCACCAATGACATTTTTCACAGAACTAGAACAAAAAATTTTAGTTTGTATGGAAACACCAAAGACCCCAAATAGCCAGCACAATCTTGAGAAAGAAAAACGGAGCTGGAGGAATCAGGCTCCCGGACTTCAGACTATACTACAAAACTACAGTAATCAAGACAGTATGGTACTGGCACAAAACCAGAAATATAGATCAATGGAACAGGATAGAAAGCCCAGAGATAAACCCATGTACATATGGTCACCTTATCTTTGATAAAGGAGGCAAGAATATACAATGGAGAAAAGACAGCCTCTTCAAGAGGTGAGGCTGGGAAAGCTGGACAGCTACATTAAAAGAATGAAATTAGAACACTTCCTAACACCATACACAAAAAATAAACTCAAAATGGATTAAAGACCTAAATATAAAGCCAGACACTATAAAGCCCTTAGAGGAAAACATAGGAAGAACACTCTATGACATAAATCACAGCAAGATCCTTTTTGAAGCACCTCCTAGAGAAATACAAATTAAAACAAAAATAAACAAATGGGACCTAATGCAACTTAAAAGCTTTTGCACAGCAAAGGAAACCATAAAAAAGACGAGAAGACAACCTTCACAATGGGAGAAAATATTTGCAAATGAATCAATGGACAAAGGATTAATCTCCAAAATATATAAACAGCTCATGCAGCTCAATATTAAAGAAACAAACAACCCAATCCAAAAATGGGCAGAAGACCTAAATAGACATTTCTCCAAAGAAGACATACAGATGGCCAAGAAGCACATGAAAAGCTGCTCAACATCACTAATTATTAGAGAAATGCAAATCAAAACTACAATGAGGTATCACCTCACACCTGTTAGAATGGGCATCATCAGAAAATCTACAAACAACAAATGCTGGAGAGGGTGTGGAGAAAAGGGAACCCTCTTGCACTATTGGTGGGAATGTAAATTGATACAGTCACTATGGAGAACAGTATGGAGGTTCCTTAAAAAACTAAAAATAGAATTACCATATGATCCAGCAATCCCACTACTGGGCATATACCCAGAGAAAACCATAATTCAAAAAGACACATGCACCCCAATGTTCATTGCAGCACTATTTACAATAGCCAGGTCATGGAAGCAACCTAAATGCCCATCAACAGACGAATGGATAAAGAAGTTGTGGTACATATATACAATGGAATATTGCTCAGCCATAAAAAGAAACGAAATTGAGTCATTTGTTGAGACGTGGATGGACCTAGAGACTGTTATACAGAGCGAAATATGTCAGAAAGAGAAAAACAAATATCGTATATTAATGCATGTATGTGGAACCTAGAAAAATGGTACAGATGAACCGGTTTGCAGGGCAGAAGTTGAGACACAGATGTAGAGAACAAGCATATGGTCACCAATGGGGTAAAACCGCGGTGGGGTGGGGATGGTGGTGTGCTTAATTGGGCGATTGGGATTGACATGTATACACTGATGTGTATAAAATTGATGACTAATAAGAACCTGCAGTATAAACAAGCAAACAACAACAAAAAAACAACTAATAGCAAACTTTCTTTGGGTTATTTGTATGGAAATATGTTAATATAAACGTTTCAGACATTACATGAAATTTCTAAAAATCTTATATGTTTTGGTATAATGTTATAAGTCATAATTCTAGTTATTACTCTAAAATGTGTATCTCAGAAATAACTAAATTTCCTTGTCAATTGCATTATTACGAACTGTCATCAAATCTTTACCGTGGTCATTTTTAAGTCTTTTGTCATTTACAGACAGTTCTGGGTGGACTCTGATGCTTTTGCAAAAATGTTCCTATAAAAGGGTTTCATCTTCAAGGAATTCATGGAAAAGACTCTGACAAGTACAGGTTTCTGGTAACTGACTACACTGCTGAACTGAATGAATAAGCCTTTTCAGAACGCTAATGGAAAACTGATGAACTCATAAAAGTGCTAACAAAAGATCAAGATGAAAAAAAAATTAATTACATGGCACTGAGTGAACTGATGAGGATGATTATAATTTTTGTGACTTTCTGTTTGAATAAAAAAAAATTCCCACAAGGACTCAGAGGCAAAAAATATACAAATCAATTTTCACTGCAAAGTAAAGGAGCTGGTAATGTGGAGGATTACTGGACTGAATGTCAATATTATGACATAGTATGAGTGTGTTTCATGTTTGGTAATTGCAATCATTGTTGCTTCTGTTGTGGTCCTCCATTTACAATGCTTGGTGTCAGTCTATTCATCTCTTGTAAAAATAAAATACAGTGTGTGTGTGTGAATAAAAAGTCATTTGTATAACTGTCTGATTACTTCCTTAAAAATAATGGAATTTTTGGGTCAAGGAATGTGTTTTTTTCTGCCTTATGAAATATATTACTACATTATCCTCCTGAAAAAAAAAAAAACTAAACAAAACTCAAAAAAAACGAACAACCCAATCCAAAGATGGGCGTAAGACCTAAGCAGACATTTCTCCAAAGACATGCAGATTGCCAAAAAACAGATGAAAGGATGCTCAACATCACTAATCATTAGAGAAATGCAAATCAAAACCACAATGAAGTGTCACCTCACACTGGGCAGAATGGCCATCATCCAAAAATCTACCAACAATAAATGCTGGAGACGGTGTGGAGAAAAGGGAACCCTCTTGCGCTATTGATGGGAATGTAAATTGATACAGCCACTATGGAGAACAGTATGGAAATTCCTTAAGAAACTAAAAGTAGAACAATCATATGACCCAGCAATCCCACCGCTGGGCATATACCCTGAGAAAACCATAATTCAAAAAGACACATGTACCCCAATACTCATTGCAGCACTATTTACAACAGCCAGAACATGGAATCAACCTAAGTGTCCATCGACAGATGAATGGATAAAGAAGATGTGGCACATATATACAATGGAAAATTACTTAGCCATAAAAAGAAACGAAATTGAGTTATTTGTAGTGAGGTGGATGGACACAGAGTCTGTCATACAGAGTGAAGTAAGTCAGAAAAAGAAAAACAAATACTGTATGCTAACACATATATATGGAATCTAAAGAAAAATGGTTCTGATGAACCTAGGGGTAGGACAGGAATAAAGAAGCAGATGTAGAGAATGGACTTGAGGACACAAGGAGGGGGAATTGTAAGCTGGGACGCAGTGAGAGAGTAGCATTGACATATATACACTACCAAATGTAAAAGAGATAGCTAGTGGGAAGCAGCCGCATAGCACAGGGAGATCAGCTCGGTGCTTTGTGACCCCTCTAGAGGGGTGGGATAGGGAGGGTAGGAGGGAGATGCAAGAGGGAGGGGATATGGGGATATATGTATATGTACAGCGGATTCACTTTGTTATACAGCAGAAACTAACACAACATTGTAAAGCAATTATACTCCAATAAATATATTTTTTAAAATCTATTCTTTCCTTATAGTAAATATTACTCTATACAAATGTGTGTATTACATAGAATATATTATAGGCTACCAAAAAAATTTAATACCTATCATATTTGTAGAGATTTATTAATTGAGTCCCTGAGATATGGATTGGATGGTTTAATTCAATTGGGGGAAATTCTTGGTAAAGATATATTTTGAATTTTGATGAATTAGATGGATCCAAATTAGTAGAAAGATGAGATGAACTATTTAAACTTGGGAGATAGATGGACAGATGTGAATAAAGAATATGAAATAGAAAAGAGAGTGTTCAATGCAAAGCATACGGCAGGAGCATCCCTGGCCAAAGAAATGACAGATATGGCTGAAAGAATGAGCAACATAGCTAAGTGACCACAGAGACACATCTAGTGCCATCATGAGTCAGAGTTACTCAAGTGACATCTTGGTAAGATGGCTTTTTGGAAATAAATTGCCCATACATTTTCAATTAATTTTTATTTATGTAAGGCAATTAGGTTAGAACCTTGCTATTCAAAGTATGGTCTAGCAGGAACCAGCCATATCAGAATCACCTAGGAGACTGTTAGGAAGGCAGAACCTCTGGCCACATCATCGACCTACTAAATCTCAAGGTGATTCTTGGGAAGCAGTGCACCTGTGTCCTAATGCTGATTTGGTTATTTCCTTAGCATGTAACTCTAGGCAAGTGCTTTCATCTCTAGACCTAAATTGCTCATCTCTAAAGTGGAAAGGATTCCTGCCACGCTAATTCAGGGGGTTGATAAAAGGATCAAATGCAATGAACTATGTAAAAGCACTTTGAAAGCTATAAAGCACCACTAGAAATCTCCCCTAAAACAGGCGTCTGTGTTCAAGGAAAATCCAAGGGGCCAGGGGTGGTGCCTGGAATGTCTTGGCCACGTCCCTCACAGCTGCCTCCACTATCCCTGTATATAAACAAAGCCTCAGAGAAACATCTCACTTGGTAAAATAAATACTCAGGTTTATGAAAGTGTCATGGAGCTGAGTTACCCCAGGAGATTCATAGGGTGATGCCTGACCCAGCTGCTCTCCAAATCAAGCCAAGGAATTTGCCCTCGTGTCAGTGCACCTGCCACCGCTCTGTGACGTTCCTGGTTACTCCCTTTCTATTTTTCCCATCTCTTATCATCGGAGGACTATGGGATGGCTGAGGAAACAAGGCAAGGCAGGAGCTGGGATTTTCTGAGGAGTAGCATGTCAGGTAAAAAGTTGACAAGCTCAGGGCGCTCTCCAACTATGAAAGCAAACTGTCACGCAGCAGATCTTTCAGTCCCCTGAGAACTGTCACTTGGAACTTTCTGGTTCAGCAAGTGTCCTTTAACAAAAGTTTTAAAGTTATTAAAAATGAATATTTCATTGTTAAAAATTGTTTTCCACAAGACCCTGCTCCTGGAGGTGTTTAATAATTCTGAGCTCAGGTAAATTGGGGAGGCTGATCACCACCCTGCCTCCTGGAGGAGGGGCACAAAAAGAATCCGATTTAAATTTGCCTAATCAGCATTTTCCAAACTTACTTGACTGCAGAACACTTCCTTGCAGTATTGCCTATTAATACACTGCAGTTTAAACAGTAGTTCCACTAAGAACGTATCTTGAAAATCACTGTCTTTTTTTGGTTATAATATTTAATGTAATCTTAATCGCATAGCACTACTTTTGTGGAAATGAAATATTCTAGCCTGGAAACTTCTTGACTACAGGAGCTGTTGTTTTTTACTCTCCAGCACTTAGCAGAGTACAAGGCATTTAGCCAATTCTCAGTGAATGTTTGTTAAATTTTAAAAATCAAAATAGAATCCATTTTTTTTTTGCATGAGAAAAGCTATTCTCACTCTATACCAAAAGGATATGACGAGTTTTTATGTGTGTTTGTTTGTTGAGGAACAAGAGCCCAGTTTGTTTATTTGATCATTTCTTGCATTTGACATACTCCTCGGTGACATCCTTGGCCTGAGCCTCTTTGCCATAGTCCTTAACCACCACACAACTGCAACCAACCACTTTATGGGGTTTTCCCTCTCTGTCAGTTTTACAGAGGCCTACCCATTCCCCTAGTTTCTTGTCATCAACCTTAATCAGGTTGATTTGGTGCTCAGCACAAAGGGCCTCCACCAACTCGACATACATAGGCTCATCACAGTTGGATGCAAGCACACAGAGATGGGCATGTGCTAGGCCATCGCGGATGAAAGCGGGGCTCAGCACCTCTTCCAGAGCAGTATTAACGTCCATTACACCCCCAGCAGCAATGCTTTCCTCGGCCATGGAGGTGGGTTACAGGTGGAGCTGAATCTTGAGTGCACCCACGCCTCTGCCTCCGCGCAACTCCACGGCGGCAGGGAAAGAGCTATGATGAGTTTTTTAATGGGTTTTATGTGATGGATATGTACATTCAAATAACTTATTTGGGCTGATTATTTGCTACTGTAAGTAACAAATAAGGAAAGGCCATCCTAAAAAGGAATTTATACATAAAAATACTGTCAACCATCATAGTTTTTCAACATTTATAACATATCATGTTTCAATATTTCTAATGAACCAGAAGTTACTTTTTTAAAAAAAAGCAGGAGCTAGTGTCATTCTCTATAAAATAGTGTGGAAGGTGACTTGTAAGCCTGACAGTCTACGGGGACTTGGAATCACCGTTCAAAGTTTATAGTCCTTAGTTATCAAACTGCTGGTAAAGTATAAAAATACATCCAGGGGGTCTTGATTGTTCTAAATCACCGCTGGTGGTTCAGCATCACATCCCAGACCTCTGCACTGTGTCCCGAGAGAGGCATTTTGAGTCTGCAAAACTATCAGAAAAAAAAAAACAAAAACAAACAACAACAACAACAAAAAAAACAGGAAGGGAGGGCTGAGTGAGGAGGAGAAATGAGCATTCTAAACTAAAAACAGAAATATGGATGCTGATGCTAACAGAGTTTCCTCAAGGAGAGAACCCTAGGTAAGCATGCGTAACTTTGAAGTGACCCACAAACCTCTCCCCTTAAAGAACCTTCTCCATCTTACCCAGATTGTATTTCCCATAACGGGAAATACAAGCCCTTTGGGTTCTGCTCAAGTGAATGATTTGCTGCAATCACAAGACCAAGTGACTAAATATTTCTAGCAAGCCCGTGTATTTATTGAATCTTGCTTTTAGAGATTTTTTTCAAACCTTGGCCTTAGAAGGATGAGAGAAATACAACCTGGGAGCAAAAATCTGGTCTTCCTGAGCTCAAAAAAGGATTTGACATAAATTGCTCTATTAACAAAATGCCCTTTGTTACAGCCTGAAGGAAAAAAAAGAGGTCATCCTGTGCAAAAGCATTTTCTAAAGGTTGTCCCAAGGACCCTATTGGTTTCTCACTAAATCTCAAAAACTGCCTGAGATTATAACCCCTCTCCCATTTGTTTAACCTTCTATAATATTATTTTCAAATGTTTCTTTGATGCTACTAACAATTGAACAATATTATTTTTAGTCTCAAATTTCAAGTCTAGCATTTCTTTAGTATTTTTATATGTTACATCAGATTTTATACACTATTTAGGTAAGCATTTCTATGAATACACACACACACACATATATTTACACAAAACCTTTCAAACAATGGTGTTGAGAACTGGTTTTAGATTTTTAGGTATACCTATTATCACTGTAATATTCATACAAGACAAATAAAATGGAGAGAAAAAATCCAAAGGAGGCTCAATAAAATATGCATTAAGAACATGGCAGGTATTTAACCTCTTGAAACCTCAGTTTCTTCAGCTATAAAATGGAGATAATATTGATAACCTACAATCATAAAGTGCTTTAAGGATAAAAAGAGGGTATATTTAAAACAATTAGCCTTATAAATATTAGCTAATATTACTGATGTTGCTGTTGTTGTTTTTTATTATCATTATTTTAAATTTCTTAAAATTAAAATTATTTTTAGTGAATCCCTATAGATTGTTATTCAATAGAAATTTACCAATGCTAAATATGGAGAAGCAAAAGAATACGGCTAATGTTACAGCCTAAATTAGAACTAGGAACAAGGTTTTTTATCTGAGTTCTGAGCCTATTCTGAGTTCCATGCTGATCTCTTTTTAGAATTTAACCAACACTGACAAGTCAGCACTTTTGAAAGGCGAATATAAGGGAATCCACCAAAAAGTGAGTTACACAAGTTTCCTGGTGATCAAAATTGAGTCATTCATATATATATTGGATTCATCCAAACCATTGTTTGAATTTGAATATTGACATTAAAATTCATATAAAATACAAAATTATTAAGTATGTTGTATGTTTATATTCATTGTACATTATTGTGACTTTCAAGCATAAAAAAGACAAAAATAAAAGAAAAAATGTAAAAAGGAAAAATGTATATATTTCCTCTCATACATAATCTTTGCTTTATTCTGTATTCTGTTGCGAAAATCAAATAAAAATATTAACAATATTCCTATAATAAAAGTTTCTCATTTTGTTTTGTTGTTGTTCTGTATCTAAGATTCTGGAATATGAGAAACTTTCACACAATTATTTTGGTAAAATAAACACAAAGAACTTTCTTAGAGGCTTTAACTTCACATTTTACATTCAACAGGATTCTCCCAAGATTTTAGACAAAATATCTAATCTTCCAGATAGTACACAAACTTGACACATAATAAGTTCTCAAGATAATATACTTGTTGAAATAGAGAATAACAATTTATTATGAAAGTGCCTATCAGAGAGCCTATACTCAATAGGCCCTCAATAATAAACGATTGTTGGATCCGAATGTTATCACTTCTGCACCAAAATGACAGCACAGAATTGTAATTAAAGGATTATAAAAAGGTTGACCATCCCTCAAGTGGAAAACCTTCTAAACTGTATTAAATTTTATGCTGTGATAGGAAGGTTCATAAGTACTCTAAATGGGCCTTGAAGGGCAAATTGGATGAAGTGGGCTTAATGGTATTTCTTTAGTGCAGAATGTTACATTAAGACCTTCCTGAAAACCCCTCTTTGAAATACACTGCCCCATCATCCTCATAATCATCTTGCATTTATCAGGCCTTGATTCTGTGGTGTAAAGAGTTACGTTTCTTACCCCATATTACACATGACAACTTCTTTTGGCTAGAGACAAAAGTGATCTCAGGTATATTTAAAGCAAATGTATAATGAGAGTGATAATGTACAACAACTGATAAATATCATGCCCAACACATTTATTAGATGTCCTTACATATCTCTTGAAAGTACTAATGTTGGAATGGGTGATAAATTGACTTAAGGTTGAACACTAGTGTGAAAATTGAGAAGTCCTGGATAGAACTGGAGAGCAGGGAGCTTTGAAAGACTAGAGAAGAAAGGATGAATGAGAAATACAAATATACAGGACTTCCCTGGTGGCACAGTCGTTAAGAATACGCCTGCTAATGCAGGGGACACGGGTTCGAGCCCTGGTCCGGGAAGAACCCACGTGCCGCAGAGCAAATAAGCCCATGTGCCACAACTGCTGAGCTTGTGCTCTAGAGCCCTCAAGCCACAACTGCTGAGCCTGCGTGCCAACGACTACTGAAGCCAGCGTAACTAGAGCCCGTGCTCCGCAACAAGAAGCCACCACAATAAGAAGCCCACGCACCACAACGAAGAGTAGACCCACTCGCCGCAACTAGAGAAAGCCCGTGCACAGCAGCGAACCCAACACAGCCAAAACTAAATAAATAAATAAATGTATATATTAAAAAAAGAAATACAAATATACACTGGAGTTTTCTAAAAATAAAGTATTAAGAAAAATATAAAACCTACAAAAGAGCTTGATGAAGTCAAAGGGATGTCTAAGGAGACAGAGTATCAGAAAGCTTCAGGTACCATCCTAAACTTGAGAGTTAGGCTTGCTCTCTACAAGCTATGGCTATCCGAATTTAGTAAAGCCACATGGTGGAAACTATCCTAAATCAACTGGCACAGTGGATATTGATTATAGCAAAACCCTTGATACAGTCTTTCAGGATAAATTTATAGATGAAATAATGATCACAGACCATGTTTTATTTTTTCCCAAGACCTATCATATTGCCTGATATATAGAAGGCACTTAATAAATTGAAAGAATCAGGAATGTGACCTAAGGAATACAACATTAAATGGATTCATAGCTGGCTGGAATATATTTATCAATCAGCGCATTACTATCATCCCTATTGAACTCTAAATAGGGCAGAGACCATGTAATATTCTTTATCTTTGCATCCCAAGGCTGAGCAGAGAATGCACGATAAGTATTTTCAGATCAGCTGAACTTGGAGGGAGATGCTCAGTGGCTCATCACAGAACTCAAATGCTCAACATTTTTATCTGTGATGTGAATGAATACCTTAGAGGTTTAAGCTAGTCAAATGTGCAAATGATACAACTTTTGGATGGTTATCATTACATAAAATGCTCAAATACTTTATTATCAATAGAGCATCTTAATACATATTAAATATAACAGTTAATGGGGTGGTAGCAGCAATATTAATTGAGTAAAGTCAGAACCGTTAGAAACAACTAGATCCAAAGGTAAATTTAGGGAAAACTGTGTTACCTACTCTCAAACAAGATTACTTTATTTTCCCCCTCAGGAGGTCACTTAAATAGGTAGTGAAAATTTGAAATAGAGTCTAATGTAAATATGTAATATATTTAATTATGTCTGATTTAAAATTTTGGGTGAGTTTGAAAAAAAGGTTTGAAAACTTGATCTGAAAGCATTTAAAGGAGCCATTTCATGACAGTGCCCAAAAAGTAATTTGGCAAAAATAACACTTATTGAGTGGTCACAAAAAACATGTGCTGAATGATCATCTAATTAAAAACAAAAATTGTTAAAATTACAGCATAAAATAGGTTGTGAATAGGCCCTTGGCTGGGAATGCACCAAATTAGAACACAGGGTCCATCTGGCAATCTCTGAACCTGAGCCAGGGCCATGAAAACCAAGAGACTCCGCCCTACATTTGGCGGCAGTTCTACTTTCTAAGCAAGAGGATCTCAGGAGGCCTCTGAATCTGTAGGGTGATGGGGACCAAGATGTGGGGACAGTGTTCCCGGGCCATGATTCAGCGAGGAGAGCCCATTTCACATCACACGAAGATCACAACAGTAAAGATGATGGCCCTAGCCTCCACATTTTTTTTTTGTTTAAACAGTTTCTTTTCTGCCATTTCTCACAAAATAAAAAGACGTATTCAGAGGTAAATTTCTATAGTAGAAATTTCTGACATATGCAGAAACGTGCACAGAGTTAGATTCTGACTGTGTAATTTTATCCTGTTCTTCAGCAAGAAATTTAGAATTTTCTCCAAACTCATAATTTTTTGAGAACACTGTCATCTCACCATGACAGCAACTTGAAGGAGTAAAAAAATTTGAGGGAAGGAAAATTAAAACATTATTTTAAAAGACTAAGGATTGCTATGGAGCAGTCGGAGGAGTTTAGAAAAATAGTCCAGTGACTAGCATTTTGCCAGATCATTTGCCAAAATGTTGACATGAAAGTTCCCTGAAAACTTTGTCTTAGGTTTCCGAAAATTTCTCTGAGGAAATTGCTAAAAGAATAAACAATCAGTTCAATTGCATACAGTGAAGAATAAAGTCCACATCCAATGTGCATATTCTGTTTATAGCTGGGAAGAATTTAAATTACTTGCCTAGCACTCCTTTTTTCTTTTCAAGTATAAACTAACTCAAAAAATTAAGTAAAAATTGATGATCTAGCAATGTTTCTCTGGCTGCCATACAGTATGGGCAATGAGTTCTAGACTCCAATTTATAGGTTTGTCAGAAAGTTTGGTTATTTTCATCAATTTAGCTTTACATTTAACATTCCTTCACTTAATTGAAACCATGCGGACACACTTGGTTAGCATCCACATTCCTACAAAAGTAAAAAGGGTACTTTGTTTCAAATTCTGCACAGTTTACCAGTAAATTCTATTTTTCTTGCAGTAACAATTAAACACACAGTTGGCACTTAATAGCGAAAGCCTCCTAATCCCTATTGTCAATGGGTACAACTCAGCTTTAGCAAATATCCAGTCAGGTGGAGGAAAAAGCATTATCCATAACTTTGTCTTAATAATTGAATAAATGATTTTCCAGGGACTAATCCCAGGGTTTCAAAGCATGGTCCTTGGAAAATTATAGCAGTTTTGAAGTTTATTTAACCCCCATTCTCTACTTCTTGCCCTCCTGGGATCCTGCACCAAAGTGCTAGCTGAAGGATGAGATCTGAAGGGTAAGCTAGTAAGTGCTAGGCTTCTTTGCTGACTGTTCTTTCTTTCTCAATCCCATTGTGGAAAATGACTCTGGATTGGTTTATGAAGCGAGTTTAGAGAGTAACAGGTTTCTAGGATTTGTACTTTCTCTGCTTTGGCAAAGTAATTCCAAAAAGCCAAAGATACAACAGCAGGATAACATGTATCGCTAAAATAACAATATTTTGAGGTTGACTAACTAATGAAAAAATGATGTCCAACCGCCTTTCCCTGTTAGGAAATATGCAAAGAATAAGGAGAAAAAAAGAGAAGAAAGTATGATCAAACGGGTGAATTAAAATGACTCCTAATTGACAATGACAAGGTTGTAGCAGTTAGAATTACCCTCGGGTATTTACGGATGGGTCCACTGTTGCAGGCAGAGCTCTCCCTCTTTCAGCAAGTATTTGCTGAGCACCTACTATATACTACTCCCCTAGACGCTATTGCTACACATTGCCACTTCTGTAGCCACAAAGAGATGGACATGACCTGCCCTCTCACATCTTACATTAGAGTCACCTCCACCCTCTCCCTCCTCTTTCTCTTCTTACTCAGGCACCCATGTGACCAGGCACTGAGACCAGTGCATCTTTCTTGCCAGAGACAGGAGCAGGGAGGCCACACCTGATGTGAAGAAAGCCAATAAGACCTGAGTGGCTAAGCGAGTCAAGAGAGGTCCAGGGGGTCGAGAGAGGAAGGAGTCAGGGAGAGTGCCAAGTGCAAAAGTGAGGACAGAAGACAGGCCACCTGTCAAGGTAACAGTCTTCACTAGCGAACCCACTGGCTGGCCTCCTGCCTCTGACTTGCTGGACTTCTCCTCTTTGCACAAAACCAGAGCTCTTCCGGTGTGTGAATACAATCCTGTCACCCTTCCTTAAAATATGTGATTTCCTATTCGTTATCCCAAAGATAAAATAAAAATCCATGGCTTACAACGCCTTTATGACCAGAGCCTTTCCTATTGCTTCCACCCTTGTACTCAATACTGCAGCCGTTCTGAACCTCTCTCCCTTAACTTCTGTGCCTTTGCCCACAATGTTCCCTCTGAGAAGAAGAATCTCCTACTCCATTCTGCTCTCTCCATCTCCTTGCCTACAGGAACTAGAATTTCACATCTTGGTTTAAATGTTACTTCTTCTAGATGACCTTCCCTGACCCTCCAAATCAGAGTTTCTCAGACAGCAGACCTGCAGTGCTTGTATAAAATATTTCTGGGTCCACTCCATGTTAACTGAATCAAACTCTCTGGGCTGGGGTCCAAGAAACCACATTTTTAGCAAGCATTCCACTTATTCTGGTGTGTATTAATGTTTCAGGACCAATGATTTAGACTCTGGGATGATATAAATAATAATAAACAACCCATACAGCACAATTAATTCCCCACCAATCAAAATGGACATACTGGGCTTCCCTGGTGGCGCAGTGGTTGAGAGTCTGCCTGCCGATGCAGGGGACACGGGTTCGTGCCCCGGTCCGGGAAGATCCCACATGCCGCGGAGCGGCTGGGCCCATGAGCCATGGCCGCTGGGCCTGCGCGTCCGGAGCCTGTGCTCCGCAACGGGAAAGGCCACAACAGTGAGAGGCTGGCGTACCGCAAAAAAAAAAAATGGACGTACTGACCAATCAGGACAGATGCCATGACCAGTCAAAGTGGACTCTGGCTATCAGACTCTCATATGTACTAGTCTGTAGCAACAATAATCGGCTGGCCCGTGCTCTGTTTCATTGCACCCCACCTTTCCTCTGGGCTGGAATATATTAGCTGATATTTACTGAGTACTTCCTTTGTGCCAGGTATTGTTCTAAGCACTTTTCTTACATCATTTCAATTAACTTTCAAGATAATCCTATAAATTAGGTGCTATTATTATTTTCTTTCTTTAGAAACTGTTTATTTTCCATCAACCTGTTTCCATTTTGAGTTTGTGGAAGAGCAGCTTAAGACCACTCAGTGGTTGTTCCTACCCATTCAGTGGCCTGACCAGTGGTGGGATGAGCACTCCAGTCTCCAGTGGGGAACTGCAGAATAGGCCCAGAGGGCACCTGCACACCTTCGGACCCGTCCGCCGCCTCAGGCTGAGTAGCAGTGAACTCAGGAGCTGGAGCAGCCCATTCACCCTGAAACTCCTCCTTGGTCACAGCCTTCTCAGCTGCCGCCTGCTCTTCCTTTTCAATCTCTTCAGGATCTCTGTAGAAGTAGACATCAGGCATGACCTCCCATGGGTGTTCACGGGAGATGGTGCCACTCACGTGCAGAACTTCCCGGGCAAGCATCCACCACATCAGACCCACTGAGTGAGCTCCCTTGTTGTTGCACAGGACGGCAATGTCCACATAACACAGAGGAGAGTCTGTGTTACACAGAGCAATGGTAGGCAGGTTAACGTAAGAGGCCTCTGTGAGAGGCTAGTGGGCAGCCCTGGGATCAGTAACCACCAGAAGTCTTGGCTCCCGGAAGGCTGCCTGGATCTGGTTAGTGAAGGTTCCAGGAGTGAAGCAGCCAGCAATAGGAGTGGCTCCAGTGACAGCAGCAAACTTCAGCCCAGCTCGCTGGCCAGCATTCCTGGAGGATACGACACTGACATCAGCTGGGTTTTCAATGGCAACAGTGGCACGAGCTGCCAACAGAAGCTTCTCCCAGGTCCTCTTCAGATTTATGATGTAGATGCCATCACTTTTCCTTTTGTAGATGTACTGTTCCATTCGGGAGTCAAGGTTGGTGCCACCTAAGTAGGTTCCTGCTGCAAGGAATGAGGACATCCTGCTGCTTCATTTTCAGGACATCAAGGGCTCTGGACATTGTGAGAGCTTCCCTTTAAGTTACAGTGAGAATGCAGAACAAGCCATGTGGACCCCTGTCTGGGTAGTGTGGAAAGGCGGTGCTATTATTATTTTCATTTACAAATAGCAAAACTGACACACAGAGATGTTAAGTTACCTGGCCAACATTACACAGCCAGTAAGTGGCAGAGCTAGAGTTCAAATGCAGTCTGGCTCCAGAGCCCTAACCTACACTGCACCTGTCATTGGTATGTATGAGGCTTTATTTTATTGTCAGTCTGGTTATTTGACTTTCTCACTACCCTGTGTTCTCCATGGGGGTAAACCTGATACATAATAGGCTGTCAATAAAAAGTTGGAGAATAAATGAGATCACGCTAATTTAGTTTAGGATCAAGAAGAGGGGACAGTAGAAGCCTGACCAATTGCTTACATTATCTCCTAGGGTTTTGAGGCTTGCTTTTAAAGAACTTCAAGGACAAGAAGCTTGGGAGCTTACAGGAATTATGGTGTGGCAACCATCTGAGGCCACTGAAATCCATGCACCTAGAAAGCCCCAGCCATAGAATTGGTTTTCCTGCTCCAAACATTTTCAACCAAAGTGATGAATATAAAACTGACATGCATACCCTTGGCAAGTAAAATCATGTCAGAAAGATTAGAACCAACAGAGAGGTGACAGGCCTCAATATTCCATGGAGTTAATTTCTTAGAAAAACCTTTTCAGAATGCCTGTTAGTGGAGCCAGCTGGAGCCCAAAGCCTCAGTAATGAAACTAGCTGTGTCACGCAGATTCATCACACAAAACCAAGACACTGAGTTGCTTTCTCCAAATGTATAAAGTCGGTTTCTTCTCCCAGGGTGGAGCACTATGATGGTCACTCCCCAAAACCCAGATTATTTTTTTTAAATTTTTATTGGAGTATAGCTAATTTACAATGTCATGTTAGTTTCTGCTGTAGAGAAAAGTGAATCAGTTATACATATACATATAACCACTCTTTTTTAGATTCTTTTCCCATATAGGTCATCACAGAGGTTTAGGAAATTTACCTGTCTAGCAGAAATGCAGTTTGGCTTGGAGAGTAGCAAAACTGGAGTCAGGGAAGCCATTGAGGAGAAATCCAGGTAGGGTGACAAAGGCCTAGGGAAGGTAAGATGGGTAAGAGGATGAAGCGAGGTAGCACTTTTTTTGTGTTGCAGCAGTTTTGAAAGAAAGGTTCAACACAGGACCTCAGTTACGAATAATTGGGGAGGGGGCATACATACCCTTCTTACCTTCCCTAATTCAACGTGTAATGAGACTAAAACCGTTCTCTTGGTGGCCTCTTGCTACCTTAAAATTATTCAGGTATTTGAGGAAAATACGGCAGTATTTCTTGACTGTAATTCTTTTAATAAAAATCAGTATCTTGGCATCCATGTCAAGGGAGAAATCCAGAAATCAGTGTACAGAAGAATTATCTAGTAGACTTCTGGGGTTGCAGTGAGACATGGAAGGAGAGGAACTAACCATGGACCAGAATGAGGAGTTTTGACAATGTTCAGAAGTTATTGTATGTTCTTCCAGCTACCCAGGGAAGCCACATTCCTTCCTACCCATCCAAATACCTCATGGTTCCCACATTGTTATCCAAGTCACAAAACTTTGGGATTAGGTCCTGTTCTCTTTTTTTTTTTCCAAGCTCAGTTTCCAAAAGAAATGCTTGAAGGATCCAGCTCTGCCTCTAACACTGAGTACCCCTCACCTTAATCCTGGACAGCTCCCATCTTAGTCCTCTGAGTTTCCATTGTTTTCCATGGCTGGAGGGGACCTGGACTACTATATTATCTTGTCCCTGTTTGGGTTTGGTCTCATAACTGGCCCTCTCCCAGGGTGGGGAAACAACTAGGAAGAGAGGAGATTTGGGGACATAAGAGTTAAAAGATTCACTTCCTTAATGTCACTTTGACCTGAGAGTCTATTAGCTCCCGGCTAATGGCCCATTTCTGAGCCTCCCTTACCCACTACCGCTGCCCACCCCTAATCCTCACTGTTGCTTGCACCAAGCTTTGGTGCCTGTGCCACCCAGAACTGGGATCTAAGGCAATGATGGAAAGGAGCAAAGCTGATCTAAATAGAGAACTTGAATGTTAGGAATAAACAAAATTCGTACATTACACTGGCATAAGCAAGTATCAAAACTATAGAAGTTTGTTTGTTTGTTTTTTTGGTTTTGGTTTTAAGAATGGGTTGCATTGCTTTCAGGAGTAGGAAGAAAGAAAGTGTTGAGTTCTAAGTGGAAAATTCCAGCTGGATGAAAAGACTAGGGAAGACTTGTAAGTAACACGGTGACTACCTGGAAGGATTCATTTCGATAGCTGCAAGATTTTTAGTCTGATGCTAAAGCACACATTTCTATTATAATCCTGTTCACTGCTTTTAATGAGCTACTTGTTCATACAGCAAAGATGAACTGACATCTAGCCCATGTTTGAGTTGCCACAGATCTTTTATCCCCTGATCTAAATAAAAAGTTTCACTCTGTTACCTAATGAATCAGAGAAACTAAAAACTGGTAGGAGGGACAATCAACAATAATTCCAAACGCCACTCTAGCCCTCTGGTGATTGGCCTTTCCTGCAATGTCCTCTACCACCCAGAGTTCACACCTCAAGATCATCTCTGGCCTACACTTCAGTATTTGGTTAGCCCTTTCCAGAAGGCTATTCTGTTCCACATATACATTTAATACAGATATGCCTTTTAAAAAGCAAATCATTATAATGAAAAACATATACACACTTAAGGAGTTCTTATGTGACTCAAGTTTTATCTACTTAGTGTTGCTGACACTGAAAAACCACTCGACTGGGGATTTTTTAGTTTACAAGGTCATTAGGCAAGTTCAGTGGAAATACAGCCTATTTGTACAGTGGGGCACATTTGAAGATCCTTATAATTTGCCAATAATTAGACTCCTCCAAAGAAATATTTTACATTTCTTAAGGACTTGACTCCCCCAAATCTTCTGATTATATTACCTACTATAAGAATAAAATCTGGGCAGTTTATCATTGTCAATAGGTTTTTCCCAGGAGAATAATTTTTCTGAAAAATAATAACACATTTATGTTGGTAACTTGGTTCTATACCAGATGAATTAGAATTTCTAATTTCTAAATTATCCACGTTAGGTAGAGATGCAATTAAGAAAGTTTTTGTCAATTTGAAAACTCTAGGATGAGGGAAGAGGTTGGAATAAAAGTAAGACCATTTAAAACCTAAAATAAATGTCTAATTAATTTATGAAAAAGTATGCAGTACACATTATTGCCACACCCAGTCAGTATGAATACTTAAATGGCAGTTTTTCCAAACTATTATCTTCTGTATTTTTATTTGCGTTTTTGGCCACTTCACTCCCTATAATCAGGAAATCAGTTATAATGATTAAAAGGATCATACATAATACATTTCAAAGTTTACTATCTTAAAAATATAACTCCCTTCGGGGAGTTGAATATGGCTTTCTTGGATTCTTGCCTTTATTGATATTTCCTGAGGGCTACATCCATGAGTGAGGTCTTGGAAATCGGGTAACCAACCCATTTTTCATGACACAGTGTAACTCCCTTAGCAATGTGGTGCTAAAACCGGGAAAGTGACATTTCCTCCATTGTCTTTGGCTGTAGCTATGAGTTTCCTTTCGAAGAGACCACAAAGCAGGACCCAGCCAGTTTAATAATCCTGATAGAACCAGAGTGAGTGAAAGTTATAAGCACAGACGGAGAAGCTTGGGAAAAGTAAAACGGTAGGGAAGGCAGTCAGCACATGGAGGCAAAGACCATCAGTCACCAGCATCAATTTTCCACTGGTTTATAAACCAGGATATTGGGGAGAGTGGGGTTTGAGAATAGGAGCTGGGAGGAGAGTCGTTTTTAATATACTGTTTTTCCTTTCGGTTCTTCCTTTTAATCCTGTGGTGTTGAAAGCACAGCTTTCTCAAAGACAATCTGACCTATAGTCAACATTATAAATCACTCTCTCACCTCATAAACTGAGGGTCTGCAATGAAGATCTGTAATCAACACTGTAACTCATTCTTCTAACCACATAAGTTAAAAAAAAAAAAAAAGACCCTCTAACATCCTTATGGTCAATTCTAGAAAACAAATACAAAGATAAGGTAGGTGTTTTTTTTTTTTCTCGGAAAACTTTTTATGCATCAACACTACTTGAAGGTATTACTTGTTAGTTCAGGGCTTAATATATTGAACATGGATCCCCACCAACTTTCCGAAATCAATAAATGTAGGGTACACAGTAATGAGAATACTGTGAACAGCACGGTTAACTACTGGGTTACGCCTCAAAATCTAAAACAGAATGAAAATCCTGCTTTTACAATTCCAATTAATGTAATCAGAGTTTTTCCAGTTAATCTGGAACTATTCCTGGGTGTAGCATCACATCAACCTACCAACGTACTAGTAAATTGGCTGATTTCTGCCTACCACTTATACCAACAAGCATGAATCTGTAGGATAGGATGTAAAAAACTCTAAGATACAGAGCAGCCCAAGCAAGGTGCCAGGCAAGTGCCAAAGACAACAGCTCCGAGTAAGAACATAAATAAGAAAATATATAACAGGACTGTGAAGTAACAGTATGGTTCCAGAGGTAGGAAACTTTTAGTGTCATTCTATTCTATGTGGATCAGAACAACACTAAATGCCTGGATCTGGGTGTTACATCTTTAAATAGACAATACAAAATAAGTGTCTACTGGAGACCAATCAGTTTAGAAACCATGAGCTATGAAGAAATGTTACACGAGCTAATTTTCGTGACAACTTGGCAAAGAAAAATGATGATAGACTATGGTGATATATATCAAAAATTGGAAGAGCAGACCAGTCTCTGTAACTTCAGAAAACACAACCGAGCAGTTTTGTTAATATATTTTACTCCACATAGAGCAAAAACGAAGTGGTAAAAAATAAATAGAGGTGGCTGAGTATTAGTACTTCGAGCGTCCAAGCAGAGATCGTGTGATCATGTGCCAAGGGGGATGATGAAGAAATTCTTAACTTTTCACCCAGCACTGTGATTTTGTAGATCTCAATGCATGATCCTTTGCCAAACATAACTTTTTATTTAAAATTTTTAGAGATTAAAAAGCCAGAAATCACTTAAAAGTTTAAATCCAGCCTATGACAAGATGCATATCCATCCTTTAATATTCATTAAGTTTATTCTGGGCTTATGATACAGTTCAGTGCACATTAGATACTGTTACAACTTATACACTTAAGATAAAATAATAAGGAAAGGCAATAGAGTCAACAGCACTTATATTTTGAAACATGTTGATAACAGCTTAGTAACAATACTTCCTAGCAGGTGGAGACTGTATTGCATGCAGTGTAAGATGAGAAAAAATTTTAAACAGTGGCACAGCATTTGAAGTTGGCAAGACTGATGCTATCGCTAACATTGCATAGGAGATTTCCATATGCTATTTCTGCATATAAAAAAGGGTCACAAATTTGCTTAGATTGGACCACACACAAAGAGGGATAATTCAAATTCCCTTGCTCTTTATAATCTCTTCTCCATGTCACTAATTAATCCACTTAGTCATCATTTATCTAAACATATGTATGCCCTCACTATCGAAGGGCATCATTTAAATCCATCTCCTTGGACTCTACATGCTTTAAAAGCATTAATGTCCTACTACATCAGGCCGTAATTTTAATAATATTTTCCACTGTATTTAAGGAATTACTTGGTGGGAATGGATTAGAAGTTTCAAAATTAGCATGTTCTTTTTGCATAACTTATTTGCAAAAGCCCCTCTGTCTTGTACTGGTGATTACATTCCCTGCACGTTAGTGAGCGCTCCCAGAGCTGGATGCATGCTGAGGGCAACAGCAATCATTAATGTTTATGATCTACATAGCATTCCGTGTTTGTCTCTCATCCTTTTCCCTTGTAATTTTTCTTCATAGCGCTTAGCAACCCTGACCACAGATCTGTATCCCTTACCCAAAATCTTTGGGACCATCTATGCTTCCAAATTTAATTGTTTTAGAATTTTTAGGAAGGCTTTATGGCATACTCCCATCAAGTTTCGTGACAGCTCCTCATAAGCAAACATTAACATTTCTTCAATGCGGTTCACGGGAATTCATACCAAGAGGGATAAACAAAGACTACAAATAGCTTCATCTTTCCCCAGGTCACGTTCTGCTGCCAGAGGAGTTCAAGTCAGGTCAGGTTTTGCTGCCAACCGAGTTAGGAAATACCTTTCAGTTTGAAGAGCTTTTTGAATTTCAGAATTGCAGATAAAAGATTGTGGACTTGTAAATATTTATCCTTTGTCTATTTTCTGTCCAGCCTCCCAACTAAGATTTAAGAGCTGTGGAGACCTGAATATTTTGTTTATCTTCTTTGTTGTGTCTCCAAAGTCCAGAATAATGACAGACACAAAATCTCAGTAAACAGTTGTTGAATGAATGAATGAATGAATGAATGAATGAGATGGTCTGGCACTAGAGCTCTGCCTAATGGAAGAACTCTATAATGTCTACCAGATCATCTCTCTTAGGGACTTTAAATAGTAATACACAGAGTGGGATACAGGCCGTGAACTATGCAGAACCTGAGAAACAAGACAAAACAAAACAAAACTACCAATGGAAAGGAAAGGCATTAAGCAAAAGCAGTTAGGCAAGAAAAGATGTAAGCAGAAGCCATGAGGTAGAAAGAGAGAAGGTCCTTCTTTAGTCAGAAGTATTAGAAATAACAGAGACAGTGGAAAAGATGCCAGAGTCCACACAATAGATTCTAAGGCTTGGTATCAGTGACACCACACAAAATGTCCATTAACTAAATCGTTGCTTGATTTTGTTTCTTGCAACTTGAAACACCACCTTAGATGAACTATGTAACTTCTCTGAGCCTAAATCTTTACCTATTAAATGACGAGTTTGGAGAGAGGATGCCAAAATTTCCTTCCTAACAAAATAATTGTGTACAGCGGTGGTTCTCAAACATTAGTATACAGAATCACTTGGAGGGATTGTTTAAACTCAGATCACTAGACTCCACCCCCAGAGGTTTTTTGTTGTTTTTTTTTTTCTTTGGCTGCGCTGCACAGCTTGTGGGATCTTAGTTCCCCCACCGGGGATTGAACCAGGCCCCGGCAGCAAAAGCACCCGAGTCCTAACCACTGGACTGCCAGGGAATTCCCCAGGGTTTTTGCTATAAGAAGATTTGGGTGGTGCTTGAGAATTTGCCTTCCTCAGATGAAGGTGATGCTAATACGCTGGTTCAGGGACCACAGTTTTGAGGGCTGCTGGTCTACTACACAAGCAGCATTTATTTTACAAAACACATGTGAGCCATTATCCAAATTCTGGTGCCCTCTGCAAATTGTTTGAGTTTGTCCATCTACAAAGCTATGTGCAAGCTTCCCATCCACTCTTGATATTCAATTTGATTTGCAGCCCTGAAATGCGAAAAACAATGACAGAATTTCTTTTCATCGTGACGGCTATTTAACCATAAAGTTAACGTTTTTGAAATTAAATGAAACTGATGTTTAATACTGTCTCACAGACACCCAGAGACAGGCTTGAAAGAAGAGAAATTTCAGTATTTTTATTCCCTTTGGACCTACTTGTGGCAGCTGCTTATTTTCTGGCATTCAGAAATTTTTAACTTCAAATGGCACGGCACAGCCAATCTATGTCCAACCGAGTTTAAGGCACAAAGTTGCTCACTTCCCTAGCAAGTTTTTATGAACTGAAAACTTTACAGAATAATTCTGATTACTCTTGCCAGTGCAAAAAAGAAGCTACACAGCTTGGTTTTTTTTTTTTTTTTTTGGTCAGATCAAAATTATCATTAGAAAAACGGATTTCCAGTGGGGCAGGTTCAAAAGTAAAGTCTCAGAAAATCTAGAGCCACCAAATTAATAGAGTGACTTCTTCGGGCATAATTATACTTCAAAGAAAGTAAACGCTATTACTCGCTTGCAAAGACAAGAAAATAGGTGCAGACCGCTGTAAGTGCTCCACAGCTCACTAGAAAACATCTTGGAAAACTCTTTTATTACCAAATGACACCTTGGCAAAGCTATCCACCCTGCTGTCCTGGGGGAGGAAAATGGTGGTGGGGGCAGAGATAACCTGGGGCAGTGTTGTAGCTGACTGATCCATGTATGATTAATTATCACGTACAAATATGGGTGTGACAAAGCATGTAAAAGGCACTCAAAGTGCACGTGTGGGTCACCTGACGCTCTTCCAGAAATGAACAATGGATCCCTGAAGACTGAACTATGCATGGTACCACAGTCAGGAAAAAGAAGATGGAAAAGGAAGGATTAAAAGGTTGACAATGATTTTTTTTTTCTGAAGCCAGTTTATTTTTCTTTGAGCTAAAAGTGTTCTGCCTCAAGGCTGGCATAAAGCAGCCTTTCCAGGAAGCCACATTTATCACACCAAAGAAAAGCACCACGAAGGAGACAGCATGATAAATACCTGGTTTTGGGATCCCAGGATAGAGTGTCCAGAAATGAGGATAAGAATTTATCTCCTTGAAGCCTGGGCTCTAGCTCAAATAATATTCTCAGCAAAATTTGCTTCAAAATACCCAAATCTACTCATTGGTTTAAGACATTAGATATATTAATTACATGATGCTTCATCATATTCTAAAAAAGGTTTATAGAGTTGTCCTCTGATCTAAGACACACATGCAAGTTATTTGTTATGGTGACTGCTTGCTTTGCAGAGTCTCTGCCCTTGATCCAGTCCTATAGATCAATGTCAGGCCAAGTGAGATCTCCAGAAAGGGACAGCATGAACCCTCTCACCAAGGTTAGGCTTTTGAAGCTAAAAGTTGGTCCCTGACTCTGGGATCAGGCTGACTTGGGTTTGAATTTTATCTCCAAACTGAAAGTTGTATGACCTTAAGTGACTTAACCTCTGCAAGTCTCAATTCCCTCCAGCGTAAAAGGAGGCCAATTATAAATCATGCCTCAAAGGATGTTTGTGAGTTAAAGTGAGGTATGATAATATATATATGTGTTTATGTCTGGCACATAGTAAATGTTCAATAAATATCAGTTACTATTACTATTATTAATACCACTGTTTTCATAATAGAACTTCTCTCAATGACCTTCCATTAACTGATTTGCCAGATTAATTCACCATACTATCCATTCCTTCTGTTAAGCATACAGACTGATGCCCACAGCACTCTGAATGCTCTCAACAGCAACCTACATCTCGGAAACCTGTACACTGAGTTTTATGCTTAACAAAAGCCACATAAACTTATTGCCAAACTTGATTGTGACCATTGTAATAGTTATTGGAATTTTGTAATTTAATAAATATTATGTAAACTTATAAAGCCTAAGAGCAAAAACAAAGAGTTGTTATCTCTGTGGAAGCTAAGTGAAATGCTTTGGAAAGATAAGTAGAAAAACAATTTCTGCCGAATTAAGTGACAAAACTACAGAAGGTTAGGGGAAAAGATCACAATAATCTAGAAAGTACTGCACGTAGATTGCCTCATATGTATATTTAAGATCATTCTACATTTTAAAGAAATACAAGTGGAAATTGTAAAGAAGGCATTTTGGATGTTGCTTATGAAAGATACTGGAGAGCTCTAATCAGCAGACCAGTATGTCAAGAAAACACTCTGGCCCTACATCAAAAGATGACAATGGAATGTCTGTACATATTTTCTAAGTTAAAATGTTTGGTGTGTGAATATATCATTCCCCTCCTACCCAGTTGCTATTTTTGAAAGCAAACAATACAACACCAAGAGTGAACTCTAAGGTAAACTATGGACTTTGGGTGATGATGATGTGTCACTATAGGTTCATCAATTAATTGTAACAAATGCATCACTCTGGTGAGGGATGCTGAAAGCGGGGGACGCAATGCATGTGTGCGGGCAGGGAGTATATGGGATATTTATGTCCCTTCCTCTCAGTTTTGCTGTGTACCTAAAACCACTCTTAAAAAAGTAAAAGTCTTAAAAACAAAAAAAGAAAAACGAAAAGTAAATGACCATTGCTGGTCCCAACTGACTTAGATATAGCATTATTCAAGTACCCTTACTCACTAAGCCGCTTTTCAGAGTTCTAAATTTAAATACATTAGGGAAAGGGAACTACTTCAGCAAGTAGGTAGGGGCTTGTTTTTGTGATTTACCCACACCATATTCAGTCACATAAAATAGGATTTCCTGTAATACATGAGGTCCAGGCCAAGAAGTGTTGCCCTGAGGTAGCCAAAGAGGGGCATTTGGAATAGAAGTTTACAAGCGCTGCTCTACTAACTGGCATCCTCAAAACTGTCAGGAGAGCTTTCTAAAAGTACAGATTCCTAAGACCCATGTCCAGTATTTGGAAATCGTAGGTCTGGGGTAGGACCCAGGAAACTGTGGGGTTTTTTTAAGTTTCCTAGATGCTTCTGATGGGTAACCAGGTTTGAGAAAAATTGATGTTGAGCAGTACTGTCTAACCTAAATATAATGCAAGCCACATTTTCTGGTAGCTACATTTTCCAAAGGATTTTCTAGTAGCTTCATTTAAAAAAGAAAACTTCTTAAGACATTTTATTTAAATCAATAAGCTCAAAATATTTCAACATGTAATCAACATAAAAATTATTAATAAGATATTTTACGTCCTTTTTATTTGTACTAAGTCTTTGAAATCCAGTGTGTGTTTTACACTCAGCACATCTCAGTTTGGACCAGCCCCACTGCAAGTGCTCAACAGCCACCTAGGGCTACCGGCAGCCACACTGGGAAGAACAGATCCGGGGTGTAAAGCGGTATTCATCTTAGCGATGTACGCTGTCTTGGTGATGGTACTATACTTTGATAGTTCACAACTACTAAGTGATGGAGGAAAGAAGGTGATTAGAAAAGTCAAAAAGGAGAATGAAACAGCATGAAAAATGAAGGATGAATATGACACTTAACCCTTTAACTGGGAGGTTTTTGTACTGTAAGTGAAGGAAGCACACATAAATATTCAAGAAAAAACAAATAAAACTGATGCCTGTGTAAGCAAGAAGGGGAAAAGCTGGACAATTCAATTAGACAAGAGTAAAAACTGTCTACCACACAACTCCAGGTTCTAAGTCCAAAAATAGAATTTCTACGGAATTCATGTTCACCTTTCAGAAACCTGTGCAACAGTAGAGTATGGAATAAATACCTTTATGGAAAAAGTAAACTGCCCAGCATAAAAGTAACTTATAGAAGCATTTCCGAATGTTTTAAGCTGTGCACACACTTTTTCATCTATCACGCTATAATGTTAGTGAAAACACATTCTGGAGGCTGAAATCATAAATCTGAACAAAGAGCTTAACATAGAACTGATGCGCATTATCCTCTGGGAACTTAACTAATTTTTTTTTTTTTTTTTAAGATTTCAACAGTAAAGTATTCTAACCAGGACTATCACAGCCAAAAATGCTGTATATCAAACAAAACATTTGTGAAGGAAAGCTCCTTAAGTCCTCACCAAACACTTGTATCAATGAAAAAACAATCAGAATAGAACAAATTCCGTGTCAGAGGTTAATGGGGATGTGTGAGGTATCATACTGCAGACTTTTATTATACACCATGTAAAAAATTCTATAGGAGCCAAGTGTTTCTTCTGAAGCCTACAACTGCACTCAATTTACGTATGAATCTAACATGAAATACATTTTTTCATTTTCCTCTTACCTAGTGACTTCAGACGGCACAAAATCAGCTTTTGGAGCAACCACAGAGGCAATGATAAAGTTCTAACAATTCAGTTTAAAACAATTCTTTAACGTGCCAATTCAAAAATACATAAAATGATGTTATTGATCCTCCATTTGGAGACACATCTTTTACTCGTTCATCCAATAGAGGCATTGGATTTTCACTGCTCTGTCATCTATACTTTTGCTCAGGTTAGAAGTGGCCAAGGAAACTCAGGATCCAAATTATAAATAAGCAGTAACTTGACAACATGAGCATCTAGTTTGTATATTTATACACCTAAGTCGCAATGGCTGTATTATTAATGATTAACAAATGAATAGATTTTTAACTTCTTTAGGGATAGATCCAAAAGGTGTTTGAAATCACAGCAATTAACTTTTAGCTAAGAAAACAGATATGTATCTCAATGTATCTCTTGGATAGGTCAAATTGTTGACTATTAATTGACTATTTTCAATTAACAGATTCAATCAAGACAGCAATCAGTCAAATAAGCAAAACATTACACTGAGAACAAGTGTTAATTTATTAACATGCTGTAGTTTATGCTCATTTTTCAGTAGATTTTTATTCATTCAACTAGTGCTTGCATTTTTAATATGCAAACCCCTTTGTTAGGTGCTGTACTAAGTTAAAATTATAATAAAGAACAATTTGTTCTTTTAAATTTTTAAAATATTTTTGTACTTATTTATGGCATACGAGATCTCAGTTCCCCAACCAGGGATTGAACCCGTGCCCCCTGCAGTGGAAGCCAAGAGTCTTAAATCACTGGACCACCAGGAAAGTCCCATAATAAAAAACCATTTGTTCTTTATGGCCAGTCTATGAGCACTGTGCATACTCGCAAATACAAACACAAGACCAATACACACATACTTGAAAAACTATACCTACTGATCCCCTAAGTGCCCAGCCTGCTGCTGTCCCCAACACAGGTGAATATGAGATTTTCTCCTGAATTTCCCTCTTTGTAGAACTGATATAAAATTGCTTCCCAAGTTCTGCAGCATCTCACGTTTTTTTTTTCCTTCTGTTTATTTTAGGTTCCTCTGGCCATGTAAGTGCCTCTCATTTATCCTCCGCAGATGGCTTCTCCTTTAGAGCTATTTTGACACAGGTGAACTGGTGGTGGTCTGTTTGTTAATCCTATTTACAAATCAATATCATGCAATCATAGGACATGCTAAATAAATGTAACAATGAAGGAGATATTAAGGTTGGAGAGTGTAGATGCCAAAGAAATAGAAAAAGTGAGTTATTATCATCACCTTTCTGTGAACATTTGACTGGCTGGAGCTTGATATTGAGAAAAAGGCAACATCGGTCTATCAACTTCTCCAAAATGTATCCTAATTCATGTTCCTACCTTTGTGATGATCAGCATGGATTTGGACCATGTGACATCTGGCTGCTCTATTTTCTATGTGAAGGGGTAAGAGATGACCACATGCTGACTGTATCTTGAAGGTAAAAACAACAGGATATTCTGACAGAACTCAATGTGGAATATACAGGAGAGAGAGGAGGCAAGCTTGACTCCCAAGTTTTTATCCTGAGCAATTAAGAGGATAAAGTTGTGATTTCCTGCAATGGGGAGGAATCAGGAGCAGAGTAAGGTTTTTGAGGAAATATCAGAAGTTTGGTTAAAGAAGCCTGTTACATATCCAAGTAGAGATGTCAAGTGAGCAGTTGGGTAAATGCTTTTGGAGTTCAAGGGAAAGGTCTGTGACCGAGACATAAATTGGAAGCCCTCCACATCTATATGGATGAGATCACCAAGAGAGTGGGTGGATAAGAAGAGATCCAGGGAATGAAAGCTGAGTTCTCCAAGACTGGGTCAGAGACACAATGAAGAATTAGTAATGCAGACCAAGAAGGAAGAGCCAATGAAGTAGCAAAAAACAGAAGACCAGAAAGTACTTCAGAGGAGGGAGTGGTCAACTGTCAAATGTTACTGAGAAAAAGTTAAGGACTGAGAATTGACAATTAGCAGCATGTAATTCACCAGTGACCTTGACAAGAGACGTTTCAGGGGAATTTTGAGTGACTACCTGATTAGAGTGGTTTTAAGATGAACTGTGGAAGCAGTACTGAAGATGGAGAGCATAGACAACTCTTGTGGGTAGTTTCGCTGTAAATGGGAATTGAGAAATGGGGACAGTATCTGAAGGGGATGTGGGATCACATGCTTTGCCCATTCACTCTCCTCTTACCTCAAATCTTCATCACCGCCTCCCCTTATGCTGATTCTAGCTGGTAACTTTGCTTTCTTATTTCAATGAGAGAAAACAGAAACAATCAGGAAGAATTACACCAAGTTGCCACCACAATTTCTAACCTCCTACCTGCATCCATATTCAACATGAAACTAGTTGGTTTGGTTGTGTGCTGTTCTGTGATGGTGTTTAGCTATGTGGGTGCAGGGATGGACCAGAAGTATTGTATTATCCAGGGTTGGGGTTTTGCTAGGTGAGAATGAAGGGTGCTGGGGACAAGAACAAAACAATTATAACATACCTTCTTTTTGATTCCTAAAAATATAAGAACTGTCCTACTGTCAAAGCCAGGGTCCTGCCAGTTTAATAGAATGACTCAATCTTGGCAGAAATGCCATAAGATGGCAGCAGCTCACATTAGCTTTAAAGTTCAGATTTCTTAAAACCCACAGCTTCCCTCAACTATTCCTTCTACATCTTGCCTCTACACTTAACCAAACTTACTCTTTTCAGCCCATATCACCTCTTGGAGTAACATGTTATCTACTCAATATGTAAAGTAGCTGTTTAATTTCTTTTCTAAATTAGCTGAAATTAAAGACTGTGTTTGTTAATCTGTACCATACATATTCCCTATCATAGTATTCAGTTGTCATCTTTCCAGGATCCTTGGCGGTGCTCACATTCCTAATACACAAAATATACAGTTCATATTCACATCCTCATTTTTTAAGCACCATTTGAACAAAACATCTTATTAGGCATTAGGGAAAGCACATAAGAAGAGTGTTTCCTACCTTCAAGAAACTCAAGTATGCAATCTATAAGCTAACATGGGCAGTGCAAATGGGCAACCAGAATGAAGGGCAGGGAAAGAATGATTATCTGACCTCATTGCTCAAAGACCTAAATTGTAATTGAAAGAAAGCACAAAGGACCCAAAATCAAAGAGCTTTCAAGTAAAAAGACCTGGATTTTCAAAATACTTAAACTCATTTTGTTTCTTAGGTAAATACAACAACAAAGAGATTCTTCTAATAGAATTAAAATGAACACATTGTGTTAAACATAGAGTATGTTAGCATAGTGCAAAAGTTTCCTGTTTGGGAAATACTGTTCAGGATAAAAGCTCCAAATGGCCACAACCAATGCTCTTAAATGAACATGCTATCTATGGAGGCACAAAGCCACAGTTGAGAGCTGAAGCCAAGAACAGGGGTCTGAACAGACATAAACTCCCACTGGGCAGAACAGTTTTCTATAATCTTTCTAAATAATCTTTAGACCAGCTTCGACGAATCCCGTAGGATTGGGACCCTAATAAAGTCCATGGCCTATAAAAGCTACTTATAAAACTTTTCTGAGGTTACACAAATATATTGTCTCAAGCACTGTGTAACAAAAAGTTATAACCTATTCCTTAGGGGATACCTGAGTTTTTAACAGATCTTAAACTATCTTTATGTAGGTTAGGGATTTGGAAGGAAAAAGTAGTCTGATTATACTTGCTATATGTATTTAAATCTGCTGTGCTAATTCTATCACCATAATAACCACCATCGTTTACGTTCTGGACAGTGGGCTAAGCACTTTACACATTATCTCAGTTAATCTTCACAAAAACAAGAAAACGCTAAGACGGTAGTAGTATTCCTATTTTAGAGAAAAAGAATTGGGATTTAAATAAGCTAAATAGGGCTTCCCTGGTGGCGCAGTGGTTAAGAATCCGCCTTCCAATGCAGGCGACACGGGTTCAAGCCCTGGTCCAGGAAGAGCCCATATGCCACGGAGCAACTAAGCCCGTGCACCACGACTACTGAGCCTGTGCTCTAGAGCCCACAAGCCACTACTACTGAACCCACGTGCCACAGCTACTGAAGCCTGTGTGCCTAGAGCCTGTGCTCCGCAACAAGAAGCCAAACGCAATGAGAAGCCTGTGCACCTCAACAAAGAGTAGCCCCCACTCACCGCAACTAGAGAAAGCCCGCACACAGCAACGAAGACCCAACACAGCCAAAAATAAATAAATAAGTTCAAAAATAAATAAATAAGCTAAATGACTTTTCTAGGGTCTCATAATCACTAACTGGCAAAGCCAGGATTCACACCCAAGGATCCCACCCACTTACCCAACTATAAAGCCAGTGTGGGCTGAACAACCACTACAACATGTGTATGTGTGTGTGTGTGTGTGCACATGTGTGCACCACTGCCATCCCCTTTTCAAGGGGATTGGTATAGACACTATAACAACCTATAGTAACCAATCTGATGCCCAGCTGTTGGCCCTACAGACACCAAAAACCTGTCAAATCCCATTTTGAAGTCCTTAGTATGTCAAAAGGGATGAAAATTAGTACCAGTGTCTTTGTTCACAATTATTTAATGAGACCTAGCATACTGAAAAAAGGTGAAATGGGTTTTAAAATTAGATATTCCCTCCCTACTATGTATGGAGGCCAGGATAAACCTCTGACTGCATTGTGATTCAACATCTATGGTTTTCATTCATTCAAATTCACACTCAAGTCATTATTTCTGATGTAGTAACCCTGCCAGGGATATAAGCCACCAAGCGGTAGATGAAATTTCAGGTTCACATTTGGATCTCTGCTGAATCCATAAGTGATGTATTATGCATTTGTTAACCAAGGATTTTAATGGAAAGTGAGCATATTAAAAATGTTCTGTTCAGTGCACAAAAGTCAAATTTATGCCATTACAAAAGGGTTGCTTTCTCAAATTGGTGGGGTGTGGAAAGAAACAGCAAGCATTGCCCAAAGCAGATTATATACAGACATGAGGAAATTAAAGCTCAAAAGTTAATGAAAATGAGCAACAGAGATCCATATTTTAGAGGTCAGATTTTTGGAAATTATCTCCTAAATGAGATTTCTAAGAATATAGAATTTTTAAGTGAAAGTTGAGGCTGGAATGCAACTCGTCAATTTAAAATAATCCTTTGAATCTTTTCTTTTCTCACCAGGGTAAAGACCTAACATAAGCAGCAAGAAAACTTTCATATTTAGGCCTTCATTTTCTCCTTTTTTCTTAAAGCCAATACATGTTGATTCTCCAGGAACTTTTCCAATAGCTGGTTAAATTTCCTGAAGGAAGCTAAGAAAGAATACAAGTTCTTTATACACATACGTAATTTACATACACACACACACACACACATATACACATATTCCAGCAAAATATATCCAGGTTGCACACTGCAGGTTTGTATTCCCTGGAAGCTGCCTCCTCAAGGAGAGGTACCAAACTGGATGTTAAACAGAAGCTGAGGTCTTAAGACCTTGAGATCCATGGATTTACCAATCTAACCTTTTCTCTCCTGCACTAATACTACAACAAAACAGACAGTAGCAGTTCAGGTGCATATATGTACTTTTACTGACCTGAGATCTGGTTACTTATTATTATTAAAATTCGTTCAGAAATTTGAGAAGAAATAAGATGTGTGTCTAGTATTATTAGAAAATTACTACTCCATAAAAAAAAATAGAGATCAGAAAACCCACAGCTGTAGAGCCAACTTCTTTGTTAGGCATGTACAGCTTTCTAAATCCCATAAAAATCTCAACATCTGACCCATTTCATTTTTACAAGGGAAGGGGCTATTACTCTGGAAAATACGCGTACAACTCCGCAGCATTCAGAGGCATTAAACAGTTTTACTTCACATTTGTTTCCTGTGTATCCTGCTTGATAGACACACTGCAGCACCTGCTGCTATAACTCTGCTCTTCATCAGCTCCCAGCCTTCTCTGTTCAGAAAGACTGGTTTGCACTGCTTTTCCAACAGCTGAGGTTATGCTGCCCTCTCCTGTTCACTGCACAGAATGTACTGAAATGACGCTCAAAAGGAACGCAAAGTGGTGTTGGATAAAACTAACAACTAGAGATTGTTCACTCTTTATTATAAAGGTTTTTTTAAGCCAGTAAATTAAAACCAATTTTAATCAAGATGGCAATGCCACAGTAATTTTAAATTTGGTTTGTTTTAGATAGAAGCTATTCCAGAGAAGTTCTGAAGTCTTTATAATAAACATTAAAGTGGTAGTTGACTTTTCTGAATAGTTTTCATATTACCTAAATTGTAATGATCTATTTTGTACAATAAAATATTTTAAAACATTGAAACATTTTAAAACATTAAAAATAACAATCATATATGTTAAATTTTAATATTAGCTAAAGAATTCTCAGGAAATTGATTTCTCTCCAATGAGTCCAAATTTAGAAACACTCAAAAAGAAGCAAGTAAGGGCTTCCCTGTTGGCGCAGTGGTTAAGAATCCGCCTGCCAATGCAGGGGACATGGATTCGAGCCCTGGTCCGGGAAGATCCCACATGCCGCAGAGCAACTAAGCCCGTGCACAACTACTGAGCCCACGCTCTAGAGCCCGCGAGCCAGAACTACTGAAGCCCGCGAGCCCTAGAGCCTGTGCTCTGCAACGAGAAGCCACCACAATGAGAAGCCTGGGCACAACAATTAAGAGTAGCCCCCGCTCACAGCAACTAGAGAAAGCCCGCACACACCAACGAAGACCCAACACAGCCAAAAATAAATTTGGTTAATTTTTTTTTTTAAAAAGCAAGTGGAAGACAAAAGCTAACAACAGAAATTAGTCTTCCTTTGGAATTTTACCGAAGCACACATACAAGAAAATAAAGGAAGTTTTCAAAAGGTTCTTTTCATCTCTAAATTTCAGAATCTGAAAACATATCCACCAGAATTCCGTATCTCCAAAAAGTAGTTTTTCTTCTGCTCTCGGAATCAACTATAAATCAGCAACATTGGCGTGTTAATGCAATTGTCTCCCCAGATTTTTGTGGACAGGAACTGCACTGTAGTCTAGGAAGAGAATCTGCATCTTATGCTCATTCATCTTAAAGAGATCTTTAAGAAGCAGGTTCTTCTTCTCTGCCAACACTATAGAATGGATACCTAATCCAGGATTATTTTTAAGGCCAATTCCCCTACCAACCAACTATAGATAACGATACTCCTTTAAAGTTATTTATAACTGCTTCTGAAAATTAACATTAATTTATTAACTTTAATGGCAAGGCAAAGAACTAGCTGCAATCTTTTGTAAAATACACTCATTATTCACTTTGAGACAGGTTTTCTTCAAATCACGCTCTTATGGACAAATGCCTCCCCTTGTCTTCCCTTCTCTTTAAAGACACATCCTCGGATCTGCTAGTTCACCTGTGTATTAGGGGCCCAACAAGGGTTCCGTGGTAGATCCCTAGTTCTGGAGACTTCATCGCTCTACATCACTGTTGGTGGCCTAAATTAATGGGACAAGTACAGATCAGGAAAACACTGCACAAACTCAAAGTGCACAATGCAAATGACCTGTGGGAGATGATGCTTGTGTATTTTGGCTTTGTATAAACATTCTTCCACATCTGTACACACCTCTTGTGGAAGCCAATAAATTGCCCTTGTTAGCTTATTTTTCATGCACTAAAAAGTGTTTCTGGGGCTTCCCTGGTGGCGCAGTGGTTGGGGGTCCGCCTGCCGATGCAGGGGGTGTGAGTTCGTGCCCCAGTGCGGTCCGGGAGGATCCCACGTGCCGCGGAGCGGCTGGGCCCGTGAGCCATGGCCGCTGGGCCTGCGCGTCCGGAGCCTGTGCTCCGCAGCGGGAGGGGCCGCGGCTGTGAGAGGCCCGCGTAACGCAAAAAAAAAAAAAAGTGCTTCTGGACTCATAGTACGTTTAAGTCCTCATCCCTGATATTCTTCACCAATACACCCGTATCAATTTACAAAGTATATTCCTTCCACATATATTAAATATAGGATATTTTAATCTTCAACAAAATGACAAATTCTATAATCAGTTTACCCACATGTCCAAGTCTGCTTGGAGCATATCCTGGGGTGTGGAGGCTCTGTCTTCTCAGCCGGAAAATGAGGGAACCAAATGAGATCATTTTTCAGGTCCTTCCAACTGAAAAGTTCAGATTCTAACTGCAAGCAGAGTCTGCAATGGGAGACCCAATCACTTCAGGCCTAAACTCCCAGCCCAATTCTCTCTGGGTAAGACAGAGCATCTTCTCCAGAAACACAGCAAGAAAGTAGCAAGGCCACATTTTGGTCAGGTCACAGTTACTTCTAGAAAATAACACAACCAGTAATGATACTACTAACTCTAGAAAGTAATTTACCACAATAATCATTAATGATTACTTTAGATGACAGTATTAAAGAATATCACTTGTGTTATTAAGTAGAAGACTGTAATCATTTGTTTTAATTCCCTAAACTTTGTATCATTTAGCAATAAACTAAGTTTGAGAGGTAATCATGTAGATATTATAGAAACATACTTTCTTTTTACACAGAGCCCAGAATTACATAAGAGCCCCTTCCTGGTAGGGCCTCTTCCAAGGACTACAGTCAAACATGAAGCAGGTTGGGCTTCCCTAGCAGCGCAGTGATTAAGAATACACCTGCCAATGCAGGGGACACAGGTTCGAGCCCTGGTCCGGGAAGATCCCACATGCCACGGAGCAACTAAGCCCGTGCGCCACAACTACTGAACCTGTACTCTAGAGCCTGCAAGCCACAATTACTGAAGCCCACGCGCCTAGAGCCCGCGCTCTGCAACAGAAGCCACCGCAATGAGAAGCCCACACTCACTGCAACGAGAAAGCCCGTGTACAGCAATAAAGACCCAACGCAGCCAAAAATTAATTTAAAAAAAAAAAAAAAACAAAAAACATGAAGCACGTTGAAGGACAGGGGCGTGGGTGGGAAGCTCTCCATGCCCCGTGGTGCGGGCAAAAACAAAACCAAAAACATGAAGCAGTTTGGGAATCGCATAGGAGAGTAAAATGTTAAAAGAAATAGCTGTATTTCTTTGCACAACTGTTTACCTTTCATTATCAAAGTATCAAAGCAGAAATCAAGGAATCAGAATTATAGGGTTAAAGGAACAGTTTACATGCTCTTCCACTCAACGCTACATAGGGGTTTTGTTTGTTACATATTGTTTATATGTTGGGGAGATTTTGCTTTGGTTATTTTCTACTCTACATAAAGCAATATAAATCTTATTAAATATATCTTCTCCCTTAAATAAGAGTTTGCATCTCTTATCCAAACTGGCTGTTAATTTCTAAATGTGAATGCCTTACTAGGAAGACAAGAGTTAAACTGTATAGGTAGGGTAAAATATTTTACTTTGCTGCTGAGAAAAAATTTCAACACACAAGTACAAATCTGGGGACTGGCAATGATTACGAGCACGTTCACTTGATTAATATAACATTTCAGTTGAGACTCACCAAAGAAAATAACTACTGGGGTTCTATCCAATGCAATAAAAGATAACTGGTCAGCTAATATTCAACTCAATTATACTTATTTTCGACTGATTTATAATGTTGTGAACGCTCACCTTCCAAAATCAAAGGTGAATGTTCACATTTTCTTTTTTAACTGAAGAAAATAATGTGTAGAATAAATCAATCCTTTGTACTAGTTTATAGGCAACTGAACACGTCTTCTCTCCCTCCCTCCCCTCCCCTCCCATCTCCCTCCTTCCTTCTCTCTCCCTGTCTCCCTCTCCTCCCCCCACTCCTCTCCCCCACCCCTCAGAAATACAGCTTGCTTTTAAAATGTTGCCTTCACTTCCCACAAATAATCTGTACTCTTACTTGCAAATGGTCATTATGCCCTGGACGGTCCTGGGATTTATCAGGCAGGCAGGTTTCTGCTTCATTGAAGAAACCTGCTGCGCACTGTTATACGGCTCTGACAGGAGAAACACCCTCAGCAGTTTTACCAAAACACAGAAGTTTCTTTGAAGAGCAGCTCATTTCTTACCTGCTTTATTTTTACTACCACCCAAAAGGAAAGTTTCAAACTGTAACTGAATGTTAGCTAAATCTCCATCTGCCCTGCAGTCTATTACCCAAGACTCCACATGGCAGCAATGCAACCTGCGACACTTCGAATGAGCCTCACTTCACAGGACACTAGGCAACAATAAAGGTAATAAGTATATTTATGCCTTGGTAAGTTACTTTAAAATGTAAAAAATTTCACATAAACTGTTTCCTCTCCACGTAGGGCTCTGAACTTTGCTTATGCATGTTAATATCATCCACATTATCATTTTCATGTTTATTTGAAAATTAAATTTCTGACTCTTTACATGACAGAAAATTGGAATATAAAATTTTGAATTGGATAATTTAATTTCAAAACCCTAGCTTGTGGGTGGGGATAGAAAAGGTTTTTATTTCTGCTTAAAAATTATACATGTACTCCCTCCTGAAACTGGTGTAGCTGCAACACTTTATGACGTATGTGTGGGTAAATACCTCCCAGCAAGACACAACATGCACCTATTTAGCAAAACATCTGCTGAACCCCGGAACTCACCAAGTATATGCAAGCATCAAATCTAAGAGAAGACAGAATGTTTAATTTGCAGCATTCTGTATGTCAATACTTTATTTTCCCCTTACGGATCTCGTATTTATGTGCATTTTGCTCCTTTTAACCTCGTGGCAGCACTGTGATATATCACAGGTCTTTTACCCCATATTTCTCTAACAAGCCAACCAGGTACAAACAGGATTTTTTATCTGTTTGTAAATTTTAGTTGGGAGCAGTTGAGTTGAAAGAAGGAAAAATAAAAAGCCAAATACTACATTTGTGTAAGGTTTAGTTCATATCACTCATACAGTGCTGTGCTGTTGGCATGTGTCTCAATAAACAAGCTTCAGAAAGAAATTTACTGCAGTGTAAAAAGAGTTTCCCTGAATTCACATGCTTTTTACTGTTCCCAAGCCTCATACTGGCTTTTAAATTTTCAGACTCTTAGAGCTGTGTACCCCATATTGTGATAGGATACGTTTCTCTACCCTGATCCCTAGAGTAGAGCTGGAGGTACAGGAAGTTGAGACAACTTGGCACCATTCTAGTTTAGAAGAGGCCCAGCTTGAGATTCACTTTTGTTGCCAGAAAAAAAGGAACATGAGAAATTAAAGTGTCAAAAGAGGCTGGGGAGTTTAAGCCCGAGAAGGAAACCCACAAATTAAATGACTAAACAAATAGGCCAAATCTATTCATCCAACAGATAGTACGAGTACCTATTACACCAAGCACTACTCTAGGCACCAGAGACTACAGCACAGAACAAAGTCAGTGCTTCCATGGAGTTATACTGGGGATTATAATCTCCAGAGTATGGCTGTTGCCTTGATGCTCTCCAAATTATGCCCATTTTTCCAGAACAGGCCTGCTCTGTAACCTTTTAGTCTTCAGGTAGCTTCAGACAAATTCTCATTTAGTGGAAGAGAAAGGGGCCTAACAAGTACAGTCCACTATCACAGAGCAAAACCTTTTCCTCTAGGAATATGTAGGCTCTATTTCTTAACTGTATATAAAATAACTAGTCACCTCTACTGACAACCTCCCAAAGCACAAGTTGAACTGACCTCACCAGCTGGGGAGTGTGGATTCTACAATATCAAGACAAAGAGCAAGAGCAATGAGAAATAGTAAACTAAAGCCCAACAATTTTCAAGGAGTGGGAGGAGAATCTTTTCCTAAGGGGAGCCTGCTGTATAGCCTGTGCTTATCTCCACTTCTTTTACTGATGGGTCCCTCTGACACTAGCTTCTTACTGCCCTCTGCTGGGTAGGTCTGAACTCTCAAAGCTGCCCTGTCGTATCCAAGTGCTATTTTACTAGACAAGTAAATTCACATGTTCACAAAACATACAAAAATTTTTAGTTTTATATTAATGCTACTTAAAATTAATCCTAAGACTATCTTGTCCCATTCTTTCATTTCTTTAATTAAGAAAGTTTTCTTACTACAAAAGCAATACATATTAAAGAAAAAAAAAAGGAAAACCAAAATACCCACCTTTCCAGAAGTGACCATTAAAAAACCTTAATGTATATCCTTCCAACCTCTTTTCTCTGAAAGCATATGCTTTTTTTTTTTTTTTTACAAAATGTGGTCTTACTGTACGTTTTAACTATTGCTTTAAGAATACACTGACAAATACCCTTCCATTCTGTCCATTTTTACGGCACCATAATACCCCATTATGTAGATGTATCACATTTTACGTAATTGTTCCCCTCCTTCAACCAAGTCCTACCAAGAGTTCTGTAGTAAGCATACTTATAGCTATAACCATTCTTTCACTTGTAATTGGTCAATGAATGGGTTAACTAAATTGATGCTTTATAATTTTGCTCACCCTTTATCAGAAAATGAAAGGTTAACAGAACCTCCCGGGTTGGTAGGGCCACAAAATAACCACCAGTCTCCACCTTCACGTTTCACAACTGAGTTTAGTTCCCAAAGAGGAAACCCGAGACTCAGCTTCTACCTATAAAAGCACTTCCCTACTCTTGTTTATCCCGTTCCCAAAGCCAATTTGCCACTGAAAACAAATTAGGAATGCGGTGATGAAAGTGGTCAGTGAACAAGAGGCAAAAGAAATGTCAAGAAACGACATTCTTAAGGCATGTTTCATATGAACTAAGAGAGCTTAAAAGATTGCCCCTTTAGTGCAGGTCTTAATAATTCCTAGGGTCACCCACCTCCCTCATTTCTAACCTTTTCAAGCAAAAGCCAGGTTGTAATGCAACTTTAATCAGCAGACTCGGCCCTGTTATGTTTTGAGTAAAAAAACTGGCTGAGACATCTCACTTGTGGTATGATAAAGTTTGAATTTAGGTGTGCTTATGCCATTTGAAGTGTAAGCCACTGTTGTCTAAAAAGGACTGATTTCTGCCTGGGGAGCACCAGTACCACCAATCCTTCTGAACACTGATGTGTTAATATTTATGTAGCCCAAGCCCTAAATACCTGATCACCCTCTGTACAATTATTCTTCAATTTTGACTGTGACCATCCCCCTCTGCCCCCAGCACCTGGCCACCGGCAACGAGTCAGACTTCATCCAAGTTTCTCTCTGGGAGGCTGGGGAAGCCTGGTGGCATCTCTTGGGTACCTGCATAGCCCAGCCATGATGCCTCCATTGCTCTTGCTAGAAATTACTCCTGCAAATTCCATATTGCCTTGTGGATTGGGCTTTATGAGGACCCCAGCTGGGAGGACAATGCCCTACCCCACTGAGCCATCACCCTGCCCCACCCTCAGCCTGGAATGAAGGCTGTGCTCTTACTTCCCCTCCTTGGTTAAATATCCTCTCCTTCCTCCTCTATGAAGAGGGCAGGAAGACACAAAGCTTGCCTGTGCTTAACATATTCCTTGAGCCCAACTTTTTGCACTCTCATCCATAAAGAAAAAAGAAATTCAAGCTCCATTTAAAGGGCTAGTCTTCAGTAAGACAGATGTTTCCACATTTCTAGGGTTCATAACACCTCTGCCTATGTTTTCATTGCCTCAACAACCCAGTTTAAGATAGACAAATTCTTGTTTTTAATGGACACCTACCTAATACAGCGTTTTTACAATTTTTCTATGGATGTCCTGATTATTTTTAAAAGAATTTGAAGTGGTTTACCAAAAATACACATAATAGAAATTTTAATAAAATCAGGACCAGGCAAAAATTTTTTGAGTTAAGAACAAAGAAAATGGATTTGGCTTGGAGGTTTTCTTGCCACCCAGTGAAAGGGGAGTCTCATGAGGGATGCCCTCAAACTATTATTTTCCCCAGTAAGAGAATGAAGACATCTGCTTCTGCCCTGGCACCTTTGCATGGATGGCCTCCCTCATGAATCCCATAGAAGCTATAGACAAGTCACAATTTCAAGGCTAAAGCTATGTTCCTTTGAGCTGGGTTTTGAAGACTGCCAGGTAGACAAAAAAGAAAGGTACTTCAGGCAAAGGCAGAAAGACCTTAATAGATTTAGTCATGAGAAAAAGGATTATCACTTCTCTGCAACTGAGCAGTGCGGATGAAAAACTGGGGCCATTGCCACCTGGAGTCTACAGGCTATAAAAGACAGAGGTGGGGCAGAGGACATCCGAGGGCTCTCTCTGGCTTGGGAAATCGACAGGAAGTAACACAAAAAAATGTTAAAACTTGGTGCAGAGCTTGGCATACATTAGCAGGTCAACAGCTCTTCCCCTTCCTCTCACAAAAAGCACTGACCTTAAGGGGAAGATAAAATTCACTGAGGCACACAAAACTTGAAGGTTTTCACAGGGTGCTGTCTAGTGTGCACCATTAGTGTAGTGCTGATCAAAGACAAACGAAGTGGAAACTGTCCCAGGCTGGCCTTAGAGAAGTAAATAGGACCAGCCTGAACTCTGGAACTATTAGAATAGAAGGGGTGGGCAGAGGTACAGAGGGACTGAGGTACAGCATGGCAAAGGCCAAAGTAGACCACAAATAAAATTTTCTAAGAAGTCAGGAAGAGGGCAAAAGAAAAAGGTCATTAAGAAGTTAGTTTGACCATAAGTGTCTTGGTGACCGTAACATTCTAGCAGACAGAAGCCAGAAAACACACTGAAAGTTAATTTTCAACAATGGACTTAGCCAGGTAGTATCTACAGTAAGATAAGGTCAAGGGTAGAATATTTCTTTAAGTGTGTTTTGTAGCTCAGCTGACAGCAGATATGGAAATATCGAAAAACCAATGCTGATGTAATCCCAAATCAGAGTTAACATTCAGCAAACAGATTAACTTCAAAAAGTCTTCCCAGCACTAATTTCAAAAAGGGGTGAATATGAAAATGCACTTTGCTGTAATCCAACAGTTTTCCCTAGCCTGAATTACACAATTTCCCATAAAGGATCAAACAAAAGTATGGTTTTTCCACTGCATCAACAGACTCAAACAGCACCAAATACAGCATAGGGACTCAAAATGTTAAGCAGACAGTGCTATAAAGAAATCACAATTAAAAGCAAACTAAATTCATTTTCCCTTCACATGTGCCCTCTAACTGTATAGTAGGACAGGCAAACCAGGGGAGAGAAACTCAAAAGTACCCCCAGTTGGCAATTTACGAGGGATTCCAATTTTAAGACTTCCATTAGTCCTACCTGGCTCAACATTTCCTACTCACACAAACAAACCCAAATTGATCCAGGCTTGAAGTACATGGGTCACCATTACTTCTCCCTACTGAGTTTTTAGAGGGACTAGAAATACATAGAAACACATCTTGTTTCTGTGGCTAATATTTAGGTAAATAAGACATTCTTGACCTTCCCTAATGGGCATGTGCATAAGCACACCTGGACTTCATGTACCTTCTAGTGTCCCACAGCCTAAATCCAATCCAGCTTTAGGATTTTAAGTTATTGACACCCACACCTGACTAGCCTCAATCCATTTCTCTTGGTCCTAGGATGGCCTCGTCATAGTCGTGATAAATGTCCACACCCAAGAAACCCTGTCACCAATACCTCACTGTAAGCCTATCTTCACTTGGGCTCTTCTACTTGCCAACACTGAAGTTACTTACTGGTTGGGAGAAAAGGCTTTCACTTAGAACCAGGCGACAGAGAGCATGCTTCCAGTTATTTTGCAATGAATATCTTTTGTTCTTCATTAACAGGGACCTTACTTTACTGCCCCAAATAAAAAACCAGAGATGAGGAACAAGAGCCTAGTTTTTTTATTTGATCATTTCTTGCATTTGAAGTACTCCTCGATGACATCCTTGGCCTGAGACTCTTTGCCATAGTCCTAAAAAAAACATATGTGATTTTACTAATTTAGAAACTCAACTAAATTGTTAGCACTAGTTATAATGAAGCTTTTAAAAAAATCAGCACGCCTCGTGAAAATGCTTCCCACCATTAAAATGTCTTGTAGCCATTTTCAGGGACCTTAAAGACTTCAATGTCTTTAAGGCTCGTAACACGGCTTTCCTATTGCCAGCATTTTCTAAATTTCTGCAGAAACACATTCAGGTAAGCAGATCCATTGGCTGGCTTAATTATGTCTTATTTCCCTTTTCTGCAAGGCAGAAAGCTTTTTCTAAGTTTGCTGAGGATTACGCATATTTTGCTTCGAAGAGATTCTTGACTTAACTCACAGTGAAGCGCGTCTACCCAGCGCAGCCTTCACCCCGCACACCGGTACCGACTTACCTTAACCACCACACAGCTGCAGCCAACCACTTTACGGGGTTTCCCCTCTCTGTCAATTTTACAGAGGCCTACCCATTCCCCTAGTTTCTTGTTGTCATCAACCTATCAGGGGGGAATAAAAACAAAGATCACCACACTCCAAAGCTTTAATGCTATTGGTAACACAGTACATTATATGAAGGTAGCTGTAGTCAGAGAGGGTGACATGGCAGTTTCCTCATATCAGTTCAGTAGAGGGAGCCAGTTGTCATCATGCACAGCACCAAGACCCCCTATCAACACCCTACCTATCTTTTGTTCTGTACCAACATAAAATTAGCATTTAATTCTGCAGGAATAAAAATGTCTCTAGAACTAGTTTTATCGTAGCCAACAATGCCAAATTTGTGACGCTTTTCACAGCTGCAAAAAACAAAGAGCTCGTTACAAAATTTGCTCTGGTATGACAAAAACCATTATGGATAGCATTTATGTGGACACATGTCCCTAACTGGCCCAATTTCCATTAAGCTACTTTGGCTTTCAGAAAAACCAAATTCAATGAAAAACTTACCTTAATCAGGTTGATTTGGTGCTCAGCACAAAGGGCCTCCACCAGCTTGACATACATAGGCTCATCACAGTTGGATGCAAGCACACAGAGATGGGCTTGGCGCCTGAAATGCAAATCCAACAGTAGACGTTAAAATTCAGATCTAAATCCACTACTGTGCTTTAGAAGAGTTATCTTTGCACTGGCTACACTGGCAAAACATAAGCAGCCACTGAAGAATACAACTTTAGTTTGACGTAGCTACCACCAGGCATATGTTCCTTAACTTCATCTACAGAATCACCCTGTCTTCAGTAACTCTTAAAACTTCAAATGTTATATATAGGAACTAGTTTACTAAGTTGTTACCTGTTACTAGCCCAGACCCTTAATATTGCAGAGTATTTTCAAGGTACAAATAGTAGACTCGTATCAGGAACTTTCCAACAAGTGCTGTCTTCACTGGATTCAACTGGCCAACCTACACCAAATTGAATAGACTTAAATTTACCTAACTTAATAACCCTTTCACGACATTTAAGTTCAGCTCTAATAGTTAACAGCTGTTTTGCCAATGTTACCCACCCAGAGACCTCACTGAGTAAATTTACAGTTATCCCACACCCACATTGGTCTCCACAGCTACTATACAAAGTTCATACCAAAACCAGATGTTTCTGCTACTTGATTATAATGTTTTTAATTTGCAAAGTGCTAAATAAAAGTTCCCACCTATCCCCTAAATAACAGTGAAATTAGCCCCAAAAGCTACAGGTTTGTCAGACTATTAGTTTTCACTCATAAAAGGAGTGAAGGGGTATCCGACAATTTTAAGTCATCATTCAAACACTGTAGTTTCACTTTAGGAATCAAGTGCTCATCCCCATTCCAAACCCACACGCTTTAGGTGGGTCATTAGAGATCTGAGTTCTGATACCTTTTCCTAGGTTTCCTGTAGAACGGATGCCATTCAGAACCTCTGTGCTAACACCATGAACTTCACGCTTTCTTCCCTCGGCTGCAGTTTTGTTCCGGTTCCAACACCCCACCGTATTGAGACTGATACACGTACTTGTCTAAGGCTTTGGCAGCTTCGCGAATTCCACGTGCTAGGCCATCGTGGATGAGGGCGGTCTTCAGCACCTCTTGCAGAGCAGTATTAACGTCCATTACACCTCCAGCAGCAATGCTGAAAAACAAAAAAATTAAGCTATTAATAAGTTCCCGCACACCATCTAACGCCTTGCACTTGGCAGTCATCAGCGAGGTAGGTCAGACGCGCTTAAGGCACCACGGCCGACCCAGAGCCCGCACTACCAGCTCGAAGCCCATGCCTGGGCCGCACCACCACCCCGGGCCCTGGGCTCACCCTTCCTCGGCCATGGCGGTGGGTTACGGGTGGAGCCGAATCTTGAATGCGCTACAATACAAAAAGCAAAAAAGTGGTTGATAAATAGATTCAATTTAAGTGCAAATATTCATCGTCAATTCCAGACAAAAAACAGCGAGCCACGCTTCGCAAACACCACCCTCGCTTTCCTCCACTCACCCCGCGCCTCGGCCTCCGCGCGGCTCCGCGGCGGCAGGGAAAGAGAACAAACGTAACCTCAAGACGGTATTTAAGGGTTTCCCAGGACCCCTAGGCGCATGTGCACTCCCTTCCGTGCAAGAGCTGGCTCTGGCAGTGCCGGTCTCAAGAATTTCTGTTTCCGGATTGAGGTGGTTCTGAGACAGGGGTCCTGCTAGCCTTCTAGCAGGACCGGTCATGACTCTATTCGGCGGTCATTGGACCGCACAACAGGCACTAACGCGGGCAGCCTCCCAACGTCATTCCCAGCCGGGGCCCGCGGAGGCCCAGAGAACTCGTCCTACGGATCGCGAGAAGGGTCAAGCTCTCCTGTCTGCGTGATCTTGTAAGTCCCGCGGAGCCCAGGCTCTGTCGGAACACCAGTTTTAACCCCTTCTGACACTATAATTGTAATTTCCTATCGACCCCACCGACTGGGCCTCCCTGAGCTGCACACTCTCTCCCTTCAATTTTAAGTCATTCTGAATGTTCATGAATTTTTCATTCTGTGGGTGATCTTCGCCCGCGCGCGCGTCTGTGTGTTTTCATGAAACGAAAGCTCGCTACTTCTGAGCGCATTGCAAATTCCACTTTCCCGGCGACTGTTAGTTAAGTGGAACCTCTGGCCAGCCCGGTGGTTGGTTACGGTTTCCTAATATAGTTCGTTCTAAAAGAAGGTTTGTTTGTTTGTTTGTTTTTTAACACTAAATTGTCCCCTGGATTCGTAACCCCGTCCAAATCGGGATTTAACAGGTGCATTGAAACACCTGCAATGTACCATACGTAGGGACAGGGTCTGGAAATACAGAGATGAAAACGTAGTCTTTGAGAAATCCGGCGTTAATTTCGGCTTCCAGGACTGACGGAGTTAGTGCAATCTGAGAAGTCAGTTTTAACTCTGATTTTCCCGGGAAGCAACATTCTGAATTTTGCATTTATTGGCCATTCCCCTACCAGCACTTGCAACGCAAATACATGAAATACAGCCAAATGTAATCAGTACCGTCCTTCTTCTAGTGTTTTGTCTTCCTCTTCTGACAAGTCTCCAAGATAGCAATTAAGCAGTTCATAGGTGCCAGCACTGTGCATACAGTGAACAGCCAAGAGCAAACAGGTAACGTTAGATTCTTGAGTGCTGTGAAGAAGGCAAAAATGTGTAACGTGGTAAGAGTGTGAGGTAGAGTTAGCCAGAATAGTGATGTACTGGAATTTTAATAAATTAATATCTTTCATTTTTAACTATTAAGTTTTCATTTTAAAAGTGTTGAAACTGCTTCTTTCCATCCATGACTCATCCTAAAAAGTTGTTCACTTTACCTATTCATTTAACTATTGAACTTTTGCTTTAAAAAAAAAAAATACTGCAGGGGCTTCCCTGGTGGCACAGTGGTTAAGAATCCCCCTGCCAATGCAGGGGACACGGGTTCGAGCCCTGGTCCGAGAAGATCCCACATGCCGCGGAGCAACTAAGCCCGTGCGCCACAACTACTGAGCCTGTGCTCTACAGCCCATGAGCCACAACTACTGAGCCTGCGTGCCACAACTAATGAAGCCCAGGCACCTAGAGCCCGTGCTCCACAACAAGAGAAGCCACCACAATGAGAAGCCCGCACACCGCAACAACGAAGAGTAGTCCCCACTTGCCGCAACTAGAGAAAGCCCATGCGCAGCAACAAAGACCCAACGCAGCCGAAGATAATAAATAAATTAATTTTAAAAAATACTGCAGAGTTTATGAAGATGAGAATGTTTATTTCTGCTGCTCTCATGTTTGTGGTGGGATTAAGATTTGAGCCAAAGATGAGGATACCTAAAGGCCTCAGGGGATGTACAAAGTGGGAAGGTAAGAGAAGGCCTTTAGGCTGTGGCAGGGTTAGAAACGGTCTAAAAAAAAAAGAAACAAAAAAGAGAAAGGATTTCAAACAGGAAGGGTAGAAGGAAAGAAATTATTCTAAGTGAAGAAAAGAGTAAGGCCAAAGGCATGGATACCCCCTTGTCTTTTTTACCTTAACATGTATTTTTGAAAGGAAATGTGATAGTGTTTCAGCAAATTTTTCATCTGAAGTTAATAAAAGTTAATATGCTAAGCATATTAGTAGATTTCTAACCCACCCACCCCAAAAAAATCTTAAGGAGGAGGCACGGAATTTGGTAAAGACATGGGAAAATAATCATTGCCGAACAACGTATTTATATAGGGGAAAAATGATTAAATACCTTTTAGACTCAGGTATCATGGGCCTTAATATTTCACCTTAATAAATGCTTTTTCTATCAGTTTGAAACTTCCCTTCTTAGAACTGGAGCTGCATTTTTGTTCTGATGTCCTAGTTATATAACTGGTTCTAATCTCAGGGATAAAGTTAAAGGGCACACTAGTGATTCAAGGATTCTCTAATATAGATTCTCCTACTTCACTATTTTAAGGTCACACCCTCTCCATTTTAGATATTGCCAAAGGTGAAAGACAAACCAAATAGAACATAATAGGTAGAGTCACTCTCATACCAGCAGATCATAATATTACTTACATAATGATTACATACATAATCAAAAAAATACTTACATAATGTACACAAATGTGTATCTGAAATACATATGAAAAATAAATTCTAAAGTTTATTTTAGAAACAATAATGATAATAAGTAATTTTGTTTAGTACTTTCTACATGCCAGATGATGTGCTAAATTATTATCATATATTTTCTCCCTTAATCATTGAAATTCCATGTGGTAGTGTGGCGTTAGCCCCCTTTAACAGGGAAAGAAACTCAGAGAGTTGCCCAAGATCATACAGCCAGTAAATGTGGAAACTGATATTTGAGCCCAATTGACTTCAAAGATCGTGCTTCTAACCCTTCAGCCATTTGGATGATTGCCCAACTGTGGGAGGGAGATCATAGATTTCAAAGATAACTCTTTGCACCTTACATTTGGCAACGGTATGACTGGTTCTACCTTATTGTGCTAAAAAGTCACGCAATTGGAGAAAGGGAATGTTGGAGTGTTAGAAAAAGAGAGAGCAGTAGAAATTTGGGTTTCTGAATCATCCAAGTGTAGATGTATAAGTTAGCTAGGGCTGCCGGAACAAAGTATCACAAACTGGTAGCGTAAACAACAAAGTTATCCTCTCACAGTTTTGAAGGCAGGAAGTTTGAAATTAAGGTATCTGCAGCATTGGTTACTTATAAGGCCATGAGGGGGAATCTGTTCCATGCCTTCCTCTTTATTTTCTGAGGTTTGCCAGCAAACTTGGTGTTCCTTGGCTTGTAGCAGTGTAACTCCAGTCTTCACATGATGTTCTCCCTGTGTACATATCTGTCTCTGTGTCCAAATTTTTTCCTTTTTATAAGGATACCATTATACTAGATTAGGGGCTCACCCTATGCCAGTATGACCTCATCTTAATTAATTACATCTAGAACAATTCTATTTCCAAATAAGGTCTTGATATGGGGTGCTGAGGTTGGGACTTTAAGCTTTGTATTTTGGGGGGACACAATTCACCCCACGACAGATGTGAAAGAAGAAGGGGATGTAGAACAGATTAAATGATAGGAAAGATCTTTGAGTTGAACTGCAAAAAGTTTACTTGAAAGACTAGAGCTGGCACTATGGGAAACAGTATGGAGGTTCCTTAAAAAACTAAAAATAGAACTACCATATGACCCAGCAATCCCACTATTGGGCATATACCCTGAGAAAACCATAATTCAAAAAGACACATGCACCCCAATGTTCACTGCAGCACTATTTGTGATAGCCAGGTCATGGAAGCAACCTAAATGTCCATCAACAGAGGAATGGATAAAGATGTGGTACATATATACAATGGAATATTACTCAGCCATAAAAAGGAATGAGATTGGGTCATTTGTAGAGATGTGGATGGACTTAGTGTCAAACAAAGTGAAGTAAGTCAGAAAGAGAAAAACAAATACCGCATATTAATGCATATATGTGGAATCTAGAAAAATGTTATAGATGAACTTATTTGTAAAGCAGAAATAGAGACATAGACGTAGAGGACAAATGTATGGATACTAAGGGGGAAGAGGAGGGTGGGAGGAATTGGGAGACTGGGATTGACATATATACACTATTGATACTATGTCTAAAATAGATAACTAATGAGAACATACTGTATAACACAGGGAACTCTACTTAATGCACTGTGGTGACCTAGATGGGAAGGAAATCCAAAAAAGAGGGGATAGATGTATATGTACAGCTGATTCATTTTGCCGTACAGTTGAAACTAACACAACATTGTAAAGCAACTATACTCCAATAAAAACTAATTTAAAAAAAGAAAGAAAGAAAGAAAGACCAGCACTGGTAACAGAAGCTAAACCAGTACACACGAAAGATTTTATATCATGGGGTGGTGGGGTCCAGTTGAGCTGAGTTCCAATTCCAGCCCTCTCTGTGGCCTTTGGCAAATGACTTATTTTTCCGAATCAGTAAAGTGGTGATAATACTAGAATATCGTGAGGAGTAAAAAGAGATAGTTGTTGAAAGTGTTTGCCACTGTGCCTGTTAAGTAGTTACTTACCTTATAAAGAACTTCACATGAGAATATATGGAAAGGTTCTTAATATTACCTTCCTCCTGTCCTAAAGCATCTAGCATTTAATACAGTGACTGACATTTTGGAGTCATTAAACCAACATGTACTGAATGAATTCATGGAATGAAATAAGATTAAGCATCTGTGTAGTCGGCACACCAACAATAAAACCACGTTGGCAACTATTGTCATAAATGAGTGCCTGTTGTGAGTTAGCTGGAGGCTTTGGGCATCCCAGGAAACCGCTTTTAATTTGAAAACTTTTAAAATGTTCCTACTTTTGGGGGTAGAAATAAATATAATGGATGGAAATGGAAGTTAAGAAACATGAGAAAACTCAAAAATATTATCCTGCTGCAGCTCCAGAACATATAGGTCTAGCCTTGGCTTATGTAGCATATGGTTTTAAACATAGTGAAGAAAAATAGTTGTAGCTGAAAAAAGGTTTGGGCCAAAGAAAAAAGAATCCTATTATATCAGGGGATGAATCAAAGGAAAAGGAGAAAGTTAGTGAGAGGGAAGAGAATAAAAAATAAATAAAGTAGATGAATAAGAGTGGAATAGATTAATAAAGGCTGTAAGTAGTAGTTTGGAAAATTACTATTTAAAGCCTTCCATTGAAAACCCAGTTTATTAAAGGAAAAAAAAAAGGCTGTGCGGGACAATGGGGCTAATTTATTGTATTGCCAAGTATGAAGCCTATATATTTTGAGGTTTTTGTGTAATTCCCACCTAAGTGTTCTTAAGTATTACTAACATTGTTTCCTCAGCCCTTGTTTTTCTTGCTACCAGATGCTACGCAGAGCTCTCTGGGCACCATGGCTGCTCACTACAGGGCTGATTCGGGAGGTGTAGGAACAAAACGTACCGAGGAAGATAATTAGAGGCAATACTTAAAGTTTATGAATAAACTAATTATAAACCAACAACACAGGCAATTTATAAATGAAGTAAATAGTGGCTAATAGAGAAAACCCTAAATTAACATTAAATTTATTCACTTGGGGTACAAGGAGGACCTGGGTGTGCAGGATTCCGGATCCCAATGCTACTTCCTATAGACCAGCTCTGCTGTTATCTGTGTAACTTTTTTTTGAAAAATGGGTCCTTATGATCTAACATGTGTTTGACAATTGCAGTTCTTATTGCAGAATCATTGAAATGAAGCCAGGACCACTGCTGTGCTTAAAACTAGAGCTATATTAAAGAAAAAAAAAAAGTCCTAGTTCCATAATCACTTCTCTACCGTTTTCTGACTCTGTAGTTCTGGTCAAAACACTTCTAGTCTCTGCCTCTCAAGTGCTTCATCTGTAAAATGAAGTAGAGAATTGAATGAGATGCTTTTAAACACTCTTTTGGTTTGGATATTCTGTGTCATCACTTTGAAACAATAATTTTTTTTAATTAATTAACTTATGTATTTATTTTTGGTTGTGTTGGGTCTTCGTTTCTGTGCGTGGGCTTTCTCTAGTTGCGGCGAGTGGGGGCCACTCTTCATCGCGGTGCGCAGGCCTCTCACTGTCGCAGTCTCTCTTGTTGCGGAGCACGGGCTCCAGACGCACAGGCTCAGCAGTTGTGGCTCACGGGCCTAGTTGCTACGTGGCATGTGGGATCTTCCCAGACCAGGGCTCGAACCCGTGTCCCCTGCATTGGCGGCATATTGTCGACTACTGCGCCACCAGGGAAGCCCTGAAACAATAATTTTAACTTTTAGTAAATGTTGAACATCTGTGTGGTCTGCCATAGTCGTTTTCTGATATCATATGACTTCAACCACAAGACACTGAGCTGTAGCTGATGCCAGCTTCCCTCCTGTGTCTCCAGGTTATAGGTGATTTCTTTATTTGTAAGTACAGCTGTTCCTTTTTTTTGGCCGTGAGCGCATCATGAGGATCTTAGTTCCCTGACCAGGAATTGAACCTGCACCGCCTGCAGTGGAAGGGCAGAGTCTTAACCACTGGACACCAGGGAAGTCCCAGCTGCTGCTTTTTAATATTAGGACAAGTAAGCATGTTCATTATAGAAAACTTGGATAATATTGTATCAATTATAGTCCTTATGTATGGAACAGAATAACCTATGGTCAACATTAAACAAACAAAAAAAAGTGGCTCAGGAAATAAAAGGGTTTACTGAGCAATCAGGTTCAGGGAATGGTAGAAACAGGATAGTTCCAGGGATCTTGGTTACAGGAACCTTTACAAAGTCTCTTAAGTTAGTGCTTCTCAAACTATCTGACTAACTGTTTGACTAAATGAAGATTTTTCACCCAGTCCGTCACAGATAATTTAATAAAATACAATAAATATTAATTACTAGTGGTTCTGCAAGACTAACGCTCTTGCAGATAATAAATGTAAGCCTAAACATTTTAGAAACAACTACCTGAAGATACTGGAGAATGACCGAAAGCAGACAGAACTGGAGGGCAGGGAAAAGGAATGGCACTGGCTGAATTCCCATTTTTATGGCTTTTAGTATGAGGGGAGCCCCCAGTGCCACATGGAACAACTAATAGTCAGAGGTCCTCAGTTTTACTGCCCTGAAAACCAGAGGACAGAGTTTAGAGCAATCGCAGCTGCTGAAAATGGAGGGCAGGGGGGAAATCCCAGAAAGGAGAGAGCCAGAGAGGAGTAGACCGATATTCTGTGTATAGACCCAGCTAAATCTCTGACTGGCCCCAAGCTACACATGCATGGGGTAAACTCAAAGCAGCACAATTAAAGCTAAAGAAAATACACAGAGATTTCAGCTACTTCCCATCACTGGAGAAACGGATTATAAAGTTTGAGTCAAGGTGGATTACCTCTGCTGAAATTTAAAAAGAAAAAAAAATCAATATTCTTTGAAAGAATAAAAGAGAATCCAGAGTCTCTGCAATGTATCATTAAATACATACATTAATTAAAAAATACATGTAAACATTTAAAGCAAAAATTATAACATTTTATTATGACTTATATCATTTCTAGACATAATGCTTATGAAAACTAGAATATAAATGATTAGAAGCTGGCACAGCATAAGTGGACCTATATGGGAGTAAGGTTCTTATGTTTTGCATGAAGTGCTACAATATTAACTCAAAATAGATCAGAAACGTTAGGAATGTGTTTTGTAAACCCTAAGCAAACACTAAAATATAATTCAAAGAGACATACCTAAAAACACAACAGATAAATTAAAATGTAATTCCAAAACTTGTTTTCAATTAAATAAAAAGAAAGAAGAAATTAATAAAAAAAAACAGATGGGGAGATATAAAACAATAAAACAGTAGACTTAAATCCAGCCATGTCAATACTCATCTTAAATGTAAATAGACTATCTGCTCAAATTAAAAGACAGAGATCATTAGAATGGATTTTTAAAACATCAACTATATTCTGTCTATAAGAGACGCATATTTATTTATTTGGCCGCAAGTCTTGTGAGATCTTAGTTCCCCGACTAGGGATTGAAGATTGAACCCATGCCCTTGCAGTGAAAGCAGATGGCCAGGACTTTCCCTTTTTTTTTTTTGGAAGAGATGCAATTTTTTTAAAATTTAATTTAATTTTTTTATACAGCAGGTTCTTACTGGTTATCTGTTTTATACATATTAGTGTATATATGTCAATCCCAATCTCCCAATTCATCCTACCACTTTCCCCCCTTGGTGTCCATATGTTTGTTCTCTACATCTGTGTCTCTATTTCTGTGCTGCAAACCAGTTCATCTGTACCATTTTTCTACATTCCACATATACGTGTTAATATACGATATTTGTTTTTCTCTTTCTGACTTCATTCTGTATGATAGTCTCTAGATCCATCCACGTCTCTACAAATAACACAATTTTGTTCCGTTTTATGGCTGAGTAATATTCCATTGTATATATGTACCACAACTTCTTTATCCATTCGTCTGTCGATGGACATTTAGGTTGCTTCCATGACCTGGCTATTGTGAATAGTGCTGCAGTGAACATTGGGGTTCATGTGTCTTTTTGAATTATGGTTTTCTCAGGGCATATGCCCAGGAGTGGGATTCCTGGGTCATATGGTAATTCTGTTTTTAGTTTTCTAAGGAACCTCCATACTGTTCTCCATAGTGGCTGTATCAATTTACATTCCCACCAACAGTGCAAGAGGGTTCCCTTTTCTCCACACCCTCTCCAGCATTTGTTGTTTGTAGATTTTCTGATGATGCCCATTCTAACTGGTGTGAGGTGATACCTCATTGTAGTTTTGATTTGAATTTCTCTAATAATTAGTGATGTTGAGCAGTTTTTCATGTGCTTCTTGGCCGTCTGTATGTCTTCTTTGGAGAAATGTCTATTTAGGTCTTCTGCCCATTTTTGGATTGGGTTGTTTGTTTTTTTTAATATTGAGCTGCATGAACTGTTTATATATTTTGGAGATTAATCCTTTGTCCGTTGATTCATTTGCAAATATTTTCTCCCATTCTGAGGGTTCTCTTTTCACCTTGTTTGTAATTTCCTTTGCTTCGCAAAAGCTTTTAAGTTTCGTTAGGTCCCATTTGTTTATTTTTGTTTTTATTTCCATTACTCTAGGAGGTAGATCAAAAAAGATCTTGCTGTGATTTATGTCAAAGAGTGTTCTTCCTATGTTTTCCTCTAAGAGTTTCATAGTGTCCAGTCTTACATTTAGGTCTCTAATCCACTTTGAGTTTATTTTTGTGTATGGTGTTAGGGAATGTTCTAATTTCATTCTTTTACATGTAGCTGTCCAGTTTTCCCAGCACCACTTATTGAAGAGACTGTCTTTTCTCCATTGTATATCCTTGCCTCTTTTGTCATAGATTACTTGACCATAGGTGCGTGGGTTTATCTCTGGGCTTTCTATCCTGTTCCATTGATCTATATTTCTGGTTTTGTGCCAGTACCATATTGTCATGATTACTGTAGCTTTGTAGTATAGTCTGAAGTCAGGGAGTCTGATTCCTCCAGCTCCGTTTTTTTCCCTCAAGACTGCTTTGGCTATTCGGGGTCTTTTGTGCCTCTATACAAATTTTAAGATATTTTGTTCTAGTTCTGTAAAAAATGCCATTGGTAATTTGATAGGGGCTGCATTGAATCTGTAGATTGCTTTGGGTAGTATAGTCATTTTCACAATATTGATTCTTCCAATCCAAGAACATGGTATATCTCTCCATCTTCTGGTATCATCTTTAATTTCTTTTATCAGTGTCTTATAGTTTTCTGCATACAGGTCTTTTGTCTCCCTAGGTAGGTTTATTCCTAGGTATTTTATTCTTTTTGTTGCAATGGTAAATGGGAGTGTTTCCTTAATTTCTCTTTCAGATTTTTTATTATTAGTGTATAGGAATGCAAGAGATATCTGTGCATTAATTTTGTATCCTGCAACTTTACCAAATTCATTGATTAGCTCTGGTAGTTTTCTGGCTTCTTTAGGATTCTCTGTGTATAGTATCATGTTATCTGCAAACAGTGAGAGCTGTACTTCTTCTTTTCTGATTTGGATTCCTTTTATTTCTTTTTCTTCTCTGATTGCTGTGTCTAAACCTTCCAAAACCATGTTGAATAATAGTGGTGAGAGTGGGCAACCTTATCTTGTTCCTGATCTTAGTGGAAATGGTTTCAGGTTTTCTCCATTGAGAATGATGTTGGCTGTGGGTTTGTCATATATGGCCTTTATTATATTGAGGTAGGTTCCCTCTATGCCTACTTTCTGGAGAACTTTTATCATAAATGGGTGTGGAATTTTTTCAAAAGCTTTTTTGCATCTATTGAGATTATCAAATAGTTTTTATCCTTCAATTTGTTAATATGGTGTATCACATTGATTGATTTGCGTATATTGAAGAATCCTTGCATCCCTGGGATAAATCCTACTTGATCATGGTGTATGATCCTTTTAATGTGTTGTTGGATTCTGTCTGCTAGTATTTTGTTGAGGATTTTTACATCTATACTCCTCAGTGATATTCGTTTGTAATTTTCTTTTTTTTGTAGTATCCTTATCATGTTTTGGTATCAGGGTGATGGTGACCTCATAGAATGAGTTTGGGAGTGTTCCTTCCTCTGCAATTTTTTGGAAGAGTTTGAGAAGGATAGGTGTTAGCTCTTCTCTAAATGTTTGATAGAATTCGCCTATGAAGCCATCTGGTCCTGGGTGTGTGTTTGTTGAAAGATTTTTAATCACAGTTTCAATCTCATTACTTGTGATTGGTCTGTTCATATTCCCTATTTCTTCCTTGTTCAGTCTTGGAAGGTTATATCTTTCTAAGAATTTGTCCATTTCTTCCAGGTTGTCCATTTTATTGGCATAGAATTGCTTGTAGTAGTCTCTTTGGATGCTTTGTATTTCGGCGGTGTCCGTTGTAACTTCTCCTTTTTCACTTCTAATTTTATTGATTTGAGTCCTTTCCCTCTTTTTCTTGATGAGTCTGGCTAAAGGTTTATCAATTTTGTTTGTCTTCTCAAAGAACCAGCTTTTAGTTTTATTGATCTTTGCTATTGTTTTCTTTGTTTCTATTTCATTTATGTCTGCTCTGATCTTTATGATTTCTTTCCTTCTGCTAACTTTGGGTTTTGTTTGTTCTTCTTTCTCTAGTTCCTTTAGGTGTAAGGTTAGATTGTTTATTTGAGATTTTTCTTGTTTCTTGAGGTAGGCTTGTATTGCTATAAACTTCCCTCTTAGAACTGCTTTTGCTCCATCCCATAGGTTTGGATCGTCATGTTTTCTTTGTCATTTGTCTCTAGGTACTTTTTTAATTTACTTTTTGATTTCTTCAGTGATCTCTTGGTTATTTAGTAACATATTGTTTAGCCTCCATATGTTTGTGTTTTTTACACTTCTTTCCCTGTAATTGATTTCTAATCTCATAGCGTTGTGATCAGAACAGATGCTTGATATGATTTCAGTTTTCCTAAATTTACTGAGGCTTTGTTTGTGACCCAAGATGTGTTTTATCCTGGAGAATGTTCCATGTGCACTTGAAGAGAAAGTGTAATCTGCTGGTTTTGGATGGAATGTCCTATAAATATCAATTAAATCTATCTGGTCTATTGTGTCATTTAAAGCTTGTGTTTCCTTATTAATTTTCTGTCTGGATGATCTGTCCATTGGTGTAAGTGAGGTGTTAAAGTCCCCCACTATTATTGTGTTACTGTCAACTTCCTCTTTTATAGCTGTTAGCATTTGCCTTGTGTATTGAGGTGCTCCTATGTTGGGTGCATATATATTTATAATTGTAACCTTTTTTATTTTAAAGTCTATTTTATCTGATATGAGTATTGCTACTCCAGCTTTCTTTTGGTTTCCATTTGCATGGAATATCTTTTTCCATCCTCTCACTTTCAGTCTGTATGTGTCCCTAGGTCTGAAGTGGGTCTCTTGTAGACAGCATATATATGGGTCTTGTTTTTGTATCCTTTCAGTGAGCCTGTCTTTTGGTTGGAGCATTTAATCCATTCACATTTAAGGTAATTATCAATATGTATGTTCCTATAACCATTTTCTTAATAATTATAGGTTTGTTTTGTAGGTCCTTTTCTTCTCTTGTGTTTCTCACTTAGAGAAGTTCCTTTAGCATTTGTTGTAGAGGTGGTTTGGTGGTGCAGAATTCTCTTAGCTTTTGCTTCTGTGTAAAGCTTTTGATTTCTCCATCGAATCTGAATGAGATCCTTGCCGAGTAGAGTAATCTTGGCTGTAGGTTCTTCCCTTTCATCACCTTAAGTATATTGTGCCACTCCCTTCTGGCTTGTAGAGTTTCTGCTGAGAAATCAGCTGTTAACCCTATGGGAGTTCCCTTGTATGTTATTTGTCATTTGTCCCTTGTTGCTTTTAATACTTTTTCTTTGTCTTTAGTTTTTGTCAATTTGATTACTATGTGTCTCGGCATGTTTATCCTTGGGTTTATCCTGCCTGGGACTCTCTGCACTTCCTGGACTTAGGTGGCTATTTCCTTTCCCATGTTAGGGAAGTTTTTGACTATAATCTCTTCAAATATTTTCTCGGGTCCTTTTTCTCTCTCTTCTCCTTCTGGGACCCCTCTAATGCAAATCTTGTTGCATTTAATGTTGTCCCAGAGGTCTCTTAGGCTGTCTTCATTTCTTTTCATTCTTTTTTCTTTATTCTGTTCTGCAGCAGTGAATTCCACCGTTCTGTCTTCCAGATCACTTATCCATTCTTCTGCCTCAGTTATTCTGCTATTGATTCTTTCTAGTGTATTTTTCATTTCAGTTATTGTATTGTTCATCTCTGTTTGTTTGTTCTTTAATTCTTCTAGGTCTTTGTTAAACATTTTTTGCATCTTCTCAATCTTTGCCTCCATTCTTTTTCCGAGGTCCTGGATCATCTTCACTATCATTATTCTGAATTCTTTTTCTGGAAGATTGCATATCTCCACTTCATTTAGTTGTTTTTCTGGGTTTTTATCTTGTTCCTTCATCTGATACAAAGTCCTCTGCCTTTTCGTCTTGTCTGTCTTCCTGTGAATGTGGTTTTTGATCCACAGGCTGCAGAATTATAGTTCTTCTTGCTTTTGCTTTCTGCCCTCTGGTGGATGAGGCTATCTCAGAGGCTTGTGCAAGCTTCCTGATGGGAAGGACTGGTGGTGGGTAGAGCTGTGTGTTGATCTGGTGGGCAGAGCTCAGTAAAACTTTAATCCACTTGTCAGCTGATGGGTGGGGCTGGGTTCCCTCCCTGTTGGTTGTTTGGCCTGAGGTGACCCAGCACTGGAGCCTACCCAGCTCTTTGGTGGGGCTAATGGTGGGCTCTGAGAGGGCTCACGCCAAGGTGTACTTCCCAGAGCTTCTGCGGTCAATGTCCTTGTCCTCACAGTGAGCCACAGCCACCCCCTGCCTCTGCAGGAGACCCTCCAACACTAGCAGGTAGGTCTGGTTCAGTCTCCCCGGGGTCACTGCTCCTTCCCCTGGGTCCCGATGCACACACTACTTTGTGTGTGCCCTCCAAGAGTAGAGTCTCTGTTTCCCCCAGTCCTGTCAAAGTCCTGCAATGAAATCCCGCTAGACTTCAAAATCTGATTCTCTAGGAATTCCTCCTCCCGTTGCCGGACCCCCAGGTTGGGAAACCAGACGTGGGGCTCAGAACCTTCACTGCAGTGGGTAGACTTCTGTGGTATAAGTGTTCTCCAGTTTGTAAGTCACCCACCCAGCAGTTATGGGATTTTATTTTATTGTGATTGCGCTCCTCCTACCGTCTCATTGTGGCTTCTCCTTTGTCTTTGGATGTGGGGTATCTTTTTTGGTGAGTTCCAGTGTCTTCCTGTTGTTGATTGTTCAGCAGTTAGTTGTGGTTCCGGTGCTCTCACAAGACAGAGTGAGCACATGTCCTTCTAATCTGCCATCTCGAACCAATCTTGAAACTGGAAGAGATGCATTTTTAAATAGTTGAAGAGTAAAAGGATGAGAAAAGATATATCATGCAACCAATAATCAAAAAGGCTCTAGTGACTATGTTAATATCAAATAAAATATACTTCCAAACTATTACCAATGATAGAGGTATTTCACAATCATAAATGACAAATGAGCAAGTTCATTGGGGAGACATAACAAATATATATATATATATATATATATATATATGCAGAAATTAAACGGTATGAGAAACAAACTCAAAATTATGGTTGGAGATTTGAACATCCCCCTCTTAGCAACTGACAGAAAAATTAGACAAAATAAGTAAGATCATAGAAGGTATGAAAAAATCTATCACTCTGACCTAATAACTTTTATAAAATACTACATCCAACAACAGTAGAATATTATTATTTTCAAGTGCACATGATACTGTTTACAAAGATGGAATGCATGCCATGCTATAAGACACTTTCAATGAATTTTAAGAGATTGAAATTTCCAAGATAGAAATATTCCACAATAAAATTAAATCAGAAATCAATAATATAAAGATATCTGGAAAATCCCCCAATAATTGAAAATTAGAAACACACTTCTTATTAATCCATGGGAAAAATAAATAAATAAGGAAAATTAGAAAATATTTCAAATTATATGATAATTTGCAGGATGTAGTTAAAGCAGTGCATGGAGAGAAATTTAAAACCTTTTGTGCTAATATTAGAAAAGAAGAAAGGGCTAACATCAATGATATGTTTCTAAAGTATAAAAAATAAGGGCAAAATAAGTCAAAAGAAAGTGAAAGAAGTGGTTTCACTGGTGAATTCTATCAGACATTTAAGGAAAAAATAACACTAATCTCATACAAACTCATCCAGAAAATATTGGCAGTAGGCAAAACTTCCATCTTGTTTTACAAGTCCAGGATTACCATGATACCAAAACCTGACAAAAGAAAAGAAAATTACAGGACAACGTTACTCATAAGCGTAGGTAGAAAAATCCTTATCCAGTTTAGCAAATTGAACCCACCTTATATAAAAAAGATAATACTGTATGTCCTAAATTGGGTTTATCCCAAGAATGCAAGGTTGGATTAACAGTAGAAAATTGATCAGTTTATCATATCAAAACAATAAATAAGAAAAATCATTTACAACAAATTCAAAAGACACTTCTGATAAAAATCCAACACCAACTCATGTTAATGTCCCTCAATACATTAGAAATATGAGAACTTCCTCAATCTGATAAAATGTACATATGAAAAATCGACAGCTAACCTCATACTTAATGGTAGAAGACCTAGTGTTTTCTTCCTAAGATTGGGAACAAAGTGAGTATCTCCATTCTCAACCCTTCTATTCAACATTTTCCTGGTAATCCTAGTCAGTGCAATAAAGTAAGTGAAAAATGAAAGCATACACTTCAGAAAGGAAGAAGTAAAACTCATTCATATATGACATGATTATGCAGAAAATCTAAAAGAATCTATAAAACAACTGTTTGAACTAATGAGGAAATTTAGCAAGATTGCAGGATACAAAATTAATATAAAAATTAATTTACTTTTATATATAATTAACAAGTGATTGGAAAAGTTAATGTAAAAAAATCCATTTTAATAACTTCTAAAACCAAAATATTTAGGAGTAACTTGACGTGAGGCATGTCATAGATACCTCTACAATGACAACTGCAAAACATTTCTGAAAGAAATTAAAGAAGATTGATGTCAGTGGAGAGATATATCACGTTCATGAATAAAAAGACAATATTAATTGGATGTCAGTTCTCTCTAAATTGATCTATAGAGTCAACAAAATCCCAATAAGAATCCCCCCCAGGTTTTTTTGGAGAAATTGAGAGCTGATTCTAACATTTCTATTGAAATTCAAAGGACCCAGAATATTTAGACTGCTCTTGAAAAAGAGCAAAGTTGGAGAATTTTCACTCCCTGACTTCAAACATACCAGACTTTGACAAGTGATGGAAGCAAGTAAGTGGAAGTAGATGGCCTCACCTGAAATCCCCCCGGTGCAGGGAGGGCAGCATTCCAGGGGAGTAGGGATGAGATTCTGACTGTAGTGTCTGGTGCCTACCTCCAGCAGTGCTGACGCAGTCTGGGTACTGGGCCGCTCCTGTGCTGTGATTTTAGGCACGTAGCCTCTAAGTGGTGTGCATAATCCTCCTGATAACCCTGTACCTTACCTAATAACCTGTGATACATTCAGTGTCTGCTTAAATGAGCAAAAGTTGTTTCCTGTAACCCTTTGTCCCTTCATCCTTCTTTATTTTTCTTCCTAGCATTTGTAGCAATCAGGGTTCCCTGTTGCTATTAAAAGAAATTTTGCTCATTTAAGCAGAAAATGAAGGGTGGGATAGGGAGGGTGGGAGGGAGACACAAGGGGGAGGGGATATGGGGATATATGTATGTATATGAATAGCTGATTCACTTTGTTATACAGCAGAAACTAACACACATTGTAAAGCAATTATACTATAATAAAGATGTTAAAAAAAAGGGTTATGGGTCTGTGTTTTGATATGGGGTAAGAATGAACTCTGAGGAAGTGACATTTAAACAGAGACGATATTATTCCATTTTAGTTCGTAAAGAAAAAATGTTTCACATGTGTATATATGTCTACATGAACATATAAAAATATGAATAGATGATTGTGGTAGGCTGATAATTGATCCCAAATATATGTCCACATCCTAATCCCTGCAAGTTATAAATGTTAACTTATTGGAAAAAAAGGGTGATTAAGTTAAAGATCTTGAGATGAAGAGATCATTTTGGATTTTCGCTCAGTGAAATTGATGTTGAACTGCTGGCCTGCAGAATGCAGCTTATTTTAAGCTCCAAATTTGTGGTTATTTGTTATAGCAGCCACAGAAGACGAATGAGATAATATTTTCGACCATAACACTAAGGATCTGGAAGGAGGATGGGAAAGAGAGGTTAGATGTGAGAGGAAGATAGGAGTATGAATATGTGTACCACAAAATCTTATTGTAAATTAAAAGTAGATGGATGTGGGCTTTCCTGGTGGCGCAGTGGTTGAGAGTCCGTCTGCCGATACAGGGGACGCGGGTTCGTGCCCCGGTCCAGGAGGATCCCACATGCCGCGGAGCGGCTGGGCCCGTGAGCCACGGCCGCTGAGCCTGCGTGTCCGGAGCCTGTGCTCCGCAACGGGAGGGGCCACAGCAGTGAGAGGCCCGCATACCCCCCCCCCAAAAAAAAAAAGTAGATGAATGCAAAACAAGAACATGCATTTTATTAAAATACATAAAAACAAAAAATTTGTATTAAACATGCAAGAAGGATTGCTGATGGGGAGGGAATGGGAATGGGGATAGAGGGAAATACATGACAACAGAAATGAAAAATTCAGTTGAAGGATTGGAACATAAAGTTAAGGAAACTTCCAGTAAGATGAAGCAAAGAGAGAAAGAGATGAAAAGTAGAAGAGAAAAAGAGTAATAAGTAAGAGGACCCAATAGTCTAGCGACCCAATAGCTACATAAAGAGCAATCCAGAAAGAGAGAGAAAAAAAAGGGGGTGTAGTCATCAAAGAAGTAATTCAAAAAAATTCTCCTCTATGACTTGATGTTAGACTGGAGCAAGAATGCAGAATAAAATAAGATTGGGGAAACAGGAAGGGATTAGATCATAAAGATTCTGGAGGCCGCTTCAAGGAACCTTTGCTAGAGCTAATCCTGTTTAGAATGGCTCTAAAAGCTCTTCTAACCTGCCTGCTCACCCAGGAATTTTTACATAATCTTCAAGACCCACTGTAACATCACTTCCTCAGGAAGCCAGCCTGGACTCATTTAGCCAAAGTAAACAGTTCTTCCAATATGTTTCTCTTATAGAACTCATTGCATTATAATAAATTTTTAATCAGTGTCTGTTTTATCTGCTAGAAGGCGGTATGTATGCTACTTAAGGGCAGAGGCTGGATGGGGCTCACTTATCTTTGAACTTGCAATGCTTGGCACTAGGTAGTAACTCAATGGTCTTGAGTTACTTTATTTTACCTTGGCCCCAAATTAAGAATTTCCCAGTCTTCAAACATTAACCCTTCCCAAATAGTAAATAAGTTGAAGATAAGTGAAGCCTCTTATTTTTTTGTGCCAGAAAATTGTGAGGGTGAGAGTAACAGAGCAGCCGTCATGTTCGAGTGCCAAGCCCTTCACATAGTTTATCACCAGTGCTCACAGCCATCTTACAAGATAGGCATTATAATCTCAGTCACACAGATGGAGAAACTGACCTGTGGTCCAAAGTCACATACAGCTAGTACAGTCATCCCTTGGTATCAGAGGGTATCGGTTCCCCAGTGCATATTCTCAAGTCCCTTATAAAAAATGGCATAGAATTTGCATATATCTTACAGCACACCCTTCCATTTGCTTTAAATCATTTCTAGATTACTTATAATACCCAATACAGTGTAAACGATGTATAAATAGTTGTAAACAGAATTTAAATGATATGTAAATCGTTGCTACTGCTTGGCAAATTCAAGTTTTGATTTTTGGAAATTTCCAAAAAAATTAAAAAATATATTTTCAGTCCCCTCCTTCCTTGGTTGAATTCGAGAAATGCAGAAGCAGGATACAGAGGGCCGACTAGTGCCTTGAATTGAACCTCAAGCCTCTGCCTCCAGGGGGATACTCCCAGCCACTCCGCCATGGCCATGCGTCTTCAGCATTCACTATAATTCCCGCAAATATTTTTCTAATCCGGGTACTTCACATCAGTTAATTCATTGCCAGGTTACTAATGTCTGGCTTCGGTGATTACAAACACCACATCGTTTACCCACTACGAAGAATAACACACTTTAAATAAAAAATCTGGGCTGCTCTTGCCTTCTGAGACGGACTGCATTCTGCCTATGGAATGTGTATCTCTCTAAATAAACTTGCTTTCACTTAAAAAAAAAAAAGGGGTCGTTATGAACCTAGTTTTCTAATTCACATTTGTGTTTTTAAGTTTAGGTGTTCCCTATCTTTTCTGTGTCTACCTAGCTTCCTTTCTTACTCTTAGTATTCCTAAATTTTACTCATTTTAAGGTAGGGGGTTCAACTATATGAAATATAGACTCATCCTTTTTTTTTTTTTTCCTCTCATACAGAGAGAAAAAGTACAGCACATCCTAAGTGGTGGACGTAAACAGCCTACGCCTTAAAAAAAAAGTCCTTGCTCCGCCCTCCGCCCGCCCCCGCCCCGCCTCCCGGAGCTCCTCCCTATCCTCTAGGGCCGCGTGGAGCTCCCGGGGGCGCTACCCGTAGGGAATCCGGGATGCCTGGGCCCGGCTGAGCAATCGCCGCCCGCCTTTCCGCTCTTTCAAGGTCGAGTCCGAGGGTGCGGGCTTGGACCTGGGAGCTGCGGCGCAGGAGTCCGCGCACTGCCCATGGACTCGCCGGGGGACCCCGAAGGCCCACGCCCCCCAGGAGGTTACAGAGAGCAGCGAGGCCGGATGTACCTCTGTGGCTTGGGTCGTGTCTCTTTAACAGCAATTGAATTAGCTTTAGCGTGGTTTGTTTGCGAGAGATTCGAAAAGGAGGGGCCTGGCGGTGGGGCTCGGGTCAGCGTGTTTTTTCTCTCTGGAAAGGGTTAAAATTTGCGCACTGGGGTGGTGCGGATGTGGCCTCTAATGACTTTCTCTCTGTAGCTCTACTTTTAAGTACTATGTGTTTAAGAATGCATTCAGGTAAGTGTGCCTGTTAGACAAACGAAAACGAGCCCCACTGTTGTCCCTCTCGCCCCTTTAACTTTCTCTCAGTTCCCTTCCTCATCCACTACCAAAATTTTTACACAGATTCTTAAGACTTTCTCCTGTTGCACAGATTTCTTTTTCTAGACAGCAATAGCAACCTCTGAAAAAATAGAGCAATTCAAATATACTTTTCTTACTTAAATTTCTTTTATCTCAAAACCATTTAATTTAAAAATAGCAAATAGATTTATTTACTGGATGTTTGGAACTGAGTAAATGACCTCGTGTCTTTAAATTAAATGGAAATTTAGCCCTGGGAATAAGTATTAAATTAATTGATGCAGAAGACCTGTAATTATTGTAAAACACTGATGTACAGATTTATGGCACTTGTCTTTCCAGGAGCTGCCATTGTAAGTATTAATTCTCCAGTTGAATGATTTAGCTTATTTTCTCCTACTTACACTTCACTTGACTTCAATAGTACCCTCTTAATAAACCGCTAACATCACATGCTTAAAATGTGATTGAGTCCGTGTAGCATATGAAGCTAGTAACTTGAGAAAGCACACTATACTTCAGAGAACAGTACTCTGGAGAGCACCCTGTGGCCTCATTCTTCTTGAAGGAATCTATTAAAGGTGAAAGAAATAGACCTTATGGTGAAGGCAAAACAAAGCAGATGCTTTGATAAATTGTGCACTGAAATCCTAATAGGGAATAGTATGTAAATGAAAGTGATATATTTTGAAAATTGCAGTGATATACAGGGATTGTGTTACATTTGATCAAATGTGCTGTATTCAAAATAGCCCTTAGCTCAGCAGATGTTATCCTGAGTGCATTTCTGTGCACAGAAGTGACGTTTCTGTACTTTGATCAGTAGCCCCAATTACATGTCTGTAATTGCAGCATGTTTGCCTTCAAGGTGATGGCCCTCCAGGAGGTGCAAGGGAGACATCCAGGCAGCTTTCAAGAGAACAGATTTTTGTACTGATATCAGCAGCTTCCATTAACTTAGGTTCCATGATGTGCTATTCTATCCTTGGACCCTTTTTCCCCAAGGAGGTAAGACATTTTTATATCCTTATGAACTATTAGTGTTTTTAAAAAGCCTTTGAAATATTTCATTTGGGGGATGTAAAAATCTGCATATGGCAAAGATGATGTATAGAACTTCAGCCAACAGAAGACTTCTTAGAGAATATATGATACCAGAAAAAAAATTCAGTAAAAATTACATCATCTTGGGAAGTAATTCACCTAAGTATAATTGACCTTCTGAGGATTACTTTGCTTACCATGTAGTTTGATTCATCTGTTTGGTTTCTGCAACTGAAAAAAAAAAAAAAAAAAAAAGGAAGTGCACTGAATAACTGAGATTTTAACGTTATTGCAAAAGATCTACGTGAAGACAGTGTTTCCTGGAGTTTGGGTTTATTAATATTTTGGAATTAGGAAGGCATGGTCCACTAAATGCCCTTTTCTGACTTGAATTTCATATGGAATCTAGTGGCAGTGTTTGTGCCAAGGAGGAATTCTGATTAGTATTGATTAGGTCCTTCTAATTATAGTGTTTTATGTGGTGTTAGGGTCTATGGATAATGGCACAGACTCGAAGGAATAACCCCTAGAGAATCCACCTGGAATCTGGAGGTTGGTGAGGTATAGTATGGAAGGAATGATACTGACTTGGCTGAGTGGAGATAACCTGCCCATGTGTTTTGCTTCATGCTCTTTGCCAAAGCCTCATGATGCACGGGCCCCTCCCAGTCCTCTGACTTCTTTGATAACATGTGGTCCTTCCTTCTGTGTGCTACAAAAGATGAGAAACATGGCTTCTCTGCTAAAGAAGCAGTACAGCTCTGTAGCCATAAGTGCTTTTTAGTTTTCAGTGTACTTTCCCACACATTATCCCATTTGGTTTCCATAGCAACTCCATAAGATAGGCAGAATGGCCAGAATCTCATAATGTTGCAAATGAAGAAACAGATTCCGAAGTTAAGTGACTGGCCCAGTTCAATTCCGTTTACTGAACGGGAATGGGAGGTTTAACGACTTCCCACCCTAGAGTGTGCTAGGCGTTGGTTGTGTTAGGGCTGGAAAAAAGATGAGGAAAATGTCCCTCTCTCGTCTGTCCATTGGGAGTGAAAAAGTATGACAACAAAAAGTTGCAGAGGGGCTTCCCTGGTGGCAGAGTGGTTGAGAGTCCGCCTGCCGATGGGGGACACGGGTTCGTGCCCTGGTCCGGGAGGATCCACATGCCGCGGAGCGGCTGGGCCGGTGAGCCATGACCACTGAGCTTGCGCGTCCGGAGCCTGTGCTCCGCAACGGGAGAGGCCACAACAGTGAGAGGCCCGCGTACCGCAAAAAAAAAAAAAAAAAGTTGCAGAGTATTTGGATCTCCTTGAAGAGGATGTCCAAAATGTTAGGAATGGTTAATTTTGCCACGGGAGAGGCTGGCTGCTGTGGAAGGGAAGGAGAGAAGGAGTAATACTGAAAGGGGCTTGGCCGAATAACCCTAAGGTGAGTCAAAGAGGTGTTCTAGGTTAGAAACACACAGGGGATAGTCACGAGATTAGCAAAGTAAATAGCGTGTTCTTAGGGAAGCACAGACGAAGGTGGGGCTTGGGCCTGGGGTTCAGTGAGGTCCGATGGGAGCAGAGGATCTGAGAAGGCAGATTGGTGCTCGAATGCAAGGGTCCTTCCACGCAGGGCAAAGATGTAGTCAGTAAGAAGTCATCAGAGGTGCTTGGGCAAGACAGAGTAAGTAGACTGAGTAGATATCGGTTTTGGAAAAAAATAGTGATGGATGGAGCCTGTAGAATTACGATGGAGAAGAACGGGAGTAAGTGGGCCATCAAGTTAGAAGGGTATCCCGGTTCAGCTGGAACTCAGCAAGGGCACCTAGTGTTAGATTCCTCTTAGTGGAGTACAGACAAAGGAAAAGGAGGCTGTTGCTGTGTGCCTTTTTTGTTTTTTGTTTCTCTTGAAGTTTTTGATTTAGTTTTTGGCATCCAAGAGGCAGGGGAGAGAGCGTTCTAACTTTAATAGGTGTAGATTTGAAGAGTGGGCTCTTCTTTTTCATTTTTAGTAACAGCCTTAGGGTTGACAAACGCACTGTCAAAACTTGCTCTTTCTCCTTCGTATTCTGTTAACCTTCCTATTAGCTAGAGCTAACTAGGTCAAGGGAGAGCAAGGCCCTTCTTCTTTTTTTTTTTTTTTTTGTGGTACGTGGGCCTCTCACTGTTGCGGCCTCTCCCGTTGCAGAGCACAGGCTCCGGACGCGCAGGCTCAGCGGCCATGGCTCACGGGCCCAGCCGCTCCGCGGCATGTGGGATCTTCCCGGACCGGGGCACGAACCCGCGTCCCCTGCATCGGCAGGCGGACTCTCAACCACTGCGCCACCAGGGAAGCCCAAGGCCCTTCCTAACTTCTGGCACAGGATTCTTATTTCTACTCAGCCTTTTTCTGGCCCCTCCTTCTTTGGCAGAGGATTAGAAGTGACCTAGAAATTGCTTTTAATAGCTGTTCTTGCTGTCCTAATGTGAAGCAGGATCCGCATGCCAAAAGTGGTATTCAGTTACTGCTGTGGTATGTGATTCTAGGACATCCTAAGTCACCATCCTGCTTCCGCAGAGAATGTGGGAACCCGTGCAAGATGGAAGCTGTCATGACTGCTGGGACCATGACACAAGTAACTTTTGCAAGTCTGTGTTCTCATCTGTAAAATGGGGCCAGCTAAAAATACATCCCTTATTTAATTGTTGTTAGAAACCGTATAGAACAGCATGGCTCATAGTGAGGGTTCAATAAATGTTAGTTGCTGTGACTATTATATATTTTCTGCCAGACTCTAGAATTAAATACCTTTCGGAGCTATTAAGCAAAGAACATGGATGTGACTTGACCAATGAATGTTCTTTCTACATCTTAATTCACCCCTTTGTTGATACCTTCCCTTCAAGGTACCTGTTTTATGTTACTAGGGCTGCTGTAACAAAGTACCACAGACTGGGGACAACAGAAATTTATGGTCTCACAGCTCTGGTGGCTAGAAGTCCAAGATCAAGGTGTCATTGGCAAGGCTGGTTCCTTCTGAGGGCCGTGAGGGGAAGATCTGTCCCAGACCTCTCTCTCTGGCTTGTAGATGGCCAACTTCTCCGTGTGTCCTTTCATACCATCTTCCCTCTACGCGTGTCTCTGTGAAGAAATTTCCCCTTTTTACAAAGATACGAGTAATATTGGATTAGACTCCACCCTTAACGACCTCATTTCAGCTGATTACCCCTGCAAAAACTATATCTCCAAATAAGGTTACGTTCTGAGGTACTGAGAGGACATCAACATAAGAAGTTTGAGGGACACAATGAACCCCGTAACACCACCTGACCTTTGTGTAGTAGAAATGTGGACTCTGTGTTCCTGTCTACACACAGTGTAACCTTTTGCTAAGATACCAATGAAGGCATCGTTCATAGTGAGATCTCTCTTTTCTGCACACCATTATCTCATGTGGTGATTAGTAATGGAAGGGGAATGGCTAATCCTGAGTCTCATAGAATTATGGGCTGAAATCCTGCCCAAGCAGTTTCTACAATGCTCTGGGTTCAACTTCTCCACTGTCTCCCACCACCAGGCACTTAGGGACCACACTTCAGAGGTAGGGGGTGCTTCCTAGAGTGAGGGGACCTTTCCTGCCTATAGTTTAGCCATGAAAAGTAGAGTTCACCTATCTGATTTCCTGTGGTATGCTGCTTTGAGAACTGTAGGGTTTATTTAGAGACATAATAACATAAGAAGAACATTTTCTTTAAAAGACAAGGTTTGAATGATGATCATAACTTCGTATGGGAAGCAATAAAGTAAATTTTTATCTTAAAATTGTAGTTAGGGAGAAAAGGTAAAGAAATAGAATTATGGCTGTTGTCGAGGACGGATTTTAAAGGGAGTGTGTGTATGCACATGCATTTCTGTATTCAGAGTAAAGTGATTTGTGGAAGAGCTGAAGCTCTGGCAGAAGGATGAATCTAAGTCGGATCTTCTGACCATAGCTATTCACTGCTGGCTTCTGGGTACCACGCGTGATGCATAGAAGGTGCTCGGTAAATGATTCCTGAATGCCTGAGAGGACAGATGTGTGTTTCAGGCTTAGTGCTTCATGGTATGCCAAGTTGCCGATCTTATCTTTAAGAAATTAAACTCATATTTTAACCCCTTACATGGTTATAGCTAGAACCTGATCTAAGGATCTACCATAGTTCCAGGGTTTTAAAAAGGTTTTCAAACCTTTTGTCTATTCATTTGTACATCACAACTAATAGTAGCATTTGAAGTTCAAAAGAAGTAGATTTAGAATAAATACTACATCATTTGTAGCAAATTTAGGAGCTCACTGATAGAATAGGCTACAAATATTAATAGGGATCATTGATGGGCAATAAACTACTCCAAATGTTTCAGGAGAACAGAGAGAATGTCGGGAGCTGGGGGAGCTTCTTTCATCTGTGTTATTGATGTCAGGAAAGGAAACTTCATCTTCTCTGAACTGTCAGGTAGTTGAGAGTGGGTGTCAGAAACAGAGAACCACACTGAGCAGTCCTTGGGATGACTCATGTGCCAGCTTAAGGAGCTTCCTGTTCTTGAGTTTTTTGACCAGCAAAGTGATTTTTTAATTGATTTGCATTCAAACCTTCCTCCTGTGTGTTTCTCCTTTTTTAAAATTTAATTTTATTTATTATAAGCAGGTTCTTATTAGTTATCTGTTTTATACATATTAGTGTATATATGTCAATCCCAATCTCACAGCTCATGCCCCCATCCACTTTCCCCCCTTGGTGTCCATACGTTTGTTCTCTACATCTGTGTCTCTATTTCTGCCTTGGAAACTGGTTCATCTGTACCATTTTTCTAGATTCCACATATATGCATTAATATACGATATTTGTTTTTCTCTTTCTGGCTTACTTCTCTCTGTATGACAGTCTCTAGGTCCATCCACATCTCTACAAATGAGCTGATTTCGTCCCATTTTATGGCTTTATATATTCATCTGTCAGTGGGCATTTAGGTTGCTTTCATGACCTGGCTATTGTAAATACTGCTGCAATGAGCATTGGGGTGCATGTGTGTTTTTGAACTATCGTTTTTTCTGGGTATATGCCCAGTAATGGGATTGCTGGATCATATGGTAATTCTGTTTTTAGTTAAGGAACCTCCATACTGTTCTCCATAGTGGCTGAATCAATTTACATTTCCACCAACAGTGCAAGAGGGTTCCCTTTTCTCCACACCCTCTCCAGGATTTGTTGTTTGTAGATTTTCTGATGATGCTCATTCTAACAGGTGTGAGGTGATACCTCATTGTAGTTTTGATTTGCATTTCTCTAATAATTAGTGATGTTGAGCAGCTTTTCATGTGCTTCTTGGCCATCAGTATGTCTTCTTTGGAAAAATGTCTATTTAGGTCTTCTGCCCATTTTTTTTCTTTAGAAGATGTTGGGGGTAGGAGCTTATTAATTTATTTATTTTGGCTGTGTTGGGTCTTCGTTTCTATGTGAGGGCTTTCTCTAGTTGTGGCAAGCGGGGGCCACTCTTCATCGCGGTGCACGGGCCTCTCCCTATCGCGGCCTCTCTTGTTGCGGAGCACAGGCTCCAGACGCGCGGGCTCAGTAGTTTTGGCTTACGGGCCCAGTTGCTCCACGGCATGTGGGATCCTCCCAGACCAGGGCTCGAACCTGTGTCCCCTGCATTAGCAGGCAGATTCTCAACCACTGCGCCACCAGGGAAGCCCCAAGATACTTCATATAAATGGAATCATGTAGCATTTGTTCTTCTATGACTGGCTTACTCCGCTTAGCATAATTTCCTCAAGGTTCATCCATGTTGTTGCAAGTGCCAAAATTTCCTTCTTTTTGAGGCTGAATAATATTCCATTTTATGTGTATACCACATTTTCTTTATCCATTCATCAATCAATGGACATTTGTGTTGTTTCTATATCATCTTGGCTATTTCAAATAATACTGCAGTGAACATGGGGGGTGCAAATATACCTGAGACCCTGCTTTCAATTCTTCTGGACATATACTCAGAAGAGGGATTGCTGAATTATATGGTAGTTCTATTTTTAATGTTTTCAGGATCCTCCATATTGTTTTCCATAGTGGCTGCACTATTCTGCATTCCCACCAACAGTGTATAAGGTTCCAATTTCTCCACATCTTCATCAACACTTGTTATCTTTTGTCTTTTTCAATAATTGCCATCCTAACTGGTGCGAGATGATATCTCATTATGATTTTAATCTGCATTTCCCTGACGCTTAGCGATCTTGAGCAGCTTTTCATATATCTGGTGGTCATTTGTATCTCTTTTATAGAAATGTCTGTTCACGTTCTTTGCTCGTTTTTAAATCAGGTTCTTTGTGGTGGTTTTTTGGACTATAGAGTTGTAGGAGATTCTTACGTATTTTGGATATTAACCCCTTATATAGAGGTGGTTTACAAATACTTTCTTCCATTCTGTAGGTTGCCTTTTCAGTCTGTTGATTGTTTCCTTTGCTGTGAAGATTTTTAGTTTGATGTAGTTCCATTTGTCTGTTTTGTTGCCTAAGATTTTGGTGTCAAATCCAAGAAATCATTGCCAAGATCAATGTCAAGAAGCCCTCACCCCCTGTTTTCTTCCAGAAGCGTAACAGTTTCAGATTATATGTTTAAGTCTAATTTGCTTTGAGATTATTTTGTGAGTGGTGTAAGATAGGGGTCCAATTTCATTCTTTTGCATGTGGGTATCCAGTTTTCCCAACACCATTTGTCGAAGAGAATATCTCTTCCCCATTGTGTGTCCTTGGCACACTTGTGGAAGATCAATTGACCATATTTATGTGGGTTTATTTCTGAGCTTTCTATTTTGTTCCATTGGTCTATATGTCTGTCTTTATGCCAGTAACACACTGTTTTAATTGCTGTACCTTTGTAACTTATTTTTGAAATCAAAAAGTGTGATTCCTCCAGCTTTGTTCCTTTTTCTCTCAAGATTGTAAAGCTAAAAATTTTTTATAGGCTTGGTGGGTGAATTACTTTCATGTCAGAGACTAGGTTTAATAGTTTCCTTTCCTTCCTCACCCTGTTTATTTTAAAATAATAATCTTTGAAATTACTCTACAGATAAAGGTTACAAGAAGATGATGCTCTGATCTAATAGCTCCATTTTTCTATATTGGTGCTAATTTGCCTTTCAAACTTTGTTTTCTTTTCTGTTTCTTTAAAGGCTGAAAAGAAAGGAGCCAGCAATACAGTTATTGGTATGATCTTTGGATGTTATGCTTTCTTTAACTTGCTGGCATCTTTGGTATTTGGAAAATATGTAAGTATTAATTTTTTAAAATTGTGTAATGAGTTATTCTAATTTACTAGTCTAGAACTTCCACTGATACAGAAATAACCACCATTGTATTTTATGAATCGTGCTTCAGTTGACAGTTCCATTCTTAAAGTTGATTGATTTTTAACTTCTTCCATGTTTGTAAGCAACGCATGTTGTCATTCCATTAAAGACTTATAATGTTTTATTAACTGTACATATCTTCCCCAAATCTTTTGTTTCCTGATACAGTGGATTTGTTTATGTCACTATAGACTTGTAGCAGTCATCAATTTACACTTTTCTTTGACATTTATTATAGCTTGTACATATTGGAGCAAAATTTATGTTTGTAGCAGGAATGTTTGTCTCAGGAGGAGTTACAGTTCTCTTTGGGTAAGTCATGTTCTGATATGTTTGGGAGCTTGAACAGATTTCATAATTTATCTTCAGTTTAAAATGTTAATGGTTTATGTAAATCAGTCAATACCATGTGACTAATGTTGAAGGGAGTTGAATGATACAGTGAATGGAATGAATGACATTGATCTTAAGAAAAGAGTCCTCTAGGGGATCACCATTAAGCCGGCTGCTGAATCTGTTCTTTAGGACTCCTGTGATCGTGAGAGACAGAAACTTAACTCCCTTTTCTGAGTCACAAAAACTTTTTGGCTTAAGCAGAAAGGTGAATTTCTTACCTAAAGAATCAGCTGAAGAACATAAGGATACAAATGTTAAGATAATGTCATCAGAAATCTTTCTCAGGTTCCTGGTTTTGCTTTCCTCTTCCTGTGTTTTTTTTATGTTTGGGGGGAGACCTAAAACTGAGAAGGCTTTCTACATATGTTCTTATCAGAGTGACTCTACATTTTTCAAAAGGCCTATTTAGTATTATTATTTAGGGCATCAAATATATCAGTAAAAAAGCGCAATGAGGCTGTCATTATGACTCAGATTCCTCCTACTAAAAATATAACAAAGAAACCTTTTAAAAATTTGTATTCTAAAGAGATTTATTTTCATAACTATGGTTGAGGTACTATGGTTTTCAGTGAGTACAGTTTAAAAAACTCAAAATCAATTTGGCGCTTGAGAGTCATCTTATTCTTTTTTTAGTGTATTGGACCAAGTTCCAGAAGGACCCGTGTTTATTGCTATGTGTTTTCTAGTGAGAATAATTGACGCAATCAGTTTTGCTGCAGCAATAACCGCATCCTCTTCTATCCTTGCAAAGGCTTTTCCAAATAACGTGGCTACAGTAATGGTAGGTATTTTTTACACTTTTCCTATTTTCCGTTTAGTGTAGGCTAAAATATTTATTTGGCCTTTCAAGTTAAACCTGGGACCCATTCTTCTAGACCTGCCTTTTTTCTACTTTCTGTTTTTGTTACCTTTTACCCCAATTTCTGCCTGTAGCAGCAGGCTGTCAATAAATATACCCTTAGTCTACTTAGGTGCTCTTCCTGGGCTTAGAAGCCCCTGAATGGGCAAAACCAAATGTTCTTTTTACCCCTTAAAAAATAAAAAAACCCTCTCTAATAGTATTTTGTTGTCTCTCTATAGCCTAGATTGTAGCTAGGCCGCCTGAAGCAGATTTATACTAGAGCCCTTCCTCCACTTTTCCCAGGTTCACGGAAAGGACCTTAGAGATCATTCTGAAGTCCATAAATGCTTCTGTGCAGTCAGTCTGAGGAGCGCCCTCTTATTTTACCAAAAAAATCCAGAGCCTGGTAGCATCGTATTGGCGTACATTCTCATATATTGCCTCCGCGCCTCGACACCAGGTATTAGTGACATACCAGGTTCCTGTCCTAGCTCTTGGCTGCTGTCTCCCTGATCCCAACTAGCCTTTCCCATAGCTCACTCCTCTGGACCCAGACATCCCCGAAGGACTCCTGGTTTGCATCGCAGAGCAGGCACCACCCTCAGAGACCTCAGGGTCTAATCAGCTCAGTACCAAGGATTCTCCCATTTACCCATATTAATACTACAGTTTGAAAGTTTTGACACTCAGGTAAACTGTTTGCTGTATAAATATAAATCTTCACACTTTTATTAAATATATGTACACATATATTTATACACCCATGTAAGTATATATATATATGTATGTATATATATCTGTATAGATTCACTTTAGGTTCTGTAGTCATTTGCCATGCAGTGGTGGCCACTGTAACAGGTGTACTGTTTACATTTCTCAAGAAGGGTTCAGAAGGATGCTAATCCATTGACATGCTCTGTAAGACAAGGTTTTGTGGCAAAACATGTTTGGAGTGTGCCTTTGCTGTCCTGCAACTTAGAGATGGCCAGTTCACATTAGAGTATTTCATTTTATATGTCAACAGTCTATTTACAACATTTTCCCATAGGATTGTGTTTTTTCTTTTTTCTAAATTTTTTTTAAATATGTTTATTTATTTATTTGGCTGCATTGGGTCTTCGTTGCTGCACGCAGGCTTTCTCTAGTTGCGGCGAGCAATAGCTACTGCTTCTTGTGGTACACAGGCTTCTCATTGCAGTGGCTTCTCTTGTGGAGCATGGGCTCTAGGTGCGTGGGCTTCAGTAGTTGTGGCATGCGGGCTCAGTAGTTGTGGCTCGTGGGCTCAGTAGTTGTGGCGTATGGGCTTACTTGCTCCACGGCACGTGGGATCTTCCCGGACCAGGGATCCAATCCGTGTCCCCAGCATTGGCAGGCAGATTCTTAACCACTGCACCACCAGGGAAGTTCCTCCCATAGGACTGTTGATTTTTCTCATTGATTAGTAGTTGCTCTTATGATGCATTTGGGAAATTAGTCCTTTGTCAGTATTTTTTCCCCATTCTTCATTTGTCTTTTGATTTTTTTTTGCCATTCATAGTTTTTCATATTTTCATGTAATCAGATTTATCAGTCTTTTCTTTTGTGTCTTCTAAGTTTTTATGTCATAATTAGAAAATTTACCTCACCATAAGGATTAGAAAACAAAAAACTCTCATTTTTAATTTTTCTAGTACTTATATGATTTTAATATGTATGTTTAAATTTTTGGTCCATCTTGGGTGTGTGTGTGGTATGTGTATAAATTGTAAAGTGGATAGAATTTTTTTCAGATCCTGCCCATTAAATCTTTGTTCATTTTTCAAACAAAATATATTAACTCAATTTTCTTTTGTTTTCCCATTTGTAGGGAAGTCTTGAGACTTTTTCTGGACTGGGTCTAGTACTAGGGCCTCCTTTGGGTGGCTTCTTGTATCAATCCTTTGGCTATGAGGTGCCTTTCATTCTTCTGGGATGCATAGTTCTGCTGATGGTTCCCCTCAACATGTGTATTTTACCTAATTATGGTAAGGCCTCATATATTACTCACTTTAAGAACCTTAAATTTAAGTATTTTTATGCTTTTGTAGGAGACGAATATCTCCTCCCTCTTGCCTTTCCCTCCCACCCTCCCTATGCCACCCCTCCAGGTGGTCACAAAGCACCGAGCTGATCTCCCTGTGCTATGCGTTTGCTTCCCACTAGCTATCTATTTTACGTTTGGAGTGTATATATGTCAGTGCCACTCTCTCACTTTGTCCCAGCTTCCCCTTCCCCACGCCCTGTGTCCTCAAGTCCATTCTCTACGTCTGCATCTTTATTCTTGTCCTGCTCCTAGGTTCATCAGAACCATTTTTTTTTTTTTTAGATTCCATATATATGTGTTAGCATACAGTATTTGTTTTTCTCTTTCTGACTTACTTCACTCTGTATGACAGACTCTAGGTTCATCCACCTCACTACAAACGACCCAATTTCGTTCCTTTTTATGGCCGAGTAATATTCCATTGTATATATGTACCACATCTTCTTTATCCATTCATCTGTCTATGGACACTTAGGTTGCTTCCATGACCTGGATATTGTAAATAGTGCTGCCATGAACATTGTGGTACATGACTCATTTTGAATTATGGTTTTCTCAGGGTATATGCCCAGGAGTGGGATTGCTGGGTCATATGGTAATTCTGTTTTTAGTTTTTTAAGGAACCTCCATACTGTTCTCCATAGTGGCTGTATCAATTTACATTCCCATCAGTAGTGCAAGAGGGTTCCCTTTTCTCCACACCCTCTCCAGCATTTGTTGTTTGTAGATTTTCTGATGATGCCTATTCTGACCGGTGTGAGGTAATTCCTCATTGTGGTTTTGATTTGCATTTCTCTAATGATTAGTGATGTTGAGCATTCTTTCATGTGTTTGTTGGCAATCTGTATATCTTCTTTGGAGAAATGTCTATTTAGATCTTTTGCCCATTAAAAATGGTTTGGCAAACTTTCTGTTTATCTAAAGAAGGATCTTCTAAAAAAAAAAACAAAAAACAAAAGAAGGATCTTCTCTTTAGATTGAATGGAAAAATCTGGTATTTTTTTTAAATCTCAAAAATTGATAATGTTAAGGGTATAAATATTGATTTAGGGGTTCCCATTGAGTACCTTTAAATATTAATGTTTTAGGAAAGCTTATAGATAGAAGCTAGAAAATTAAATTTTCTTTTATTTTGATGATATTGGCAGAATTTTGTTCTATAAGTTCCACCTCACTCATTTAACTGCTTCTAGACCCATGAACAATGTAGCTTTAGGTTTGGGTGTCTAAGAGTCAACTTCGGTCCCTCCCTCTCTCTCATCCTTTATATCTGCTCACCAAGTCACCTCTTCCATACTGCACTAAAGAAATATTTTTAAAACACAGTCAAGTACATGACAATCCTCTTAATAAAAATCCCTAAATCCATGAAATGAGAGCTTTATCCTGAAAGCCGCTAGGAGCTGTTGTTAGGTGTCAGCAGGGGAGTCACATGAGCTGGACTATCTCCCACTTCTACTCTACCTAACTCCTACTCATCCTTCAAAACTTAATTTGTATGATCTCTTCTGGGAGGTTTTTCTGAACCTTCTCAATCAATGATCTAAATGCTAAGTCACTAGTGCCACAGTGCTCTGCATTTTTCCTGCCCCTTCACACCTGAGGGCCACACCACTTCCTCATCTCTAAGAGCAGTTTCCTGTGGCAGGCATTGTCAACCATGGAGTCCTGTCCCTCCAAGAAGAATGTATCAGAATTGGAGGAAGCAGAGAGAATACCTGAGTAGCTTGGAAAAGCTTCCCAGGTGATTTTGTCACGTGCCTCTGGAAGTAGGTATCACCTACTTGGGCTTCATCAACAGCTTAGTTAAACTCATTATGTGTTCATTTTCATGTACATTCCTGTATGTTCTTATTGCGATAATCCCCTTTCCCACTTTGGATTTAGAGAAAGGGACCATTTATGCCATAATAATTTGTCTTATACCATACATCCATAATACCTTCTATATGCATAATAAATGTAATTGATTACAGTTGATCTTTTATCATTTATATTTTAAAGGTGACTAATAAACATCTGTAATATACAGTCCAAAATCCACACCCAGTGAAGTCTCCCTGCTGGCACTGCCACACTGAGCCACATGGTGGTGCCTATCCCCGTTCTAAGTCAGATCTGTAGTTAAACATCCTAGGCTGGGCTCACAATTGGTTCATCATTGAATATTTGGCTAATAGCTAAGGAACGAACACCACGGTTTAACTTTATCCCTCATATCCTGCCAAAGTCCAAGTGTAGAACTTAAAATAGTTGAACCACACTTTATGCTTTTTTGGTACTTTGCTCCCTACTGGATCATTATTCACCAAGAATTTATTGAGTAATGAACTGTGGTGGGTGCTTTTGGAGAAATGAGGATATGTCAGTGCTGATTTGGCCCTCAGAGAGCTTCCTGGCCTGGCTCAGTGCACAGTCTCCTAACTCGTCCCCCTGTCTGCATTTCCCAGGAGACCACGGAGGGGTCTCTTTAAACCACAGATCTGATTCTCAGTCTTTGTTTGCAGTGTCTAGTGATTTCCCGGGCTTCTTAGCCTATTTTACAAGTGCTGCATAATCTTAGCACTCCATCCTTCTCCAATGTGATCTCTCTTCCCTACCCTCCAATTTCCGTCCTCCACCTTTGCTTCTGCTCTTTCATTTCCTCAAACAGAATAGTTTTCCCTCACTTCTGAGTCTTGGAATGAGCCATTCCTGGATAATATGCCTGGATTATTCTTTCCTCCTTCTTTGCTTGTTCATCTCAAGCTCATCTTTTAGGCAGCAACTTAGATATCACTACTTTTGGAAATTCTTTCCTAAACAGCTTTCCCTGTTTTTTTAAGGCAACCCTCTCATATGCTCCAATCCATACCCTCCTAGCTCCATCCTAGCTCTCTCCACGCCTTACTGTATCTTCTCTGTGAGGTCAGGGCCTGGGTTTGTCTCCTTTGCCTTTGTCTGCCCAGCATTTTGCATGGTATCTGACTCAGCATAGATTTTGTTCAGTAAATTAGTTGGAAGACAGGAAAGTCATCAAACAGTAGTAAACCACGTAAAATGAAATACAGTTTAAGTGCTAAATTACATGGTATAGATTAGAAGTGCAGTAGGAAACAGGTAAAACTTGTGGCGTAATTAGAGTCACAGCCAGACTTTACAGAGTGAATAGAACTTGAAAAATTAGCAGGGGAAAAAGAAGGGAGTTGTAGGATATGATTGGCGGCTTGGAAACAACCATGCCTGGTGCTTGGGACGGTGCAGAAGTTGTGTTGCTGTTGGAATGGCAGGACATGAGGTTGCTGTTCAACTGACCTTTACTGCCAAATGGAATGTACACGTGATTCAGTAGCATCTCATTCTTTTTTTTTTTTTTTTTGGCCGTACCACACGGCATGCAGGATCTTAGTTCCCTGACCAGGGATCGAACCCATGCTCCCTGCAGTGGAAGCAGGGAGTCCTAACCACTGGACTGCCAGGGAAGTCCCGAGCATCCCTTTCAATCCAGTGTTTTTTTTCACGAGCAGAAAAAAGTTGTTTTGTATTCTTTGATTAACTCAGATTCCTCCTCAGCACACACACATTTTTCCCCGATAAAGCGTCTGGCTTTTCCTATGCATCAAATCAAACTTTACATATTCTCTACCCCATCTGGGAAGGCCTCACTGACTTCTAGGTTATGACCCGTAACCAAGACTGCTTCTTCTCCTCACACTCTGATTCCAGTTGATTCTTTTTGAACTAGAGAAATTATTTTTAAGAACACTGAAATGGCCTCTAGGTTTGAATAACTTATATGCAAATTTTAGGCAAACTCAAACGTGTGTTTATTTTGATTACTGGATAAAGGTGACCTTACCAATTTTACTTTTCAAAATAGATTGAAAGATAAAGTTAAGCAATTTTCATTACTCTAATTTCTTTTTTTATTTTTACTCCACAGAGTCTGATCCAGGGAAACACTCATTCTGGAAACTCATCATTTTACCCAAGGTTGCCTTTATATCCCTCGTCATTACCTCACTCAGCTCAGGTTTTGGCTTCCTTGATCCTACGCTGTCCCTCTTTGTTTTGGAGAAGGTGAGTAGCCTGGTGATGCAGACCTCCACATTGTAGCGGGTGGACATAATTGCTTGCTCTTGGGCCCTGCTTGATGGAAAATCCTAGGAGTGGCTTCAAGAAGGAGGCAGAATGAGAGCTACTCACCAAGACAGCCTGTACCTTCCCTCTGTGATGTCCCTATAACTAGGGGTCTGATTTGGTGTAAATGAAAGAAGCCTTTCATCTGGTCTCCTTTTTCCAAGGCCTTGCTCGAGTCATCATAGGTCTGGCTTGGGCAACATCCTGGCTGCTTAATAAGGATACTTTCCTCTGTTTTGATTCCAGTGAGGCATTTGGGATACTTAGTGGCTCATTTAACGTGAGGTGTCCCTTCTTTTCTGGGTCCATTTACTTTTTAGTCTATTGCATACATATTCAAAAGACTGTGGGCTATATTAATCTGAGATGAGAGAAAGGAACCAAGAATCTCTCTCCATCTTTTTTTTTTTCGGTATGCGGGCCTCTCACCGTTGTGGCCTCTCCCGCTGCGGAGCACAGGCTCCGGACGCGCAGGCTCAGCGGCCATGGCTCACAGGCTCAGCTGCTCCACGGCATGTGGGGTCCTCCTGGACCGGGCCACGAACCCGCGTCCCCTGCATCGGCAGGTGGACTCTCAACCACTGCGCCACCAGGGAAGCCCTCCATCTTCTTAATGCTGAAAATTATATACTGAATTTTAAAGTTTGATGTTATAGCAATTTGTTCTTAGATATTTTTGAAAAAAGATTATTAATAAATAATGCAATAAATTACTAAGTCTGATAGTTAATTATCCTGGAGAATTAATCTGTGTTTATAAAGATAGAAATCTACTACCTGCAGTCCATACTCACTTTATTTGAGGCCCTAGAATGAAAAAAGCACTGTTACCAGAAACACAACCCCTTCAAGTCAGTAAAGACAGTTTTGGGTATTTCACAGGTAAACTTGGGGACTGTTAATTTAGTGCCGGACCCAAGTTTTGGAAAATAATATAATATCACACTTAAGAAGTGAGCATCTATGAGGTAATGCATAAGAAAAATACTTTGTATTTATGGTGACACATTCCATTCACATTATCAACAACGTGTCTCTTTTTTTAAAATATAAATTTATTTATTTATTTATTTTTGGCTGCATTGGGTTCATTGCTGCACGCGGCTTTCTCTAGTTGCAGAGAGCGGGGGCTACTCTTCATTGCGGTGTGCAGGCTTCTCATTGCGGTGGCTTCTCTTGTTGCGGAGCTCAGGCTCTAGCTGTGTGGGCTTCAGTAGTTGTGGCACATGGGCTCAGTAGTTGTGGCTCGTGGGCTCTAGAGCACAGGCTCAGTAGTTGTGACACACAGGCTTAGTTGCTCTGCAATATGTGGGATCTTCCTGGACCAAGGCTTGAACCTGTGTCCCCTGCACTGGCAGGCACTGAACAACCAGGGAAGCCCAACAACGTGTTTCTTTAAGTCATTTTTCTGTTCTTTTAAGAAGTGTGTCCAAACAATGAAAAAAAAAATTTGTAACCAATCTCTCATAAACCCAAGTTGCTCGTGTCTAACTTATAAAAAAATCCTTAGAAAGGTACTTTCTGGTTTTTCTATCCAATTTTTGTTCCTGTTGCCCTTCTTCTGCCTTCTTAACAGTTTTTTGTATTGGCTGTTTGCTGTCCAGTCGCTCAGCCTTTTAGGGAAGGAGGGCTCCACCCTGTCTCCCCCGTTGTAAAATCAGAAGAGGACATTTCTGACTTTTGTATCTTGCAACTGTCTTTAAACGGCTGATTTTTAGCTTGAGTTATGTCATTAAAATTATTCAAACATATACTGATGTATAAATAGATCTCATAGGCTTAATTAAGGATTAGTTAAGGAAATTAAGGAAAATGAGAACAACCCAGATAACCAAGAAAGGCATTTATATCATGTTGGTAACAGTAACGGTAGCAGAGTTATGAGGTAGCTTACTACTTTAGAAGCCTTTTAAAATGTGTCATACCATCTAATTCTTTAATTAGAAATTTATATCTCTTTGAGATGGATAGAATAGATATTATTGTCAGTGTTTTTTACACCAGTGCACTTCAGTCTGAGAGCAGTGAGCATACCTGGGATTTTTGTTAGAAATGCACATTCTCAGGCCTCATCCCAGACTTTTTGAATCAGAAATTCAAGGGCTGGCATCCAAGAACCTCTTATAAGAAGTTCTCCAGACTTCTCTGGTGGCTCAGTGGTTAAGAATCCACCTGCCAATGCAGGGGACACGGGTTTGAGCCCTGGTCCGGGAAGATCCCACATGCCTCGGAGCAACTAAGCCCACGCATCACAACTACTGAGCCTGTGCTCTAGAGCCTACGAGCCACAACTACTGAGCCCGTGTGCCACAACTACTGAAGCCCACACACCTAGAGCCTGTGCTCCACAACAAGAGAAGCCACCACAATGAGAAGCCCACGCACCTCAAGGAAGAGTAGCCCCCGCTCGCAGCAACTAGAGAAAGCTCGTGCACAGCAACGAAGACCCGATGCAGCCCAAAATAAATAAATTTATTTTTTAAAAAACCCACAAGTTCTCTAGGTAATTTTTTGTGCATACTAACGTTTGCAAAGCACTGATTGACATGTAAAAATGCTATGATTCATAGAAGGATAATTATACTATATTTAATGTCAAATGCTACAAATCAAAAACATCCAGGACTTCTGACCTGTAGTTAGGCTTTTTCCCCTATAGAGAAAATGTAATCCGTTTATAAGAGTAAGACAGGGCTTCCCTGGTGGCGCAGTGGTTGGGAGTCCACCTGCCGATGCAGGGGATGCGGGTTCATGCCCCGGTCCGGGAGGATCCCACTTGCCGCGGAGCGGCTGGGCCCTTGAGCCATGGCCGCTGGGCCTGCGCGTCCGGGGCCTGTGCTCCGCAGCGGGAGAGGCCACAACAGTGAGAGGCCCGTGTACCAAAAAAAAAAAAAAAAAGAGTAAGACAAAAATTAGGCAGGTTGCTGACTGTTAGTAGTAGCCTCATGGCAGATAGTAAGAGCTGAAGAAATGGTAGAAGGAAAAGATAGATATTTATTGAAAAAATGACTTAACCATGTAACTTTAACACAGGATTTCTTTTACAGTTTAATTTACCAGCTGGATATGTGGGACTGGTATTCCTGGGTTTGGCACTATCCTACACCATTTCTTCACCGCTGGTGGGCCTACTCAGTGATAAAATGCCAGTATGTATGCTTTATCGATGTTTAAGAGTTACTTTTGTATGTCTAGACTGGTGATTGTCCAACTGTACTTCCTGAACTCTAGAGGTCCACTGATTAGAATTAAAATATTCAGTTTTTAAAAAATGTTTATCTTTATTGAGGTATAGTTGACAAATAAAATTGTAAGATATTTAAAGTATACATCATGGTGATTTGGTATACATACACCCTGAGAAAGGATCCCCTCCACCTGGTGAATTAACATATCCATCACCACAGTTACCTTTTTGGGGGGGGGTGGAGAGCAGTGAGAACATTTAAATTTTAATATATTCAATTTTTTAAGCTGATGGAGAGGTTCCAGTGTGAGGTCTCAGTATGTGCCAACCCGCCATCACCCTGAACAGGTTCACTTTTTAATTGCTTCATCTGGGAAAAGAGGAGGAGTCTTATGCTAAAACTGTTGAAAAACTCTTGGATTAGACTTTCTAAAGGAAAAAGTTCCCTTGATGCAAAAAAGTGGTTTGACCTTAATAAGTAGGGCAGAGCCCCAAAAGTAGTTAGGACTTGACCAAGGTGAGAGGATAGAATTTAGTTTTTCTGTGGGAGTGAAAGGATTGGTCGTGTAAATATGCCTCAGTTATCCCATAGCCATCCTGACAGAAAATCCTTTCTAGTCTCCTTTAACTAGGTCTAAACCATTCAGTCCAGATGACTAGTATACAGAGCTAGTACTGTTAGCCAGGTCTCAAGCTTCTATGACTTTAGTGCTTATTTTTGTGTTTCCCCTCTTAATTAGATGTGGGTATATATTTATGAAGACTTATTACATGGAGATTACTTGGTAATCCAGGTGGAAAAAAGCAAGTGTCTTAAACAGTGTTTGTAACTTAGTTTTAAGGCATAACCTTATATAACTGAACAGATACCGTACCCCTATAACTTTTAGCCTGTGTTTGAGTAGTTTATAAGGAAACATTTTATTTGGTACTTTTTAATAATGTGAATTTTCTAGATAGTGCATCTACTTGGTCATTCCTTGTGGTGACTGCTTTTTAAATTGTTATATTTGGAACAGTTTATCACGTGCAAAATCTACAATACAATCCCTTTCCAAGGAATACTTGTCCTTTGCTCAACCCCTGCCTTGGGGTATATTGCACTCGCTTTTGTGTTTTCTCTTACATGTAAAATTTTGTTTTCTCCAATGTATTTGGATTTTTTAATATCATGACTTGTGTTCTTCAATGATTTCTTTATTTTCCTGAACTATGGAAGATCTTTACCTCTAAGAGTTTCTGTGGTCTTTCTTTATCAGCATCTAAGGAAATGGCTTCTCGTTTTTGGAAACTTAATCACAGCAGGGTGCTACATTCTCTTAGGACCTGCCCCATTCTTGCACATTAAGAGGTAATTTTTTTTCTTCTTTTGAATTTGTGGCAAAATAACATTAGGAATTATTTAAAAAATTTTTGGTGTAACACTAATATGCTTAGTATCTTTGAATCTTATTTAAATAATTACCAGATTTAGGACTATATTGAATTGTTTGTTTTACTGACAGTATTACTGGATGCTAGCAGTGGTCTAGGCAAACAGGAATGCATAACATCTGAATCAAATGATAAAAATGCTTATTCTCCCTTTGTATTTCAATTGCACATTTGTACTTTATTTTAGTTAATTTTTAAAAAATTTATTATTTATTTTTGGCTGCGTTGGGTCTTTGTTGCTGCACGCGGGCTTTCTCTAGTTGTGGCGAGCATGGGCTACTCTCTGTTGTGGTGTGTGGGCTTCTCCTTGCGGTGGCTTCTCTTGTTGCGGAGCACAGGCTCTAGACGCGCGGGCTTCAGTAGTTGTGGCACCCGGGCTCAGTAGTTGTGGCTCGTGGGCTCTAGAGCTCAGGCTCAGTAGTTGTGGCACACGGGCTTAGTTTCTCCACGTCATGTGGGATCTTCCTGGACCAGGGCTCGAATCCGTGTCCCCTGCATTGGCAGGCGGATTCTTACCCACTGCTCCACCAGGGAAGTCCTGTACTTTATTTTAAAAGTAGCATTTGTTATCTACCTTTAGCTGATAGTTCTTAGAATATACTTTTGTTTTCTCTATTCCTTCTTGCCCCTTGAGGAGGGAACTAAATCATTTTTGTTTCTGTATCATCCTTAGCATATGGTAGCTACTTAATAAAGCTTGTTTATTTTTTTTAAGAAGATGGTGGGGGTAGGAGTTTATTAATTAATTTATTTATTTTTGCTGTGTTGGGTCTTCGTTTCTGTGCGAGGGCTTCCTCTAGTTGTGGCAAGCGGGGGCCACTCTTCATCGCGGTGCGCGGGCCTCTCACTATCGCAGCCTCTCTTGTTGCGGAGCACAGGCTCCAGACGCACAGGCTCAGTAGTTGTGGCACACGGGCCTAGCTGCTCCATGGCATGTGGGATCCTCCCAGACCAGGGCTCGAACCCGTGTCCCCTGCATTAGCAGGCAGATTCTCAACCACTGCGCCGCCAGGGAAGCCCAAGCTTGTTTATTATCATTTATTTTCTAAAATAAAATGAGCTACTTAGAGCTTTTTAGGTACCTCTGGGACAAAACATGATATGGATAAAGGAATGATTTCAGAGTCTTTCAGATTTGGGTTTGTATTTGGGCTTTGCCCCTTCCTTGGTATGTGAACTTGAGCAAATAATATAATTTCCAAGAGCCTCAGTTTTCTTATCCACCAAAAAAGCCAATAATAGTACTGTTGAAATAATTTTCTAGGCTCAAGATAGAGTGACTCCAGCCCAGGGTTCCATGTCAGCAAACCAAAACTTAGAAAACTTTCATGTCCCTGTAAATGCTCCTCTTGACCAGAAAAGCAGTCTATCCTGTCACCCAGTCACCCCCAAACGCCAAGCCACCAACTGTGGGCCGCTCACCCCAAACAAGATGGACTGCGTAGCCCCAGACAATCAGATATTTACCTGTTTTTCTCTTCCTTGTTTTTTTTTTTGTGTGTGTGGTACGCGGGCCTCTCACTGTTGTGGCCTCTCCCGTTGCGGAGCACAGGCTCCGGACGCGCAGGCTCAGCAGCCATGGCTCACGGGCCCAGCCGCTCTGCGGCATGCGGGATCTTCCCGGACCGGGGCACGAACCCGTGTCCCCTGCATCGGCAGGCGGACTCTCAACCACTGCGCCGCCAGGGAAGCCCCTCTTCCTTGTTTTTTTTTCCTTATCCTGTAAAAACTTCCTGCCTTCTATCCCATTTTTCAGTTCTCCAAAATGAGACCATCCACTTCATGAAGTGTTAAATAAAGTTTGTTTGTATCACCTAGATTGTCTTCTTTAATCATTTTTAACAGACTTACATGGCAGGGTTGCTGCAAGCATTCAGTAGAATAATGGATATGAAGTAACTGACGTAGGGCCCGACATGGAACACGTAGCAGGTTCCTGTCACTTCCTTTACCATTTTCCTTCTGTGCCATTTTTCAGTCAGTGGAATTTCAAAGCCAAGTGCTTGAAGGAGCAACATTAACGTTGACATTTTAACCAACTTTGAAAGGCTTTTACATGGTGATAAGAAGGCAGGTCGACTCTGGGCATGTGACGTGTGTAACCAAAGATATTGGGATAGCAGGAGAAATTGATCATTGGCCCCCCTCAAAAACGTAAGGAGTTAAAAGGTGCTTTCACTGAACAAAATGGGATCAGATGGGGGTAAGGACCAGACTAGTCATGTCATCCGTGAAACGAACTTGTCTGAGATCCTGCCCGCCCTCCTTGGCGTGAAGCTTTGCTGTCTCTTTAAATGTTAACTTTTCTCCCAAACTCTCTTGCAGTCAGCTCTGGTTGTTGGTGCTGATATTAGTCATAAATGGTATCTCTGCTGGAATGAGTTTAATTTCAACTTTCCCAGAGATTCTCAGCTGCGCACAGTAAGTTACTTCCATGGCTTGAAGAACTGTATCGTGATTAGCAATAAACATCACAAGCTTCCTTGAATTTCTCATTTTGTAGGATGTTGGATATTTTTTTACAATACTAAATCTTCATGATTTCATGTCATGCAATATTGTGATTATAAATAGTATAAGCAAAAATACAATAATATAAATGATAATATATAGTAATATTAATACAATGATAGGTAAAATGGGTTGTGGATAGAGGCTTGGCTTAGTTTACACCTCGGTATAGGTATACTTCTAAAAAGCCAAAGCATATATATGTATAACTGAAGCACTTTGCCATAGAGTAGAAATTAGCACAGCATTGTAAATCAACAATACTTGAATAAATTAAAAAAAAAAAAAAAAGCCAAAGCGCAGTAGGAAGCCCTCAGCATCATTTCCCTCTCATAGAGGAGGTCCACACAAGGGCACAGAGTGACCAGGTAAATGGATTCTAGTAGCAATTCCAATGTGTGGGTTTTTCCTCCCTCACACCGCCAAGCTGGGTGTCCTGCAATTCAACTAATTCTGACACTATTTACCGGGAGATAACACCAGATCCCACAGGTTAGGGGCTCAGTCCCACAAGAGTGCCCTCTGTTTCAGATGCCAGTTTCAAATGCAGGTTGTTACCTATGTTTCTGACCGACTGGCTGTAAACCAGAGGTTCCAACGACCCCCTCCGTGGGTTCTCTTCATTTGCTAGAGCAGCTCATAGATCTCAGGAAACCAGTTCACTCACTAGCTACTGGCTTACTGCAAAGGATATTAAGGGATACAGATCAGCAGCCAGATGACAAGATATATAGGGCGATAAGGTCCCAAGCAGCAGAGCCTCTGTCCTTGTGGAGTTTGTGGCCCAGCACAATGGCACATGGAAGCATTCTGGCTTCCCAAGCTGGAAGCTTTCTGAACTCAGTCCTTCTGGGGTTTTATGGAAGCATCACTGCATATGCATGGCTGATTAAATCATTGGCCATTGGCGGTTGATTCAACCTCCACCCCCTCTCTCTATGGGGGAGGGATGTGTGGGGCTTGAAGTTCCAGCCCTCTAATCATATGTTGGTTCTCCAGGCAACGTGGGTGCTAGTCCCAAAGTCATCTCGGTAACATAACAAAAGACATTTTTTTTTATGGCTTTCATCACTTAAGAAATTCCACGGGTTTTAGGAGCTGTGTGCCGGAAATGGGGAAGAAGACCAAATGTATCTTTGTCACTTGGCCATCAGTCTTTTGTTTAATAGGCATAAAGATGAAGAACACAAAGTGAACTTGAGCAGGGAGAACACTGATGGCTCTGCTGTTGTCAGTTCAACAAGCCTCAAAGCAATGAGGAGCTGCCTCTGTATTTTCTAAAGGTTGCCCATCGTTCTCTCTACCTGTTCATATCATTTGAAGAATTTCTTAGTTAATTATATACTTTAATAAACATTTAATGCAAGTGGGTCACAATTCTTAATATTGTATCCTATATATGCAGTAGAAGTATTTTTAGAAAACCCTGGAGGAAATATTACTAGAGTAATATCTTCAAATGAGATTAGCTTTTTATTTTAGAAATGGAGTGTTCTTGCTGTTGGGTTTATCCAGATTATCCCTGGTTTATTTTTATACCATACACTATTCTTTTGTTTCATGCAGGTTTCCCTTTTAACCACAGACACACTCGTTTCTCTTTGCAGTGAAAATGGATTTGAAGAAGGATTAAGTACCTTGGGACTTGTGTCAGGTCTCTTTGGTGCATTGTGGTCAGTTGGGTGAGTAGCTATTGAATTTCGTTCACACCTGCAAGTTGGAAAATGCTAGCCCCATTTTACAGATGAAGAAATTGAGACACTGAGAGGTCAGATGAGTTGCCAGAAGGCACATAATTCACTTAGGGCAGAGCTACAGTTCTAATCCAGCTGTCTGACTTCAAGATCAATGGTTATACCAGCAGTTTTAATACATAATCAAAATGGTCTCATATACTTTGTCTTATTTAAGTGATATTTTAAAGTTCCTTTAACAGGAGCCTGTCTCAGTTTTGAAATGTATTCATTTATTCATTCATTTGTGTATTTATTTTTAACTCTCTACTATACCAGAGGGATAACTGTATGCTGGCCATGTAGCTATCATCAATAAGTGTGTACTGAGTTGTTTTAAATACAAATATCTAGAAGAGTAGAGAGAATAATATAAAGGTTCTTTTGAATGTATATCATCTTTTAAAAATTTTCATATAAGGCACCAACTTTTCAGAAGCAGTTATAATTTTAGGATTGTTTAAAAATTTTAAACATCATCACTGTCAGGTAGAATTATTTTCTTACACCTAATGCTCTGTCCAGGAATTGGCTTTTTTCGTTAGTGTCTATAGTTTCAATATAATGAATTGAAGCAGTCACGCAGCCTATAAGGAGTAACTTTTTTTTTGCACTATAATCCTCTTTCTTCTTTTCATTGTTAGTGCTTTTGTAGGACCAACGCTGGGAGGATTTCTGTATGAGAAAATTGGTTTTGAATGGGCAGCTGCTCTGCAGGGTCTCTGGGCTCTGACAAGTGTGAGTAATTAGTCTTTTACTTTCATTTTCCTTATGTTTATGGAGAAATGTGACTTGGATAATTGACATTAACCAGTACCTTTCATTGTGTTAAAGGGACTAGTGATGGGCTTGTTTTATCTACTGGAGCATTCAAGGAGAAGAAGGAGGTATGGTCAACTCTTGAGGTTTTTTTCTCCCTTTAAAAGTTGGCTTGTGGGAGGGGAAAAAAGACACCATTTGACATCCATTCTTCCACTCTGGAGATTTCTGGGCACTCTGAGCCTCATCACTTTATAAACACATTTACGGAAATAGTTGGATAGAGATGTAGGTACTGAGTTTTTTTTTAAGGTGAGAAATACTGAGGTTGGCCTCTTCTTTCCTTCAATGTAGATCTAAACTTCAAAATAGCCTCGGCACAGAGGAGGAACGGACTGCTCTCTTGCCTGATGAAACGTAGCCTTACCTTAGGGATGCCTACTGAAACGGGGCTGGGAGATGGATGCTCCTGGCCTTGAACTTCATCGCTGGAAGGATTTTCCTAATTTTTACACACAAAACTCCATGGACTCCACACCAGCATCCTGAAATTGTTAACATAGTTTTGGATGATCCTGTGTTGGGCTGCACATACTGTTGTCCTGAAGAGCTGGCCTGCTGAACCAGCCGTATTTGAAACCTTAAGTATGCAAAGAGTTGTTGAAAATCAACAAAAGTTTTTGGTTTTGAGTGACCAGATGTGGCCCTGAGGATGTTACTGACTCTAGGTGTCCTGTTTCCTCTGTTTACTTTTTATTCTGAGGGCACTGATTCTGTGACTGTACCCTTTTTATTAACAGGAAAAGAAATGATTTGAGATGCTTAACAATAATATAAAGATAACTCAAAATATACAGAATAATTACTGTGAAATCAGTTTTTAAAATATTTGCTTTCTCTGTGTCCTAAGATTTTTTTGTTTTTGTTCAAAAGGCAAAATTCCAGCCTACCATGGGAAAACTCTATTGCATACCCTGGCCATCAGTTCTTCTAAAACTTTTGTTTGTATGAAAGATACAAGAATAATATTACTTAACACTTCCAATTTTGTAACATGCTGTGAATTAGGATCTGGATTTATAAATAATGCTTGGTATAATATTATTCATTTCCCTTAATGTCTCTGTTTTAGTTCTATCATTTAAAAAAAAAAACATACTCCCAATAGATGTATCCCATTCCCAGAGCAAGTGAGCCCCCAGGAATGCTTGTTCTATGTTAGGGAAGGGGTTCCTCTGACTTCAGGTAAAATCCATGCTCTCGTTTGAAGTGAGTGAATCTCTGCTGTGCAACTCTCACCTCCTGATCCATTTTTATGCTGTAGTAGCCCCATTTACCCACCCACCCCTTTTTAGTAGAATAAATGTTTTTTATCTGTTTATTAATTCAAAAATATTTATTGAATGCCTTCTCTGAATTGACATTGCACTTGATCTTACAGATTTAGCTGTGATCAAGATAAACAGAGTCTAGTCTTTATGGAACTAATATTCCAGTGGAAGGGACAAGCAAGAAATAAATACCAGAATCTCTAGTTATCTTGCAGAGATGCTATGATGGAAAACAAAAACAAAAACCTGGTGATATGAAAGAGTAATTGGCTGGAGCTGATCAGATGTGAGGATCCTCATTTAGATAAGGCCTTGAACTGAGCTCTGAAGGATGAGAATGAGGCAGCCATTCTGAGGGGAGAGCCCTCCCTAGCATGTGCAAAACGGCTTGACGTGGTCAAAGAGAAGGCCGTGGCCCACGTGGCTGGAGTCTAGTAAACTGAGGAATTTGGGTGGGGGAGAGGAGCTGGCTTTTGAATGGCGGATTCTAGAATTTGATTCATATTTCAGGAAGGTCATTGTGTTTGCATGGCCAAGGTGAGTGGGGATGCGGATTACCAGGGGTGGAGGGAAATCTTTGGAAGCTTTGAGAGAGACATTAATGGTTTGGATCAGGAAGGTGGTGCTGAAGTAGAGAAAAGGATGTGTTTGGAAGTAGAACCAACAGGGTTTGCTGATAATGGACAGAGAAGGGGAGAGAAATTCAGGAAGACTCCTAAGATTTGGCTTGAGGGCATGGGTGGTCAACTGGTGCCTCTTAGTGAAACGGGGAAGAATGGTAGCGAAACAGATCTGGAAGAGGCACATTAAACCATGCCCTTTCACACCACCATAAGGAAAAAATAAATAAAATTTAAAGGATCACAATACTCAGGTTGGAGAAGATGAACAGCAACTGGACCACGGACTGTTTCGGAAGACTGTTTGGCATTAATTCCCCAAACTGAATATTCACAGTTCCCATGAACTCTTCACTCTTCTCCTCCCCCCAAGTCCCTTCGCCCTGAGAACTCCAGAGGCTGGTCCCTTGCCTGCCAAGCACAAGTGGCCTGTCACCCGCTTACCGGAGCGGCACCAGGACGAGTGTGACCCCAGCCCCCTGCACTCGTGTGCACTGCGGGAAGGGCCAGGCCTCGATCTCCCGGGTTAAATCGTCCTGGCCCCTCTCCAGGGCTTTAATTCCTCGGGCGCAGGATGCAGGCTAATGCGGGCCGGCCCCTCGTCCGCCCAGTGGCAGAGGATGCCGCCGAATGCCTGTAGTTCCCATTTGTACCACGTGGGGCCGCTATTAAAGCACCGCGGGGATCCAGCCGCTCAAAGCCGAGCCGCGGCGCCCGAGCTCGCACCGTTCCCACCCGGCGTCCCGGAGTCACTCAGGGCTGTCAGCCTATTACCGTTACCAGCGCTGCTGACTGTTGAGACTAGTTGAAGGTCAACGCAAAGATTCCAGGCTTACTGGCTAGAGAACTTTTTGTTCCCCCTCCGAACACGCCGCTGTCAGTACCTACTGTGGATACCAGTGTATTTAAAGCCGCTTTGTACAAAAACAACTTTGCCCCTTCCTCATTTTATGATTTTGAAGTATTAAGATAAATGACAAAAAAAGTTTAAAATATGAGAAACAATAGCAGAACTTTGAACCTTTTGAAACCAAAAGGTAGGTCAAAATTATCAAAGGAAACCTGTGTATGTGTTTATATTTATATATATTTATATTCATCTAAATGTAACAAAGTGCCCAATTTAAAAGCACTTTTTAAAAAATGAGACTGAATGTAGAATACAATAAATTAAAAAGTATCTTTTATGTTAAGGTCACGTTGCAACCTATACATATATGACATACAGACTAATCCCAAGGAAAAATAAAAAGGACAAACTTTTTAAAATCACAAATCGTTTTTTCAATTAAAACTTTTAAAAAATGTTTGAGGTAATTGTTGATTCACATGCAGTTGTAAGAAATAATACCCAGAGATCATCTGTCCTCTTTACCCAGGTTCCCCCAATGGTAACATCTTGCAACACTTAACAGTACAATATTATAACTAGGATATATTGGTAGAGTCGAGATAAAGAAAGATTCCCAGTCTTCAGTTGCCCATGCCCATACTTTTCTCTCACCCTCACTCCCTCCTTACTCTCTGGCCATCACTAATCTGTTCTCCATTTCTGTAATTTTGTCATTTCAAGAATCCTGCATGAATGGAATCTATTGTATGTTATTTTGGGGGATTGCCTTTTTCATTCAGCAGAATACTCTTGAAATCCATCCACATTGTTGCATGTGTCCATAGTTCATTTCTTACTGAGTAGTATTCCACGGCTTGGTTATTCATCTATTGAAGTGCATCTGGATTGTTTTCAGTTTGTGGGTAAAACAAATTAAGATGCTATGAACATTCATGTATAGGTTTTTGTGTGAAGATGTCTTCATTTCTCTGGGATAAATGCCCAGGAATACAACTGCTGAGTTGTGTGGTAATTGCATGATTAGTTTTTTTCCCCAAATAACCCATATATTTTACAAGGGAAATTTGATTTGGACAATAAATATTAAATATCATACATCAATGCAATATTCTATTGTTTATTAAGTTATCAGGATTTAAATATGTTAAACATACCTTCTCATATCTAGCTGGCAAAAGAGGTGGGTAATAAATACTGACATAGCCAACTAATTTTCATTAAGTACAATTAATAAGTGAGAAGTAAAACCTATATCTTTTATTTATATACGATCATAGCAAAAGGAAATGATCCAAAGACTATGATAGTTAGCTTTCCTTTGGTCTCACTGTCATATGTCCTCAACTTGTGAAATAAACACGCAGGAGAGTAAGAAACAACATACTTAAGACAGAAAAAATAAAATGTTATCCAAAGTACTAACAAATGAAACAAAAGCCTACTTATTCAGTTTTTCATTAGGAACAACTTGCAACTCTTAAAATATTTGCAGTAGTTTCTTTCAGAAAATCCGCAGCTCCACTTCGAATCCCAGTTTATTTATAGGTGACAATCTGAGAAAGCATGATGTTCAGTAATAACTTCTGGTTTATAGTTTAGTGCAATTGCAACAACAGTACTAAAATAAGCCAAATGCATTTCTGGTTGATCATGGTCAACAGTAGCACAAGTACAAAAAGCAGTATATTATTATCATTTTTTAAGTTTTTGTCATTTAAGGTAAATTTGAATACCAAATCAGTTAAGTCACGTTATTATATGTTTCAGAAATGGCAGCCGTGAGGGACTTTCCTGGCTGTCCAGGGGTTAAGACTCTGCGCTTCCACTGCAGGGACACCAGTTCGATCCCTGGTCGGGGAACTAAGATCCCACATGCTGCCCATTGAGGCTAAAAAAAAAAAAAAAATGACAGCCATGAAATCAGTTTTTGGATGAATATGAATAGGGTTTTTTTCTTTTGAGAATTAAAACCAGTGTAGGTATATATTTCATTTGAACATATTGACCTGAAACAAATAGACAGCCAGATATTTCTTCAACAAAGATGGGTTTATTTAGAGTCAATAGAGAATTGCAATTCAGGGTTTGTACAAGTGCCCACACAGCAAGGGAAGGAGAACACTTTTATAGATGGAAAAAGGAAGTTGGGAGGGCTCTGGTAAACAAACAGCCCATGGTGTTTCGTTGGTTGGGTTCTTGCCAGGAAAGAAGATGAACTTTTCTTTTCCCTGTTGGGCTCTGCTATCCTCGCAGGGTGTGAGAACTTCCTCTCTGGTCTCCCAACTTTATTGAGATTTCCGTTTATTAATTTTTTGCAAACATCACACTAATACTTTTCACTTTCAGAGCTTAAGTGAAATGAATGGCTATATTCATTTCCTCTGTTGTTTTCTCTTGCTGTTACTGGTTTGCTTTTGCCTCTTTTATTTACTTATCTGATAAAGATCAGAGTTACCTGGTTGTCGATGTGTCCATTCCTAAGAGCTGGGTCCAACCTCTAGATCTGGAACACGAATAGTGTGAGAAGAGGGATGTGCATTAAGTGGCACTGCCGTCTGGTAGTAAGGAAGCTGCAGGATTTAATTTCATGCGTGTCACTGAAAACTCTCTGAAAGAGCAAATATTCTTGAGGTGAAACAGCATTATTAATTGGAAAAAAAAAACTGCATAAGAAAGGAAGATCTGCCCACACTTTTCCATTCCTGTACCTGGTGAATGTGTCTTGATGCAGCTCTCAGGACTTTGGTTAGTTGATTCAGAAGAGCAAGAAGTCCCAAACAGGGCTTCCCTGGTGGCGCAGTGGTTGAGAGTCCGCCTGCCGATGCAGGGGACACGGGTTCGTGCCCTGGTCCGCGAAGATCCCACATGCCGCGGAGCGGCTGGGCCTATGAGCCATGGCCGCTGAGCCTGCGCGTCCGGAGCCTGTGCTCCACAACGGGAGAGGCCACAGCAGTGAGAGGCCCACGTACCGCAAAAAAAAAAAAAAAAAAAGTCCCAAACAGATGCTGCACATGAATTGATCTTCCATATGAACAAATTCCATTTAGCAAAGCATAAGGTTTGGATTCTGGATGGTCAAAGCAGACAAACGCAGACTTTGGCTTTTCCTCTCTGTCTTTGAATATAGTCACTTTGGTTAATGGCCCAGCTTATAAGAACCTGAAGAAGCAGCTCATATAGAAATTCCCAAGCTGGTTTCCAGAGTGGCTGTATCATTTCACAATCTTCCCAACAGCAACGCAGAAATAACCCAGTTTCTTGGTAAATTTTGTGTGTGTGTGTGTGTGTGGTGTGTGTGTGTGTGAGGTTTAAAAAAATAGAATGATGTGTGAAATAGGGAGAGTTGTTGATCAGAGGGTGAATCTGTGGGACTGCTGGAGGAAAAGCCATCCAGATGAGCTCGTAGAAATGGACTTTAAGTTAATAATCCCTGGAGAAGCCATTCAGGTCAGATTGACATAGAAGACAGGAAACATGAAGGACTTTGCGGAAAGCGACAGAACAATGAGAAAATAGAGAATGTGAACTAATTGACATTCTTTTAGTGAGTTAGTGGCCAAGAACAGGTGAGCATCTGACCAGAGAGATTTAAAGACTTGGGTCAACACTGCACTGGGCAGTGCCCTCACAATAGGGCCTCCATCTTGTGGGCGTGAGATAATAATAACAGCGAAAACTATTCAGCACTTTTTTTTTTTTTTTGGTACGCGGACCTCTCACTGTTGTGGCCTCTCCCGTTGCGGAGCACAGGCTCTGGACGCGCAGGCTCAGCGGCCATGGCTCACGGGCCCAGCCGCTCCGCGGCTCGTGGGATCCTCCCAGAGTGGGGCATGAACCCGTGTCCCCTGCATCGGCAGGCGGACTCTCAACCACTGCGCCACCGGGGAAGCCCCTTCAGCACATTTTATCACTATTTTGCAGGTGAGGGAAACTGCAGCCCTGAGAGGACATATAACTTGCTCATGGCCACACAGATAGGAAGTGTTTCAAACCCAGGCATTCTGGCTACAGGGTCCATACCCCTAACCATCACCCAATATCATCTTAGTTCAGGTCGCTACAACCGAATACCATCAACTGGGTGACTTAAAAACCACAGAAATTTCTTTCTCACAGTTCTGGAGGTTGAGAAGTCCAAGAACAAGGTGTTGGCAGATTCAGATCTGGTAGGACCCAGTTCCTGGTTCATAGATGGTGGTCCTGTGTCCTCAGATGGTGGAAGGGGCAGGTGGCTCTCTGGGGTCTTCTGTATACAGGCAGAAATCGCATTCAGGAGGGCTTCACCCTGAGGATCACCTCTCAAGGGCCTCACCTGCTAACACAATCACACGGGGGATGTGATTTCATTATATGAATTTGTTGGGGGGGGTGGACGCAAACGGTCAGTTTATGACACCAACTAACAGACATTTCAGAAGCTCCTGTTGGTGAAGTCAATGAACTTTGGCAGAGTTGGATCAGAACAAAATAAAGGATTTGCAAGTGAAATCATCAGGAAGAGAGCTTGTTCCTATTTTTCTTTTGAGAAAGTGGGGACCTTCAGACAATGGGGGAGCATACTGCCAGTTCAAAGGGGCTTCTGCAGCCCAGCAAACCACGATCCTAAACTTCTAACAGCAGAAAGTAGAAGGGTAGTTTGAACCACACGAAATCACTGTTGCCGCAGGTCCAAAACAGGTGGCGATTAGCAACTTCCTATGGCACAACCCTTTCCATCCATTTTGGGAGCAGCAGGCTGTGATGTATCATTACTCTCTCAGATTCTCTCTTGGTTTGAGTTGCATGAACTGTCTGAAGAGCTGAACACCAATCCAAGTCCAGAGCTGGAGGAGCACCTCACCTGGGCTGGGATGTGGCCCCAAAAGATGGTTAAAGCTCAGGCTGGTTCTGCTCAAGCAGCCATTTCCTTTCTCAAACGCTGACTCAGACAGGCTTGCTAAAGACCAATGCAAGTCTCCGATGCGGACAGGGACAGAAATATTGTTCTTTACCACCAAGTACTTTTGGGGGTGGGGGAGGGGTACAGTATCATCCTATAGTTGGTATACAGTATTAAGAGAAAATAGTTTTAAAAGTAGGACCTGGGGCTTCCCTGGTGGCGCAGTGGTTGAGAGTCCGCCTGCCGATGCAGGGGACACGGGTTCGTGCCCCGGTCCTGGAAGATCCCACATGCCGCGGAGCGGCTGCGCCCGTGAGCCATGGCCGCTGGGCCTGCGCGTCCGGAGCCTGTGCTCCGCAACGGGAGAGGCCACAACAGTGAGAGGCCCGCGTACTGCAAAAAAAAAAAAAAAAGTAGGGCCTGGTTTTTCTCTTTTGCTTACTTATTTTTTGATGTCATCTTTGCTGCTTATGAGGAAACGCCATCAGTGACTGTACATGCTATTTCCAACTCTTTGTTAATGTCATTTCACACCTGGGAGAGGGACCAGACCAGGAAGTCCTGAGGCCTGAATCAGAGCCGGGAGCCACCCCTTGCCTTTCTGGGGCCTTGGTGCTCTTACGATGCCTTCGCCATGCCGAGGATGTACATCTGCCAGGCCCAGCTGGGCATGGTCCAGGAGTAAGTGCCCAGGGGCTGTGTTCCCCATCCCATCCTCAGCACAGTGCCGCAGATAGACCAGATTTGTCCAGCCGAACAATAGTAGCTCTGTGGACCTAATGATGAATTATGGAGTCAGGATCATTACATTACTAAATTGTCTCCCCTTTTTGTTAATTATTGTCATCCCATCATAATCTTGCAGAGGACTTTCATATGTCTTTGACTCTCAGAATAACTTTGTGAAGGTGATGGAGCAGGTATGATTACCTGAACTTTTAGGTGAGAAATAGAGTTTCAGAGAAGTGGAGTGCAAAGCAGAAACTATACTTCTACTCTTCTTACTTATTACAGCCAGAAAACCAGGTCCAGTTGAATACTATTTTAAGAGATGATCAGATTCCCAGTTAGAAACAAATATTTGAACTATGTCTATTTTTTTTATAGTGACCCTTTGACCATATAATTTTGAATTGATTGGAATTTCACCCTTGTAATCAAGTCCATTAATCACAAATCGGTAAATTAGTAAATAGGTCTTATTAGCGGTGACTAATACTTAATCAATGTACCCTGTGCCAGGTAACATTATTGTATAACAGAGTTAAAGAAGTTAATTAAGCCTTACTTAATCAACCACCCTTATGAGCATAGAAATGTAAACTCTTAAAGTTCTATGTCCTGAATTTAGTCTTTTACCTCTGAAGATTTAAAACAATACCAACTGCTTCTATGACAAATGTATGTAAAAAATATTCACTTTTTTCCTTATGTCTTATGGATTTTTCCATATTTAAATTATTGTTTCATTTACTAGCTTCTGACTCTTCCATGCCATTGTCTTTGTTACTCAGATTCTCAGTTTTTATGAGACAATTTCGAAACGCTGCAGAGAAAAAAAGGAGCTTAATCACCTTGCCTTCGCATCAGAAACCATTTCCCCTTTCGCCCTCCAGCCAAAAAACCTGAATAAACATGACACTATTTCTCTTGTTTATAGCCACAAAGAGAGAAAAACGTCCAGGAAATTTGGGGACACTGAGATGCGAGAGACATATATGATTGTTTCTGTTCTTACCCTGCAAAAGTAAAGATGTTAGCTTATCTTCACCAGCTTACCTAACTACTTACGAGCAAAAGAGATAATGAAGTATTACTAATTGGTGAGATTAAATCACAAAGAAGTAGATCATGATCCAAATTATATTGATACTTGTAGAAATGAAAGAGCTTACAGTTCTCAATTGCATCAAGTACTCACTCAGTATTTAGATTTATCTGTGGTCTTCCTAAGGTGGTCATTTTGAATGGGGTTCCTTAAAAGATACAAGTGAGGGACTTCCTTGGTGGCACAGTGGTTAAGAATCCTCCTGCCAGTGCAGGGAACGCAGGTTCGAGCCCTGGTCCGGGAAGATCCCACATGCCGCGAAGCAACTAAGCCCGTGCACCACAACTACTGAGCCTGCGCCCGAGAGCCCGCGAGCCACAACAAGACAAGTCACCGCAATGAGAAGCCCGCACACCACAACGAAGAGTAGCTCCCTTTCTCCACAACTAGAGAAAGCCAGTGTGCAGCAACGAAGACCCAATGCAGCAAAAAATAAATTAAAAAGATGAAAGTGAGTGTCCAGACACTTGGATGCAGACATTAAAGCAGAGTACAGACTCGCACATGATGTCTTGGGTATCGGGGAAGATTCTGGAATCAGGAGTGAAAAGTCCTACGCCCCGCTCTAAGTCACTCTTCCTCTCTATACCTCAGGTTCCTATCCTGTAAAGTGTGGGCATTTGCGTTACATGCTCTGTAGACTCTAAAGGCACTCATAATCTACTATATAAAACTAGATTATAAAAATCTCTTTCCCTTCACACTATCCACTAAAAGCCTTGACCATTTTTCTAAAAATTATTTTCAGTTTTCTATTCTATATAGGTAAGAAGTTATTTCTTTACTAAAAATTTCTATTCAAAGCAGAAAGTTTGAGCAGACCTCGTTTATAGCCCTTAGATCTCACCTATATCAAGACTTTTATCTCAGTATGAGAGAAAACATAAAAGAATTTTATTCATTTCTTTCTACTCTTCTATGCCGTCTAAAAGTATTTGAATGAAGAGACTCAGATTAAAAAACAAAATCAAAAACCGAAAAACCCCACTAAACCCTTGTGTGATAGGATTGGGACTGGGGAAGGGAGAATATGGATGTCCTAGGAGGTTATCAGAGGTCACATAACATGCGTTTTTTTTAAAAGTTCATTTATGTGGTTATTTGCCTCTAACAAAAATGAAAATTACATTTTATCTGGGTTATAATAGAGATGATCTTTATAATCACCAGCCGGAGTGAGATGCTTCCCTTCCCTTCCATCTATCTCCAAAGAAAGGAAGGAAGGGGAGAAGGAGGGAAAGAAGGAAGGAAGGAAGGAAGGAAGGAGAGAGGGATGTGGTGGAAAGGAGTGGGGAGGAAGGAGGCTTAGTCCCCGGAGGGCTAGGGTCCCCTTAGCAGAAATACTTGATTTCTCCTCTGGCCAAACACCAGGGACCAGCACCCGGAGGATCAGTTCTTTGGGTACTAAGGATGCAGCAGTGAGCAAACCGGACACAAAATCTTGTTTTTATGGAGTGCAAGTTCAGAGTCTTTACTAGGTAAGTCAGAGTGTTGACTTGGGTGAATTTTGTTCCCAATATTGCCCTGTATTGCATTTTCCTAGTAGCAAATATTTTTAAATTTTTTCTTCTCTTCTAAAAATAAACATGATGTAGATCTGTCAACAGAACAGAAAAAAATTATCTAGTTTTTGTAATTTAATAAACGAGATTTGTTGTATTATGGTTTTTCACATGAGAGTTAATTTAGTTACTATTTTCTATTAATAAAAGGGTACAATTGTACTATATTTGAATTTTGTCTTTTTGAAATTTGACATTAAATCTTATCAATAGTACATGTACAATCCTTGTAATTTTTTTTTTTTTTTTTGCGGTACGCAGGCCACTCACTGCTGTGGCCTCTCCCGTTGCAGAGCCCAGGCTCCAGACGCGCAGGCTCAGCGGCCATGGCTCACGGGCCCAGCCGCTCCGCAGCATGTGGGATCTTCCCAGACCAGGGCACGAACCCGTGTCCCCTGCATCGGCAGGCGGATTCTCAACCACTGCGCCACCAGGGAAGCCCCTTGTAATACTTTTTGATTGTATTCAGGGAACTGAAATTTTCTTCCTCCAAAATGATCAGGCATAATATTCATGAGATTGTAAAATAAGAGCTGGCAGTCATGTTACCTAAATGTTCCTTCCTTTATAAATACTACATGAATGTTACTTTCACTTGCGGAACTCACTAGACCTTGACCATGATCATTTCCTCTTTTCAAACCTCCGTGGCAGTTTTTGCCCTAATTATTCTGCATGTCAGTGCTTTGGATACTTTCAAAGCTGCAGTATATGAACATGCTGTCATATTGCCAAATGACACAGAAACACCCGTTTCTCAGGATTATGCCTTGCTCCTCATGAACAGGAATATAGATATTCTGGAGAGAGCAATTAAGCAGGCTGCTGAACAGGTATTCTTTTATTTCTGCTAATCATAATTTATGAGGGGCATGAGAGCTGGTGAAGATTGGAGTGTTGAATTGTCTACATACATAGAGAAATAATTTTGATTTAACTTGTTTTGAACAGGGTGCTCAGATCATTGTGACTCCAGAAGATGCAATTTATGGATGGAAATTTACCAGGGAAGCCATTTTCCCTTATCTGGAGGATATTCCAGATCCTCTGGTGAATTGGATTCCATGTCAAGACCCACACAGGTATTTGAGTTATCCTAGTTGTTTGTACAAAAGTGCTGTGGTTCTCTAAAATGTACACGTTCACTTCAGCAAAATGATAAATTCTGAATGATCATGTATGTGGTGTATGTTATTGTTTTATATTTATATATATATCTTGGCATTCATTAGATTTTTAAAAATTGTACCTAGGTGCCATTTAAAAATTATTTATAATCTAGTACCTTTATTAAATTTGGAGAAATATAAAATTATTTATTACTGGGATTAGAAACTAAGGGGAACACGATCTCATGAATATTAATTTCTCATGAAAATTAATTTCTGAAGTGGACACACGGGGTTGTGTTTGAAAAATATTCCAAGGTCTCTATTGAAGGTACTATATTTCAATTCATAGTCTCTCTGCTCTAGAATCTGTTTCCCAGGCAGAAAGACCTCACTATCTACTTTCTAGTGAGACTTTATGTTTTGAAACTTTGCATTTTCCTAGGCTCATAAAGCTAACTTTCCTGGGAAAAAGTAACCTAGAAATTTTCTAATGTAAAATATTTAATATATGTGTGTATATTTAATATATAACTCCTACTATCTACTAAGGCTTGAATTATTGAGGCATGGATTGCACAATTCCATACTGGCAGTAAAAAGTCCCTCACTCTTTCACACTCGTTCTTGCACTTTCTTTCACCCTCTTGCACTTTCTCTCACTCTTGTACCTCAAATTAAGTTTGTTAAACATCCCTTTGCCATGTTCTTGCTGGAGGATTATGGATACCACGCTTTTTGAGGCACTCGTGTTTAGTGTAAATTTTATATAAGGGTTATCAGAAAACAGCTTTTCTCAGCTCTAAAGAGACTAACCACGCAATGAGGAGAATATGGGGTTACATGACAGTCAACCGCTCCACTTGCCAATCATTCCTGTTCTGAGCTGATGCTTCCTATGATGTTTGTAAGAAACACTTTTGTGGAAGAAGAGGGGCAATAGCTGGACAGTCTTTCTTTCTTTTTTTTTAATAAATTTATTTATTTATTTTTGGGTGTGTTGGGTCTTCATTTCTGTGCGAGGGCTTTCCCTAGTTGTGGCGAGCGGGGACCACTCTTCATTGCGGTGCGGGGGCCTCTCACTGTCTCGGCCTCTCTTGTTGTGGAGCACGGGCTCCAGATGCGCAGGCTCAGTAGTTGTGGCTCAGAGGCCTAGTTGCTCCGCAGCAGGTGGGATCTTCCCAGACCAGAGCTCGAACCCGTGTCCCCTGCACTGGCAGGCAGATTCTCAACCACTGCACCACCAGGGAAGCCCTGGACAATCTTTCTGCCTAGAAGTTTTGAGAAGGGGGACAACCCATTTGTTTTCATCTCACAGTAGGATTGTAAGATGGACTTCCTGTTAAAAACAACATATGTTGCAAATTTATGGACTAGTCAAATATCACAGTAGCTATGGAAACTGGTGAAGGTTGGGGGAGAGGTCTATTCCATATGGTTAGTAAATACCTCTTTCATAGCACTACACTAGAAAAAAGAAATTTTGTCAGAAAATGGGCTTGCGTTGTCACCCAATACAGTTACATTTAATTCATTTAACTATTACTTATTGAGCATCTACTGTGTGCCAGATACTATTTTAAGAATAGGAGATATAGCACTTATTAAAACAAAGTCTTTGCCCTCCCTGTGGCTTATGAATATTCTAGTGGGAGAAGATAGATGTAAACAAACACATTTATTATATAGAATGTCATTTGGAGATAAGAATAGGGATGCTGACTGAAAAAAAAAAGCACAACCTAATAGTTGACAATTATGTTTTCTTTGGGGCTTTACCAAGGACTTTAGCCTGGGATACAGCCCCTCAGATACCTCTTCGGACAGTTCCAAAGAGGTAAGGTAGGAGCCAAGATATATAGGAGTTTTTGCAACCCCCCCAAAGGAAAAAACAAACAAGGTAGCCCAACATCAAAAGATTACTGCTAATGAGACGTCCCTGGCGGTCCAGTGGTTAGAACTCCGTGCTTCCACTGAAGGGGCGACAGGTTCAATCCCTGGTCGGGGAACCAAGATCCCATAGGCCACTCGGCACGACCAGAAAACAAAAGAAAACAAACAAACAAACAAAGAGGGACTCCCAAGTGTTTGGCCTGAGCAGTTGGAGGCGTGGAATTGCCATTTACAGACATAGGGAGTGTTACTGAACCAAACTTGGTTCCACTTGCCCAGGCACAGCAAAGCCTATCTACTGACACCGGGCTGTGGTGAAGGAAAGTGCAGGGCCAAGCAAGGCATACAGGCAGCTCATGCTCAAAAGACCGAAACTGCCCGATGGATTTTAGGAAGGGTTTTTAAAGGCAAGGTGAGGGAGAGAGTGGCAGGGTGTGTGATCAGCTCTTGCACAGTTCTCTGATTGGTTGATGGTGAGGTAACAGGGTGATGTCACAGGGGTTAACATCATCTATCCTCAGGCTCCAGCCAGTCTGGGGGTTATGTGCTCATGGTCATCATGCAATTAGCTTCTTCCATCTGGTGGGGATTTTAGTATCTGCAAAACAATTGAGGAATGTGTGTCAGACTCTGTTGTTTATGTTCTTTGGGGAGGAACTAAAGATTCTGTGACTCTGCTGTATGGCTAATCTATTATTTAAATTGTTACCAGTTCTCCCCGCCCAACTGCTATTTTTTTGTTACTATGTGTTTACATCCTTCCAATCATTAATTCTTGAGCCAGTTTTTTGCGACTCAGGGGAGGCCTGGGAGACTAAAGCTTTTCCACAAAAAAGGAGGCAGGCAGAGGGCATGGAGGTTGGGGGCAGTCTGTCCTGGGAAGGTCCCATAGGGTCCTCTCGGTTACAGGAGCACTGAAGGAATAGAAAGTCTGGGATGGAGCTCAGGAAATCAGAAATTTCAGAAATTTGTGCATCTGAAGTTTGATCTGTGATTTAATAGACATCCAACTGGAGATGTAACCCTGGCAGTTGCATATTCGAGTCTGGCATGAAAGAGTCTGGCAAGGTCAGTGTTGGAGGGAGAAAGTCAGGGAGAAAAAAATTTTTAAATCAGATTTACTAACCTGGGTAAGAGTAACTATCAATCCATCCCTTTTCATGCATTCATTCACTCATTAACCCATGTAACCAGCAAATGTATAAAGAGCTGCAGTAAGGAAGCAGGAGGTGCAGTCATGATAAAGAAGCGTCTGAGGTTTGAATTCAGATTGCCTGTTAAATGCAAACTCCAAAACACATAATTGTGCTGTAAAAATCAAAGGTGAATCTTACTAGATTCTCATTGGTGAGGTCGGGGATGTGCTTTACCAGTGGCAGCTCAAATGAGGAACCATCTATAAATATCTCCTAAGTAAATCTAGGTCCACAGTAATCTTCTCACATACAGGCCTTTTTTTTGAATATAAATTTACCTATTTAAATTTATTTATTTTTGGCTGTGTTGGGTCTTTGTTGCTGCACGTGGGCTTTCTCTGGTTGCGGCGAGCGGGGGCTACTCTTCGTTGCGGTGCGCGGGCTTCTCACTGCGGTGGCTTCTCTTGCTGCGGAGCACAGGCTCTAGGTGCACAGGCTTCAGTAGTTGTGGCACCTGGGCTCAGTAGTTGTGGCACACGAGCTTAGTTGCTCAGCGGCATGTGGGATCTTCCCGGACCAGGGCTCGAACCCATGCCCTTACATTGGCAGGCAGATTCCTAACCACTGTGCCACCAGGGAAGCCCAATACAGGCCTTTTTTTCAAATCACATTGCTCTTAATGAAACTAATGTAATAATGTAGTTTATAGGATGGATAAGTTTATCATCATTCTATTCAGACACTCATTTTTATAAACTTCCTCTTATTTGCCTTCTATAAATAAACTCCATGTTCAAACCTATTAAGCTTTAGGAAATAAAACACAGTATCTATCATCTATGCAAGAATAGTAAAGTTGCATTTTTAAATATTGATAATCATATTTAGTTTTAAAAAGATACCCTAACATGGCTCTCACTCTGTTCCTTTCACATTTAGTGTGACTATTCTCAAGTAAGGTTAATAACTTATCAATAAGTGTATTGCCACCTCCACATTGGTCAGTAATGTCAAAGAGCAAAGAATCTTGGTCCTCAGTGGAAGCAGAAATGTCTCAAAGAGTTACCTATTCACAGATGAAACCACAAAAATAAAAAAACACTCTACATATTCTTTATTCAGGGTAAAAATAGAGACCTTTCAAGCACATTTTAATTTTAATTTTTATTTAGAGATTACTTTGTTAGTTTTTGTAATCAAACCCATGTAGATAAGACCTTACATATTTAATACAGTGTGTTACCCCTGTACAAATGGAAAAAATTATGTGTTAACATTTCTAGACCAATATAGCTGTTAATTTCTGTACAGTGCCAACCCAACACAGTACAACTGGGATACTTTTTCCAAAGTTGACAGCACAGCTAAAGTTTCCAAAAATTCCAATTTTATGTATATACATATATATGTGCATATATATATATATTTATTTATATACAAAGACCAAGAGCAGTATTTTATACGTCAATACCAGCAACAGCTTTTCCAGGTTCTGCAGTCATCTGAACAAAATTATAGAGACATCCAGCGTACTCCATTAAAGAAAAAAAGGTAAAAAACAAAACCTCAGAAAACAGCAAAGTTCTGTTACTGTTGTGGTACCTGGCACCATTTTCTTTATTAGCTTCTCAATCATCATCTGGAAAGAAGACATTCTAGAATAACATCATTATAAATAGATCTGATAAAGCATGGTCACTACTGTGTATCGTAAAGCAGGTACAAGATATTTTACATTCACAGAGGTATGATACAGTACTGCCCTACATCTGTAATACTATAGGATATAATTAAAAAGACATTATTTGAGACTTGATTCTACTTTTCCAGCAGAGGGCCCAAAGGATGGTTACGACACAGCTCTGGTACAGAAATGTACCTTCTTAGATAGGATTTCCCTTCTTTAGTGTCACAGTTCTAGGCACTCACTGTCAAGCACATTTTTATGTCCTTAAACATAAACTTTTTAAAAGTATTTCTATAGTAGGAAAGTTAGTTTCATCATATAAAGTTATTCAATTCATTGTAAAGACACAGTAGTCAAATTTTCTATAAGACCTGCAAACATTTCTGTTCATACTCCTTTCATCTCCAAAGATAAGAATTATAGACCGCTTTGCATAACATAAGGCCACAGAGTTACAGCTAAAAAGAAAGTCACAAAGGTAAGATGTCCCTTCTGTTGTAGTCTGCTATTTATTTGTCAGTTATCTTGGTATCTTCAGAGTATGGGCTTCCAAAGTTCAGGGCACTCAGAGCTGGCCTTGGTCTAATGGCTCACAGCACTACCATTTCTAGGGGAGTTCCAGTGGTGTTCCATTCCTGCACTACCCAGGTAATACGTCTGCATTTCGGATTACCACAACTAACACGCTGAGGCCACTACCTCTGCTCTCACGCCAGAAGGAAAGCTCATTTGGCTATTCCCTAACTACCAAGAAACAAATTCCCAAATACATCTTAAACTTCAAGACTTTAGGAGCTGGATTATTTTTGGAAATAATAAAAGAATAAACTTCCTTTATAAAAAGAAAAGAAACTTACCGCTAAGAGGGAGAAAACAATTTTTAACACCGTGATGAGTTCACCTGTGGAGTGAGTTAGAGAAAAGATCTAATGCTTGAGCTATAAGAAACTACAGCGTTTAGACTCAGTGCAGACGAGGAGGAACCAGAAAAGGAGATGGAGAAAAGCACCCAGTGAGTAGGAGAATGAGAGCGTGGGGTCCAATAAGCAAGGTGAAGTGTTTCCGGGAGGAGGGTGTAAGTAACTGTGTCAACTGCTGCAGGTAAGTAGCACAAGATCACAAGATGTCACATGAAGATGACATCACGTGGATGTCATCATCAGTATTAGTGAGAGTTGTCGGGTGGGATGATAGCGATGAAAGCTGATCTGAGCACTTCTAAAGAGAACGGGAGAAGATGGGCTGAGGATTGCAAAATGTCCAGCTCTTCCAGGGAGTTTTGTTGTAAGATGGACCTAAGGTATGGAGCATAAAGTAGAGGGGCATGGGGGTCAAGAGAGGTTTTTATTTTATTTTGATTAAAGATGAGAGGTACTAGAGCATATTTGCATGCTGATGGAATGATCTAGTAGAGAGATGACAACTGTTGGTGCAGGAGAGTGAATAATAAATTGCTGGAGCAATAGATACAATGTGGAAAAAAATTCATCAAGGTTAGGCACAATTTGTGACTTCTACATATAATCTCTATCATATCACATAATTATCATTTCTTTTTTGTATGAGAACAATTAAGATCCAGTTTCACAGCAACTTTGAAGTTTATCATGCAGGGTTGTTGACTATAAGCGCTATGTTATGCATTCAGCCTCCAGGACTTATTTATCTATTAGTTGCAAGTTTGTACCCTTAAACTTCATCTCCCCAGTTCCCCACAATCCAGCCCCTAGTAACCACCATTCAATCTTCTGTTTCTACAAGTTTGACTTTTAAAAATTCCACACATAAGTTATGTCATACAGTATTTGTCTTTCTCTGTCTGACTTACTGAAATGTCTTAATTAAAACTGGATTTAGATTTGGTCATACACCAGTACAAGCAAGACTCAGCTGCCTGGCCAAGAACAACTCTATCTATGTCCTGGCAAATATTGGGCACAAAAAGCCATGTAATTCCCGTGACTCCGCGTGTCCTCCTAATGGCCATTATCAATACAACACCAACGTGGTATATGATGCAAATGGAAAGCTGGTGGCACGTTACCATAAGGTAAGAGGGGGTGGGTGTGTAACATGGAGCCTGCTATGAGGGGGCGGATGTTGTGTTTAAGAGTTAGAGCTCCATTCTCTTATAACACGATGTTACCAAGATTTTTTTAAAGCGAGCAATAAAGAAAATGACACTTTAGAAACGTGGAAAAAACTGTAGGCAGAGACCTCTAAGAAAGGTTTGGTAATAGTCCAGGATTGAGATAAAGTTTTTGCATATATAAAACAAGTAATTTTAATATTGATATAAAAGATACTGAGATGACTGTAGTCTGGATACCATTTAATTTTGAAATGGTAAAAGATGTTTTCACATTGTATGAATCAGTTACATGGAAGTTAATTTCCCTGCTTTCTAGCAGGTCACAAAAATGATCTTTCTCTTTTAGTTTCTATACCAGTTAATTTAATTATCCTCTTGTTGATTTAAGGTCAAATCATAAGATTTTTACTTTAAAATCTGAATTGAAAGAGTAAAATAACCTGAAGTCATAATTTTGTACTAAATTGGACCGGGAGAGAGGCTGACCTTTTAAATGGTTATGGGATGTCCAGGTCAGTGTGAATGTCCCTTTTCCTCTCCCATATGTTTTCTAAGCATCTTAATTGTGGCTTCAAAATCTTCTGACTGGAGAAATTATCTCCTGGAACTCCTAGTAAAAAATAAAAATTACTCAAGAGGAGTGATATTGAGCCAATGACTTTCAAATGTTTTTGATCATATACCTTTATATGGAAAAAAATTTTAACGTGAGTCCTCAAAATAAAATATATTTATATTTACTTGTGTGTTTAGTTGTGTATTTATAAATAAAACACAAAACTTTCAAAAAGTTTTCTTCATAAACTTGTGGGTTTCACAACTTGTTTTTATATGTAATTAAACTTCTGTGTTCTCAAAAATGTGTCTCAGACTGGAAATAGAAATGTCAGTACTTCCATTTTCCTTGTTTCAGAGACTGTGTTTGCATTGTGAGTATTATTTTTAAAGGCTCTTTCTTTGCAGCTACTCTTCCATTCTGTAAGTGTTGACCTAGTTAGACTGGTAGCATAGTTGGTCAATCCATTTATCCAGGCCCAGTAAACGGCAGGATGGCACAGTGCAATGGATGTGGACAGCTAATGAGGACCTGGGTCATCCTAAAGTGAGAAGCTCTCACTCTTCCATCAGGGTACCTTGGAACAGTTCGTGACCCATGCTCTCTGACATATGGACCTGATAAGAGTACTTTTGTCAATCAATTCTTAAAATGCTAGTAAATTTCAATTAAAAATTTTTTTTAGGTAGAAAATAAATTTAGAGAGAAGTTTTAATAGTCTGGCTCCCAACCCTCAGTCTTTTCTACTTTGCAAATCATTTTATTAAGCTGTTGACCCTGATTATTAAGTTAGACTAGGTTCATTTCTCAAGTTTACTTGGAAGGAATCAGAGAGAATGAAATAAAATATTTATTTTTAACAACAATTTTGAAAGCTGGGTAAGAGTCCCTGAAATTACTTTGGATGGGACACTGTAAAGAGGGAGAGGGCCTCCCTCATCTGATTAATAGATATTTATTGTGCATCTATTATGTTTCTAGGTATCAGGGACTCAAAGAAAAATGATGTATGTCTTCAGCTTTCAAGACACACATAGTGCTTAGGATTTATGGGGAGGTATTTGGCTCCTCATTGAGAGAGGGAGGAAGATAAGGAGAGAGAGGGAGGGAGAGAGAGAGAAAGAGAGGGAAAGATAGAGAGAGAGAGAGGGAGAGAGGGAGTGAGAGAGACTATATTTCTTCGTATTTTTCTTTGGAAATTAACTTCCACTCACCAGAGTCATTCACCTTCTATAGATTTCCTGCCATTGAGCATTGCCAAATCTCAAAATTACTAACTTGGAGAGTTTTCATGTGTCACCTTTTCAATAAAAAAGCCTTTCCTGGTTTCATCCTGTGTGTTTGTTATAGTACAACCTCTACTCTGAGCTTCAGTTTGATGTCCCCGAAAAGCCGGAGCTGGTGACTTTCAACACCTCCTTTGGAAAGTTTGGCATTTTCACATGCTTTGGTATTCTCTTCCATGATCCTGCTGTGACCCTGGTGAAAGATTTCCACGTGGACACTATATTGTTTCCCACAGCTTGGATGAATGTTTTGCCCTTTTTGACAGCTATTGAATTTCATTCAGCTTGGGCAATGGGAATGAGAGTTAATCTTCTTGTGGCCAACACACATAATGTCAGCCTAAAAATGACAGGTAATTCATGACCAGATGTGGTTTGCTGATTATATTTCTAAACGCAGAGAAATTTGTGCCTCAGATATAACTTGTTGTAAGTTTTTGGTTCTTCATTGAGGCTTCTCACTATGTTTGTATCCTTTTATTAAAAAAAAAAAAAAAAAAAGGAAGAAGAAAAGAAAAGCTACTGCTTGATTATAACAGCTATGGCTGTGTTAAGACTTTTATGTGTATTATTTCATCTATCCTCACAACAACCCTATGTATGCACTGAGTACTAGCATTCCAATTTTGCAGATTAGAAAACTGAGACACACAAAAATGCAAGTAACTTGCCAAAGGCCACGAGATAGTAGGGGGCAAAGCAGGGAACTAAACAAGATATGCTCTATAACTGGCAAGGTAGAGTAGTGTATTATTGACATGTTGCTGTATAACAAGTTGCTTTAAAAGTAAAAAGTGAAAGTGGCTTAAAAACAATAAACATTTATTATCTTACAATTTGTGTTGGTCAGGAATTTGGGAGTAGCTTAACTGGGTGGTCCTGGCTCAGGCCATCTCTTCAGGTTACATTAAACTGTTGGCTGGGCTAAAAGTCATCTGAAGGCTTGATTGGGGCTGGCAGGTCTGCTTCCAGGATGGCTCACTCATATGGCTGTTGGTAGGGCTCCTCTCTTTCTCAGTGGGTGTTGAGAGGAGACCTTCATTTCTTGCACATGGGCCTCTCCATAGGGCTGTGTGATGTATCCTTATGACATAGCAGCTGGCTTCCTCCAGAACAAGTAATGGGAGAAAGAGGGAGAGAGAGAGGGAGATAAAGAGAGAGAGAGAGAGAAAGAGGAAAGCTGCATTGCCATTAATGACTAGTCACAAACCATTATTTCTACCATGTTCTATTGATTAGGAGTATGTCACTAAGTCAAGCCCACACTCAAAGTGAAGGGAATTAGACCCACCCATTGGAGAAAGGAGTGTTGAAGAATTTTGGAACATATTTGAAAACCACCACAATGGAGAACAGGAGGGAATTTTGTACTAACTTCCCTACCTCTCAGGAACTCCTGAGTACAACGATTTTAATATTTGGCTTAATTTTCTATAATGCTAGTAAATTATATTCAAAGTTTATTTGAAATCAGACCACTGATCATGTAGTTTAATCTCCTCCAGTAGAGAATAGGAGAAGTATTATACTTAGGTGTTCAGTGCCTTGTGCTTTCTCATTGTGACTGATCTTGTGACATGACCACATGCTCAATTCTGATGAGGAAACTGGTGGTGTTGGGTTTGCTTTTTGTTTTTAAAAGACTTGTCTTCCATTCACAGGCAGTGGTATCTATGCACCACACTCTCCCAAAGCATACCATTATGATATGGAAACAGAGTTGGGAAAGATCCTCTTTGCAGAGGTGGATTCGTATCCCCGAAACTCTCCAACCTACCCACCAGCTGTGAATTGGAGTGCCTACGCCACCACCATCAAACCATTCCCAGGACAGAAAAATTCCTTTAGGGGCTTTATTTCCCGGGATGAGTTCAACTTCACAGAACTCTTTGAAAATGCAGGAAACCTTACAGTCTGTCAAAAAGAGCTGTGCTGTCATTTAAGCTACAGAATGTTAGGAAAAGAGAATGAAGTATATGTTCTAGGAGCGTTTGCTGGACTTCATGGCAGAAGGAGAAGAGAGTATTGGCAGGTAATCTCAGCTCGAGAGAAAGGGAATGTTTGGATGTCAGTAAATTCCAGGGTTAAGTTTTCATATTTGTCCCAGGGAACCAAATGCTTTTCCTTGGCATGACTGCATGCATTGCCAGTGTCACACACACACACACACACACACACACACACACACACTTTGGGATTAATCATGTGATATTTGCAGGGGGGCTAAGTATCATTGATTGTTTGCTTTGAGCACATTAAAAGAATACATTAGCCTGACAATGCTGATTTTCTATTTGACTAATGAAACCAGTTTACATATTGAAATGAACTTCAAGAAGGCTTCTTTAAGTAGCTTTGCTGACACATCTGAATATAAAGTCTTGTTTTAACTTTTAAAACCAACAATAAGTAGGGATATCACTTTTATTTTAACTTCTCTTGTAACCAAATGTCCTGATCATTTAATGCCCTTCCAGTGACAAATTTTTTAAACTTTTTGTATAATGTTGGCTATGCATTTGTTTTTTCTTATTTTACTCTGTGCCTCACTGCCTTCTCCTAAGGAAAAAGATATGAAAAAAAAGAGAGATGGTCAAAATTTTAATCATCCTTTTGGCTTTTGTACTCCTGTTTCCCAAATACCTCTACTTTCTTGGGCCAAATGCCATCATCTGACATGCCAGACTAATGGTTTATATCTGTTACCAAGTCCAAGCTTGTACTGCTTGCTGTATGACAGACCAATACATTGAAAGATGAGTTGTTGGGACAAGGAATAGTGACTTTATTTGGACAGCCAGCAGACTGAGAAGATGGTGGACTAGTGTCCCAAAGAACCATCTTCCCTGAGGTAGAATTCAGGCTTCTTTTACACTAAATGGGGAGGGGGTAAAATCCTAGTTCCATTCAGACTCTGGAGGGGATGTGTTTATTTTTTCCTTCCTGCAGCCATTCATAGGTATGCCTGGTCTGGAAGTTTCCTGTGAGCTAAACAAAGGTATTTTAGCTCATTACATGAAAGGCAGGATTCTCAGAGATGGTTCATTTTGTATAATTTAAAGCTTATAGGCAGCATGCCTTTAGTGATTAACTTGTAGCAAAAGCAGTAGACTACAAAGGTTTAAATAAAAAGAAACAGATCCAATATGGAGTGGATTTGTTCTTTCCTATTACAAATCTAGTTTTAAACTGGCTTCTTTCTTTCAATCCCGCTAGTTACCCAGGAAGTGGGAGTTGGTTCTTAATCATTTGCCATTTTCAATAAAGCAGGTAATTATATGATCCAAATCCCTTTATCAAATGGTGAAAATATTTACTTTGCTACGTTTATAAACTGAGTCAACAGTTCTAGTACAAGTAACTTAGATGCAAGACATTGCATTTTATTTGTGTCTTTTCTACACAGGTATGCACAATGGTGAAATGTAAATCTACTAATCTGGCAACTTGTGGACAGCCAGTAGACACTGCTCTGACAAGATTTGAAATGTTCTCCCTAAGTGGCACATTTAGAACGGAGTATGTTTTCCCTGAAGTGCTACTTACTAAAATCAATCTGGCACCTGGAAAATTTGAGGTAGGATAACTGTAAGAGTGTCTTCATTTTATCTGTTTTCTGAAGTCAAATAAAACAGTCTATGATAACTGTATCTGTTAACTTTTGCTGTGTAAGAGACTCCTCAAAATTTCATGGCTTTACACAATAACTATTTCTTTAGCCCTGATTTTGTGGTTGGTGATGTGAACTGGGTGTAGCTAGGCTGTTCTTCTGGACTAGAAGAGGCTCAGTTGATCTTGGTTGGGCTCATTCATGCATCTGCTGCTAGCAGGAGGGTTATTTGGGGCTGGCTGGTTTGTGATGGCATAGTCTTGGAGAGGTGGGATGATTGGTGCCACTCTGCCTCTGTGGTCCCTCATCTTCCAGAAAGCCTTGTCTTGTTCACATGTTAGATTAAGGAGTCCGAGAGCATAAATAGGGAAAGACACAATAGGCCAGTTCTTTTCAAGTCTCTACTTGCAACATGTTTGCAGATATCTCATCTACCAAAGCAAGTCACATGACCAAGGTAGATTCAAAGGGTGGAGAAATAAATACTGCAGAACTCTCAATGGGAAGAGCTGTAAAATCATACTGCAAAGGGTATGGATAAAGGAGGGGAAATTTTTGTGACCATTTTTGCAACATACAGCAACTAATTCTAAAGTGATGACACTTTGTTGGAATAACACCATCAGATACCTAGACCCTATGAGCCTGAGGCAACATTCATTGCAGAATATTTACTTACAGATTTTTAGTTTCTTTTTGTCACATGTAGAGACAAACAGAAAATCAATTATTTATTTCATAAACCATAGTGACCATAGCCAATTAATCCACAAATTAAGCTAGTCTCAAGTTAAAATTAAGATTCTGTAGGTTTGTATCTTCTAGTCAGTACATGGCACATATACACATGTACATACACATACTCTACAAGTTTGGCCCTGAATGTCTTCACTGAACTGTGACAAACAGTGGCAGAGTTTCAGAACCTAAAGTGAAATCACTGCATTTTTTTTTTATAAAAGAAAAAATAGGATGTAAGTTAATTAATCCAAAACATCAAGCAAGGAAGTCTTTAAAATTGCAGATTGCTTATGGTCATATATCTGTGTCTGCCTGTTTTATCAGATTGGAATTGGTCATATTTATAAAAATATTTAATTCTGTGATACCAACAGTTCAACATACAGTGCAGCCTTAAGGCTGGGAAACCCAGAGAATGGGAATCCTTGGCTGCCATAGAACCCAGTTAGGCAGAATCTCATGAGCAAATTGAGGCTGGAATAAAAGCTTAAAGGCCAACTACAGAAAATCTTGATCAGATCTGAAGTAAGGGGTCTGGAACTCAAATCCAGTAGTTGAAAGTTGGCTAGAGTGGCACAAATATGTGTAAATGAACTGAAAGTTTCAGGAGCCAATTCAAGGAAGTCAGAGATGGGAAAGTACGGTTCACCCAGGTAAGCTTAGGTATGGGTGCACTATATCTTGTAAGCCCTGCCATTTAAATTTAGCACACAATCTAATTTTCTGAGTATGATTTTAAAAAATAGATCAGCGGCGGCATTAGATCCTCAGAGGAGGCGGAGCTCAGGCAGTAACACGAGTGATGGGAAGCGGCTGTAAATACAGATGAAGCTTCGCTCACTTGCCCTCCACTCACCTCCTGCTGTGTCTCCCGGTTCCTAACAGGCCACGGACTGGTACCGGTACCAGTCCGTGGCCCGGGGGTTGGGGACCCCTGCCATCGATGACAAGATTTTTACATGAGTCACACTGACCATGTCTTCCTGAGTATTTCCCCAGTTTCCTTGACTAATGGACTCTCCATCAACACATATTTACACATTATCTTTGAGGATCACTTCTGCAGAGATTCCAACATATTCATTGCCTATCTTTTCCCCATCCTTAGTTCTACGCTAAGAGCATGAAATGTTACTGACCATCACCACAACTGTGGGAAACATCTTGCTTTAACATTGTAGGTTAACTCTGGCATATTATCAGAAGTATGGCCTCTGCAACTAACTAGTTATGTAAGTTTGTGCAAGTCAGTTAACCTCCGAATTTCCTGCCTGTAAAATGGGGAGAATATCTTCCTCACTGATTTGGTAATGCATGTGAAAGCACTTTGTGAACAGTGAAGCATTATACAAGCATCAGGATGTATTTTTAGGTACTTACCTCAAAAGGTTTACCTAGTTAACCAAGTTCATCAACAACTGGAGGAAAAGCTTGCCAGAATTAGGCCACATGTACTGAACATCATGTAAGTATACATCAATGTGCAGGCAGAGTGGGGGAGTAGGAGGCCAGGTTCCACTGTAGATACAGTAAATCAGAATCTCTGAGGATGAGACCTGTATTTTTCATAGTCCTACAGGTGATTTTGGTGGGTAAAAACTACCAGTTTAAGGGAATAGTCAAAAAGGTCAAATTATCAAATTATCTTAGAAGGCCAGTTATATAGTATACTATTATACTATTATATAGTATATTTTAGGAAAATTTGTAACAAGAAAACAGTAAGAAGCTAAGTTCTAACTAGAACCCAAGGGACAATCACCGATGTGGAACAATTAATTCCAAGAAGGTCAAAATAGACACAATTTTACTATATTGATGAAAAGTCACAAGAAAACTAAATATTTGTGTTTAACTTGTTTCAAACTTTCACCCAAATGTAATTTGAAATATACCTCTGTTATTTCATTTTTGTTCTTTGAGGAACAATTTAATAAACAAGGGACTATTTAGAAACAATGAACACAATAAACAATGAACATTTAACATTTTATATTTGTTCATTTAATTACCAACAGGTTGTGTGTTTCACGACTTGTCAGTGAGCTATGTATTTGTGTGTATGTGTCACCACAATAATCAACTTTGAGGATATTTAGTTATTTTCTACTTCTAGTTATAAAGTATCTAATTTCTCACCTTCTAAGCTCTTCCCCATCCAAACTGTCCTTCTCACAACTGATGATGAACTCATTTTCTTTAATTCTTGTTCTATCTGTTGTCTATTTGTGTTTTTTTCTATTCTTGTTCCATTACTTTGCATACATTACTCCCTTACAGAGAAGCCTCTTGCCTTCAGGATATAGATCTGATCATTCATGGCTTTCACAAATCCGATCCCTACAGTTCTCTTTGACCATATGGCTTAGTCTCCTCTTCAATAATCTTCAACTCCAGCTAGTGATGTGCTGTAAATTGTAACACGCCACTCTCTGAGGAAGAAAAAGAAAAGTTCAGATTTGTGGCATTTGCCAGTTATCATGATGTAAATATTCTCACCACCATCAATTTCAAGAACAGCCACGTTTAACAACCAGCTGTCAAAGTTCCTGGAGTTTTAACAGTCTGTTGTTGTGAGCTTACACACAACTGGCTCCAGCACACAACTTGTTCTAACCAAATTGGAGTGAGAAAGCACATTGCCTAGATCTGTCACATACATTCCTGTCTCAGAATGAGCCTTTGCTGCTTGATTTCCACTTGGCACAAAGTCTTCCATCATACAGCCCCAGGGAGAAATTCCTAACTGCTCCTTGTAGCAGACTGTATCCCACCTTGGGAAGCAGAGCAGTTCAGCTATTCCTTCTCAGACCTCCTAAGCACATACCTGTTTCTCTCTGCAATATACTAATATACTGATTTCTCTCTTTATATGTGGGATCTTCTCAGTTTCACCATTAACGTTTAAGCTTCTTGAGGGAAGGGTGTTATTTGTGTTCCTCTGGTTCCCGGTTATCTTGCCTATAATTGGACTCAATAAATTTTTGCTACTGATGATTTCTGACTTTTCATTAAGGGTTACATCTGATTGTTTAAACTCAATTATTGAACCCTCTAGAATGGCTCTAGTCTTCCTTACATATAAAATAGCTGTTTCCTATCTTTCCCATCTGTTCCCCAACCCCCAACCCCAGCCCTAGCCCCCTTACCTACCATGATATCTAGGATGGTTTCAAAATCATGAGTCTGCTTGTAATGTATATTCTAATCAAGTTGACTATACTTTTCCCACTTTTTCTTTAGGTACTAAAAGATGGGCGTTTGGTAAACAAGAATGGATCATCTGAGCCTATCCTAACAGTGTCACTGTTTGGCAGATGGTACACTAAAGACGTACGTTCCATCTCAGGCGGGACCAGCAACTCAGCAACAACTTACCTGATAATATCCACATTATTAATGATCATAGCTTTGCAAAATATTGTGATGGTGTAGGACATCGCTTTATCATATTCATTGTTGCATCTCAAGTTTACTAAGAAACTTCGAATGGCTTGCTCCCCAGTATAGACCAATGATTTCCAAATATATATTTTTTCTCATCAAGGATTATATTTAAGTGTTATGATAATTTTGCCTCTTTTTTGGCTACGCTGAAATAATACAGTATGGTATAATGGTATAATTGAGGTTTGGGTCATGTAAATGAGGATTAATCCTGGCTCCAGCCTTATTAGCTGTGTGTGTGAGCATAAGCAGAGTGAAGAGCTTCAGGGACATTGTAAATATAGTGGTAGCCTTGGGAGAGAACAGTAATGATGGGAATTGAGACGTTTATGACTGAATTCCATTTGACATTAAAGACAGTTTGAACTCATCTAGTTTTCTGTGCTAATGATTGGGGAGGATTTGCTTTCTAATCAGATGGAAACATAAACTCATTGGCGTTTCACTGGAAACATAAACTCCAACGTTGACGTTTATCTTAACAATGAAAGTTGTTTTGAGATGTTCTAGAAGAAATAATAGCTAGTCCAGGTTAATGGGTATTCATAGCTCCAAACAGTCCTGCCTAAAGGCTGTGGTGTAATCTAACAGGCACAAATCCCATAACACAAAGACCATGACTGTCTTTTGTTTTTAATTTTATTTATTTATTTATTTTTGGCTGTGTTGAGTCTTTGTTGCTGCGCACGGCCTTTCTCTAGCTGTGGCGAGCGACGGTTACTCTTTGCTGTGGTGCGTGGGCTCCTCATTGCGGTGGCTTCTCTTGTTGCGGAGCACGGTCTCTAGGCACGTGGACTTCAGTAGTTGTGGCTTGCAGGCTCAGTAGTTGTGGTTCGCGGGCTCTAGAGCACAGGCTCAGTAGTTGTGGCATACGGGTTTAGTTGCTCCGCAGCATGTGGGATCTTCATGGATATGGGCTCGAACCCATGTCCCCTGCATTGGCAGGTGGATTCTTAACCACTGTGCCACCAGGGAAGCCCCACCATGACTGTTAATGGTAACACTATTTTCAACATTGAGTATCTGCTTTTTTAATGGTGGTGAACGTATATGTATGTAAATAGTCCAAAATCACATAATCATCAAAATTGTGTGTTCTTTTATCTCTTCATAAAATATAGAACGTTTCAGATTTGCCAGGTTTCGCTTGAGGAAGTTAGACATTATGCACTGGTTTTGCAATGTGTTCTGCGACTCTTGGGCAACGATACTTCACTTCCAGTCGACTGCTGAAACTAAACCCACAGGTTTGAGAAAGATACAAGCAAGGATATCCTCACAGATTCTAAGGGACAGTTCTTCCCTTCATTCACACTTAGAGCTGTCAGCTGTATTTCAACTCATTAAAAATAAAAACAAAAATAAAAAACAAATAGCACAAGTCCCAAGGAAAATAAAGAGTACTTAATTGCAAAATTGCATCACAATGTTTTAACCCATATCTCATCAGTGGTTTTCACACACCCACTGTGTTTTATCAAACAACTCAAGTAGTTTCATTTGGCATTGATTTAGGGAAATACACCTGAGGGAGTAGCTCTTTAGTTTCTAACGAATCTGATGTTAGAGTCCAGTTTCTGTGATAAGCGTCTTTCTGTCTCACCTTAAAATTTCATGTTAGTTCTCGAGTCTCCTGTGGTTCTGGAGGGAATAAACAAGGTGCTGGTTTCCACCTATCCTGAATTTCACCAGGATTCTTCCTAAAATGCGCTGTCACAGCTGTCCAGTTGCGGGCACCTGTACTGCAAAGCTGCTCCTTCAGCTTCCTTCCCTCAGGGTTCACTCTCTGTCTTTTGTTCTTTCATTCACATAGCATTTGTTGATTTCATACTATGTTCCAGGCACTAGGTACTGGGACATGGTCTATGCATTCTCTTTGATCTTTTTACCATTCATTCTGTGACACTGCACCTGTCATATCTAGTCCAGTAATTTCTGTGATATATTCGCAGCCTACTCTGCAAGGATCACTACCTCTACTTTCTACTTTTTCATTCCTCCTTTGCATTTTGACCCATCCTCATGGTGTTAGCATATTCATCTACATAAGTGATTTCCAGTGGCATTTTTTTCTCAGTTTTGACCTCTCTTAAATTCCATTCACATTCTTTAACTCCATTCTGACCATCTCTCTTAGGTATCTCATAGATGATAATGTTCTAAAAATATCTTAGGGCTGATGCCTGCTTAAGTGAATATGGTCATAACACACACACACACACACACACTCAAGCACTTAGCCACACACAGATACCTCTAACAAAGGCATTCTTGAAAAGATATTTGGATGTATTGAATAAAAACAGTAACAACTGGGAAGAGGATTTCTTGAGTTACTGGACCTGGAGACATGAAGTAGTACTTGGAGGAGGAAAAAAGATATTTTAACAATCTCCTAGAGAATTTCCAGGTCACTTGATGATAAGTCAAAGGAGAAAAATAATACAGATGAACTGCATGATATTAATTTACCTGTCCTCAAATATCTTGTGACACCTCATATAAATATGGATCGAACAACCCTGATGATAGCTTTGATCAGTTATAAGAGTTGTGAGCCCTTGTTTCCCTGCTCCTCTTATGTACTTTTCATTTTTCTTTTTATCCCAGATGTTAATTTTTAGAAAGATACGCTACCCTTCACTTATTCCTGTTGAACTCTCGAAATTCAGTCCATTAGCTGGAGACTCAGGAATTCTTATGCTAAGGTCATTTTACACTATAATTTCAATCTTTTTAATAAAATAAATAATAAAGAATGAAAATGTTTTAGGAGATTGCTAATATTGAGTTTTTCATTATACTGTTTGAAGATGAGTTTCCTAAGAGAGTCTGATTTTTATGAACAAAGGGAAAAGAGGCAAAAAAGGTCAATACTCATTTTTTATGATAAAGAAAAATGGCCGTTTATATATCTTCTAGAATCAGAAGTGCAAACTTAAATGCAGTTACCCAGGATGACTAATGAGCCAGAAGGGCTTTATAAATGAAGAGCGGGTATAGCAGACATATAAAATATTTGAATTCCAGAAGGCTAAAATGGGGGTTTTCATAGACAACTTTACAAGGACACTCACGTGGTTACCAGTGATAGGACAGGAATTTAATGTTTTGGGCATCAGACCTTACATGGAATATACTTCAGGTGGCTTTTTTGTTTGACTTTCATTCCCCACCCACCTGCATTTAGCCTGCCCTTCTCTTATCTGTAATTAGGAGGTCCACCATAGCAACTTCAAGATTACAGGTAAGGTTCCACGTGCTAGAATTGAAAAGCCAGAGCTAAAGAAATCTAAGACTTAATTAAAAATATAAGAAATGGTAGATTTTAAAGCAAAGAATGTGAGGCCTAAAATAAATTATTCCTACAAGACTTTACATCCATTTTAAATTCTTACAACCCTCATGGCATTGGTAAGTACTAGTAACACTTCATGTTATAAAAAGCATCACATTTGATATATTTACCACTGAAATGAACTTCTCAGGGACAGAAATCATGCTTACTCACCATGATGTATTTCTAATGTATGGCACAGTGCCTGAAACAAAGCTGCTGAATGAACTAAAAATAATTACTAAGAACAGAGAGAATGGGTGCCCAGAATGGGTGTCTGTTTGTATTTAGGACATGATAGTTCTGTAGATCCTACTGTACAAGATATAAATCTTTCACTGACCAGATCACGCTTCCGATATGACCATATATGAATTTAGATTTAAGTATCTTAGCAATTCATAGAACATATCAGTGAATTGTGACAGCATTGTCATTTGGACATGACGGAAAAGCAGTTGCTTATAATTTATTCCTCCTGGGAGACATCTAGTATAAATATGCTCTTGACTACATGAAAATAGAAGTAGGAAGTATGTAGTTGGAGGGCAGATATGTGCCTTACTATTAAGTCCTAACTCATGCTTCATGGCTAGGAACCTATTCATCAATTAAACATCTAACTAATGTGAAAGGAATCCAAATATACTAGAAAAGATGATAAAGTGATAGTACAAGAAATTAAGTGAAAGAATTTGTACCCTCTGCTCCGTTTATGGAATAAGGTGTTATGAATAGAATGGGCTCCTTTTGTATTTCCTTCCAATTGCATTCTTCTCCTTTCCCTGTTTGCTTTTATTAGAGGAAGTCATTATCCTAAGGTTATTTTAAATCATTCCCATGACTTCTTGGTAGTTTATTACATATGTACATAAATACCTTAGTACTATTTTGCATTTTTTAAGATTTTGTATACGTGGCATCAAATTATACATATCATTCTGCATATTTCTTATTTTTACAAGAGAAACTTTGAGCTTTATCTATGTAAACAAGCATCAACCTACCTCGTGCATTTTCACAGTGTACGTTGTACAGTTGCCTTAGTGTGCCCGTTATTCAGCTATTGTCCCTCAGCTCCAAACCCACCTTTCTGTATTCTTCTTTGTGATGATGAGGCTGGGACTAGGCAAACATATTTCTCCTTTGTCACCTGGCTCCGTGTTAGGTTCTGCCAATAGAGGACGCTAGAGGGAAACAGAAGATTGGACGAGGAGTGGAGAGACTTCTGTTTGCTCACCTATCAGTGTCGTCCCATCATCAGTACTGTACTTAACAGCAGTAGTTTGTTCCAGTAGCACTTGGTTCTAGTTTTCAGTTTTTTCCATACTTTCAGAACCAGCGTCATTACCCTCCCTCAAAAATACGGGCACCGGGGCTTCCCTGGTGGCGCAATGGTTGAGAGTCCGCTTGCCGATGCAGGGGACACGGGTTCGTGCCCCGGTCCGGGAAGATCCCACTTGCCGCGGAGCGGCTGGGCGCCTGAGCCATGGCCGCTGAGCCTGCGCGTCCGGAGCCTGTGCTCCGCAACGGGAGAGGCCGCAACAGTGAGAGGCCCGCGTACCGCAAAAAAAAAAAAAAAAAAAAAAAAATACCAGCACCAACCAGTGTCTGCTCAAGGGATGAGTCCCAGCTCTGTGGAGGCCCTCCTCTGAGGTGCTGGCTTATCAGCAGCAGCTGAAGAGCACCCTCTCCCTAGGGCTCTGAGCCTCAGCTCCACAGGGCCCCCTGGAAAGCTTCTAGCTCCTGCACTGTCCTCTTCCCTTTGTTCACGTATATAAGGAGTGGTAGCTGCTTTCCTCAGTTATTCTGTCTGTGTTACCTCAGTGTTCCTTTTTTGTCCTTCATTCATCAAATACCTGTTTAACCAAATCCCTAGGTTAAATTCTCTTAAAATAACTGGTGTGGATTCTGTTTTCCCTGGTTGCATATCATCTGATACAATGGATAAGACAGTATTCATTTGTCTTCTCTCCTACTGACGAATATGGTGGGCATGGCCAAACACACTGCACTGAAATCTTGGGTAAGCTTGATAATATAGTAAAGGACAAAAAGTGGAAGCAGCCAGCTGTGAAGCAGTGGTGGTCCCAGGCATGTTGTCATGGCCTCTCACACAGACATCAGTGAAAAAGCAGCAGGCCCATCCCCTGGCTTCCTCTGAGCTGCTGTGCCCTTCACTACAGGAGGGTTGCTGAAACCATAGGCTTTGGGTGCACCTCTGGGGGAAGAGGCTTTGTGGACACGTATATCGTTGATCTCAAATATATACTTTGTGGAACTTATGTGAATTCTCAGTGACAAACTGAATCAAAAGGTAACATCAGCTGACTCTGAATCACCCGTTTCCACAGTCTTTGTCCCTGTATTTGTTTCTGTGGTTTAGTCCAGCTCAGTGGATGCTTAGGTTTTTTACTTTGGGGATTTTTACCTATTATGCTTATTATTAATATTATTTCCTATTATAAAAAAAGCTTCTCTGAGCATTCTTGTACATATCTCCCTGTGCATCTTAAGAAGTCCAACAACTTATTTTTGATTCCTACAACTGGTCAGGAAGGTCTTGTGCTGGATGGTGATGATGAATAAAACAAAAGTTTCTTTTCTAAGAATCTCAGTCTAGCAGACAGAGCACCACCATCATTATTGTCACTCATTATCATAATAATCAAATATTGAGGGCTTCCCTGGTGGCGCAGTGGTTGAGAGTCCACCTGCCGATGCAGGGGACACGGGTTCGTGCCCCGGTACGGGAGGATCCCACATGCTGCGGAGCGGCTGGGCCCGTGAGCCATGGCCGCTGAGCCTGCGCGTCCGGAGCCTGTGCTCTGCAACGGGAGAGGTCACAACAGTGAGAGGCCCGCGTACCGCAAAAAAAAAAAAAAAAAAAAAGAATTAAAGGGCTTAAAATTATAGAACTGAAGCAACCAAAGAAACAAAAGGCACAAATATCCCAAACCTACCAGTTTCCCTACATCAGATGAGGCATAAGGAAACAAGCTCTTGAAAATTAGATTTTGAGCGATGTGCTAGTATAAGTATTTAGGGAAAAGGGGTTCACTTGAAAAATGAGCATATTCTATAAAGATGAAGAAATTGTATGATCCCAGAGCCTAGCTCCCTGGAGTTTATGTTTTCTGCACATGAACTCCACAGCATTAGCTGGGTTCCCAAGAGGTCCGGAGTTTTAACCTGTTGGGCACTTGCCATCATTGACCACATTATCATCTATCTATGCTTTGCACAGTGTTCAGGTAAAGTTCTAATATCTCAGATTATTAGGCAGTCTTTCCTGTGTTTTCTGCTGATAGCTTCTTAGAAATGCAAGCATTTATGGTCACTGGTCATGAACATTGAGTTCAGTCATTTGCATGTATATTTTGTGAGCCATTTTGTGAGCTCTGTTAAAACCAGGGCTTGCCTAACACTCTGTTCTGTCTCTTACAGCTAAATATGTAAATTTTCACAAATTGTTGTTACGATAGCTCTTACTACAGTGATCCCATATTGGCCCTATTAATGGAAGTATTGAACTACCAGGAAAATGTATTTTATTAAAAGGAAAGAGTTTAACAGCCCGTGTGTTTTGGAATGGGTGGACTAATCTGTCTGGCTCATTAACTTCACTTTTAGAGTTGGGTTGACCTCTGAACGATGCCAACAACAGCATCGCACACTTGAGTCAATCTGATGATGTACTTTCACAATATTCTTTCTCAACCCTGTGCTGTGTAATCTATTCATGAGAAAGTACAGATAGGTGGTAGCAGACAGGAAGGTCTTTAACATAAAAGTTTTTCCAGTGATACAAAGTACAAGAATCTGAGTTTATCAAAGCGCACTAAGTTTTAGCTATGATTATATCATATTTTCCAAAATGTGGTGCCATTTTAGCCGTCTTTGTCCTGAGTGTCGGCACTGGACACTTTTATCGCTGCAGTGTATGAGCATGCTGTTATGTTACCAAACAGAACAGAAACTCCTGAGCCAGCACTCCGGTGCTGGCTCAGTAGTTGTGGCACATGGGCTTAGTTGTTCTGCAGCATGTAGGATCTTCCTGGACCAGGACTCGAACCCGTGTACCCTGAATTGGTAGGTGGATTCTTAATCATTGCGCCACCAGGGAAGTCCCTATTCCCATTTTAAATATGAAGAAAAGAAGGGAGGGCTTCCCTGGTGGCGCAGTGGTTGAGAGTCCGCCTGCCGATGCAGGGGACACAGGTTCGTGCCCCGGTCCGCGAAGATCCCACATGCCGCGGAGCGGCTGGGCCCGTGAGCCATGGCCGCTGAGCCTGCGCGTCCGGAGCCTGTGCTCTGCAACGGGAGAGGTCACAACAGTGAGAAGCCCGCGTACCGCCAAAAAAAAAAAAAGAAAAAAAAAAAGAAAAGAAGGGAGCTTAAGGTTTCACAATTGGTAATTAGCCTGGCTGGAATTCAAACACAGCCATTTCCACTGAGCCACACTAACGGAATGGACTTCTGAGTGCCTGGAAGCACCATCTTATACTTGAAATTTCCAGTGACTAGTGAATCCACTTCTTAGCGTGTCCTGGTTGCTAGAAATTTTAATCTTATTTTCCACTGAAATCATCTATCTATGACTTCCTTTGGTGTTCATACTGCGCCTATCGTATATTAAGATACGTGACTCATCTTCTTCAAATTAGAATCTTTCAATTATTTGAAGCCAGCTATAATCCCAGCTATTTCCTCACCTCACTCCCTTCTTATTTCTAGGGTAAATATCCCCAAGGTGGGTGGTTTGGGCATTACTCCGAAAAGCAATTTCATACTCTGTATTTATCCCAGGGTTTCACTCAAGGGCCCTCTAAGATAGAAGGGAAGCTATTGTGTTGCATTGACAAATGGGGACACTGAGACTGCATAGTGAAATTCTTTTTTCCTTTTCTTTTCTTTCCTTTTTAAAAATATTTCTGGTACCTAATGCTGCATTTGTTCTCTGTAGAAGATGATCTGCCTGGGCCCAACTCTATACTGCCTCCTAGTAGGACTGTGGCTTGGATTATGGAAAAGGTCCTCCCCATTAGAAAAGTGTTAAATTTCAAGCCCTTCATTTGTGCTCCTAGGAGAACATCATAAGAAAATGTGTTGCTTCTCTTCTTTCTCATCTTCCCCCTCAGTTTGCTCTGTGCTTCAGTCTTGCACTGCCATCCTGAATCTGTCAGTTAAAAAATAGGTTAGTTTTCATAAAGAAGAAGATTGTATTACATGTGAGTTTTTAAATCTTTACTGTTGATTCTTAACCTAGAGCTGTTGTGTGTTATAGGTAACGGGCAAATAAAGTATCACTTTGGAAGTTCCAAAATCACTAACACACAGTGAGTTTAAGGCAGTATCTATTGAATTAGGTTTGGCCGCAGCCCAGTGCAAGAAAGGCTCAGCTGTCTGGCCAAGGACAACTCTATCTACATTGTGGCAAATGTTGGGGATGAGAAGCCATGCAATGCCAGTGACCCTCAGTGTCCCCCTGATGGCCGTTACCAATACAACACTGATGTGGTGTTTGATCTGAGGGTAGGCTGGTGGCTCCCTACCACAAGATGAGAATTACTTGTGCCTTAGCTAAGCTCGATTTACTTCTCTCTCTCTTTTTTTTTTTTTTTGCGGTACGTGGGCCTCTCACTGTTGTGGCCTCTCCCGTTGCGGAGCACAGGCTCCGGACGCGCAAGCTCAGCGGCCATGGCTCACGGGCCCAGCCGCTCCGCGGCATGTGGGATTTTCCCGGACCGGGGCACGAACCCGTGTCCCCTGCATCGGCAGGAGGACTCAACCACTGCGCCACCAGAGAAGCCCCTCGATTTACTTCTTTTGTTTGTGATATCTAGGTATATTTGTCTGTGAATGCTGGTGAGGGAACTGTTGTGAATGCGTTTCTGAATTATTACCTTTAGTTGAAAAAGGGATTTAACTTACTTTGATTTCGTATAAGCGTTCTGAATTTGAATTAGTCATAAAATAGAATCTACCAGACTATTTATTTATTTATTTTTATATATTTTATTGTTGGCTGTGTTGGGTCTTCGTTTCTGTGCGAGGGCTTTCTCTAGTTGTGGAGAGCGGGGTCACTCTTCATCGCGGTGCGCGTGCCTCTTCACTATCGCGGCCTCTCTTGTTGCGGAGCACGGGCTCCAGACGCGCAGGCTCAGTAGCTGTGGTGCACGGGCCTAGTAGCTCCGCAGCATGTGGGATCCTCCCAGACCAGGGCTCGAACCCATGTTCCCTGCATTAGCAGGCAGATTTTCAACCACTGCGCCACCAGGGAAGCCCAAATCTACCAGACTATTAAAGCAGATGTGCTAATAGCTGCACGAGGATTTTAATATTCACTGAGAAAGGAGAAATGCTCAGTTTCATCACAAGATTTAGTACTAGAATTAGTTTTTTGACCCAATTTTGTAACATTTGGTATTAAGCTGTAGTCATTCATTTCCTTAGGACTTTTTTGATTGCAATGATAGAAAAACCCTCCAACTGAAATTGGCTTAAAAAAACAACAACAGCACAGAATTTCCTTGCTTAGGTACCTGAGAAAATATAAATCACAGAAAGGGTAGGTCTAGTTTCCGATGCAGTCTGTCCCTCAGAGGCCCAGAAGATGTCAGCCATCCCTCTAGCTCTCTTATTCCTTTGTTACAACTTTTTCCCAGGATGACTGTCCTTTCAGAAGCCACATGGCTGCTCATCACAAAGCACATATCCTAATAGCAACAAAATCCAGAGGAAGACTGCATTTCTCTTTCCTAGAAACCCTGCAAAAACCTTAGCCTTCCTTGACTCCAAATCAGCCACATGCCGCCTTCAAGTCGATCACCTGGGGATGAAGGATGGGCTACCCCCTGAGCCGAGGGCCAAGGAGCTTGGGATGCTCACTGGTCGGGTGGGGGTGGGGTGTTGCCTGAGCACATATGCACACATCAGGCCAAATAGAAACGTGAGCAGAACATAAGGCTGTTCTGAGCCCAAGGTAGTTGGAGTTTGGGAGCAATAATCAGGCTGGAAAAAAAATTCTACTGGCTTACTAATTAACAAGGTTTAGCTATTACATTGTCTAAATTAAGTTCCAATCTACGTCACCTCACTTATATAGACCTAGCAGTACCATGGGGAGACATGACAAAGTTTATTTTATTACCTTGTTAGACTTCACATGGACAGTGCTGTTGGTATTTAAAGAATAGAGTGGAAAACCATCAGAAATTTGTGAGGTTCAAAATTTCAAGTGATTTTAAAACAAATAATCACCTTTTAAATATCATTTGTAGGGGATTCCCTGGTGCCACAGTGGTTAAGAATCTGCCTGCCAATGTAGGGGACACGTGTTCAATCCCTGGTCCGGGAAGATCCCACATGCTGTGGAACAGCTAAGCCCGTGCACCACAACTACTGAGCCTATGCTCTAGAGCCTGTGAGCCACAACTACTGAGCCCGCAAGCCACAACTACTGAGCCCACGTGCCACAACTACTGAAGCCCGCACGCCTAGAGCCCGTGCTCCGCACCAAGAGAAGCCACCTCAATGAGAAGCCTGCACACAGCAACAGAGAGTAGCCCCAGCTCGCCACAACTAGAGAAAGCCCATGCACAGCAACAAAGACCCAACGAAGCCATAAATAAATTAATTAATTAAAAATAAATAATATCATTTGTAGATATGAACTCATTAGTTGATTCATAGGTTGTGGGAAAATGAAGTGTTCTGATGAATGTCACAGTGAGAAAACTCACAGACAGTGGTATACTGGGTATAATTTACACTAATTTATGTGTAACAGTTTTAAGTGTGCACACCAACCTGCATGCAAGAAAAGATTTTGAAGATACTGATCACTTCTATTTGAGAGTTTTCTTACTAATCTTCCCCTTCTTTGCATTTCCCTTAACAGTACAATCTTTTTGCACCTGAAATTCAATTTGATTTCCCCAAGGACTCAGAACTTGTGACTTTTGACGCTCCCTTTGGGAAGTTTGGCATTTTCACTTGTTTTGACATTTTTTCTCATGACCCAGCTGTGATGGTGGTGGAAGAGTTTCAGGTTGACAGCATTCTCTACCCCACGGCCTGGTACAACACGCTGCCCCCTCTCGGCGGTCCCCTTCCACCCGGCATGAGCCCGAGCCCTGGGAGTCAACCTGCTTGCTACCAATACCCACAACACGAGCATGCACATGACACGTACCTCACCCTGGTTCTGCCCCAACAGGCAGCCACAGTCTTGGGAAGCCTTCAATCATTTTCAAGCCACGCTTTTCTTTAAAGATTCTTCTATTAACCCCAACGTCACAAAATTAATAAGAGCATGGGCTTCTATACCAACATTATTTAAGGAACATTATTACTGGGAGTAAAGAAGGAGGCAAACATTATATTCTCAGTTTCACGCGAGGGGAAATTGGAGTTAGAGAGAACTCAAGTTACATTAAAAAAGTAAAGCCAGAGGTAAAGGACGCTGCAGCTAACATCCACGAGTAATATTGAAATAAATCTTGCTGTTGAGGTGATAAAATCACTTTAGACTTAATCAGGTTTTTAGAGTTTATCCTTTATAGTATCCACTTTCAAGGTAAAGCAGCCTCCCCTCCACTTTCAAGGTAAAGCAGCTTTGTTCTTCATTGATCCAGGTGAAGAATCTCAAACACATAAATTAGATAGGTTAGTGGAGAGCTAAAATTGTTCTTCATGTTTGAGAGATTTTCTGGTTTACTGTTAAATTGGCTAAAGAAAGGGGAGTTTAAGTTAAAAAAAAAAAAAAGCTATCTAAGTCATATAGTTTCTGTGTAAGCAGTCCCATACGGAGGACTCAGAGTCAAATTGGAATTTAGGTCAATGTAAAGCTCTCTCCCTCCTTATCTTGAAAATGCTTATGCTTTCATAACTTTATATTTCAGTTCTTATGGAAGTCATTCTATTAGTTTGTCACCATGCAAAATTTGAAACCAATATTTGTGTTTCTTTATGTCACCCGTAGAAAGTGGAATCTGCTCACCGGAGGCTGTCAAGGTGCATTACTATGACATGGAAACAGAGTGGCCAGCGGATGCTCTCAGAATTGAAGTCCCGGCCTCGAAGAGAACCCAGTTACTCTGCAGCTGTTCACTGGAGTGCTTATGCCAGAGGTGTCAAGCCATTCTTATGTGAACGGTTGAATTTTCCAGGGATGATTTATTTTGATGCGTTCACCTTCACTAAGCTTGAGAGAGACACAGGAAATTACACAGTTTGTCAGAAAGACCTGTGTTGTCACTTAACTTACAAGATGTCTGAGAAACGAACCAATGAGGTATATGCACTAGGTGCCTTTGACAGACTGCGCATGGTAGAAGGCCAGTATTACTTACAGGTAGAAACACTCAAATATGTTAGAATGGCTCTTCTACTGATTTGTCTTCTAGGTCATCATTGCATTTCTTTAAGAATTGTGCTGGATTCAGTTAATTGGAATGGTGTTACATTTGTCACTGAACTTTTCTCCCTAGAACACATTACTTGTTCAGTCTTAGTGAGAACAGAATTAGAGCTGCAAGGTAAAAACATGAAGCAGATTGATTAGTTCTCAGCAGACTGGGTTCAAGTTTAAAAAGCTACAACCCCCATATACTCTCTTTTTCTGTCAGGTTACTTTAGAGCTGTGTTTTGCAAACTGTCTTCATCTAGAGTCCAGAGCAAGAAGTCCATTTCACATCATAAACAAGCACAGTCAAGATGTATGACTGAGTTAAAAGAGATATTTAATTGAAACAAACATTTTATAAAATAATTCAAATCAGGGCTTCCCTGGTGGCGCAGTGGTTGAGATTCCGCTGCCGATGCGGGGGACACGGGTTCATGCCCCAGTCAGGGAAGATCCCACATGCCACGGAGCGGCTGGGCCCGTGAGCCATGGCTGCTGGGCCTGCGCGTCCGGAGCCTGTGCTCTGCAACGGGAGAGGCCACAACAGTGAGAGGCCCGTGACCTGAAAAAAAAATAAAAAATAAAAAAATAATTCAAATCAGAATTAGAAATAGCTATAATTATAACCAACATACTCTAGTTTTGAAAATTCTAGTCTACTCCATTTTGCTTCATTGATAAAAGGGCTAATCTTGACTCACTAAATTAATTTTAGGATTTACTAATAGATTATGAGCTGTAATTGAAAAAAAAAAACTACTTAAGAGGCAACTTAACAAATATTCTTCTATTCTTTGAAATTGGATTTTTAGCTGAGAAAATATTTCCAAGATTTCCAACCACTTTTCTTTTCCTACACAGGTATGCACATTACTGAAGTGTCAAACCACTGACCTGAGAACTTGTGGAGAGCCTGCGGGGTCAGCTTTTACCAAGTTTGAAGAATTCTCCCTCAGTGGCACATTTGGAATGAGTTATGTTTTCCCACAGATCATTCTTAGTGAGAGTCAGCTTGCCCCTGAAAGACATTATGAGGTAGGAGATTTTCAGGAGGATAAATTCCTTTGAACAGATGCAGTAGACTGGCATAATGAAACTCGTTGAAACAATGAGACAACATGGCAACATTGTCGTTCACCTTATTCAAGCAACTTATACAAAGAAGCTATGATATGGAAGACAAGTTGTGGTTCTAGACTGTCCTTAGGCTGTGGTGGAGAATTTGGGGTTTATTTTTCTACATAAATGTGATTTTGAGATCCAAGGGAACAAGGAGATTATGGAAGAATTAAAATAAAAATATTGATTGCCGATAGCCGGCAACTAATGTTTTCCTTTTTTGCATAGTGGAGAAGGTTCAAGTTGAATACATTAAATAATGCATCTATAACTTATTTCATGGGTTCATTATTCTGCGTAGTTATAATAATGATAGTAATAATGGATACTTTGTATAGCTTCATGAATTAAAAAAAAATCCTCGTTTTTATACATTATCTTACTTAATCCTCAGGGCAATAGATTTATTTGCTACACGTTCATCCAAAGTCCCTCTGATACTATTAGACATGTAGAGCTGAAACAGGGGTCTTCTGACTCCAAATTTTGTGTGCTTTTGATTATTTCATGTTGCTTTTAGAGTGATGTTGTCAGAGAAGGCTTCTGGGCTGGAACCAACTCTGCATTGAAGTTAATCCTTTGCTTTCTTTGATTGGGTTTCAGGAGATGGACGTCTGCAGAGCTGAGGCGGAGCCCCTTTGCCTTTCTTGGTTCTGGCCCTGTATGGAAGAGTGTTTGAGAGGGACCCTCCGCACTTAGGGCAGGGAACTGGGCAACTGCCATGATCTCCTTCACCACCATCCTTTCAGGATTAGCCTGGCAAAAAGAGAGGGAAAAGAGAGAGTCTTTAGTGTCTGTTTAGAAGAGATGTCATCACTTTGCTGAAACAACAAACTTAAGAAGACTTAAAAAGCAATTGGATGTGTGTGCACATTTTTACATATTCATTTCTGGGAGCTGCATGCATCTTCTGTGTGGGTGCACTTAAGTATGTGTCAGTATGTCTATGTATAGTGCAACATGTATTTATGGGAGGGGAGCCTAGAAGAGTCCTTTTGTGGTAACTTCTCTAACGTATGCAAATATTGTGTCTCTCATTTGTAAATGCACAGGGTAAGCGTTGAAAATGCGGAGGGTATTTGGTCCTAGTCTTTAGGATACAGGAAGTTAAAAAACAAGGGTATCTTTTAAAGTAATTATGAATGACTTTTATAACAAATTAAAATTGTTCCATTATCTCTTTATTCTACCTTTATGGAATATTTGTATGGAAATTAGATACTTGTGAAGGGAAATTTAGAAAGAGATAAATGAATAAATGATCTCCTTCAGACCACACGCTGTTTCCTTCTGAAATTATTCTTTCCTAAAATTTACCCAATCCTGGTTAGAGCCCCTCATACTCATGGATTTGTTGCAGCCTGTGCCAGACAGGAACTTCCTCAGAAAAGGCTACCCTGTTAGCTTTCTCCCAGTTACCTTTGTCCCCTTGACCCTGGCACCCTGAGTCCTTTCCCTGGTTTGTCATTTATTAACTCTGGGAAGAGACACACATGAGAATAGCAGTGCTCTCTAGGATGTGTGGGAGAGGTTGAGGATGACTCTGAGTTTAGGGACACCTTTCTCTTCCCTTAAAAGATATGACAACTGCTTTCCTAATCTTTTCTCAGGTGTTCACTTCTACTCGGTTTAAATCGATCCAGTTCCAGGAAGCTAGAGACATTCTGGGCAGCAGAAAATGCCCTTTGTCTCTCTGTTTCCATTTTACCTGGAATCTCTCTCCAGGGGCTACAACACTCGATGATAGGATGCTACCTATGCCCTAGACTCCTCCGCTTGTGCAGGATGTGACCTTCTTCCCCTTCATGAATATGAATGTACCCTCAGCTTAAAACTTCCCCAGTTTTGCTGTTCGGGAGACACTGCATTGGGAAATATCCCCGGTGTTCTTCTTACTTGTTGGAAGTAAAAAAATCCTTCCTTCTGCTCTTTGGCTTGATTGCATCTTTTGGCTCAACACCCAGCAAGAGGCAAACCCAGTGTGGGGGTAACATTAGGGGTCAGGAGATTCTGCTCAGGCATCATAGCGGAGGCTATTTGGTGTCCCACCGGTTCTAATTTAAGCTGATGGATGGCATTCTACTGCAAGAACCACAATTGTCCACCTAAAGGCTTCTCCCAGCTGGTATGTGCCAAGGTAGGCCAGAAATGCCAGCTTGATGTGGTAGTAAATGTCGGGGGAGGGGAAGGGTTCTATAGCCCAGTGATTAAATCTCTCTCTTGTAGTGGGCTTGTGTTCCTGGGCTGTGACCTTCACAAGTGTTTCTTAGCTGTTTCCTTTCCCTTTGGTTGGGACAGGCAAGCTAGAAGGGGTTTAGAGATGGGGTTTCCCTGTCCCCCAGGAAGGTTAGGCTCTAGTAAATTGTTTCCATGGAAGGCAGGCTTTGGTTAAGAGAACAGAATGCTCCGGACTTACTTCAAAGTAGGTGTATTTTTCCTCCTCCTAGAAGAAGCACAAGGTGTTTTATTTCCTCTTTACTTGCCCAGAGAACCTGGTTGGGCTTCTGGAGTGAAAGTCACAAAAGCGTCAGGGCCCCCCAACAATGAAACCTCCTCCACCTTCATCCCCCCATTTGTATCTCTCGAGCCTGCCCATGCTGAACCTCTGGCCATGCGTCAAAGACAGTTGAAGTGACAATACCAGGACTGGCTCCAGCAGTGGACTTCTGCTACGGGCAAGCCTGTCTCTCTAACTCTGGGGGCAGTGATTTGTCCTGTGAGTCCAGTTCTCTGATGTACCTAAAAAAGTTGCTGCTTTTCAGTTGTTCAGCTTTTTTCTTATTGAGAAAATGGTAGAGATGACTTGCAAGCTCTTTCTATATCAGACTAGAAACACAATGGGAGCTTCTTATTTAATATTTTTATTCTAATAAGATCAAAGAAGTAATTTTTTTAATCTCTTGGTGACTCATTCCAGTTTTAACTTTTATTTCAGAGCTTCCTTTATAAATTCTTATGGAATGACTGCATCTCCTTGTAAAAAATTAATAAACAGAAACCTCAATTAAGTAGAGCTGGAAGACCAGAGGGGGAGTTCTTGTGCCCCGTGACAATAGCAGAGCCAAACAGGAAGAAGACCACTTCTCTTCTTCCTGGAAGGGACTCAGCCAAGGAAAAGCCATGGACTTTTTGATTATTCTAGCCCTCTCAACTTCCTTTTTCGCTCTAGGTGAGCATTCTCCTTCCCTTGCCGTGCGGGGGCTCACCATGGTGGCAGATCCTGAGTTGTAGTTCTCTGCAGATCCCGGATAAAGCCATCTTTGCTGGAGAAATATATGGTAGTCTGTTTTGGGTCAACACCCTTGTGAAGTATGTGTATCCCCCCCACCTGGGAAGGGAAAGCCCAAAGGAGGTCAGCAAGCAGAGGGAGCTGGTATTTGCTATAGACTTAGGAAGACCGGGCAAACAGCCTCCTGGCTACTTTGGCAGTCAAAGAATAAATTTACTGTAGTACTGAAGTAAAAAAAAAAAAAGAAAATCATACATACCCATCTGCAAATTGAACTATAAAAACACCATCCAAAGTGAAATCTAAAAACAAAACAAACAAACACTAATTCTGTAAATATAAAATATGTTATACTTAATTCACAAGTAAAATAAAATTTGTGGGCTTCCCTGGTGGCGCAGTGGTTGAGAGTCCGCCTGCCGATGCAGGGACACGGGTTCGTGTCCCGGTCCGGGAAGATCCCACATGCCACAGAGCGGCTGGGCCCGTGAGCCATGGCCGCTGAGACTGTGCGTCCGGAGCCTGTGCTCCGCAACGGGAGAGGCCACAACAGTGAGAGGCCCGCGTAGATTGCAAAAAAAAAAAAAAAAAAAAAATTTGCCTACTTTTTCCATACCAAAATCTATAAGCTCTTTTTCTATTTTCTATTATTTTCCTCTCTTCTCTCTCCCTCTATCTCCCTCTTATTCTCCCTCTCATTCTTTATACTCCCCTCTCTATGACTCGTATGGTATGCAGCCTCTAAGATGGTCCCCAATGATCCCTGCCTCATTCATGCCCTTGTGTAGTCCCCTCCCAACAAGTGTACTGACTTGCTTTTAATGAATACAATACAACAAAAATGATGGGCTGTCACTTCCCAGATGACAATACTAAAGACTGTGACTTCTGTCTTGGGTGGTGGGCTCTCTTGCTCTCTGGCTTTGAAGGAACCTACATGCCATAATGTGAGTGTTCTTTTAGTGTGGCCTGAGGCCTTTGTGGCCAAGAACTTATTGGTCCATAACCAGTGAGGACCCAACGCCTGCCATCAGCTGTGTGAGCCTGGAGCTGAGAAGTGAATCTTTCCCCAGTCATGTTTTGAGGTAACTGCAGCCTTTGCAGACTTGTGAAAGAGACCCTTGGCCTGAGGAACCCAGCCAAGCTGCCCCAGGATTCCTGACCCACCGAAAATGTGAGATCATACATGCTTGCTGTTAGAAGCCACTACTTTTGGAGGGTGATCTGTTACATAGGAATGGACAATGAATAGCCCTTTTATATTCCCCTTTGTTCTGACTCTTTGCCATTTTGTGCAAACTAAAGTGAAAAAAGTATGAAGCTCAAATATTCACATGTTGATATTAATAATAATTTCAAAATTGAAAAGTTATTTTTCAAATTATTTACATAGGCTACTAGGTGCTGAAGTTCTCAATGTACGAATTCCAAAAATCCATGTGTTTAAGTCTTAACACCCTGTACCCCAGAAAGTGACCTTATCTGGAAATAATATCATATCAGATGTAATTCGTTAAGATGACGTCTTACTGGAGTAGGGTGGGCACTAAATCCATTAACACGTGTCCTTGTAAAGAGAGAAAATTGGGACTCAGGTATGCACATAGGGAGAATACCGGGTGAAGACACACAGGGAGAAGACAGCAAAGCACCGGGAAAGAGGCGTGAACAGATCTTTCCCTCACAGCCCTCAGGAGGAACCAATTCTGCTGACTCCCTTCCTCTGAAACTTCTAGCCTCCAGAAATGACAGAGAATACATTTCCGTTGCTTAAGCCACCCAGTGTGTGGTACTTTGTTATGACAACCCTAGCGAAGGAAAACACATATGCATTTTCTTATTTGATCCTCAAAAACTCTTGCAAAAAGAAGGTCATTTGTTACATAAAATCTGATTACATCTACATCTATGATGTAAAACCAGAAGGCTTTCTTAAACTTAGCTTTTGTAATTTATTTTTAAAGTACTAAGTTCTGGGAACCACGTGATTTCTCCCTGTAAATATCAGGGCTTGCTCTGCTTTTCAGCAATCGTTGGACTTCAGCATGACTATGTCTCAGTTGCTGGATTATGCGGCAATTTTCTTTCTCTGTGTCTTAACAGCCAGCTCTCTGGATACGTTTACTGCAGCTGTATATGAGCATGCAGTGATATTGCCTAATGCCACCCTGATGCCGGTGTCCCATGAAGAGGCCTTGCTATTAATGAACCAAAATCTGGATCTTTTGGAGGAAGCAATCACATCAGCATCAAAGCAGGTACCCTTTCTCAAGTGTGCTGGCTTCTACGTAGAGAAAAGGGTGGGGTCTTAGGAGACAGAATCACTGTCAGGGTCAATTACACTTTTGAATGACATATGTGTCAGGGTAGCCAAGTCCTTCTTTTACAGAGTCCTCCCTGCTCCTAGTTATTAGAGCAAAGACACTATTACATGCTTCCCTTGTAGTGAGAGCAACATTTTGAAAAGAATGGCTGATTATTAAGTGGCAACAAACTTTTGAGGAACTTGCTGTAAATTCAACAATTTTGTTGCTCTTTTCTGCTACAGATGGAGGGTGAAGGACAGATGGGTGAGGGATCAGTTGCTATTCTTAGAGTGTTTGTGGCCTTGGTGTACTTTTGTGCTCTTAAGAGTTTGTAGGTTTCTAGGTTAGTTCATAATACCAAGACAATTAAACGTAAATTGCATTGTGTATTATATACAGTGTGTATTATATACTTCATACTTCATTCTAATTACAAGACAAAAGTACATATGGTAATGCATAGTAAGTCCTTGAGTTGAATGAAGGGTTAAGTTTAAGTGTGTGGTTTGGACGAATCTAGTTGAAATAAGCTATTTGTAGATCAGGTAAACAAGGGATATATAAAGTCTGATGAAAGTTATGGATATATACGTATGACATATATCTATCAACATACATTCTTCTACATGCAAAGATTTAAAAAGGTTATTAAGGGGACTTCCCTGGTAGTGCAGTTGTTAAGACTCCGAGCTCCCAATGCAGGGGGCCTGGGTTCGATCCCTGGTCAGGGAACTAGATCCCACATGCATGCTGCAACTAAGAGTTCGAATGCCACAACTAAGGAGCCAGTGAGCTACAACTAAGGAGCCTGCATGCCGCAACGAAGACCCAGTGCAACCAAACAAATTAATTAATTAATTAGAAAGTTATTAAGAATTCTGAGGTTCTTTTTCACCTTAGTCCAACTATTTCCTTAAAGGCCACACAGCAGCTTCCAGGATGGCCCTCCTACTGAAGGCGCCCAGGTGAGCTCACGTTGTACCTCTAGGCCTGGCACCCTTCAGGTAACTGTGTCAGAGGTCCCTTCTGAGAAGCAGGACATTTGCAGGGTATGAGGCAGGAAAGGCTGGGTGGAGGCAAATAACTGGCCAAAGGTCAGGGAGAGGGTTTATCCAGGGAAGAGTTAGGTTTATAGTTAACAACCACAGTGAATGGTAGAGGCTGAGAATAGCCTGGAAAAATATTAACAGCCATGAAAGGATGAAAAAGTTACATAGAAATGATTACTGTGGGATTAGAAAATGAAATTGGTTGGACAAAGAAAATAAATTATAAAAATATAGAAAGCAAAAGAATAAGGTGGTAAAAAAAAACCCTGAATGTTTGTTCTTCAGCCACTCAGGTCCTCTTGCAGGCCCCATTTTTGACTGTTTGCTTATTTGAGAAATATTTTGATTCAGCTCCGTTTTTAACAGGGTGCACATATTATTGTGACTCCAGAAGATGGTATTTACGGCTTTAACTTCAACAGGGAATCTATCTACCCATACTTGGAGGATATCCCAGACCCTCAAGTGAACTGGATCCCTTGTAATAATCCCGACAGGTAAAGAAACATATTGTGGAAAATTTAATCATGAACATGAAATTACTTTACCTGGGAAAACTTTGTAGAAGATCACTGTATAAGATTTACTATTGACTCTAAGTTTCAAGATAGTTTTATAATTTTTCATCTCCTACAGACATGTGTATTAGGAAAATGAATATGAATTATGATATCACAAAAGTCAGTGCTGTAACATAACATAGAAATGATCAAATTCAATGTGAATTTCCACTGGGGGAATGATCTGGAGATGATAGCATAACTTAGGGCCACAGGGTGGTTGGCTAGAGGAAGAACCATATCCAAACTCACCTCTTCTGACTCCTTGCCAGTGAACAGAAAATTGTTTCCCTATGTAGGTCTGTACTTTTAAAACTAAGTGAGAAAATAGTGAAACAGAGTCACATGTCAGTTTAAGATTAAAATTTTTCCTTTCACATTAATAAGATAGCTGGATGAGTTTAATATATATGAAATTCTTAAAGCTTAATGTGATAACCTAGGAGGTGATATAGCAGAACTGTGTAAGTGTTTTACATCAAGTCTAGAATAAGAAATATGAAGTCTGATAAAAGTAGCACTATTGGGGCTTCCCTGGTGGCGCAGTGGTTGACAGTCCGCCTGCCGATGCAGGGGACGCGGGTTCGTGCCCCAGTCGGGGAAGATCCCACATGCCGTGGAGTGGTTGGGCCCGTGAGCCATGGCTGCTGAGCCTGCGCGTCCGGAGCCTGTGTACCGCAACGGGAGAGGCCATGACAGTGAGAGGCCCACGTACCACAAAAAAAAAAAAAGCTATGGCGATAATCTAGGCAGAGGGATTATGGTGTTTGGATGAAGATGGTAGAAGTTTGGATATTAAGAAATGACCAGATTCCGAATAAAGTCTGAAGGTGGCTCTGACAGGTTTTGCTCAAAGATTGAATGTAGGATGAGAAAGGAAGAGAGGAGTCCAGCTCCTTTACCCCTCGCATACAACCAGATATCATGCCTTGTTGAGTATGTTTGACATATCCAGAGTTGATTACTTTCTTTTCTCAAAGTCACCAACCTTTTGGAGGGGGGGGTCTGCATCAGCACTTAGCCTGGGTGTTATGGGAACAGACCCTCGTTATTTCTCTTTTTAATTTTATTTATTTATTTAGCATTTATACTTCACATGCTTCCAGAAAGATCTGAGGCTTCTTACAAAATCTTATATAATTAAAAAACACAACAGTTTAGATGTAAAAACAAAGTAGAAGCTACCTGAATAAAGTAGAGGAAGTAGTTGTTACAAGGCAGCATGGTAGTGGGCTGACAATTACAAATGAACATACAATACAGTTCTGTGAGTTCCTGGGAGGCTGAGAGGAAGAATATGACTTACAAGCTTTCATTGCCTCGCAGAAGAAACCTTGTAGATTTCTTGAGAGACAAACTGTGTCTAGGAGCCTAACTCAAAGATGAATTTACTTATTCAGCTTTCTTTTCCTTGACTATTTCCTATGTACTGGGTACTCCACTGTGGGAATGAGTAGGAATTCTTGAACAAGGGACATCCTTTAATACAGCGAATGTCTGCACCTCTGATAAAGGTGATGTGGCCTGCAGATTAAAGAGTCAGTCATTAGTTCAATAAGTTAAAAAAAAAAACTTGCCTAATTAGCTAGCTTGAATGAAAAAGCATTTTGATACTTGATTGCATATAATTTTGTACTGTTGTTTCAGGGTTTTGTGTGCATACACATTTTCTCCAGTAAGATTAGAGGATTTTGAAGTGCACCAGCCATATTTTACACTGTATCTCCCACACTGTGCACTTGGACAGCTCTGCCCAGAATGTCCTTTCCCCAGATGCCTACATATCTAACATGGTGCTTTGTGTAGTGCTAGGACCCAACAAATATTTTTTGAATATTTCATAACATTTTTAAGGTTAATAAATGTCTTCTTCAATAATTGATGACTTGTATTAATATTTTGAGATTGAACACTTTGAAAGCAGTCTTAGAAAATATATTTTAATTCTTCTGTTTCACCTCCTTTTTCTGTTCCCAGTAGCCCTAGGACAGAGCTCTGCATACCTTAAGGGCTCAGCAAATATTAAGGATTAAGTGAGAAGCAGATTTCAGGCTCACATAAGCAAAATGCATTTTTTAAACTCCAAATCTAACAAAGAATTTTGGAGCTTTTCTGGGTATAGCAAACAGTCTGAAAAATGTAGTTTAAATCGAAATGTATTAAAATACATGATGCACTTTCAAGATTAATATAGACAGGAGGAAAATATGTAATCGGGACTGTTTTAGAAATCCAGAACAGTAAGCTTCTATTTCATGTATCTATTCTACCACTTCAGGTGATTTGAAAAGACATGGGATAAATATACTTCAAGTGGTCCAATGTATTGTATTTATATCTGCATTTCAGATATGACTTGAAGCACACAAGGGAGGAAAACTATCAAATGGTTATTTTTTATATAAATGCACTGAGATAATAATTTTTTAAGATGCAGTTTCCTATCCTTGTTGGTCTTTTTCAGTGATATGTTTTGTGTATGACTGCTATGGTTTTTCTTATATTGCTAGCAGATGACACCAAATTTTCTTGTAGTAAGTTCTCAGATCTAATGTACAGCATGGTGACTATAGTTAACAATACTGTATTGTATATTTGAAAGTTGCTTTGGGAGTAGATTTTAAATGTTCTCACCATAACAACAATAAAATTGTAATTCTGTGAGGTGAAGGATAATCACATTGTGGTAAGCACTTATCAATATATACATGTACCAAATCATCACATTTTACATCTTAAACTTATACAGTGTTATATACCACTTCTATCTCAATGCAACTGGGGAATAAACACAATAACTCCTGACTTCCCCCTCCCTTCAGCCCTTGGCAGCCATCATTCGACTTCCTTTCTCTATAAATAACCACTCTAGCTACTTCATATAAGTGGAATTGTACCTTATTTATCTTTTTGTGATTGGCTTATTTCACTTAGCATAATGCTCTTAAGGTTCATCTACAATGTAGCATGTTCAGAACTTCCTTTCCTTTTAAGGAAAGTATGAATATGAGTATGAATAATACTCTATTTTATGTATATAGTACAACATTTTGCTTGTCCATTTATCAATCGATGGATATTTGGGTTTCTTCTACCTTTTAACTATTGTGAATAATGCTGCTATAAACGTGAGTGTACAAACATGTCTTTGAGGCCCTGCTTTCAACTTTTTGGATATATACACAAACATGTAATTGCTGGATCATATGGTAGTTCTATTTTTAATTTTTTGAGGAACTGCTAGACTGGTTTCCACAGTGGCTGCACCATTTACATTCTCATCAACAGTGCTCAAGTGTTCCAGTTTCTTCAAATCCTCACCAGCAGCTGTTCTTCTATTTTTTTTTTAATAGTTGCTATCTTAATGGGTTTGAGGTATCTTGTCATGATTTTGATTAGCATTTCCCTATAATTAATGAAGTTGAGCATATTTTCATGTGCTTATTGGCCATTTGTGTATCTTCTTTGGAGAAAATTTTGTTCAAATATTTTGCCTATTTATTTAATTTTTTGGGCTGCGTTGGGTCTCAGTTGCGGTAACCAGGGATTGATCCTGCATCCCCTGCATTGAAAGGCAGATTCTTTACCACTGGACTACCAGAGAAGTCCCTTTTTTTTTTTTTTAAATTAATTAATTAACTAATTAATTTTATTTTGTGTTTTTTGCCTATTTTTGAATCAGGTTTGTGTTGCTGTTGTTGATTTTTAAGAGTTCCCTTTGTACTCTGGATATTAATATATAATGTCCTTTGTTTCTCATAACCTTTTTTGATTTAAAGTCTATCTGGTCTAATATTAACATAGAATATCTTAATTTCTCCCTCACTTTTGAAGGATGGTTTTGCCAGAGACAGGGTTTTTAGTAACTGTATTATTCTTTCAACACTTTAAATATATCAGCCCATTGTTTCCTGGCCTCCAAATTGTCGGATTAAAAACTGCTGATAATCTTAGTGGAGATCCCTTGTACATTATAAATCACTTCTCTCTTGTTGCTTTCAAAATTATGATTTTGTCTTTGTCTTTTGAAAGTTTGATTATAATGTGTCTTAATATGGGTCTCTTTGAGCTCATCCTTTTTAGAGATCATTGCCTGTTTGAGTCTGTCTTTGAATCTCTTTTGTAAATTTTCTGTTTCAGTTACTGTCATTTTCAGCCCCAGAATTTGGGGAGGGGGCGGGGTTTCTATCTCTTTATTGATATTTCCATTTTGTTCATACATCATTATCTTGACTTTCTCCATGTCTTTCTTTAGTTCTTTGAACATCGTTAAGACAGTTGTCTTAAAGTCTTTGTCCAGCAGGTATGCCATATGGTCTTTCTCCAGGATAGTTTTTACTGGTTTATTTTTTCCCTTTGAATGGGTCATATTTTCCTGTTTGCATGCCTTACGATTTTTTCTTGATAAGTGGGCATCTGAATCTTATAATGTGATAACTCTGGAAATCAAATTCTCCCCCTTTTTCAGGGTTTTATGTCTTTTGTTTGTTTGTTTTGATTGTTGTAGGCTCTCTCCGTGCTGGGAGTAAGCTTAAAGTCTTCTCAGGTCTTTTCTTAGCCTATGACTTTCCCTGGGCATATGCAGTGATTTTCTGAATTCTGTATAGTTGTTGCTTTTCTATGTCCTAGTCCTTTAACGTCTGGCTCCAAAAAGGGATAAAAAAGAAGGTACTGGTGCTTTAAATCCCCTAGAAGTCGTTTCAGCCAGTGGGGGAAGTACTTGCAACAGTATATGTAATAATGGCCTGTCTCTGTGTGTGTACCTCCATGAACAGAGCAGTTAGCAGTGATCAGAACCAGACCCTTGATATCTGGAAGACGGGGTCCTTATGGCCCACCCTGCTCCTACAAACTGCCGGCAAGTTGCTCCAAGAACACCTGCATGGTTGCCTGCAATGGGGTGGGTTGCAGGGGCTGGGGCATGGATAGCCCCTGCTGAGCTAAGAGCTTAAATTGACTCAACCTGACTGCAATTTATCTTCCAAGCATTTCCCTGGAAGTTTCATGTCTTTTAATAGACTCCAGATTTCCAAAATAATTATGTCAGCTAGATTCCTGTAGGGCAAGTTTTATCTAGGTAGAGAGTTGGATTCCTGGCGCTTCCTACTCTGCCATCTTTCCACAGTCATCCTACTTCCAAAATGTTGTTCTTTCATTCAAAATATTTTTTAATACCTCTTTTCTTTCAGACATGTGTTCGGTGAACAGGAGATGTGTGTCTTTGCCCCCAAATATCTATAAGATGTGACATAGAAGATGAGCACATAAATGAATATATGATTATAGATGATGATAAATGTCATAAGAATATACATGTCCTGGAGTCTTATCCTAGAATAATTTCCTAGAACCAAATTCCCACAAGCATGGACTTCCTCTGAAGTCTCTTCTTGTTTTAATCCTTCCCTTCTATCTATGCTGTTTAGAAGTTATTTTTGTGTATATCACATAAGTTCAGGCAACTATCATTCTGAATTTAATTAAACGCTAAGTTTGATTTTTTTTCCTCTTCCAATGAACACATATCAGATTTGGCCGCACCCCAGTGCAAGAAAGGCTCAGCTGTCTGGCCAAGGACAACTCCATCTACGTCGTGGCAAACATCGGAGACAAGAAGCCATGCAATGCCAGTGACCCTCACTGTCCCCCTGATGGTCGTTACCAATACAACACTGATGTGGTGTTTGATTCTGAGGGGAAATTGGTGGCTCGCTACCATAAGGTAGAATTCATTTGCAGATAATTCAACTACTGAATTGCTTACCAAAATAAAGTGGACAAGAAGGGAAAAAAATCACCATTGTTGATAATAACAAGCTTACTTTAAAAGCAGAGGAGAGACAAAGCATAGAAAGTAATGATTATTTGTGGTAAGGTTCTAGAAAAGGGAGGTGTCCTGTACATTTAAGAACACAGGAAAGTGTCATTACGAGTATGTGATAATCAGTAGAAGCTACCTGTTTTGAAATAAAATGTTGCCTTTTGGACTTTGTCCTTTTAATGACATGCCCTGGCAAAGGGTCAAGGCTAAAATGAAAAACTCCTTACCAGATAGACTTGGTTTTAAGGAGAAAGGAGGAAAGAAAGTTCTTTGTCTGCAGAAAATTGTTATGTGTTCTTGGCAAATAGAAGTTATCTGTTTCACTCCTATGTCTCTAATATTCGAGAAGGTCTTAATAGATAAGGATTCCCTTCTACAGATCTATCAAATGTGGAAATTAAACCCAAGGCCATAGTAATCCTATCAGCATAGTGATCTTTGATTTTCTAACGCTCTTTCCCTGTAGAGACAGTGGTGGTAGATGAGATTGGCACCGTTTAGTAGATGTGAGCTTGCACTCTTTTAGATGCAGTGATATTCAGGCCAACTTCTTAAAAGAGATTCCCGCCCCCCATCATCTTCTGTTTATTGCAGCAAAATCTTTTCTTGGGTGAAGATCAGTTCAATGCACCCAAGGAAGCTGAGGTCATGACTTTCAACACCACGTTTGGAAAGTTTGGCATTTTCACGTGCTTTGATATTCTCTTCCATGGTCCTGCTGTGACCCTGGTGAAAGATTTCCACGTGGACACCATACTCTTCCCGACAGCTTGGATGAATGTTTTGCCACATTTGTCAGCTATTGAATTCCACTCAGCTTGGGCTATGGGCATGGGAGTCAACTTCCTTGCATCCAATTTACATTACCCCTCAAAGAAAATGACAGGTAACGTGTCATCTTTAAGATTTTGATGTAATCAAAAAAGGAAAAAACAAATCATGTTCTTTCTAGCTAACATGTACTCCTCAATACAATGTTTTCCAACTCTTAATGGTTGCACATCTAGCTGGTGACACGCTGTAGAATCAATCTCAACCTAAATTGTTTCATAAATTGATTTAGTTTTATTCAACTTGAATGTACGCTCTTTTTGTTTTTTTCAAAATTTACGACTTCTTACATGAAACTCTCTCTTCTTGGCTTCTTGGTGACATACTCTATTGGATTTCATCTCACCTATCTGTCCTTATCAACATATTTTAATGAAATTAATGAAATATATAGCTTAGAGAAAGTAAAATGTTAACATGAGTTTAGAATAACAATAACAACTATGCAACCCCTTTTTGCTTTACTGTTTTAAATGTCATTTCCAATTTCCAGGAAGTGGCATCTACGCACCTGATTCTCCAAGAGCATTTCATTATGATATGAAGACAGAGAAGGGAAAACTCCTCCTCTCACAACTGGCCTCCCACCCACACCCCACAGCAGTAGTGAATTGGACTTCTTATGCGAGTGGTATAGAAGCCCCCTCAATGGGAAACCAGGAATTTAAGGGCATCATCTTTTTTGACGAGTTCACCTTCTTGGAGCTCAAAGGAGTCACAGGAAATTACACAGTTTGTCAGAAAGATCTCTGCTGTCATCTAAGTTACAAGATGTCTGAGAAGAGATCAGATGAAGTTTATGTACTAGGGGCATTTGATGGACTACATACTGTGGAAGGGAGCTATTACTTACAGGTAATGATTCTTTTGGTGGCAGGGGAATTACTGGATAAAACAGGACACTCAGTTAAATTTGAATTTCAGATAAACAATGTATTACTTTTATTATAAGTATGTCCCACTTTGGGGGACATGTGTATACTGAAAATTGGTTGTTTATTTGAAATTCCAATTTATTGGGTATCCTGAATTTTTACTTGCTAAAACTTGCAATCTTAGATGTCAGTCCAATTTTAAACTGGTTGGGAAAAGGCAGAACATTCACTTACAGTCCCAGTGTTTAAAATGATCTATTAATCAAATTACAGATAATTTTAATGAATAATTAACGTCTAATATTTCCTGCCTGAACTTATCAAGGCATTTCCCATTTACGGTCACTAATGCCTATCTTGTTTTATAAGAAGCTTCAGACTGAGTATGTCCCGGAGACATATAGAGCTGACCTCTGTGATGTGCAGTAGAATAGCTGCAAAGATTCAGACATCTCACAGCCCTCAACATAAAGGGGGAGCTATTATAGCCAGTTGAGGTGGAACCCTTAAGAACGAGCTGCTTCCATGTTTCTCTCATTCTACTCTTCTTTTCCTTGATCTGGCCCCCATCCTATTTCACCCAGATTATTGCAGTATCCTCCTAAGAGGGCTTCCCATTGATAGTTTCAGTTCCATCCAGTTTATTCTTTACACTATAATTACAAAAATCATGGAACACCATTTCTGATTATTTCCCTCACTTGCTTAAAATTCCTCACTGTTTTCTAATTGGCAAATCAAATTCCTTAACATAAAAGACTCAGGAAGTCTTAACATGTGCTTTTTCCTACTCTCTGTCCTCATCTGTCACTTCTACCCCTATGTACCCTGGGCTTCTATCATATTGAGACATTTCCCATCTACAGTGTGTCAGCATCTGTAGAACCTCCGGATGTTTGAACAGTTTTTTTTGTTGTTGTTTTTTTGATGGCCCCCAGCTACTCAACACTCATAGTGCTTTACAGGTGTTATCTTCACCAAGGTGGCTTCTCTGACACTCCCACTCCCCAAGCTGGGTTAGGTAACTCCTTTATATACTCCCAAATATCCTATGGTTAACTTTTTCAAAGACATATCATGTCAAATTATGTACATACTTGTTTGAGACTGAAAGCCTTTTGAGTGCTGGAACCATGCCCACTGTGTAGCGTTTTGTTTGCTGTATGATAAGCACCTCTACCAAAGCTTGTTCATTTTGGCAAACATTTATCGAGTGCCAAATACATATCAGGCGTATATTTGGTGCTAATGTGATGAAGATGAATAAGTATGGACCCTCCTCTTGAGGAATTTAGTAGGGGAGAAAGACAGGTGAACATAATTTCAGTACAGGTTGGCATGTGATAGAACAAAGGCATATTTTGCTATAGAAATACTAAGGAGCTTCACTTAGCCTAATTTGGGGATCCAGGGAAGTTTCTGAAGACATGCTGCTTGAACTTATGCTATTTTATCCAGGTGAAAAAAAGTGGGAGGGAATTCTAGGTGGGGTTAAGCAAGGGGGTGGATATGTCAAAAAGCAGGGTATGCTGGGACAAGCAAGCAGCTGACTGTCACTGAAATGTAGCATAAGAAGCAAGGATGGGTGGAAGATGAGCATAGAGGCAGGATCACATCCTGCAGGATCTTACCTCTCATTTCTAAGATGTGGACTTCATTCCATCAGTGATGGGTTTCTGTTGGAAGGTGTTCAGCAGGGGAATGATGTGATCACATCTGTTTTTGAGTAGATTGTTCTGGTTGCCCTACGGATCATGGAACATAGGACAAAATGACTAGTTAGATTATGAAAATAGCCCTATTAGGACCTGAACCAAGATTATGTTCATAGGAATAAAAGCAGGGTATGGAGTCAAGAAATATTTAGAAAACTAAACTTAGTAACTAATTTGACATGGAACAGGAAAGCAGAAAGAAGGATCTAGAATGTACCAGGTTTCTGGCAAGAGTGGCTGGATGAAATGTGATGCTTTGACAGATCAGGATTCAAGAGGAGGAGCAAATTGGATGGGAGTGGGGAAGATGTTCAATCCAGCTTTGGATGTGCTGGTTTTTAATTACTCTGGGGACGTTCAGTTGGAGCCATCCAATAGGCTGTTGAATATATGGGTCTGATACTTTAGGAAGATACGAGATTTAGAAATATTGTTTTGAAAACCAGCAGGAAAAAGGTGGTGGTAAACCCACAAGAGTGAATTGCAAAAGCTGACTAAAACAGTGAACAGTGAGTTAAAGGTGGAAGTTTTGAAACTCTTGTGTTTGGGCAGGAAATAAACAGAAGAATAGGAACATGCAAATATGTTTGAGAAATAAAGGAGAACTTAGAGAGTACTCTCATGGAAGGAAAGGAAGCAGAGACTCTCAGAGGGAGGAAATCGTGAAGTGTATTTGTGCAATATGTTTACCATTATTGAATGAATGAGTATAATTTTGGTGGAATCTCCTGGGCTCATAATGATAGAGTGAAAGACAGATTACAGTGGGTTGAAAAGTCAAAGGGAAGTGAGATATTGAAAGAGCGAGTCAATATTTCTTCTGCAAAAATCTTGCCTGATACAGGAAGAAAGGAAACAAGGTAGAAGCTAGACAGAGAGGCCCATGCTTTTTTTGTTTTGTGTTCTCCCAATAGATGAGAGAAACATGATTATCTTTATAGGCCTAAGGGAAAGAGCAACAAGAAAGGAAAGGATGAAAATATCGGCGGAATCAATATTTCTTATCAGTGCTCTGAGGTGCTAGAAGAAAGGGGAAAAAATGGTATAAAAAACACAGGTAGAAAATGTCCAATGATTGGAAATTAGTTTAAAAAATTATGTTGTAGAAGAATATTTATTGCCATATAAATATTATCATATATTATACAGCATATTGACATATATTGCATTATATATGTGGTATATATATGGTATTATACTGCCATATTTTTAAAATTAAAAAATTGTGCTTATTTTTTTTATTATTATTTTGTGATCTAGTTTTAAGTTTCAAAAGCTGGTTAAAACACAAGACAGCAGTGTCTCAGCTCTTCCTCCCTCTTTTCCATCCTTTCCTCTCAGTCTTGTCTGCTTCTCTGCCTGCCCCAGAGTCTTGGTTCCACTTGAGGGGATTGGTGGTAGGTCTCTTCTCGGTGTTGGGAGGTTGGTTAGTGCTGTCAAATGAAACGAAGTCCTCTGTTATTATGGCTGGACAGTGATCCCCTAGCTAAGCCACTGGGGCCAGACAGGTTTTCGAATTTAAAATTCTAAATTTAGAAGCTTTCTTCATGGATATGGTGACTTTTCAGGGTTACCAGAACTGACTAAAAGCTCTGAGCCTGTGGGTGATACTTGCCAGTTTTAAGCTTCACAGAGGGACGGTCTAGCTGGGCTTTTGATTAGGGGAATCCCTGAGGTAAGTGTCTTTAAAGATTTCCCTTTGGGATGATTACGTTTTCCAGGTTTCAAAATTCTTCTATTTCCCGGCTTCCCTGGTGGCGCAGTGGTTGAGAGTACGCCTGCCGATACAGGGAACACGGGTTCGTGTCCCAGACCAGTAGGATCCCACGTGCCGTGGAGCGGCTGGGCCCGTGAGCCACGGCTGCTGGGCCTGCGCGTCCGGAGCCTGTGCTCCGCGGTGGGAGGGGCCACAGCAGTGAGAGGCCCGCGTACCGCAAAAAAAAAAAAAAAAAAAATCTTCGATTTCCCTTCCTGAATAATTTAACAAATAAAAACACAGGATGCCCAGGTAAATTCAGAGTTCAGATAAACAGCAACTTAAAAAAAAATAAGTATGTCCATGCAATAGTTGGGACATATTTATACTAAAAACTGGGTTTAGTTTTTTTAGTTTATCTGAACTTCAGATTTAACTGGGACTCCTGTCCTGTAATTTATCTGGCAACCCTATTCCTGAAGGATAAATGCCTTTTTTGACAGCATTTAGAGAGTCAAGTGAGGGAAATGACCTTGCAGGGTGGAGGGAGATGGTTTTACCATTCAGTTTGATTCATTCAAGGAATCCCCTTCAAACATGTCTTTCAAAACCTCCATCTAAACATCGTCTGCTTTACCCTCTCTGGAAATAAGTATTCCATCTTTTACTGGAACAGGGAAAGGGTAGCTGCCCATCCATTGGTGGGGACTCAGTACTGAGGCATTCTTAACAACTTCCCACAAATTTTCCTTTCTTCAAGCACCCCAATTTACTCCCAGCTCCTGAGGTACCTAGTGCTTCCAGAGATGGAAACTTTTGAGTATTCTCAAAAGTTTAGATTGGTTGATTCTTAGCTTTCCCCACAGCTAGTTCAGAACTTGGCTTTCTTAGGTCTGTTAAATCAGTTACCATTTTTTAAATTGAACTTTAGTTGATTTATAATATAGTGTTAGTTTCAGGTGTACGACGTAGTGATTCAGTATTTTTGCAGATTAAATTCCATTATAGGTTGTTACAAGATAATAGGTGTAATTCCCTGTGCTATACAGTATACCTTTGTTGCTTATCTATTTTATGTATAGTAACGTGTATCTGTTAATCCCATAACCTAATTTGTCCCTCACACCTTCCTTCTTCCCTTTGGTAACCACAAGTTTGTTTTCTATATCTATGAGTCTGTTTCAGTTTTTTTTTTTACACATTCATTTGTATCTTTTTTTTTTTTTTTTTTTTTGCGGTACGCGGGCCTCTCGCTGTTGTGGCCTCTCCCATTACGGAGCACAGGCTCCAGACATGCAGGCTCAGTGGCCATGGCTCAGGGCCTAGCCACTCTGCGGCATGTGGGATCCTCCCGTGTCCCCTGCATCGGCAGGCGGACTCTCAACCACTGTGCCACCAGGGAAGCCCTGTATCATTTTTTAGATTCCACATTCTCTGTCTGACTTACTTCACTAAGTATAATATTCTCTAGGTCCATCCACGTTGCTGCAAATGGTAATATTTCATTCTTTTTTATGGCTTAGTAATATTCCTTTGTATATATGTACCTCATCTTTTTTTTTCTTTTTAAATTTATTTATTTATTTATTTTTGGCTGTGTTGGGTCTTCATTTCTGTGCGAGGGCTTTCTCTAGTTGCGGCAAGCGGGGGCCACTCTTCATCGCGGTACGCAGGCCTCTCACTATCATGGCCTCTCTTTTTGCGGAGCACAGGCTCCAGACGCGCAGGCTCAGTGGTTGTGGCTCATGGGCCTAGTTGCTCCGCAGCATGTGGGATCTTCCCAGACCAGGGCTCGAACCCATGTCCTCTGCATTGGCAGGCAGATTCTCAACCACTGCACCACCAGGGAAGCCCTGTACCTCATCTTCTTAATCCAATACTCTGTTGATGGGCACTTGGGCTGCTTCCTCAGTTACCATTTTTGCGTCAACACCCCAACTTCTAAACTTGTGCCATAATCTATCCTCCTGTTCTCCTAACCTTGTGGGTTTAGCTCTTCCAAAAATAATAGTAATAATAAAGTTGGTTTTAGTAGGATTGCAAGGGAACAAAATTGAAGCATGTGTTCATTCTACCTTTATCTGAAAGTTATTTGTATCCCATCTTGACACACTTGCCCTAAAACGCTTGCTCTCCAACTTCAGAAGTGGAAGCAGGGAGACCAGTTAAGGGCTATTGCTTTAGTCAGGCAAGAAATAAAAGTGGCTTGGAGTAAAGCTTTGAAGATGCAGTACAGATGGAGTTAAATGAAGATGGATCTTCCTTTTGGGGACTTTGCATCTGCATGGTGAGGTGATTCATACACTTAAATTTACATGCAAATAGCTATGTATTGTAGTGTAGTATAGTATAACTATGTAGGATAACAAGAGCTGTCATCATTTTCCTGCTCAGGTATAAGGTATGTGACTTTTCCAGATCACAAGAGTTGTCTCTAGATCAACTCTAGGACTCAGTACAGATTTAAAGTTCCTTCATTGTTAGAAATAGGCACTAAGGTAGAAATTAAACTAGTGTCTAAACTTTTTAAAAATAATCAAACACTTTTGATTATTAAAAACATGGCTAACTTGAAAACAATTAGGGTATAATTGTTCATGACTGTAGACCAAGGATCTGATTATTTCTTTATGTGGTTGAATCTGTTTACAGTGAACTACAGAAAGCACTAGGGTCTGAAGTCCTTTATTTTTATTACTAGTTGCAAAAGCATTCAGCAACGAACCAGATTAATCTAATGAGGAAGTAATACTATAACAAACATTATAAACAAAGGGGCATAGGCACTTTTTTCTATGTCAAGAGAATGTTTCAACTGGCTTTCCTAAGACTTATTGTTTTGTTTTTACGTTCCTAGATTTGTACTCTGTTGAAGTGTAAAACAATGGACTTACACACTTGTGGTGATTCAGTTGAAACTGCCTCCACCAGGTTTGAAATGTTCTCCCTCAGTGGCACTTTTGAAACCCAGTATGTCTTCCCTGAGGTGTTGCTGAGTGGAATTCAGCTTGCACCTGGAGAATTTCAGGTACGATTTTTTGCTTAATATTGCCAACTCATTTTATGTAAGAGGAAGCATCTTTTGAGTAGAAAACCTGCCCAAGTGCTTACAGATATCATGAAAACCTTCATTTGGAAAGGGTAAAATTGTCCTTAGGGCTCACCAAGGACACTGAGGACATGGGATCTCTTGTCTAAAATTCCCTTAGAGAAAAATGAGCATGTCCTTGAGAATAAAGAAATATATCTTATTGTGGGGACTTCAGGGAGTGGGCTGGGGTGTTTGAGGTCGGTCAAGTAGAAAGAAGACTCAAGAAGAGTTTCAGGACCAGTCCCACCAGAGGAAGCCTCTTTGTGTCACTGGGGAGGGATGGCCTAGGGCACCGTGTGACCATCAGAGAAAAAGAAAGAAGGAAAAGCTTAGAGAGAATTGGACAGTCGCTGAATTGGCAAGAAAGCAAAACCTTTTTTTTCTGTTAATATGCAAGAAATAATTTATTACTGCGCAAGTGCTCTGTCCAGCCACATTCTCCTGCTGACTTTTCCTGCAGGTCCTGCTCTCACTCCCCTCTCCTCTTCCAAACAGTTGCTGTGGGGAGTTGGGGACAATAGGCAGGTAGGGAGGCTGTGATGAGTGAGTGTCAGGGATGATAGAGGCTCAGCCCATAACCCCCTTAGTCAAGCCCGCCTGACCCTTTGGAGGAGTCTTTTTCTTGTAGGAGAGAACAAGATTTCTCTCTTATTTATTCTCAGATCCATTGTTTTATGTTTATTAACTCATCAGATGCTCTCTCAGAGTAAATCATAAGATATAGATTATGGGCATTTCAATAATAAATGGATCAGTGCCAATTCCATAGCTCCAATTTTTCTTATACTCTGTACAATTTCACATATTTCAGATGGAATAGAATCTGGCCATTATTTTTACTGTTTCTTCATCCAGTTGTACTGAATTTTAAGAGTATGTTGTGAGGTTGTGTAACTGAAAGTTACTGTCAGTCAACTTCCCTGTGTTTTAAATAGGTGTCAAGTGACGGACGCTTGTGCAGCCAGAAGCCACTATCTGGACCTATCTTGACAGTAACTCTGTTTGGAAGGTTATACGAGAAGGATAGTGCACCAAATGCTTTCTCAGACCTCATGGCACAGGCACTGAGAGTAACGCTCATAGTTGTCATACCTATTGTGTACTCATTAGGTTGGTAGAATATTTACATTTTCTCTCTTTTACTTCAGATCATTTAAGTGGATGTGAGAAGAAGAATGGGTCTGGGATTTTGATAATAGTGGTCATGGTCTATCATATCAGTGAATTACTAATACGCTTTTTCTTTTGTTTAGACAAATAAACACACACACACACACACACGACAATATAAGCCAGATAAATAGTGAAAGAATTTTGAAAGGTAAAATCTGTAAAATGACAACAACAGTTATACCCACCTGTTAGGTTTTTTTTGGTGAGAATTAAATGTTACTGCAGTTAAAGTACTTAGACAAGTTCCCTCTCATGGAAAGCACTCTATATATGTTAGCTATTACAATGATATAGGACTATCACAGAAAAACCAACTGTGATGTATTTATTGCTAAAATTATATCACCTCTGATTGGACGAAGTGCATATATTTTCCAACAGTTCAGCCACTCTGCATATTTCAGTTAGAAAATCAATGAACTCAACATCAGCCGGTTGGGTGTGGCTTGATATCTAGCACTAAGGTATCCCAGAAGGCAGCTGGGCTTCCATCTAGGAATCTGCTCAAGAGCCTTAATGTTTTTTATGTGCTTTTCAGTGGTGATTTCCTGCTTATTTAGTGCTTTGCCTATCTTATCAATCTGTGAGCAAGCTAACAGGGTGGCTCTAAAATAGACATTTATCAAATCTGGCCTGTTATTCTGTTTTTGCATGAGTTAAGAAAGGTTTTTATGTTTATAAAGGTTTGAAAAAGAAAATAAAAAGACATTTTGTGACACATGAAAATTATTTGAAATTCAAAATTCAGTCTCCATACCTAAAGTTTTATTGAACACAGTCATGTTTATTTGTTTAGTATTTTTGATGGTTGTTTTCATGCTACAACTGTGGAATGGAGTAGACGTGATAGAGACCACATGGCTAAAAAGGGTGAAAATATTTACTACATTTACAGAAAAACATTGCTGTCCCCTGCTCTAAAGTATTAAATAACAATGGATTATAGTATTGAAAACCTTTAATACAAACGAATAGGCAAATAGTCCTTGAGTGTCTTTCTTGTAATTCTTCCACCCAAGGAGAAATAAAATATTTCAATTTGCTTTCTGTTGTATTAACACCACAAAAGGATTACCTTTAATAATTTATGACCAAATATGCCTATTAGGCTAATACCCCAAACAAGTGAGTATAATTTTTATAAACATGATTAATATCTAATCATTATAAGATACCACATCATAGTCTTTTGTTGCATTGGTATGTTCTAAAATTTTCAAAGAAATTGTTAGTTTTTATTTTCAAATTTTTCCTGGAGATCAACTAAGAACTACTTATATTAATATACTATCTGATATTTTTCTCTGTGACAACTTTGCTTACTTGTCTTAGAATGATTTTTCTTAAAATTTAACATTGCAGCAGTGAATTCACTTTAAAAAATGTTATTTACTACATCCACACCTAGCTCTGATTACTTTTTCACTCTGGATTTCTTTAATGCATATATGTTTTTAATCATAGTTTTTTTGGGGTTTTTTTGCGGTACGTGGGCCTCTCACTGTTGTGGCCACTCCCGTTGCGGAGCACAGGCTTCGAACGTGCAGGCCCAGCAGCCATGGCTCACGGGCCCAGCCTCTCCGCGGCATGTGGGATCTTCCCAGACTGGGGCACGAACCCGTGTCCCCTGCATCGGCAGGCAGGCTCTCAACCACTGCGCCACCAGGGAAGCCCTTAATCATAGTTTTGATGTGCTTTTTAACTGTAATTTTTCTTTCTTCTGCATAAAATATTTGTGATGCTCATTTGATACAAACAACCCAATTCTAAGAAAGACCAATGCTCAAATATACTTTAAAAAAATAATCTATCTATTTATACCTTGACGAATGTAAATGATCCAGAGAGAAACTTTTGACCCTTCCTCATTTAATGATATAATTTACGTTATCAACTTCATGATGATGTAACACACACACACACACACACACTCTCACTGTGGCAGCCCATTCCAAGATGCCCCCAATGGTCCTCACCTCCAGTCTCCATGGAGAGATTCTCCATGATTAACTCTTCTGCTCTTATTTCTTATACAATTTCTGAGCCTTATCACCTACAATAAGTCTGAACTCATTACCACTTTTATTATAACACGTATCTTTTACTCTGTTCTGCTTAAGACTCCCAACAATTTTATTTATGTAATATGTTAGTTATTTTCCTAAACAATACATTTCAGTTCTCTTATGAGCTGAATTATGTGTCCCTGAAATTCATACATTGAAGTCCTAACTCCATACCTGAGAATGTGACTGTATTTGGAGATAGGGTTTTAAAGAAGTAAAATGAGGCCGTTAGGGTGGGCCCTAATCCAATATGACTGGTGTTCTTATAAGAAAAGCAGATTAGGACACAGACATGTACAGGGGGGAGACCACGTGAAGACACAGAGGAAGATGGCTATCTACAAGCCAAGGAGAGAGGCCCTCAGAAGAAATCAATCATGCTGACACTTCTAGCCTCCAGAATGAGAAAATAAATTTCTGTTGTTTAAGCCTGTCTGTGGTACTTTATTATGGCAGCCCTAGCAAACTTATACATATTCCAACATCCTCCCTCCACCTTGATTTTTCACCATTAATTGAACCTTGAACAAAATGTTTACCTAGTAAGAATATCCAGCTAGCCTGGCTCCCCAAGACTCCACTAGATATTCTTAGAGAAGCATTGCTGATGAAATGATAGTGAAGTCACCATCTTATTGGAGATCTTCTGGAGTTAGGAAACCAGAAAGTCATACTGATGAAATTATGCAGTCAATCTGGCATCAAACACGTTCTCTTTTAGTAACAGCAGAATCTCTTGACATTATACAACTTAGTGAAACAAAGAACATCTTTGAAGTCAAATCATCTCTCACCTGATAGAATATCCACATAGCCCTGATACAAACCTCACAATGTACAAAACATGACCTTCTACAAGGGAAAGCAGGGCACTGGCAGCAGTGATCCATGCCAGCAGTGCACCCTTTTGAAATAGACATTTTTGGGGCAGATGCTTTTCCTAAAAAATACTATATAATCCAATAAATATATAAGTAAAATTCATCTTGTGCTTTTGGATGACATTAACTGAGTTAAAAAAAAGAAACCTATTTGAAAATAAGGAAGCTCCTTATGTATTTAGGAATAGGAACCAGCGTGATAAGCCTCAATACCGTCCTACAATTTTAGTTTAAAACAGAAAACATGCCGACGCATATCAGTAATAGGTTTAAAATACTGAAGCCTTCAAAAAACCCTAAATGTTTCTTTTTCTCTTCAATCTTAACACATGTATTAGTTATCCATTGTGACATGTTATCCATTGTGACATAACAAGTTACACCAAACCTAACACCTTAAAACAATAAACACTAAACTTATACAATTTCTTAGACTGAGGATTACTTCAGGAATTGACACTACTAGGAAAAAGGGTCTTTAAAAAGCTACCTGTTTACTTAATGGGCCAATGTTTTTTTAATCATCAAGGTCTTTTTCTCCTAATAATTTATAAAACTATGTATTAAAAATGGAAAAATCCACTTAAATAATTGAAGTGTTTTGGATATCAAGAGGAACATGGAAAAGGTCAAATAGGAAATCATATCAATATCAAAAGCTGTTCTGGGGTTTCCCTGGTGGCCCAGTGGTTGAGAGTCCGCCTGCCGATGCAGGGCACACGGGTTCGTGCCCCGGTCCGGGAAGATCCCACATGCCGCGGAGCGGCTGGGCCCGTGAGCCATGGCCGCTGAGCCTGCGCGTCCGGAGCCTGTGCTCCGCAACAGGAGAGGCCACAACAGTGAAAGGCCCACGTACAGCAGAAAAAAAAAAAAAAAAAAAAAAATGCTGTTCTGAAATACAGCATTTGACTCCTACACGGAAAATAACTGTTCATTCCTCACATTTCCTTTGATCCTCTGTCTTGTGGATGTTCTAGGCATGTTCCAAATGCATCAGTTTAATTTTTGTTTCTGAGAAGAACATAAAATTGTTAAATGGGGAAAATACCTCACATCCACTAGTAATACTTAGGCAACATGCTTTTGTGTACAATGGGATTAGTGATTTAGGTACAGATGGTGCAAAACCAAATCTGTGTTCTAATAATTCTATTCTTACCTGGCCGTGGTTGGCATTATTAAAGTGAAACGTAGTAGATAAAATAATAAGTAAATATGGGACTTAATAAATCTAAATAGCACTTTAAATATGAAGACAATTATCACCAAAACTTAAAATGTGAGGAAAACAACCTATATGTTAACAGTGCTGCAGTGTCATGCTATTATTTTGTATAGCATTTTATCATGGTAATTTAAAGATTAAACAAATAAGAGCTTGTACTTTTGAAAACTGAGATCTGCTATTTCACCAAAGTTGTCCTTAGTGAATCCAAAGACAGCAGCATGGAGAAGTAAATAAGGTCTAACGTGAAACAACACTGAATGGGAGGGAGGAAAGAGAATAGCAGGGGAGGAAAACCGCCCGAGTTCTCCATAATCTAATAAAAATATGGTACTTTTTTATTTGAACTAAAGATGAAGGTTTTTAAAATGGAGAGTAATGCAAAAGAACACATGTTCACTCATACATATGTGGGCATGCACACACACACACACACACACACAGACACACCTTGGTGACCACACACACAGGCCATAGCATGTGTGGGAGCACATAGCTGGACACAGGTGTAGATTAAAATGTGAGTCAGTGTGTTTGTACTACTAGAAAAGTGTTTATGACAGAACGGTTTGTTCAGGTATGGTGCTCTCAGACAGGAGACAAACGAGTCTCTTCAAAAGAGAACAATCAAAAATGCACCCTACGGGGAAATGTGCTTGGCTTGCACTCGGAGGGCTGAGGTCTCCTGTGCCACAATCTCATTTTCTTTCAGCCTACAGGCATGGCAGGAGCACTTGGCTGCCGTGCTGTTCTTTCTACTCATAGCTCAGGACTTGGTAAATTTCAACGGCCAAGGTTAAAGACTTTGTGAGCTTCCCTAGTCATGGACTGTGGTTTCAGTACAACCTTAGAGAACCTGGGTTTCCTACAGTCAAACACTTCCCGGGTATGGATGCTGGAGAAGCCAAGATCTCAACGATCTTGTTCATACCCCACAGGGACATGATTTGTGTCAGGATCAAGGGGACTCCACGTCTGGTGGTTTTTTGACAACAGCTGACCTGGACTGATGGGGTTCTTCATGCACTTTTGAGGCAGGATGATGGGTGAAGAGAGCCCAGATGCCAGGACCAGGATAGAAGGGCCAACTGAGCAGCCGGCCACAACTCCAGAATGTGGAGGTTATGGCCATGATGCAGGTTCTCACACTCTGAGTGCTGTAGAACACCGGCTGGCGAACCAATGGACTGTGACTCTTTATCCAGCTCTGTCTTTTTCTTTACTCCTCACTCAGTGCATCTTTGTGATGATAGTGGAGCTACTTCAATGGCTTCTTTAATAGAAACTTAGGAAGACAGTAGAGGCGGGAGAGAGGGATTCACGTGGGCTTAAGGTGGGAACATTTTCTCCATCTCAGTTCATTACTTTTGTTTTTTCATAAAAAATCCCAAACCTCTCAAAATGTTGCTGTAGTATTTTCCTCCTTCCTTTGCTAAAAGTATTCACTTTCAAGTTGGTGGAGAAGACAGGGAATGGAAAAAGTTGCTTAGATCTCTGAATATATCTGTATAAAAATTAAAAGAAATAAAAACATAAACAAAACAGAACTTCCAGATTCCAAGGATCGTCAATCCTTGGAAAGGTTTCAAAGTACCTGTGGTCTGCCCACTGTGGTAAGGGTGTTTCCGCTTGTCTTGAGACCCGGGTCTCACAAAAAATTCAAAATTACAAAAAAGAAAGAAAAAATTAAACAACTGCAAAATGCAAAAAATGTCCCAGCAGGAACGCATGGCCCCCTCACCCTTATTCCCTGGAACAAGGGAATATCCCACCCCTCACACCCTCAAAGGACGGTTCCTATTTTCCAGCCCTTGATAGCTCTTTAGCACCCATTGCATTGGGACATCCGTGTTTAGTGGCGCCAACAAGAGTTGTGTTTATTTTTAAGATATTTCAACTGTATTTCATTATTGCTGAGGTATAATAATAATGAGCATTTCAAGGATTAACTATTAAAAGATAAAATGAGCCATATTAAATGTTCTAAGAGTTTATTGGAGCAAAAATCAATTTGAATGGGGCAGCACCAAACCAGAAGTGGTTAGGAGAGCTCCACTGACAAGAGTTAGGGGCAAGGCTTTTATAGAGAAGATGAAAAAGCAAAGCAAGAAATAATTTTATTGGCGATAGTTCAATAAAATTATTGAACTATTTGGGAAAGCCTAGTTGGCTGTTTGTGATTAGTTGTCCTTAGGTTTCGGTTTCTTAACTTCCAGGCATTTACAGGCTTAGGTTTTGGTTTGCTTACATAGGTTGCTAAGCTATTAGAACCTCCTAGTCTAATGGCTTCCTTGTTTAACTAATTTACTATTAAAAATAGACACTTTCTCACATGAAACAATTCTTTAAGCAAGCATTATTATCTTCATTTTACAAGGATAACATTGAGGCTCAGAGGGACTAAGTAATATATTCAAAGTCAACCAATAATAAATAGTTAAGATGAGGTAAAACATTCAGCTCCTTTTGCCTCAGATGTATGTACGATCGGCCCTCCATATCTGTGGTTAGTGCGTCCACAGATTCAACCAACTGCAGATTGAAAGTATTTGAAAAAAAATTCCAGAAAGTTCCAAAAAGCAAAATTTGAATTTTCTGTGTGTTGGCAACTATTTACATAGCATTTACATTTTATTAGGTATTATAAGTAATCTAGAGATGGTTTAAAGTGTACCGGAGGATGTACATAGGTTATATACAAATACTATACCATTTTGTATAAGGGACTTGAATATCTGAGAATTTTGATATCCACAGGAGGTCCTGAAATCAATCCCCTTTGGCTACTGAAGGATGAATGCACTCTTTCACCATGCTATACTTTCTCTGTAGAATGTGTTTTAGTCAGGATAGGCTAGGTAACGGTGCAGTAATAAATGATATAAAAAATATCATGGTTTTTTAAAATAAAAGTTTATTTCTTGTTCATTCAGAATCTATTCTAGGGCAGCTAGCCTATATGTCAAGGCTCAGAACTCCAGGCTTTTTCATCTTGTGTCATCTCCTTATCAACACTGCTCCCATAATTTCTAGAGCATGAGAAAAGAATATGGAGAAATTGCACACTGCCTTTTAAATGCTTTCACCCAGAGTGATACCTGCCATTTCCACTCATTCTATTGGCCAAAGAAAGTCACATGGCCATGCCAAATTTAAATAAGTAGGAAGTGTAATTCTGCATGTCCAGGAAAGGGAAACGATTCACAAATATTGGCTAACACAGTAATGTCTATCACTGAATGTAAGGTCCTCAAAAGCGTGTATCTTACATTCTTCTTTAACTTTAGCATATAGAAACCACTCAATAAATGATTAATGTCTGCCATGAGTCACCAAGGTTGCCACTTATTCTTCTTTTATTCTAAACCAATAGTTATGTTATACTCTTTGCCTTTTGCCCCATTACTTTGTTGTCAGTACCATGTACCTGCTAACTGCAAGCCAATACCAACATTTGCTCAAACTTTCCCTGCCCTTTTCATTGATCTGAGGGCAATTTTATCTGTATCTTCTTGCCAGGAGTATGTAAAGGTATCACTGATGTTTTATATATAGCATTTTATAATTTACAAAATATTTTAACATGTATTTTCTTTTATTTCACAAAGTAGGTATATTTTTCTCTATTTTATCTTAGAGACCAAAGTGTTGTGTTCATATCTCTTAATTTAGGTGTATCAGATCCTCAAACCAGAAACTCTGAACTTCGTGTCCAACGTGTTCTTTAGCAGTCTAGGTTACTCGTGTTTTCTTACATGGCCATGCTAGACTGTGGCTTCCTGAGGGACTCAGTGTTAATCCTGTTTGATTGAAGGGCTGGACACTGAAATTTTGCTTAGTGATTATTAAAGTTATGTTTTAATTGCATCCTTACCTTAAATACACCACATTCCTCATAGTCAATCTTGTAGCTTTAATAGCCACAGACTTTGATAGAATGCAGGGGGAAGGCTTAGGTGAGAGAACAAAATTAATATTAAATATATATATACACCCTGAAGAAAGATTGAACTTAGTTAATCATATCTGTAGACGTGGCATGGAGAACATAAATTTTCCTTGAGACACTGAGAGAAGACTGTCAACAGAAAGAGTAGGACGTTTTCAGACTTGGGAGGTAAGTTTAGAAGGATCAATGACAATGTGCTCTTCGTGTTCCCTTATATGTGTTAAGAGTGAGCTCTTTTAATCTTTCTGTTTTAAAATCGGCTCCATATGGTGGTCCAGTCACAGAAACACAGCAAGAGCTCTTATCAGTGTTAATAGCTATTTAGCCATCAATACATTCTAGAAACTTTGAACTGCTGCCAAAGAAAATAAAGGCCACCTGTCAGCACAGTGGTAGATTATCTGATAAATAGTTAATATTTGGGCAATATGCTTTGTAGACAGGATGAATGGATAAATTTTGAATTGAGTTATGAAAATATTAGTATCACAAAATACTGTTTTAACAGATTATGATGTTGATTTAACTGAAATTGTGAACTTGCTGATTTCTTCCTGTCTATGGTAAAATTTCATCTTGCTTTATCAAAGACAACTAACTGAGGGTTTACTTGCTATAGCAATATGAGTGAAAATTAATTGACATTGTGTGTACTTAGCACAAAAAAACTAGTTGTTGTAAAGATTGATTATAAAAACATTACAGCAAGAAAATAAAATCTGTTAGCCTGAAAATATTTATAATTCAATTTTAACTGAAATAAATATGTGAAAGTTATTTTTAGAGACTGCTGATAAAAATATACTGTAATAATTTTAGAGACAAAAACAATTACAAATACTATTTTGAAAATGTTTTGAAATTACTGTTAGTATGTTATTATCTCACCTGCCTAGCTTGTAATTAATAAGGTTCCCCTGCCCACCTATCCATCCATGGATGTTAAGCAAAGTTCACAACAGTGTAGTTATCTCAGTTTTCGCTCTCTAGCTGTTTGGAGGGTCTGCGGGAAAAATCACCTCTAGAGAAGAAAACCCTTCACTCAAACTTTTTTTCTTTCAAATTTTTGGTAGTGGTTAGTAGTTGGAACTCCGGAGTCAGACAAATCTGGAATCAAACTTCACTGCTGCCCCTCAGTATTAACTTCACTTAAAATATCTAATTCTCAGTCCCTTCCTTTGTAAAACAATGATAATGATAGTATCTATTACTTTAGAGTTGTTATGGAAATAAACTAGAGATTTCACATAATGCCCTTAGTCCAGTGACTGATACAGGTTCAGTAAAGGTTGTTTCTCGTCCCTTTTCTTCCTTCTCTCCCTCTTACTCCTCCTTTTCCCCCCGCTTCCTCCCAGGTTTCCTCCTCTTCCTCCTCTTTCTTCTTCACCTCTCCTCTTGCCCCTCCTCTTCTTCCTTCTTATTTCCCTTTTTAAAAAATTATTACTGAGAGTAATCAAGCTTAGGCTGTGGCCACATGAGCAGTATGTTTCGGGCTTGTCTTCAAGAATTCCTAAGATGCAAGGGAAGGTCCAGAGCTGGACACGGTGGGAAATCCACTATCATAAATCATTGCCCTAGTTTATTCCTCCTCCCCTCTCCCCTGGGTGGGGGGGAAAGTGAGAAGGATGGATTTACTTCATACTGGGTCACTCCATTCTAGGGTCCTTAGGAGATAGGAGGAAGGATCCAGTATAAAAACCTACATCCTGGGCTTCCCTGGTGGCGCAATGGTTGAGAGTCCGCCTGCCGATGCAGGGGACACGGGTTCGTGCCCCGGTCCGGGAAGATCCCACATGCCGCGGAGCGGCTGGGCCCGTGAGCCATGGCCGCTGAGCCTGCGCATCCGGAGCCTGTGCTCCGCAACGGGAGAGGCCACAACAGTGGGAGGCCCGCGTAAAAAAAAAAAAAAACCTACATCCTACAAAAGTTTGCAGAAGGCTGTCCTCTATAGGTCCATATGAATATAATATCTGGGTCAGAGATTCAAGTTCAATAAGAAATTAAGACTCAAGTTGTAGTGTCTTATGGTCAGTTAAGAAAGAGAAAATATCCTTCCTAAAGTGTGTAAGCCGAATGCCTCATTACATTTCCATTCTTCTATTTGTCGTAGCCAAAGAATAGATATACAAACAATCCTCCAAAGATCCTCCCTATAACGTTCATGAAAATATTCAGAGTTAGTGGCATCAGGATGATTTTATTTATGAGCCAGTCTATTGTCTGAATGGAGTTTTAAGAGATTTATGAGACCTGCTAACATTTGGTCTATCCTCAGGGCTCTGAACTGATTACAATTTTTGAAGTACCACTTTGCTTTTCAGCCTCCACACTATTTGTGTGTGTGTGTGTGTGTGTGTGTGATGAACTGACTTTATTTTTTAACTCCAGTTTTATTGAGATATAATTGACATACAGCACTGTACAAATTTAAGGTGTACAACATAATGATTTGACTTACATACATTATGAAGTGATTTTCACAAGTTTAGTGAACATCCATCACCTCATATAGATACAAAATTAAAGAAACAGAAAAATTTTTTCTTGTGATAAGAACTCAGGATTTTCTCTCTTAATTTTCATATATAACATACAGCAATGTTAATTATATTTATCCTGTTGTACATGATATCCCAAGTACTTATTTATCTTATAACTGTAAGTTTATACCTTTTGACTACCTTCATCCAATTCCCCCTCGCCCCACTCTGGTAAACACAAATCTGTCGAGGGACTGAACAGAACCAAAAAGCTGACCTTTGCCAAGTAAAAGAGAATTCCTTCTGCCTGATTGTTTTTGAACGAGGACATTGGCTTTTTTCTGCCTTTGGATTCAAACTGCAGCATTGACTCTTCTTAGGTCCCGAGCCTGTCGGCCTTTGGACTGAAACTACACCATTGGTTCTCCTCCATCTCCAAATTGCCATCTCACCCTGCAGATCCTGAGACTTGTCGGTGCCCATAATCACGCGAGCCAATTCCCTATAATAAATCTCTCCATATATACATATACAACCTACTGGCTCTGTTTTTCTGGAGAACCCTGACTAATACATACATGTTCTCAAGGTAAACAATAACTAGTCCTCAAGAAAAAGGACCGACAGCACACCATTTGTCACACGTAGTTTATCCTAAATTCACTTGGTAGTTGGGCTGACCATCTGTGCTAATTGGCTTTATCCAAAGGAAATATAAACTCCTCTTTATGACAAAAGATAGTTTTGCATCCTAGGAGTGAAGTGTCTGCTGAGCTTAAGCTCCTACCAACCCACAGAAACTGGGAGCTAGGGGCATCATCTTCCTTAATAATTATATTTCAGAGATAGTTCCCAGGTCCTTGAGCAAGGCCCTCCTGGGTCGTAAAGCTAGCAAGAGCCAGCTTACTGAGCTTTTACAAAAGATTTACCTATATTTCAAAGAGACAGAGAAAGAACTTACACTTTTTTTCTTTTAAATAAATGCTCTAAGAAAAGAGAGAGAAGGAGTCTCTTCCCTTATTTTCAAAAAGGAGAATTAAGCCTTTTATTTTGAATTTGTATTTGCCCTTATAACTCCCTGAACTTTTCATCTCTTCACTAATATTCCATTTTCAGCTTCCTTTCACTGTCACATGTCTCAAAAAATTAATTGAACCCAGCTACTTCTATTTTTTCACTATGCACTATCTTTCTAGTGTCGTGAATCTAGCTTTCCTCTGCCCTCCTCCCCCTAGTCTACAATAATCCATTGACATTGCTTCAAAATCACTAAAGGTGGCTTCTTTAACTAATGACCTTATTTTCAGTCCATTTCCTCACTCTTTCTTTCTCTCTCTCTCTCTTTTTATCCTCCACTACAGACAGCTTCAACTATTACCACCAAGTTGATGCCTTCCGAATCTATACCACAAGCTCCGACTGCTCTTGTGCTATAGGCGTGAATATTCATCTAATCTGCTAGAAATCTCAGACAGTCAACTGATCGGTAGTTTTTGAGCACCTACTATGTTCGAGGTCCTAAGGATATAGCAGTGAATAGAGCTCCCTGTCTTCCAGGAGCTCACGAATTCTACAGGAGTGCCCCAACCGAAGAGATCAGCAGAGAGCCTGCACATCCAGAGACATGGATCATGTCTTCACTAACAGCCATTGGATGGTGGAACTGAAAATAGTCAATCTTTCATTTTATATTTAGGAAGTTGATGTTCACAGAAGTTTGGTCATGTGCCCATGTATAAAATTATCAATAGAACTGGGAAGTGAGTATTTATCCTTTTATTTTTATTATCTTTTTTAAGTTTAATTTTGTTTATTTTTTTATACAGCAGGTTCTTATTAGTTACCCATTTTATACATATTAGTGTATATATGTCAATCCCAATTTCCCAGTTCATCACACCACCACCGCCCCCCTGCCACTGTCCCGCCTTTGTTTGTTTCCTGCATCTGTTTGTTTTCTGCATCTGTGTCTCAATTTCTGCCCTGCAAACTGGTTCATCTGTACCATTTTTCTAGGTTCCACAGATATGCATTCATATAAGATATTTGTTTTTCTCTTTCTGACTTACTTCACTCTGTATGACAGTCTCTGGATCCATCCACATCTCTACAAATGACCAAATTTCATTCCTTTTTATGGCTAATATTCCACTGTAGATATGTACCACATCTTCTTTATCCATTCATCTGTTGATGGGCGTTTAGGTTGCTTCCATGTCCTGGCTATTGTAAATAGTGCTGCAAAGAACATTGGGGTGCATGTGTCTTTTTGAATTATGGTTTTCTCAGGGTATATACCCAGTAGTGGGATTGCTGGATCATATGGTAATTCTATTTTTAGTTTTCTAAGGAACCTCCATACTGTTCTCCAGGGTGGCTGTATCAATTTACATTCCCACCAACAGTGCAAGAGGGTCCCCTTTTCTCCACACCCTCGCCAGCATTTGTTGTTTGTAGATTTTCTGATGATGCCCATTCTAACCGGTGTGAGGTGATACCTCATTGTAGTTTTGATTTGCATTTCTCTAATAATTAGTGATGTTGAGCAGCTTTTCATGTGGCTCTTGGCCATCTGTATGTCTTCTTTGGAGAAAGGTCTATTTAGGTCTTCTGCCCATTTTTTGATTGGGTTGTTTGTTTTTTTAATATTGAGCTGCATGAGCTGTTTATATATTTTGGAGATTAATCCTTTGTCCGTTGATTCATTTGCAAATATTGTCTCCCATTCTGAGGGCTGTCCTTTCGTCTTGTTTATGGTTTCCTTTGCTGTGCAAAATATTTTAAATTTCATTAGGTCCATTTTTGTTTATTTTGGTTTTTATTTCCATTACTCTAGGAGGTGGATCAAAAAAGATCTTGCTGTGATTTATGTCAAAGAGTGTTCTTCCTATGTTTTCCTCTAAGAGTTTTACAGTGTCCAGTCTTACATTTAGGTCTCTAATCCATTTTGAGTTTATTTTTGTGTATGGTGTTAGGGAGTGTTCTAATTTCATTCTTTTACAGGTAGCTGTCCAATTTTCCCAGCACCACTTATTGAAGAGACTGTCTTTTCTCCATTCTATCTCCTTGCCTCCTTGTCACAGATTAGTTGACCATAGGTGCATGGGTTTACCTCTGGGCTTTCTATCCTGTTCCATTGATCTATATTTCTGGTTTTGTGCCAGTATATTGTCTTGCTTACTGTAGCTTTGTAGTATAGTCTGAAGCCCAGGAGCCTGATTCCTCCAGCTCCGTTTTTTTCCCTCAAGACCACTTTGGCTATTCGGGGTCTTTTGTGTCTCCATACAAATTTTAAGATTTTTTGTTCTAGTTCTGTAAAAAATGCCATTGGTAATTTGATAGGGATTGCATTGAACCTGTAGATTGCTTTGGGTAGTATAGTCATTTTCACAATATTGATTCTTCTAATCCAAGAACATGGTGTATCTCTCCGTCTGTTGGTATCATCTTTAATTTCTTTCATCAGTGTCTTATAGTTTTCTGCATATGGGTGTTTTGTCTCCCTAGGTAGGTTTATTCCTAGGTATTTTATTCTTTTTGTTGCAGTGGTAAATGGGAGTGTTTCCTAAATTTCTCTTTCAAATTTCTCATCATTAGTGTATAGGAATGCAAGAGATTTCTGTGCATTAATTTTGTGTCCTGCAACATTACCAGATTCATTGATTAGCTCTAGTAGTTTTCTGACGGCATCTTTAGGATTCTCAGTGTATAGTATCATGTCATCTGCAAACAGTGACAGTTTTACTTCTTCTTTTCGAATTTGGATTCCTTTTATTTCTTTTTCTTCTCTGAGTGCCATGGCTAGGACTTCCAAAACTATGTTGAATAATAGTGGTGAGGGCTTCCCTGGTGGCACAGTGGTTGAGAGTCAGCCTGCCGATGCAGGGGACATGGGTTCGTGCCCCGGTATGGAAAGATCCCACATATCGTGGAGCGGCTGGCCCCGTGAGCCATGGCCGCTGAACCTGCGTATCCGGAGCCTGTGCTCCGCAACAGGAGAGGCCACAACAGTGAGAGGCCTGCGTACCGAAAAAAATAATAATAATAATAATAGTGGTGAGAGTGGACATCTTTGTCTTCTTCCTGATCTTAGAGGAAATGCTTTCAGTTTTTCACCATTGAGAATGATGTTTGCTGTGGGTTTGTCATATATGGCCTTTATTATGTTGAGGTAGGTTCCCTCTATGCCTACTTTCTGGAGAGTTTTTATCATAAATCGTTGTTGAATTTTGTCAAAAGGTTTTTCTGCATCTATTGAGATGATCATATGGTTTTTATTCTTCAATTTGTTAATATGGTGTATCACGTTGATTGATTTGCATATATTGAAGAATCCTTGCATCCCTGGGATAAAGCCCACTTGATCATGGTGTATGATCCTTTTAATGTGTTGTTGGATTCTGTTTGCTAGTATTTCGTTGAGGATTTTTGCATCTATATTCATCAGTGATATTGGTCTGTAATTTTTTTGTTTGTTTGTTTGTAGTATCTTTGTCTGGTTTTGGTATCAGGGTGATGGTGGCCTCACATAATGAGTTTGGGAGTGTTCCTTGCTCTGCAATTTTTGGAAGAGTTTGAGAAGGATGGGTGTTAGCTCTTCTCTAAATGTTTAATAGAATTCACCTCTGAAGCCATCTGGTCCTGGACTTTTGTTTGTTGGAAGATTTTTAATCCCAGTTTCAATTTCATTACTTGTGATTGGTCTGTTCATATTTTATATTTTTTCCTGGTTCAGTCTTGGAAGGTTATACCTTTCTAACAATTTGTCCATTTCTTCCAGGTTGTCCATTTTGTTGGCATAAAGTTGCTTGTAGTAGTCTCTTAGGATGCTTTGTATTTCTGTGGTGTGGTAACTTCTTTTTCATTTCCAATTTTATTGATTTGTGTCCACTTCCTCTTTTTCTTGATGAGTCTCGCTAATGGTTTATCAATTTTGTTTACCTTCTCAAAGAACCAGCTTTTAGTTTTATTGATCTTTGCTATTGTTTTCTTTGTTTCTATTTCATTTATTTCTGATCTGATTTTTATGATTTCTTTCCTTCTATTAACTTTGGGTTTTGTTTGTTCTTGTTTCTCTAGTTCCTTTAGGTGTAAGGGTAGATTGTTTACTTGAGATGTTTGTTGTTTCTTGAGGTAGGATTGTATTGCTATAAACTTCCCTCTTAGAACTGCTTTTGCTTCATCCCATAGGTTTTGGATCGTCGTGTTTTCATTGTCATTTGTCTCAATGTATTTTTGGATTCCCTGTTTGATTTCTTCAGTGATCTCTTGGTTATTTAGTAACGTATTGTTTAGACTCCATGTGTTTGTGTTTTTTACGTTTTTTTCGCTGGAATTGATTTCTAATCTCATAGCGTTGTGGTCAGAAAAGATGCTTGATATAATTTCAATTTTCTTAAATTTACTGAGGCTTGATTTGTGACCTAAGATGTGATCTATCCTGGAGAATGTTCCATGCACAGTTGAGAAGAAAGTGTAATCTGCTGTTTCTGGATGGAACGTCCTATAAATATAAATTAAATCTATCTGGTCTATTGTGTCATTTAAAGCTTGTGTTTCCTTATTAATTTTCTGTTTGGATGATCTGTCCATTGGTGTGAGTGAGGTGTTAAAGTCCCCACTATTATTGTATTACTGTCAATTTCCTCTTTTTTAGCTGTTAGCTGTTGCCTTATGTATTGAGGTGCTCCTATGTTGTTTGCTTATATATATATTTTTTAAAAGAGATTAATCCATGAATTCAACAAATATTTCTTTCTTTCTTTATTTTTAAAGGAAACGCTATTTCTTTATTTATTTATTTGGCTGTGTTGGGTCTTCATTTCTGTGCAAGGGCTTTCTTTAATTGCGGCGAGCAGAGGCCACTCTTCATCGTGGTGTGCAGACCTCTCACTGTTGCGGCCTCTTTTTTTGCAGAGCATAAGCTTCAGATGCACAGGCTCAGTAGTTGTGGCTCACGGGCCTATTTGCTCCGTGGCATGTGGGATCTTCCCAGACTAGGACTCGAACCCGTGTCGCCTGCATTGGCAGGCAGATTCTCAACCACTGTGCCACCAGGGAAGCCCTGCATATATATTTATACTTGTTATAACTTCTTCTTGGATTGATCCCTTGATCATTATGTAGTTTCCTTCCTTGTCTCATAACATTCTTTATTTTAAAGTCTATTTTATCTGATATGAGTATTGCTACTCCAGCTTTCTTTTGATTTCCATTTGCATGGAATATCTCTTTCCACCCCCTCACTTTTAGCCTGTATGTGTCCGTAGGTCTGAAGTGGGTCTCTTGTAGACAGCATATATATGGGTCTTGTTTTTGTATCCATTCAGCAAGCCTGTGTCTTTTAGTTGGAGCATTTAATCCATTCTCATTTAAGGTAATCATCGATATGTATGTTCCTAAGACCATTTTCTTAATTGTTTTGGGTTCATTTTTGTAGGTCGTTTTCTGCTCTTGTTTCCCCACTTAGGGAAGTTCCTTTAGCATTTATTGTAGAGCTGGTTTGGTGGTGCTGAATTCTCTTAGTTTTTGCTTGTCTGTAAAGCTTTTGATTTCTCCATCGAATCTGAATGAGATCCTTGCTGGGTAGAGTAATGTTGGTTGTAGGTTCTTCCCTTTCATCACTTTAAGTATATCATGCCGCTTCCTTCTGGCTTGTAGATTTTCTGCTGAGAAATCAGCTGTTAACTTTATGGGAGTTCCCTTGTATGTTATTTGTAGTTTTTCCCTTGCTGCTTTGAATAATTTTTCTTTGTCTTTAATTTTTGCCAATTTGATTACTATGTGTCTCGGCGTGTTTCCCCTTGGGTTTATCCTGTATGGGACTCTGTGCAGTTCCTGGACTTGGGTGTCTATTTCCTTTCCCATGTTAGGGAAGTTTTCGGCTATAATCTCTTCAAATACTTTCTTGGGTCCTTTCTCTCTCTCTTCTCCTTCTGGGACCCCTATAATGCGAATGTTGTTTCGTTTAATGTTGTCCCAGATGTCTCTTAGGCTGTTTCATTTCTTTTCATTCTTTTTTTTTTATTCTGTTCCACAGCAGTGAATTCCACCATTCTGTCTTCCAGGTTACTTATCCGTTCTTCTGCCTCAGTTGTTCTGCTATTGATTCCTTCTAGTGTAGTTTTCATTTCAGTTATTGTATTGTTCATCTTTGTTTGTTCTTTAATTCTTCTAGGTCTTTGTTAAACATTTCTTATACCTTCTCGATCTTTGCCTCCATTATTTTTCCGAGGTCCTGGATCATCTTCACTATCATTCTGAATTCTTTTTCTGGAAGGCTGCCTATCTCCACTTCATTTAGTTGTTTTTCTGGGGTTTTATCTTGTTCCTTCATCTGGTACATAGCCCTCTGCCTTTTCATCTTGTCTATCTTTCTGTGAATGTGGTTTTTGTTCCACAGGTTGCAGGATTGTAGTTCTTCTTGTTTCTGCTGTCTGCCCTCTGGTGGATGAGGCTGTCTAAGAGGCTCGTGCAAGTTTCCTGATGGGGGGGACTGGTGGTGGGTAGAGGTGACTGTTGCTCTGGTGGGCAGAGCTCAGTAAACTTTATTCTGCTTGACTGTTGATGGCTGGGGCTGGGTTCCCTCCGTGTTAGTTGTCTGAGGCGCCTGAGGCGACCGAACACTGGAGCCTACCCAGGCTCTTTTTGGGGGCTAGTGGCAGACTCTGGGAGTCTCACGCCAAGTAGTACTTCCCAGAATTTCTGCTGCCAGTGTCCTTGTCTTCACGGTGAGACACAGCCACCCCCTACCTCTGCAGGAGACCCGCCAACACTAGCAGGTAGGTCTGGTGCAGTCTCCTATGGGGTCACTGCTCGTTCCCCTGGGTCCTGATGCTCACACAACTTTGTGTGTGCCCTCCAAGAGTGGAGTCTCTGTTTCCCCCAGTCTTGTCGAAGTCCCGCAATGAAATCCCGCTAGCCTTCAAAGTCTGATTCTCTAGGAATTCCTCCTCCCATTGCCAGACCCCCAGGTTGGGAAACCAGACGTGGGGCTCAGAACCTTCACTGCAGTGGGTGGACTTCTGTGGTATAAGTATTCTCAGTTTGTGAGTCACCCACCCAGCAGTTATGGGATTTGATTTTATTGTGATTGCGCCCCTCCTATCACCTCACTGTGGCTTCTCCTTTGTCTTTGGATGCAGGGTATCTTTTTTGGTGAGTTCCAGTGTCTTCCTGTCAATGACTGTTCAGCAGTTATTTGTGATTCAGGTACTCTCACCAGAGGGTGTGAGAGCATGACCTACTCTGACATCTTGAACCAATCTCAGGCCTTCTATTACCTTTTATTTCTAGTCCTATCCCATGCCCATTATTTCAGACAGTCTCTCTTTTCCTTGAAGTATCACTTTTTCTGGAAGAAGGCAATTTGAAGTTATTTTTTCTGCAAATATTAGTTAAGACAGTCTTAAAACTCATAAAAACTGAGGGTATCATTTTAACCCAGGATTTCTTAACCTTGGCACCATTGCCATTTTTCGTTAGATAACTGTTGTGGGGACTGTCCTGTGTGCACAGTTGGATGTTTAGTAGCATCCCTGGCCTCTACGCACAAGATGCTCATGGCACTCTTCCCACCCCCCTCCCCCAGTTGTAATAAATAATGTCTCCAGATATTGCCTAATGTCCCCTGGGGGCAGATCTTCCCCTCCACCATCATCAAGACCCACTGCTCAAGCCTATCTCAGTGGAGACACTCTCATCTCTCTTAAAGATCTTTTTTTTCATATCTAAGATATATGTGGATAGGGAGAAAGCAGTCATGTTACTGAGAATAATTCTCTCTACTTACTCCTTTTTCCCTTTACTCAGTTCATTTCATTACATTTTTCTTCTCTTCTTTAAGTGGTATGTGAGATTGTGATATCTTCAGTAACGAACTGCTACTGATATCATAAAGCTTGTCTCTGGAGGCAGTGTAGAATCCTCTTGAAGAGCACGGCTTTGGTTGGATTTCTGGTTTTGCCATTCTTGGTAATATGATATTGGAAAAGCCACTGGATCTCTCTCAGATTCATCATAACCTGTAAAGTGGGAATAATGACACCTACTTCATTTGGTTATTGTGAGGATTAAGTAAAAATATTACTTAAGCATTTAGCATAACTCCATTCATAATAAGTGCTCAAGTAGTACTATTCACATATAATAGAAATAATTTTAGAGACATATTTTGAAAATCTCAACATACCCATAGAAACATGCCAGTCATAAAAATGATATTAAGCTATTCAAAATACAAATCGAGATGCTCAGTTTTGTTCCTTGCCAAGGCAACAAAAGGGATAAAGGAAAAATTAGCTTTCTGTTTGGACTGTGGGAATTAAGACAATTATTGCTATAATGGAAATCATATTACAGTATATGAGTACCAAATCAACATGTTCTACACCTTAAATTTACACAATGTTATATATCAGGTATATTTCAATAAAAAATTCAAAATAAATGCATTACAGAATGGCAAAAAAGTCATTTGCTAGCTTAAATATTTTTTAAGTGTGTGTGTGTTTGACAAAATGGAGAAACTTTACCTTGAACACTTGAAGTACACACTCAATACAATTCTGTTGATAAAAAGGATGCTGGAATAAGATAATAAAAATGTAAAACATGATCCTTACTGATTAAAGGACTTTAATTTTCCACTATGAAATTAGTTTATTAAGACTAAATAAAAAGATTTTGTGCGTATTTGCCATTTTAAATTTAGTCTTTTTGCGAAATTTTCTGAGACCTTCTTTCTAGATTCAGCTTCTATGTGAAGTCTTTCCTGGGTACCACATGTGCTTTCAAGATCTCTCTTATGTGCTCCCATACACGGCCTTTATATTTCCGTTTAGCATTCTCTCTATTGTAATATGACCAACAGTTTGCATGTCTGTCTCACCATTAGCTATCTATTCCTGGCAGAAAGAATCATAATTATCTTTCTTCTCACAAGCCTAGCACTCAGTCATTGCTGGTTAAAGAAATTTTCAGGTGAAAAAAATAACTAGACCTAAAATGAAAAGATTGACTGGTGGTGAAGTTTAGTAATTAACACAAGTGGAGCTATAAGAGTTCCATATCAATGTAATACTTTGATTTTTAAAAATAATAAGTTTAATCAGTAAATCAATATCGTTCAATGAGCAAATGTGTATTGAGTGTTTATGGTTTGCAGGCACTATTTTAGGTGATGGAGAGACAGTAGTGAACAAAGCAGATAAGATCTTTGATTTCCTGGAGCTTAATAAACTCCAATATGTGAGGCATTATGCTTTCTCAGTCATTCACAAAATGACAGGTATACACATGAGTCAGGCACACATTGAACTAATTTTTGGAAAGATGAATGATATTTTCTATGTACTGTTAATAAGAAGTGAACTTGGAGTTATTTCTTGAACTGACCTTTAATATCTAGGAATTTCTGAAGATGGAGTTACATTTACTTTGTAAAAGGTCAACTTCACCTAGTATGGGGTAATTTTTATTTTATGCTTTCTTTGTTTGTGCTGTTGCAGTTTTTGTCAATGGCTGTTTAGATCACAGGTGGCCCATCGTGTGGTGTCAGTACTTCTCTGGTGTCAGTATTTCTCCAAGGCAAGAGAATGGGTAATAGATTTCAGTGGCTTCTTTCAGAAATAGAATTAACTCAGTTAGTTATTCCCATGACAATGCTGTGTAACAAACCAGCCCAAAACTCAGTGGCTTAAGATAATAGCCACTTAAGTTCATGAATCTGTAGGGTCAGCTAGGGTGGCTCTGCCATATACTGCATATCTCAATGCCCTAGTCTGCTCTGCATGCCTCTCAGCCTCCCTGGACAAGTGGACTTCTCCAGGGCGTGTTCTCCTCATGGGGATGGCACAGAGGACATTCACAAACACTTGAGCCCTCCTGACAACTAGGCTGGAACTGGCACACTTTTATTTCTGTCTACACTCTTTTGGCCCAAACAAGCCAAGTGGCAAAGCTCGGGCTCAAAGGACAGGGGAGTACCTTCCACTCCCAGTGAAGCAAAGACAAAGGTGTAGATGCTAGGAGAGTAAGAATTGGAACTGATAATCAATCTGTCATAATGATCCTATGATTTCCTTTGGCAGAATAACAGAGAGATAGAAATAGATGAGAAACTACACTTGTTCAGCTATTTATTTTGCTATACTGAAGGCACTTGTCTAAAAAGAGGGTCATTTTGGAAGTTTTATATATAGGAATTTAAAAATTGGTGGGCTAAATATGTGTGATCATATAATCTCTAAAGTCATGTTTTTCTAATTGTGATTAGTAACATTATTGAGGTGGGAACCCTACTCATTTGAAAAAAATGAAATAGAATAAAATAGAGAGTGTTAGTGAATTGAATGAGCTAAGGATATTTTTAATGAAAACATTTGCTTCTGTTACAAATGTGTACTTACATGTGTGTTGAGTCATTATCTAAAATGCATTTTTTTCCTATCGTGGTTAAAAAATTTTGAAAGCCACTGCCTTAAATTTTTTTCTAACTATAAGATGTTATTGGGTTTAAATACAGTCTGATTTTTAAAAATATTCCTTTGTCAGGTACAAGTCATCTATTTTGGAAGTGAGGTGGGTTTTTTGGTTGTTTTTTTTTTAGTGCTATTATCTGCATTGTACAGATGTCTAATACAGGAGTACTTTTTTTCAAATCAATCAACAATTAAGGCAGTTTTAATGGACATGTGGTTTCATTTATATGCTGTTAACACCCATGACTGTGGCTCCTGGTGGCTCACGCTTGAGACTATTTTTAAAGTAATGGTAATATTTACCTTCTCTAGTTTGCTCACTGCTAGCTTCCTGATGCTGGTTTAGAGTAAAAGCACCTTCCACTTATCTTTCTCAATAGTGTACTGTTACCTTGTTTCAGAAAGATTTATTATCAGCTTATCTTTTTCAGATTTTAATATCTGCGTCATTCTGTCTGCGTTAACTGCGGTCTACCATAGAGCCGCAGTGGCTCCACCTGCAGCAGGTGTACGGGAGACACGTGCAGACAGCTTCCTCCCAAAGGTTGTGTTTCTGCTCATCCACTCGCTCTGTAACCCTTTCCTGAAAAGGTAGGTCTGAAGGCGATGAACGGCCTCGCCAAATCACACAGACTAGCCTGGAGGCCCAGGTAATCTTTTACAGGGAGAGTGCTCAAGAGAATAAGACTTATCAATGGTTTCGTACTTATTCATACATTAAAATTTAGGATTATTTATTGGGAAGATTCACAAGGCTTCTGTCATATTAGTAGGAAAGGATAAAAAGAGTTACATATTTTTAAATAGCTTGCTTTACATGTGCTTTTAAAAATATTTCACTTTTATTAAAAATTCACCTGTGTGAAGCTAGAAAATTTGAAAAGTTGAAACATGATTTTTAAAAATCTCCTTTCCTTGTAAATGAAGAAGGAAATTCCATGTTGTGTTTGTTGGCTGGTTTTAATATAATAGAGGAGTCTTCATGGAGATTTTTCAGGTTTTAAAATTAAACTGTATCTTATTGTTCCTATATACTAAACTACAGAACTAAAATCTTACTTGCACAAATATTATTTGGTGGGAAAAATCCTGGCACATTTCTGAATGACTTCCTGCTTTAATGTGTGTGCCTCTGTGTGTGTGTAGGTGTGTGTGTAGGTGTGTGTGTCCCTGTACATGGTATTTTAAAACACCTCAATTTTTTTCCTTTACTTGACAGGATCTGATTGACATCTTTCTATGTCTTATAAAAAGAACCAACTCTTCCAATTTGACATCTTGTTGAACATATATCTACTGAGGTTCATGGTATAAGTTCAGACAATTTTACTTAAGGTCTGATATAAGTTCAGACAATTTTACTTTTTACTTTTGTTGCTGTAATGAAAATCATTGCACCAAACATTTGCTAGATCAAACAATTTGGCATCTTGAACTTCAAAAAATACAGCTGGAGAATTTTTCCAAAATTGAATTATTAGTTATGCATCTTACAATCTGGTCAAGAAGATTAACTCGCCAGCTATTCACCAGTGCTGTTAACAACTAGGGGTTATTGACATAGTTGAAAAATTTTTTTAATTTAATTTAATTTTTTTTTATACA